>NC_088395.1:38094642-38748571 GCF_037993035.2 Macaca fascicularis | reverse complement strand
TACCCAATCTTTAAATGTTGGAGGTCCTAAGGATTCTAAAAACTCTTAGACCCTGTTCTCTTCTCAGTTTTTACTTTTGCTCTGGGCAATATCATCCATCCATGGTGTCAGATGCTATCCATATATGGTTGACTCAAAATATGTGTCTCTAGCCAAAATCCTTCTTCTTAGCCTCTGGTCTATCTATTCTATTTCTCCACCCACCACCCACCCCGACCCCCTCCCCCACCGCACAATCCTCCACATTGATGCCTCTCAGACATTCAGACCCAGCACATCCAAAACCATACTTTCACCTTGACAAACCTACTCCCCTTCACTACTGCCTTTCTCATGAAATAGCACCACTATCCAGCCAGTTACTCATGCCAGAAAACTTGGAAGCCATCCTTGACACTTCTCTCTCCATTTTTCATATCCAGTTAGTCATCAAGTCCAAAACCGTCTCAAAACTGTCACCTTCAACCCCCTTGCCTTTGTCTGGTATCCTCTTCTTGTTTTGTTTGTGGGCAACTCATTCTTGTCTTTTAGGTCTCAATTCAGAGGGTTCTTCCCTAATCATACTACCTAAGACAAATCTCCATCGGCGTGACTCCATACTCCATTACCCTGTTGATAGCCTGCATAGTATTTAGCATAATCAGTGATTATTAATTTGCCTATTTGTTTATTGTCTTTCCCCAACTAGAATATACGAAGATAGGCACCTCGTCTGTTTTATTAACTGCTATATACCCAACATCTATTAATAGTATAAGGCCTGATACACTAGATACTTAGTAAATATCTGTAGGAGGAATGATTGATATGTTTCTGCATTAAGTGTAATTTGATGCTGATAAGCAGATATGTTCTATAATATAATAACAAGTTTGAAAATCAGGAATTATTTTAGGCAAATGACTTGATAGCAGCTATTGAGACGATTTTACAGTTTTTCCCTTTTGACCAGTTTGTGTGGCCAATTTTATTAATAGACTACCTAATATTAAATCATTCTTAAATTTCTAGATTAAACATTGTTTGGTTGTTGAATATTATTTTTTCCATGTATTGGTGGATTCTATTTCTCAAACCAATATGACACTTATACATAAACCTCACAGAGATGCTTAAAACACCACTGTAGCCCAGTTACACTAATGAATATTGATGTAAAAATATAGACAATAGAATTTGCCAATACATTAAAACTTAAACTTCCCAAGAGTAAAAAAATGTTGGGGCTGGAATTTTGCAAACTGCATTTTCCAGACTCATTTGCCAGCCAGCCCCTGGTTAAGTCCTGGTAACAGGAGGAAAAAGAGAGAAATTGGAATGTGAGCAGAGAGAAGATGGACTTTCTTTACGTTTTCTGCTATTCCTGTTAGCACTGGGAGTCCACTCCAGCAGCAGCAGGTGCTTTCAACCTGCAGCTTCTTTGGTTCTCTAAGAAACAGCCTCATGGTATCCCCTAAAACCTAGCAGCAGCGATAGTGTAATGCTCTTCCTCAGAAGTCTGAGTCCCAATTCTGAGCACAGAGACAATAGCAGCAGCTGGGAGGGTCCATCTTCATGAGTCTGAGCATCAACTTCCCAGGGCCTTTTCTTTGAGCTCTTCGATTTTGGTAATACCAGCCTCTTCCTTCTTGTTTCTCCAGCCCTAGGTAGGGGTGGTAGCTGCTTTTTACAACAAATATCTCTGCATTATCTCAATTTCTCCTTTGTGTTCTTTCACCCCTCCAAAACCTATATAATCAATTCCCCATATTAAGACCTCCCTATTGAAATACTGAAGTGGTTTCTATTTACTTGAAAAGACACTTAATAACACAACTTTGGTTATTAGTCTGTTCAGTTTTTTAAAATCTCTTCTTAAGTCAAGATGGAGTTTTGCTCTTGTTGCCAAGGCTGGAGTGCAATGGTGCGATCTCGACTCACCACAGCCTTTGCCTCCCAGGTTCAAGTGATTCTCCTGCCTCAGTCTCCCGAGTAGCTGGAATTACAGGCATGTGGCACCAGGCCCGGCTAATTTTGAATTTTTAGTAGAGACGGGATTTATCCATGTTGGTTAGGCTGGTGTCGAACTCCCGACCTCAGGTGATCCACCCACCTCCGCCTTCCAAAGTGCTGGGATTACAGGCGTGAGCCAGCACGCCTGGATCATTTTAAGACATTTTATCTTCCTAGAAAATTAACCACTTCATCCACACAGATGTGCCAGATATTTTCATCTAGTTCTTTCAAGTTTCTCTGTTTATATTATGATAATCCTAATCTCATATGTAGATTTTTGTATTTGTTCTCACATTCTTTCTTTTTTCTTGTTTAGTCGATCTGATGTTTCGTCTTTCTTCTGAAAAAACACAACTGTTTTGGAATTTATTTATGAACTTGCCATTTGTTTTAATTTATTTTTCATTTATCTTACTATTTTTTTCTTTGACTTTCCTTGCTGGTTTTCACTGTTCTATTTTTAGCTTCTTAGGTTGATTATTCAATTCATTTGTTTTCCTCTTTCCTGTTTAAGTCATAAAAGTGTTTAAGGGTGTGACTTTTTCTTTGATTGTAGGTTTAGTTGTGTTAATTATTTTTCTTTAGATAAACTCTATTTCTGACTTTAGTATTTTTGGCCCAAGAATTGTTTTAGAGAAAGTTTTACAAGTTCTATATAGTTAAGTTATTTTAGCTTCTATGTTTGTTATTAACTCAGATTTCATTACTTTGTGGTCAGCAAATGTAATCTTCATGACTTTTACCTTTAGTAATTTATTAACATTATCTTTGTTTATGCCTTATAGTATCAATTCTAATACATACCTTATTTTACTGCCCATTTTATTGATTCTAAGACACATGAAAGTCTCTGAAATGTGGCACCTTATCAATAATTAATGATATTTTACAGTTGTAATTGGCAGCATTTTTACTTTCTTAGTGCAACATGAGATAATGTTAAGCCTTGCAATCTGATGGCAGCTTAAATTTAATGAATATGTTTTATTTAAATCATTCTAAAATGGTAACATATTTCACACCCTCTATTAAAAGAAAGTTGACAACTGTTAGGTTTTTTCCCCCCTACATCTCCTGTTGGTTCATTAGTGTATCTTGTTGTGGATGATATCTTGGAATTAAAGATATTGTTTGTTTGTTTTGCTTTATGGATACATAAAAAAGAAGAGGTATTCTGTTTTCAGAGTATAGATGACTTAGTTAGTTGGAGTTGCTATAACGAATTACTGTAAACAGAATTGCTTAAACAACAGAAATTTATTTCTCACTGTTATGGAGGCTGAGAAGTTCAAGATCAAAGTGCCAGTAGGGTTGGTTGGGTTCTGGTGAGGATCCTTTTCCTGGTTTGCAGATGACCATCTTCTTGCTACATCCTCATCTGATAGAGAGCAGAGAAAAAGAAAAAAAGTAAGCTTTCTCTTTCTGTTCTTATACAGGCACTAATCCATCATGAGGGCTTCACCTTCATGACCTAATTAAATTCCAAAGGTCCCATCTCCAAATACTATCACTTTGGAAATTAGGATTTCAACATATGAATTTGGAGGAGGAGACACAAGCATTCAGTCCATAGCAACAGAGTTCAATATATATTTATCTATTCAATTGATTCTCCTAATTAGGTGAGGTAAACCCTTTATTACATATTTATTTAGATTTTGATGATGGTAGTAGATGGGAAGTTGGAGGTATACTTATTGTGTCTTACTGCAGAGTAAGTCCAAATTTCCCACTTTTGGGCACCTTATCAACTTCTCATGGTAGTTCCTTTTGGCTTTTAATGTATGTATTTTGATTATATGTTATTTGATGCATAAATGTGTTAAGTCTCTATTTGAATTGTATCTTTTATCATTGAAAATTCTTTTTGCCATTTTAATGTATTTTTTAAAATTCAACCTTATCAGATATTAGTTTTGGTGCCTTATTTTCACTTTGTTTCCACTCGCCTAATATGTTTTTGATCATTCTTTTAATTTAAACCTCTGTATATCAAACTGTTTTTGTAGTAACTGGATTTTACCAGCTCCTACATTCCATTATTATTATTATTATTATTATTATTATTATCGTTATTTTAGATGGAGTCTTGCTCTGTCACCCAGGCTGGAGTTCAGTGGCATGATCTCAGCTCATTGCAACCTCCACCTCCCAGGTTCAAGCAATTCTCCTGCCTCAGCCTCGCTAGTAAGCTAGGACTACAGGTGTGTCCCACCATGTCTGGCTAATTTTTCTAATTTTGGTAGAGACAGGGTTTCGTCATGTTGGCCAGTTTGGTCTCGAACTCTTGACCTCAGGTGATCCACCCACCCTGGCCTCCCAAAGTGCTGGGATTACAGGTGTGAGCCACCGCGCCCAGTCACCAGCTCTGACATTCTTTGGGTCTTTTATTTTGATTCATCTCTTGGTTGGCTGGATTTTGTCATCAGGTGATTTTTTTTTTCCCCCAAGAAGACTTTGTGGATGCAGCAGTCTCTAAATTATTACACTTTAAAAATAGCTTTCTGATTTTTTTTATAACTGGACAACAGCTAGATTGACTATAATATTACCAGGTCATTTTTTCACCACTGAAATCTGAACACATTGCTCTACTGTTTTCTAAGTGTGAATAATGCTATGAGGAAGTGGGAAGTCCACCTGATTTATTCTGGTTTTGTTTTATGGATGCCCATAAGATTCAATGTATTCATTGAAGCTCAGCAGCTTCTCTAGTATTTGTCTATTTACCAGGCTAAATCAACTTTTTCCTTGAATTTGGTGTACTCTTTCAATCCACAGATTCATGTCTACCTTCATTTCCAGAAAGTATTTTAAAATTTTGTCATTGAATATTTTTTTCTTCGTTAGGCTTCCTGTTCTTTTTTTCTGGAGTTTATTCACATTCTTTTGTCCCTCTTCCATAGCTGTCTCTTTTTTTTTTCCTATTTACTTTCATTATTTGTCTTTTTCCAATTCATATCACATAATTTTAAACCTATTTCTGCATTACATGCTTTTGATCTTAGTAATATCTTTTCAACTTTTTGTCTTTCAAAGGCACTATGTTTTTCAACAATCTGAAAGACTTTATTTTTTAAAAGATTTCTTTAAAAATCATGACAAATATGCCAACATTTGATAAAATTGGGTTGTGGGTACATGGGTTGTTTGTTTTATTATTTTCCGTATTTTTCTGCATGTTTCATTTTAAGAAAATAATTTATTTTATTTTATTTTATTTTATTTTTTTGAGATGGCATCTGACTCTGTCGCCTAGGCTGGAGTGCAGTGGCATGATCACAGCTCACTGCAGCCTCAACCTCCCCAGGCTCAGGTGATCGTTCCACCTCAGCCTCCAGAGAGCTGGGACTACAGACAGGGGCCACCGCGCCTGGCTAATTTTTTTGTATTTTTTGTAGAAATGGGTTTCATCATGCTGCCCAGGCTGGTTTCGAACTCCTGGACTCAAGCGATCCAACCACCTCGGCCTCCCAAGGCGCCAAAGATTACAAGTGTGAGCCACCACACTCGGCTAAAAAAATACATTTTAAAAACCAGTTTTAAGTTCACAGCACAATGGAATGAAATGTACAAAGATTTCCCATATGCCCCATAACCCCACACATGCATAGCCTACCGGACTATCAACATCCTGCACCAGAATGGTGCATTTGTTACTATTGATGAACCTACACTGACACATCATTATCACCCAAAGTCCATAGTTTACATTACAAATATGGTTTTTATTTTTAGTAATTGTTTTGTTTTTATCCGTATTTCCTGAGTTCCGCCGGCACATCTTATAGCTCTTTCTCCGCATCTTATCATCACTTACTATCTCATCACTGAGGCATTTTCCTGTTCCTCCTTAAAAACAACCTTTCCATGTAATTTGTTTGTGATTGTACATTTCTTCTTATTTGAGGAAAGCTACCTTTTTCCACTTGCTCATTCTGGCTCCTTTATAACTCTCCTGATTCAATATCTAACCCATCATACTGAAATCACAGTGGCTCGAATTTCAGAATATCTCCAGAGTATGAACACGTTTTATGCCTGCCCCTTGCAACTAGGAGAGGTCAGGTCTGGCCACTGACATGAAAGAAAAAATTTCTCTGTGGCCCTCTGGAAAAACTTTATATAAAAGGACAGACAACACTGGTATGTGTCTTCTGCCTTCTTCTATAATATTTATTCTTCTTTTTTTTTTTACTGTCAGAAAAGCAGCTAGATACCTCAGGTGCAGCATCCATTTATCATATAAGGAAGATAGCAACACATATTAATAATAAAGCATGAATCTATAAGAAACCTGGGTGTAGATGACATGTACAAGCTGCTATACCAGCCATGAACTGTCTATCTGCATACTTCTTGTTACATGAGAAAAATGAGTCTCTATCTATTTAAGCTACTAGTCAGTTTTCTGATACAGCTGAACACCATCTTGACTGATGGACACTACGTACACAGTACATATTCGTTCCCTAGGGATGCCATAACTAAGTACCATAAACTTGGTGGTTTGAAACAAAAGAATTATATTCTCTCATTTTTTCTGGAGGCCAGAAATCCAAAATCAAGGTTTCAGTGTTGGTTTCTTCTGGAGGCTCTGAGGGAGATTCCGTTCTGTATTTCGCTCCCGGCTTCTGGTGGCTGCCAGCAATCCTTAGCTTTCCTTGGCTCGTATATGCATCACTCTAATCTCTGCTTCTGGCTTTACATGACCTTCCCCATTTGTTTCTCTCTGTTCCTTGTCCTTTTCTGTCACTTATAAGGACACCAGTCATTGGATTTTAAGCATTACTCGAATCCAGGATAATCTCATCTCAAGATTCTTACCTTAATTACATCTGCAAAGACCCTTATTCCAAATAAGTTCACGTTCTGAGATTCTGGATATATTTTTTCAGGGGGGGAGCTGGGGTGCTGTTCAACCAACTGTACAGTATGAAATTTTAAACATACATAAATGGGCTGGCTTACATGCATTTTTATTTTAGAGTGCTTCTTTTATTTATGTGTTTATTTATGTTTAATTTTTTGCTTTATTCTTGTCTTCCCACTCCAACCTACATCATACCACCCCCATAATCCAGACTAACCTATTGTGTATCTTTTCAATTTTGTCCACGAACATCTAATCCTATACAGACAGAATGTGCATAAGCAGATAAACACACACACATACATAGCATCAGTTAGTTATTCTGCATAATGAACTACCCCCAAACTCAGTAACTTAATATGGCTATTACTTATTATTATAGTTCATAAATCATGAGATTGGAATTTGGCCACTGTTGGCTGAGCTTCTTCATGCATTTCAGGATCGACTGGGGCCTCTGGCCTCTGCTCTAGGTAGGATCTGTCAGGGGTAACATAGTTAGTGTGGCTTCACTTCTGTCTCATCCTCCTCCTGGGATCAGTGGGCTAGACCAAGATTTTCCTTCCTCATGGGGATAGAGGAAATGCAAGCAGGCAAGTCCAATCACATAAGCACTTTTTAAAGTGTCTGTTTATGTAACAGCTAACATCCTATTGGCTAAAATCATAATCAGTGGGTGGGGAACTGTATTTCATCTCTTGATGGAAGAAACTGTGATGTTACATTGCAAGGGCATGAATAAGGAAGTGGTACAAAATTAGGGCATTAATTCAATCTGTCTCATGGGCAGGTATGTTAAACAAACACATATGCTTTCATCTGATCAATGTTTGCTTTACAGAAATAAGATCCTATTATGTTATTTGTTTGCACCTTGCTTTTCTCAACAACACCTTATGGAAATACCTCTAAGTCATCTTATTTATCTTTAATTCGATTGTTAAATGGCTTCATGTTATTCCATCTTATGAATTTACTATAATTATTTAGCCATTTTTCTCTTGACAGGCATTCTTTTTTTTTTTTTTTTTTTTTTGGCCACTTTTGGCCAAACAGTACAGGAAAAAGATTCTTGAATATCCTTACATACAGGGACTTTTGTCTCTCTAAGATAATTTCCCAGGAATAGATTTCCTGGGCCAAAAAGTGTGTGTATTGTTAATCTTAACAGAAATGACCAGGACGCTTTTCAGATAAGGTTGCAATGCTTCACTTTTCCCAGCAATTTATGATACTGTTTCCTACACTGCTGCCCAGGAGAGATGGCATTTTTCTTTATTAATCTTTGCTACTCTGTTGTATATAAAGTAATATTACATTGCTTCTTCACTTTTTATTTCTCTACTCACGGATTTGAGCATCTTTTCATGTAATTGGCCATTTGAATTTGCAAGTCTGTTACTAGTCTGTGTATATCCTTTTCTCAGTTTTTTACTGAGTTGTTTTTAATTTTCTTGTCAATCTGTAAATAGCTCTTTGTATATTACAGGTATTAAACTTGTGGTTGCCTTCCGGGTGTATTTTTCCAGGTCTTTGTTTAAGGAATTTGTTTATGGTATCCTTTGTCATGTAAAAGTTTTGTCTGTAACTGTTGCTACTGTTTAAATATGTATTGAATTAAATAGTTCCAAAAATACCGGTACTGCAGCTAAGCCAATGTAAGCCATTAGGAGATTGAATGGGAAAGGGAGGGTCTCTTTTGACACCGCCTGGAGCTTCCTCCAAATTCTCAGTGCATGCAAAACAGAACTAAAATAGGATGTTTCAATTATACCTCAACAAAATGGAAAAAGGAAAGAAAGAACTGAGAAGTCACAGGTAAAGGTCATGTGAATGAGGCCCCAACAATTGTCATCTAACAAAAGAAACCCCACTTTTGGGTTAACTAGGACTAAAAGAAAAGTTGAACCATTGTAACAAATTATTACAAACTTGGAGTTTTAAAACAACAGTAACTTACTGTCTTACAGTTCTGAAGGCCAGAGAGGTATGAAATCAAGGCATCAGTAAGGTTCGTTTTTTCGGGAGGCTCTGATAAAGAATCTATCTTATGCCTCTTTCTTAGCTTCTGGTGGTTGCTGACAATGCGTGGTTTCCTCAGTTTCTAGATACACCATTCCAGTCTGCCTCCATCGTCTCATGGCCTTCTCTGTGTGTCTTTGCTGTTATTGTTGTTGTGGCTTGAGACAGAGTCTCACTCTGAATCCCAGTCTGGAGCGCAGTGGCACGATCACAGCTCACTGCTGCCTCAACCTCCTGGGCTCAAGTGATCCTCCTGTCTCAGCCTCCTTAATAGCTGGGGCCATAGATGTGTGCCACCACACCTGGCTAATTTTTTTATTTTTTTTGTAGAGACGGGGTCTCACTTTGTTGCTGAGGCTTGTCTGATTTCAAATGATCCGCCCGCCTCAGCCTCCCAAAGTGCTGGGATTAACAGGCTTGAGCCACCGTGCCCAGCCCCTTCCCTGTGTGTCTTCATATGGACTTCTTATAAGGACACCAGTTATTCCATTTAGGGCCCACCCTAATCCATTATGACATCATCTTAACTTAACAAATTACAACTGCAAAGGTGCTGTTACCCAAATAAGGTAATAGTCTGCGAATTTTTCAGGAACACTATTCAAGCCACTACAGTCTGTCCTCTGTCCATCCCCTCAAAAAAAAATCTACATTCATTCTACATGCAAAATACCTCCCCCAAAGTCTTACCCCATTCCAGTATTAACTCTAAATCCAAAATCTCATCGCCTAAAAAGCTTCAAAATCTCAAAAAGTTCTAAATCTCATTATCTAAATCAGGTGTAAGAATCAGTATGGCCTATCCTGGGGCAAAATTCCTCTTTATCTATGGACCTGTGAAACTAGAAAACAAGTTACCTGCTTCTAAAGTACAGTCATGTGCTGCATAACAATGTTTCCGTCAACAAAGAACCACATATACGATGATGGTCTCAAAATTATAATGGAGCTAAAAAATTCCTATCGCCTAGTGACTTCATAGCCATCATAACATCATAGCACAATGTATTTATTACTCATGTTTGTGGTGATGCTGCTGTAAACAAATGTCCTGCACTGCCTGTCGTATAAAAGTCTAGCACATACAATTATGTACAGTACATAATACTTGATAATGATAATTCACACCTATGTTACTGGTTAGTACAGTTTTTACTGTGCTATACTTTTTATTGTTATTTTGGAGTGTATTCCTTTTACAGATTATAAAAAAAAAGTTAACCTTAAAACAGCCTCACACAGGTCCTTCAGGAGGTATTCCAGAAGAAGGCATTGTTATCATAGGAGATGACAGCTCTATGCATGTTATCGCCCCTGAAGACCTTTCAGTGGGACCAGATGTAGAAGTGGAAGACAGTGATATTCATGGTCCTGACCCTGTGTAGGCCTAGGCTAACGTATGTACGAGTGTCTTCATTTTTAACGAAAAAGTTTTAAAAGTAGAAAAATAAATAAATAATTTTAAAATAGAAACACAGAATAAAGATATAAAGAAAGAAAATATTTTTGTACAGTCATACAGTGTGTTTGTGTTTTAAGCTGTGTTATTATGAAATAGTCCAAAAATTGAAACATTAAAATGTTTATAAGATAAAAAGGTTACAGTTAGCTAATGTTAACTTTTTTATTTACTTATTTATTTTTTGAGACGGGGTTTCATTCTTGTTGCCCAGGCTGGAATCCAATGACGTGATCTCGGCTCACCGCAACCTCTGGCTCCTGGGTTCAAGTGATTCTCCTGCCTCAGTCTCTTGAGCAGCTGGAATTACAGGCATGTGCCACCACACCTGGCTAATTTTGTATTTTTAGTGGAGACAAGGTTTCTCCATGTTGGTCAGGCTGGTCTCGAACTCCTGACCTCAGGTGATCCGCCCACCTCAGCCTCCCAAAGTGCTGGGATTACAGGCATGAGCCACCACATCCGGCCTAATGTTCACTTATTATTGAAGAAAGAAATATTTAAAAAATAAATTTAGTGTGGCCTAAGTGGACAGGATTTATAAACTCTACAGTAGTGTCCAGTAATGACCTAGGCCTTCACATTGACTCACCACTCACTCAGAGCAACTTCCAGTCCTGCAAGCTCCATTGATGGTAAGCACCCTATACAGGTGTACTATTTTTTAAATCTTTTATACCATGTATTTACTATACCTTTTCTATGTTTAGATACATAAATGCTTACCATTGGGTTACAACTGCCTGCAGTATTCAGTACAGTTACATGCTGTAGAGGTTTGTAGCTTAGGAGCAACAGGCTACACTATATAGCTTAGGTGTGTAGTAGGCTATACCATCTAGGTTTGGTTAAGTACACAACATGATAGTCGCACAATGATGAAATTGCCTAAAAATGCATTTCTCAGAATGTATTCTCAATGTTAAGTGATGCACGACTGTACAATGGTGAGAATGGCATACTATAGACTATTTCAAAAGGAAAAAATGGTCATAGAATCTACGAGCCCCTCAGTGGAAAGCCTCATTCTAGAGGCCCCACCACTGAGGTCCTTGTCCCAGACAGAGTAGAGCAATCCACTTCCACCATCAACAACTGTCCTTACAACCTACATACATTTCTGCACATGTATAGCCAAATATGTCTATCTTTTCCTTTATAGCTTCTGTGTTTTTAACCTTGGTCAAGAGGGTTCCCCTGACCCTAGATTGTACACAGTCTCCTAATTTTCTCTAAAGATTCTAGTTGTTTAATTTACATTTGCCTTTTTATATCTTCTGAAATTAATATTTTATTTCATGGAAGATGGAGTCCATTTTTATGTTTTTCAAGATGGACATCCAATTACAATATACCAGTTATTTTAACAAATTCTTACTTTTCCCCAAAATGGGTTTCAACTATGACAGTTGTCACTTATTAATTTCTCATATATACTGGGATATAATTCTTGATTCTCTACTCTTTTTTCACTGATTACTTTGTCTTTTCTTATGTCAATATCATATTGATTTGATAAAAGTGGCTTTTTGGTATGTTCCGAAGCTCGGTAAAAAGCAAATCTCCGCTCTCTGAATTGATGGTCTGAATGTCTCCTTTTTGATCCCCCAAGGAGTCCATGTGACAGTATAAAATGAGAGTACAGAGCAGCACTATCCAGTTGGTAGCCACTAGCCCAAATTAAATTAATTAAAATTAAATGCATTTAAATTAATTAAAATTAAATACAATTAAAATTTCAGTTCCTTAGTTGCACTGGTCACATCTCAAGTGCTCAGTAGCCATATGTGTCTGGTAATTACTAAGTTGAACAACTTAGAAGTTGTACACTTCCATCATTGCAGAAAGTTTTGCTGTGTAACAGTGCTGGCCTATAGTTCCTGACATTTGCCTGTTTCCAAGGATGATTCTTCTGATGTACATTCTTCCTTCGACATGTTTATTTTCTTCTCTTTTTCTCTTTTTGCAGGTGGCACATGGGGTGATGGTGCTAATATCTCTAGACAAGCCATGCAGGGCCCTTTCTTCATATTGCTCATCTTTAAAGGGTGGAAGTTCTGGAGAGGGTCACTACATAAATAATGTGAGGAGGATCTCTGATTCCCACCATGACACAGTAACTGGAAATGAACTTTTTTTCTCACCATAAACAGCTATAAAACTGGGAGAAAATATCCACAATATGTATGTCTCACAAGAGACTTGTATCCAGAATTCTTAAAGAATGCTTTTAATAATAAAAAGACAAAAATTCCAATTTAAAAATGCATAAAATACTTGAAAAGAATCATGGTTACCAGGGGCTGGGGTGGTTGACAGGGGGTTGGGGAAATGTTGGTCAAAGGACATAAAATTTGGTTGAATAGGAGGGATAAGTTCAAGATATTTATTTTATAAGCTGGTGACTGTAGTTAGCAATATATTGTATTTTTGAAAAATGCTAGGAGAATGGATGCAAAGTGTTCTCACCATACAAATGAAAACTATGTGAGGTAATGCATGTATTAATTTGCTATATTTAGTTATTCCACAATGCATATACACTTCAAAACAATATATTGTACAAAGTAAAGACATAAAATTTTATGTCATTTATAGTAAATCAATAAATGAATGAACAAATGAATAAAAAGACACTTCATGAAAGAAAATATATGACCGACAAGCACATGAAAAGGTGTTCAACTTCATCAGTTATCAGAGAAATACAAATTAAAACCACAATATGATACCACATCACACCCACTAAATGGTCAAAATTTAAGTCTAATAACACTAAAGTTCAGTGAAGATGGGAAGAAACTGAAATTCAGCATTGATGTGGGAGTGTGAAATGGTACAACCACTTCGAAAAACTGTCAGCTTCTCAGAAAGTAAACTATAAACCTATACTATGACCATTAACTCCACTTCAATTTACTCAAGAGAAATGGAAACTTATGTCCACAAAAAGAATTGTGAAAGAATGTTCACAGCACTTTTATTCATAATTACCAAAAAACTGGAGATCAACCAAATGTCTATTAACAGAAGTCTGGATAAATAAACTGTGGTATATTCACACAATGGAATATCAGTCAGCAATAAAAAGCAATGAATTGCACATACATAGAATCTCAGAGACATTATGTTGAGCAAAAGAAGCCAAACAGGAAAGAGTGTATACTCTCTGATTATGTTAATATGAAGTTCAAAAAAGACAAAACTATTTGATGTGGATAGAAATCAGAACAGTGATTGCCTATAGCAAGAAAGCAGAAAAGGGAAGTTAGAGATTGACTGCAAGGGTGCACAAAAAGGCTTTCTTGGGTGATAGAAATGTTCTATTATGTTCTTGATTGGGATAGTGGTTACAGAGGTGTATACATTTGCCAGAATTTATTGAACTGTACACAAGATTTGTACCTTTTATTACAGGTAAATTTTACTTAATGCAAACAAACAAAAGTGACACCAAGGAAGAGAAAAGGGAGCATCCCGTGGTAGCCTTTGGTTTTAAATCAGGTATGATGGCTTAGAAAACTCTATGCCCAAATCTAGGTCTTTCCATGGGAGTGGTATACATCTTCATCAGCATTGGCACATCTCTTAAGGGGAGGGCATCATTAACCTGGAAGATCTATTGGCTCAACTTTTGAGCTTACTGAACTGTTTTCTTTCATGGACTTTCTGTTTTTTGTCTTATATGGTTTTGTTTTTCTTTGCTCTCTGACTCTGGTAAACAGCAGTTTTAATGGCAAGCTGTTGTCATCCCTGCCTCATCTAGAGGAAGTTTGGGCTGGAGA
Organism: Macaca fascicularis; assembly: GCF_037993035.2. Classification (NCBI taxonomy): domain Eukaryota; kingdom Metazoa; phylum Chordata; class Mammalia; order Primates; family Cercopithecidae; genus Macaca; species Macaca fascicularis. Next base: position 38,734,437 of record NC_088395.1, on the reverse strand, counting down.
AAACAAAAATGGCATATCCATGGTGTATTTTCTTCAACATTGCTTCCATTGTACTTCTTCAGGGTGGAAAAGGTCTGTACAGTGACAATCCCTATTCCACCATGGCCCACTCACTCCCATAGCCCATCTATAACATTATAACATCCATAACATTATATCTAAAGGCATGCCTTTACTTATGTGCATAGATATTTACAGTCTCCTTTAGATCTGGAAAGCTATTTGTTAGCCCCCAGCATTAACCCATCACTCTGTCCAAGTTTCACTGTACTTAGCAAATATTCATCACTATTTGGGTAGTAGTAGTAATTTCTTAGTTTCATTGTGGATGGAATTTTCTTTTGTTTTCCTTTGTTCAGATCTGTGGGGTTGGAGCAAAAGAGTGTAACAAAAATTCCTTTACTTCACCATCTTTTGTGGAAACCCTGAATCTAGTATGAGTTTTTAGAAATCCAGACTTGGCTCTGCTCCACCGATGGTCAAAGCCTTGACTGGGCTTTCATGGCTATTCAAAGATGCAATCTCAAAGCCCTAAGGTAGCTTCCAATACTCTACATGATCTGGCTTTATTTAACTCTCTAGTCTCATCTTGCTTCTCATTTGCCAAATCTAGATGCTTCATTCTTTCTCACCTTCTTTTATTCTTTAAGATAACATTTGTTTTCCTTTTCAAATTGTGAAAGTAACTATATAGACTGATGGAGACTTGGAAAATATATGTAAGTATAAAAAGAGAAATAAAAATCACTTATTTGTTTTTTCTACTATTGAGTTGCATGAGTTTCCCAAATATTTTGGATATTAACACCTTATCATGCATATGGTTTGCAAATATTTTCTCCCATTACATAGGTGGTCTCTTCACTCTGTTGATTGTTTTCTTTGCTGTGTGAAAGCTTTTTAATTTGTCGTAGTCCCACTGTTTATTTTCGCTTTTGTTGCCAGCGCTTTTGGTTTCATAGCCAAGAAATTCTTGCCAGTGCTTGCCAATCAATGTCAAGGAGCTTTTTTCCTGTCTTCTTCAAGGAGTTTTGCAGTTTCAGATTTTGCGTTGACAACTTTAATCCAATTCAAGTTAATTTTTGTATAACATATCTGACATGGGTCCAATTTTATTCTTTTGCATGTGAATATCCAGTTTCTCCAACACTATTGAAGAGACTTTCCTTTCTCCAATGTCAATCCTTGCCACCCTTGTTAAAGCTTATTTTACATGTGGGTTTATTTCTGGTCTCTAGTCTGCCCCATTGATCTGTGTGTCTGTTTTTTATAACAGAACCATACTCTTTTGATTACTAGAGCTTTGTAATATAGTTTGAAATTAGAGAATGCAATATCTCCAGTTTTGTTCTCCTTTCCAAAGAGTGTTTTCACTACTCTAGGTCTTTCGGGATTTCATACAAATATTAGAATTGTTTTTTCCATTTCTATGAAAAATGCCATTTGAATTTTGATAGGGATTGCATTGAATCTGTATTTTCAATGATCACTTTGGGTAGTGAGAAAATTTATCAATATTAATTCTTTCAATTCATGAACATGAGATACATTTCCATTTATTTGTGTCTTCTATAATTTCCTTCATCAGTGCTGTATAGTTTTCAGCATACAGATCTTTTGCCTCCTTGATTAAATTTATTCCTAAGTATTTTATTCTTTTTGATATTATTATAAAGGGATCATTTTTCTTAATTTCTTTTTTGGATAGTTCATTGTTAGTGTATAGAAACACAGCTGATTTCTGTATGTTGTTGTATCCTGCAACTTTATTGAATTTATTAGTTCGAATAGTTTTTTAATTGAGTCTTTAGGGTTTTCTATATATAAGATCATGTCATCTGCAAACAGACAATTTTATTTCTTCCTTTCAAATTTGAATGCCATTTATTTACTTAACCTAGCTTCTCTGGCTAAGACTTCCAGTAGTATGTTGAATAGTAGTAGTGAAAGTGAGCACCCTTGTATTATTTCTAATCTTAGAAGAAAAGCTTTCAGCTTTTCACCACTGAGTATGATGTTAGCTGTGGGTTTGTCATACATTGCCTTTATTATGTTGAGGTACATTTCTTCTATGCCTAATTTGTTGAGAGTTTTTATCATGAAAGGATAATTCAATAGCAAAAAGACAAAAAACTCTATTCACAAATGCGATAAGAACTTGAATAGACATTTTTTCCAAAGAAAACACACAAATGACCTACACATATATATGTAAAGGTGTGCAACATCACTAATGATTAGGGAAATGCAAATCAAAACCAAAGTGGTATATCAGCTCATGCTGTTAGGATGGCCAGTAGCAAAAAAGACAAGATATAACAAATGTTGGTGAGAATGTGGAGAAAAGGAAACCCTAGCATACTGTTGGTAGGAATGTAAATTAATACAGCCATTATGGAAAAAAATATGCTGGTTCCTCAAAAAATTAAACATGGAACTACCATATGATCTAGTAATCCCACTTCTGGGTATATATCCAAAGGAGATGAAACTGGTATCTCAAACAGGCATCTGCACCCCCGTGTTCATTGCAGTATTATTCATAATAGTCAATATATGGAAACAACCTAAGTATCCATTGACAAATGAATAAAGAAAATGTGATTGATATATGTATATGTGTATGTGTATAGATATTCCATTGTGTATATATAGCATATATTCATATTTATATATCATATTATTCAGCCATAAAAAAGAATGAAATCCTGTCATTTGCAAAAACATGGATGAACCTGGAGGACATTAAGATAAGTGAAATAATCAGACATAGAAAGACAAATACTGCATGGTCTCACTTACATGTGGACTCTAAAGAAGTCGGACACATAGAGGCAAAGAGTAGAATGGTGGTTACCAGAGTAGGAGGTTGGGGGAATGGGGACATGTTGGTCACAGGTTACAATCTATAAGATGAACAAGTTCAGGGGATCTAATGTACAGCGTGGGTGGTGACGGATGTGTTAATCTGACTGTGGTAATCATTACATAACCTATACATATGTCAAATCGTGAGTATTCTCCCATGCTATCATTTCCCATCATCATATTTTAAGTTATAGTGAACATTAATAAGCACTTACTCTGTACACAGTACTACTGAGATAAGTACTTTACATGCATTTTCTCATTTAATCCTCACAACCATCCATGAGGTAAATGTTTTGACATTCCCATTTCACAGATAAGAAAATCAAGGCTTAGGGAGGTTAAGTAACTTGCCCAAAATCACACAGCTGGTAAGTGCTAGAGCTGAACCTGAACTCACATGAATAAGACTTAACACCTCTCCTGAAGTGTCAATTGAGTATTTTTAAAACATTGATTAAGTATTGAATAGATGGCAAAAAAAATTATAACTTATATGTAAGTATAGAGAATCATGATACAAAGAACAAAAATAACCCAATGCCCCATTTAAGCCACACACACTTGCCTGTGACAGATCCTCAAAATAGCCTTCATAGAAGTGATCACAATTGGTATTAAATAACATTGGCTCTAGGATTAAAATTCCTCAATGTAAAGAAGACAAAATCTCCTCCACTGCTCAGGTTAGAGCAGGCCCTTTGCCTCTCCAGAAGGTCCAGATCAGTTGGGTGGTGTGAGTATAGTTCTGGTGGATGCTTCTCAGGTATGTCCTTCTCAGGAATCTTCTGCACCAAGAGAAGTAGGAGAAATCAGAGTAAGGTCACGCAATGAGGCAGCTTTAGTGGCCTTAGGAGCAGTCTTATCAAAATGGACAGTGACTGAGAGACAAGTGGGCAAAAACAGCTGGTGATGAACACTCTAGGTGGACAAGGTAAGGATGACAGCATAGCCAGTGACCGCACCTGTAGTGGCAGCAGGAAAACTTAAGTAGCTAAGGAGAGGAGATAAGTTTAATTCGCTACCTAATTGAGTGGCTCTGAGCCATTCTGAGGGAGGTGAATGAACTTTAAGGTTTTAGCAACTCTGTGAGGTTTAGGGAGCTCAGTGCCATTCCATTATCTTTCCATTATCAAAGCAATTTTTACCCACACCCCTGTCTGTCCACACTCCTGGCTAGTGTGGGCTGGGCAAGTAAGGATTAATCAATATTTAATAAAATGTAAGTTTCACTTCCCAGACTACTTACTTCATACAGGTGTAGGGGCTCATCCACTACTTTCTGCTGTCCTGTGGGTGAACTCTAAAGTTGCATGAATTCTCCTTAATCAGGCAGACACTTCCAATAGACCTGGACAAGCAGCATCTAGAAGCGATACCTTTGCCACCACCAGTGTCTGCACCTCTTCTCCACCACCTTCCACCAGTAACGTAGTTCAGAAAACTTCTCATTCCTTGACCGGACTGGTTTGCAATGGCCTTCTAAGCGTCATCCTTGCTTCCAGTCTCCCTGCTATATTTGCCACCAAATTCTTCCTGTTTAAATTATTTTTAATTATAGAAAATGGATCTATATTTCCAGTCAAAGTAATATAACGAGTTATGTTTAGAAAAATTTCACTTCTATTTCTGTGCCCTCCACCCTGCTTTCCCCCTCTCCTCTATAGGTAAATATTTTCATTAGTTCTTCATTTGTCCTTCAGTTATTTTTTTCATTTTTGGCAAATACAAGCAAAATGTGTGTCTGTGTGTATTTATTAGTATTTTCTTCCTTTCTTAAATATAAGATAGCATGCAAAATACGTTAGGTTGTATCTTTTTTCTTAATGGCATATCATGGAGATGCATTTATGTATAGAAACCACCTTTGTTCTTTTTTGTGGGGACATAATATTCCATTATGGGAATATACTATTCTATTTCCAACCAATCTTCTGTATTGAACATTTGGGTTATTTCAAATACTTTTATTGACACCTAATTTAATAAAAAATAAATTTGGTAGCAGTGTCACTCTCCTGCTCAAAAAACGCTGGCTTTCTATCACTAAAAGACCTTAGAAGGTCTTTTTAAAGTCCATCCCAGTCTATTTTTTCACACTTTTTTTCTCCCCCATCCACCTTGTATTTTGTGTGGCAGCCACAGTGGAACCTGCCTTCTCCATTCCTTGTATTTTGTGTGGCAGCCACAGTGGAACCTGCCTTCTCCATTCCTCAAATTTACCCTGTATATCGCTCATACAGTTCCCTCAACCAGAATTATTCTTCCTTTCAGTCCCTCCCCTTCCACCTCTGCCCTTCATGTTGATTGAAATTATTCCCCAATGCCTAGAAGAAAAGTAATTTCCTTCAGGATTCCTTTTCTGAGTCCTGTCCCCATCCACACCTTCCCCTAAGTGAAATTAATCTCTTCCACCCTGGTCTTCCTAAAGCATCATGCTTGTATTTTTATATTTCATTTTTGCAACTGACATCTTGCAGTATTTTCTGGTTATTTATGTATATTTCTTCCCCCTCCACCTCAGTAGATCACGGAAAAACAATTTCTGCACAGAGCTTTTACATGGTAAAGTGATCAATGTATATTCCTTCAATTGTTTGTTTTTATTAAATGTCTGTAAAAATAAAGCACACATAATAACCAGGGCCAACATTGCTTATGGCTTTGAGAAACAAATGAATGTCAAGCGGGCATGGTGGCTTACGCCTGTAATCCCAGCACTTTGGGAGGCTGAGATGGGTGGATCGCTTGAGCTCAGGAGTTTGAGAACAGCCTGGGCAACATGGTGAAACCCCTATCTCTATAAAAAATACCAAAACTTAGCCAGGCATGGTGGTGTGTACCTGTGGTTCCAGCTACTCAGGGAGCTGAGGTGGGAGGATCACTTGAGCCCAGGAGACAGAGGTTGCAGTGAGCTGAGATCACCCCACTACACTCCAGCCTGGGCGACAGAGTGAGACCCCATGTCAAAAAAAAAAAAAAAAAAATGAATGTCACTCATGCTTTTACTTGCTTTGTTTTACTCAACTGAGTGGTGGGTGAAGGCCTAAAGCAATTACTGAAGAAATAAGAATTGTCGGAACAATGGAAGGTCGTTATTTTTGTTTGTGTAGCATATTTATGTAGTTTTAAACTTACCATGCTTTGACACATCAGCTTTACTCTTAATAGCTTTTTGTCAGCTACACTAAATTTCAAATTAAGCTAGTTAGATTCCATCCAGAATGACTGCAAAGCACTTGTAGAGTTTAAGTGTTTTATTGATAACTTAAAATCAGCATTTAAATTTAAGGACATGACCAAACTCAAGATGCATACATTACATGTACGTATTTTTGGTACAGCAATTATACCTCAATAAAGCTAAAAAAATTAATCTAAGTACATGAGTTATCACTGCCCAATGAAATTTACATGGCAGGTCAAACTATTTATGGGGTCTCTACCAGGTGTACAGATCTGATCTGTTAAAATACACTGAAAGCCTTTGGAAATATTTACTTCTTTATGTTATAGGAAAAAAAAATCACAATTTTTATAAACCATCATAAGAAAAAGTTGTAATAAGCTTTTTCAAGGGAAATTTAGACAATTCAATACAAAGTTTCTGATTCTCAGCCGGGCACAGTGGCTCATGCCTGAAATACCAGCACTTTGGGAGGCTGAGGCAAGAGAATCGCTTTAGCTCAGGAGTTCGCGACCAGCCTGAGAAACATGGTGAAATTTTGTCTCCACAAAAATTACAATAAACTAGCTGGGCATGGTGGCAGGTGCCTGTAGTCCCAGCTACTTGGGGGCTAAGGTGGCAAGATCACTTGAGCCCAGGAATTTGAGGCTGCAGTGAGCTGAGATGGCACCACTGCACGCCAACCCTGGGCAACAAAGCGAGACCCTGTCTCAGTAAATAAATAAATAAAGTTTCTGATTCTAGAGATAAAAGCCTTTTCAAATATTTGGGAAGACTCTCAGGAATCACATCAACACTGACAGGATTCTGTCAAGTTCTAATTGACATGAATATTTTTGGTGGGCTAACAAATGTTAGCTGTGCTGGGTCATATATTCAATTCATGTATAGATCATAGAGCCTATACCTTAAAAGGTTTATAATCTCATTAAATGTATAAAATTTCTCAATGAGAGAACTGTCAAAGAATTCGTTGGTCCACCACGGACATGGTCCAAGGTGATGACCATGAAAATAAATAGAGCCCATGTGCAGCCCTAGCACAGAACTCCCATTTGTAGCATTGTTCCTAGCACTTCATAAATATTTATGAGATTAACAAATACATATTGGAGATATTGTGGAGAAAAAAGACTAAACCGCTTGACTTTGTGGTAAATTGTATGTGGGAGGCAAAGGAGAGGAGAAAAAGCAAAGTGATGAAGTTAGGAACCTGGGCAGCTGATGGGGGCCCTTGGATGGTAATACTGATAACAATTTCAAGAAAGGAATATTATCTCATGTTTTGGCAGATTAGTGTTCAAAAAGCGCTGAACCTGGCCCCAGAAATTGTGAATTAAAATTGTTAAGTCACATCTTAAAGGTAAGGTACACAGATGAAGGTGTGGAAAGCATAGAATTCCAAGCAATGGTTAAAAATGAAGCAAATGAGTTCATCTACGGGAGAGACTATAGCAGAAACGATTTTAAGCAGTCACCTAGCAATGCTGTTAATGAACACTATTACAAGAACATTTTTGTTGACCTTATTAGGGTTGTTCTCCCAGTAGTGTTAGTAGGTACTCCGTAGAGATAAATAGTAAAGATACCCCAATTCTGAGAAAGAACCATTTTAGTGCCAGAATTTCAGAGGCTTCCCAAGTAGTCTGTTACATTTGTGATCAGATGAAATATAGTCAATTCACATTCCATTCCATGTTTGAAGCTTACATTTTTCTAAAAACATTGATCTGGCTATCTCTAAGCCAGTGGAAGCAGAAACTTACTGTGAGTCAGGGTTGCTCTGGCTGAGGTTTATGGACGGTCTCTTCCAGTCTCTCATTTAAATCCCTCCCTGCCTTCCTGTAGCACGAGTTGTAAAGTGCTCTGTAACCCCGTGACCAGGAGAAATGAGAGGCTCTGTGAGACTGTAATCTCACTCTAAACAGGTCTCCGGCAAGGGCTGGTGAGTGGTGATACATCATGCAGCTCTCTCCTCTGAGGCGCCCAGTGTCACCTCCACAGTACTCCTCGCTCCTGCTGGAAGACAGCAGAGCTTCCGGCTAGCACCAGACCGAGGTCTCCTGCGCGGTAGCATGCACAGTGCATTAGCTGCTGAGCAATAGGCCTGGCCCACAGCCTAATTATTAACATTTGAAAGTCAGATGCCGGGCGACTACAGCAATAGCTTCTATGACATTAGAAAATATAGATTTTTAGGCCGGGCGCGGTGGCTCAAGCCTGTAATCCCAGCACAATGGGAGGCTGAGGTGGGTGTATTGCTTGAGGTCCGGAGTTTGAGACCAGCCTAGCCAACATGGTGAAACCTCAACTCTACTAAAAATACAAAAATTAGCCGGGTGTGGTGGCGGGAGCCTGTAATCCCAGCTACTTGGGAGGCTGAGGCAGGAAAATTACTTGAACCCGGGAGGCAGAGGTTGAAGTGAGCTGAGATCGCACCACTGCACTCCAGCCTGGGTGACAGAGTGAGACTCCATCTCAAAATAAATAAATAATCAAAGTAAAAATATAGATAGATTTTTTCCCCTCATACTTACTGGACAGACCTATTGCATATTAGTTTCTGCATGCACTGACAGTGTGATTGGAGAAGACATTTCCACCATGACTACTGTGACTATTGATCACAGCAAGGATGAGGCACATTTTTCTGGGACAGTAAATACTAAACACATATTGGAAAATAAATAAAAGAAATACTCACTTGACTATTATTTTTAAATACAAAAACTAATATTAATTATATTTATTTAACGATTTAGGTGCTAGGTCCTGTAAAAATCAAAACACCATTAAAACCCCCTCATTGTGGATAGTATCCGTGTCCATAGAACTTTTTACGTAAGGCAGACAGACATTAGAACTACGTCTCACACATTCAATCAATAGGCCATGATTCATAAATATAGAGAATTCACTTAAACGCCTGACCTTTCAGCCTCTGAAAAAGCCTTTGGAGTTCCAAGGATTTGCGAATATGCACTTAAGAGAATATTTTAGGCTGGACATATCAGATGCTGGACAATAGGGGTTACCTTTCAGAAAAGGAATTTCTTCCACGCCCTGTCCGACACATGAACCTCAACTGAATGTGGCTCTGGGGAGAGAAAAAGGGTTACTTAACGCCAGATCCAACATTTTCCTGCAGTCACTGACAAATTCTAATAAGTCACATCCTGAGTGTGGTTAGTGCTGTCATGTTGCTCCTTTCTCCAAGGAAGCCAAGGACCAACACATCCACCGAGTGCTCAGCAGATCATGGGAGGGAAGCATCTGTTACAGAGAGACAACAGTGAGATGGTTTGGAATTGCTCCCATTGTCAATTTTCATTGTATCTAGGGTTAACCCTAGATAACCCTCTCATTAAGGACAGGTGCTTGCCTGATCTCTGGTTCATTGATTGAAAGTCATTTTGTACTGTGGCTGCAAGGGGAATATATACATATTCAAAATTATTCACTTCATTATCTTATGTCTCAGCTGTTTCACCTGAAAAGCTAAAAGAATAATAAGAAGAATATCCAGGACAAAGTGGCTGTAAAAAAGTAATAAACACAAATATTTAATAAGTACTTTAGGTAATAATAATAAAAATAATAATACTTCACATGTGTAGAATAATTTATATTAGGTAATGCTTTGTAATTCACTTTGCATACACTATATAGGACATTTAAATCTCAAAGCTAACCTACAAAGTGTACAAATACTGTATAAATGATAAATAACTAATACCAAGAGCAAATTCGTTTAAAAATTAACTTTACAAATGACATTATTTTAAATGAATGGAAAATCATTCTTTTAGTAATTTAACATTGGCACCAACAGCCCAGAAAGATAGACGATTTGACCTCGGCTTTAAAGTTGTCTTCATTGTTAATTTCCATAAAAACCTTAACATTGTCTAATTATAGGGTTCTGCATTCATTGATCTCACTAATTCAACTGTTTTATCTGAGTACCTCTCCTGAATTGATAAATCTAAATTGCACATTTTCTAAACTGCTAAGCTCCGGAGAAATCTTGAAGGTGGCCCAGATGGCTGTTGGAGTCTTTTGCACCCATCTAGCACCATCTACTGTAATTTTGCAATATTGGATTTATTGTCCTTTCCTCAAACTCATGATGCTCCAATTCCTTTCACTCTGTCCTGGCGTTACTCAGTCCATCAAAGGATTAAATGTATGGTTAAATTGAAAACTAAGCAATTTTGGTAGCAAAACATACTAAAGAGACATTTAAACTTCATGTTGCCATTCGATTTTATCATCAAGGAATAGGTTTCTCAGATAGCCCGGATCATCTTGAAGTCTGTTGTTGCATAAGCTATATTTTTGCTAGAAATCTTTCTAAAGGGAATGAGTAGTTACATATGAAAAAACTGTAAAGACTTTGCAATTGCTTTGTCCCAGAAGAATGTGTGTTCACATGATTCACACAACTTATCGTTTTATCATTTGTCTGCCTCCCTGGAAGTAATAGGACATAAAGAGAATGAAATCAATATTCTTTTCTACTTGCCTAGCACAAATGGATACTTACTTGGGGTCAATAGTCCTTTTTGAGGGTTTTATGTAATGTTCAAAAATACCTCTGCACGAGGTAGGGAGAGGCCAGAAGATGGAATGATGAGGGAAACATACAGTTAACTGTGGTCATTACCAAGGTCCTGTCTTTTGTTTGGGGCTGTGGATTTGCAGTTGCTTATGACAGTATTCAAACTAACCAAAAAATAGAATGAAAAATTAAAGTAGGTCATAAATGGACCAGTGATGGAGTTAGTCATGGACCAACTCCTTGCTCCTGCAGTCCAATGTTAAAAGCGGGAGGGGGGGGGGCGGGGAAAGAAGAGAAACTACTCCTACTTTGATTTGCATATGGAAACTGAAGACTTTCTGCCTAGTGAGTTTTGCCAACTGAGGCAACAATCCAAGTTGGACCCTCAAGACTAGTTAGGGGATGCCTGGCTAGGTTCCTGATCTCCAAAGGAGTTTCCAGGTCACAAGTCTCTCTGCAGGCTACTCTATCTTTATGTGTTACTGTGATGCTGATTGGCCTGAAGTGCAGCACTCCTCTCATCAGGAGACGATACATGCATCAAGAGACAGGCACAAGAAGGCGACACTATTCATGGTAGCCCCAAACTCGAAACAATCCAAATATCTGCCAGCAGTGGAATGGATCAATGTGGTATATTCACACAAAGGAATACTCAATAGCAGAGATGTCCAATCTTTTGGCTTCCCTTGGCCACATTGGAAGAAGGATTGTCTTGGGCCACACATAAAATATACTAACAATAGCCGATGAGCTGAAAGAAAATCTCAAAAAAATCTCATAATGTTTTAAGAAAGTTTACGAATTTGTGTGAGGCCACATTCAAAGCCATTCTGGGCCATATGTGGCCCATGGGCTGCGGGTTGAACAAACATGCCCTACAGCAAAAAAAAAAAAAAGAAAAAAAAAAAAAGAAGGAAAGAAAGAAAAAAGAGAATTACAGCTCCCACAGCATCACGGATGAAGCTCACAAATACAACACTGAATGTAAGAAACTAGATGCAAAATAATATATACTACATCATTGCACTTACACAAAGTTTGCAAAACCAGCAAAATTAAACTATGTTTGAGGAACGCATGCCTAGGTGGTAAAACTATAAAGAAAAGTGAAGATACCATAATCATAAAAGTCAGATTAGTGGTTACCTTTGAGGGAGTGATGAAGTGATTAGAAGAACACGTGAAGAGGGGGCCTCTGAGGTGCTAGCAAATGTTCTGTTTCTTGACCTGTGTGTTTCTTTGATGACAATTTCTTTAGTTAACACTTCTATGTACTTCCCTGAATTTGTGGTATATTTCACAATATAAAACGGTTTAAAAACAAATAACGAAAACCTTCTTATGGATCTCTATTGCCCACCCAATTCTTCACCGTATTAATTGGAGCTCCCTTTGTCTGCTCCCAGCTACCGGTCTTGTCTGACTTCATCATCTCTCCATCATGACACCATGCTCAGATCATATTGTACTCTTCAGTGACTTTTTTTTACTTTTTCTACTTCCTTGCCCGCTCCCTTCTCTAACCCCATTCCCACCCATTGAATTCACACCTATCTTTAAGGAATAGCCAAACCAAGACTTCCTTCATGAAATCACTCTTGAACTCCTTGGTCAAAAGTAATATCTCCTGCCTCTACATTCTTATTTCCATTTGGACATTCCTGATAGCAGTTACCATATTCACCTTGGTCTTGTAGTGTGTGTGTGTGTGTGTGTGTGTGTGTGTGTGTGTGTGTGTGTGTCTGTCCTCTTTTTCCATAAGCAACACAGCTTTGAGCACAGTACGTTCTCAATAAATGTAAAATAAATTCACTCTTCAGTAGAGAAATGAGAGAGAATTTTCTGTTTGGCTTGTCCACAGGAAAAAAATCACTTTTGTTATGGGGATGCTGAGAAATAACTCAAGCCATCCAGCAGAGTATACTGGCTGTTATGTGGGTTAGGCTACGCAATTCTGGGAACTAGCTTGCAGCTCCCAACTAGATTATACAAGTTACTCTATACTGCTGGTTCCAAATCCGTTGTGTGTAATGTATCTGGAAGGCTCCAGAACAAGATTGTTCTACCTGCGGCCCATGGGCCATATGTGGCCCATGACGGCTTTGAATGTGGCCCAACATTCAAATTTGTAAATTTTCCTACAACATTATGAGATTTTTTTGCGACTTTTTTTTTTTCCTCATCAGCTGTCATTAGTATTAGTGTATTTTATGTGTGGCCCAAGACAATTTTTCTTCTTCCAGTGTGGCCCAGGGAAACCAAAAGATTGGATGCACCTGCTCTAGAAGCTATAGGTAATTCATAATGCACATGGAGATACTCTGTCTGCATGTGAGTGTTTATAGAGATCACACATAGAGCCTCGACTCTGTGAGCATGTATATGAGTGTATGTGTGCATAGGGGCGGGCATAATGTGTAATTACTTTGCAAATTACTTTGTAAATCCACAATTTACAAATGTGTATGTTATTTGGTATAATTCAGAACACCTCACCCTCCCCTCCACAAAGTCTATGGATTGGTCAGAGGAGAGAATAAAACTGGGCATTAGAGAATCTCTCTCTTGTCACCCAGGCTGGAGTGCAGTGGCGTGATCTCGGCTGACTGCAACCTCCACCTCCCGGGTTCAAGCGATTCTCGTGCCTCAGCTACCCAAGTAGCTGGGATTACAGGTGTGGCCCACCAGGGCTGGCTAATTTGTAGAGATGGAGTTTCACTATGTTGCCCAGGCTGGTCTGGAACTCCTGGGCTCAAGCAATCCACCTGCCTTGGCCTCCCAAAGTCCCAGGATTACAGGTGCGAGTCACCGTGCCCTGTCTAGAAAAGACTCTTAAGGCAACCCACAACTTTATTTGTAAGTTGGTTAGCTATCTGTATCCATAAGGATATTCATAAGTTAGTAATTTCTGAGTCAAGAAATACCTACATTGTGACTGTGTGTGTATGTGCTATGGCCTATTTTTAGGGGCCTGTTCATTAGCAAATGAACATGTCTATTTTGGTTGACTTCACAGAATCATTCAAAAGTAACTGAAGTATCACCAAATTTTGAAGGAGGGCTTATAGTAATGCAAATGCTGACTTAGATAGAAAAATAAACAATGAACCTTTTAGAGAAATTCCTTGAGAACCTTACTTGGGTTACTTTGAAAGGCACAGAAAGTATCTTTGGATAAACAGTCCTGTTGATCTGTTTAGCTCAAGTTAGAATTAATTGTTCAGATGCAAGTGTAGGGAGAGGGGAGATTGACATTAGTGGTTGTTGTGCAGGACCGTTAGTATAGGTATAGGATCACAAATAAGTTAGTTTTACATGTGGACTCTAAAATGCATTATACACATATGAAGTATTAGATGCAAAGTATAGTTAATGGCTAACAAATGTTTGAAATTCAAAGTAATTCCAGGAAAGGAGGAATGAAATGGGTCCATGTTATATTCATTACGCAAATGGCCTCAAACATCTGAGATGTTTCCCAAACATCCTGTGAATTGCTGGCTTCAACATGTTGCAATTGAGTTAGTTTAAATGTTATCAAGAAAATTAAGTAGAAGTCGTCAAGACAATATACCTACAATGATCTGTGAAGGAGTACTTTTAACTTAGAAACAGGAGAAGTTTCCTTGTACTTTTTCTCAGGTTCTAGATTCAAGAAATGAAGTCATATGATTAGAAAATATCATTAACATTCTTTGTTATTATTTCATGACCTTTTTTATGATTTGGATAGTTTCTTTATAAATCCCTTATGCAGACTCTAAACCTAAATGGTTATCTCTGTTTTCAAAGACTTTGGGACTGCCTGTGAATTTTATGTAGTTGTCCATAAGGGAACACAGCAAAAAGATAGGCTGCTGTTTGATTTTACTTTGAATTTGCTAGTTTAAAATTGTTGCAGCTACATTTTTCATTGGGTTTCTCTGAAGAAATGTCGAGTTTTGCTTTTGAATTCCAAGACTGTTCTTTTTTATTTTATTTATTTTTTTTACATTATCATTGTGTCATTGGCAGTTTACAAGTATTTTTCAGTTGTGGATGCTGAAGAAAATGAAATAAACCATAATAAAAATAATTTTGTCCAGGTGGTACATAAATCAGTTGAGGAAACACAGTTCTTTGTGGCAAATAAAAAACATATGTATTACCTAGTGCACTGAAATGTTATTATTCATCAAACGAGTGTTATAGATGTGTTAGGATTTAGATACGTGAGGGAGAAGAATATTTGGGTAGAACATAGCAATATTGCATATTTTACTTAATGTAGAATAATTGGAAACAAATATGTAAGGAATTTTATATGAATTAGACAAAGCCAAATTTCATTTCAAGGATATATGGGGATTTCACCATTAGGAAGATTATTTGCTATTTTCTCTTAATTTACTATTTGTTTGGGTTTTTGTTTGTTTATTTGAGACAGGGTCTTGCTTTGTCGCCCAGATTGGAGTGCAGTGGCGTGATCATAGCTCACTGCAGACTTAAACTTCTGGGCTCAAGTTATCCTCCCACCTCAGCCTCCCAAGTAGCTAGGACTACAGGCGAAAGCTACCATGCCCAGCCACGATTTATTGATTACTACTGAACATTACTATCAAACTCCAACTAGAGAATTAAGAAATAAAAACCAGAGAGGATACAATGCAAACTAGAAAAATATCTGATTACCATTATAATCTGGAAGTAATACAAATGTTTAATTATGTGTATGTGTCTATGTTTGCGTGTATTTAGAGTATATGGATATGCAATGCATTTTTTATCTGACTAGTTACTGTGGTACTTAAATTATTTTTCTAAACTGAAACAGACACTTTTATCTATGTTCTTTCTGCATTTATGTATACAGATTATGCTATATTATTTTATTTTTTCCTTATTAATGTATTGTTTTATAATTTTCTGATTGTTTTGTATGTTTTGCTTCCCAATTTAATTACAACTTAAAAATATTTCGTAACTTCTTTTGTTACCTTCCTTCAACTACTCTCATAAACTACTTAATACATAAGACATTTAGGTACTTAAAAGTGCTTTTTAAACAAATTAATGAATTTATTTACTTGCTATTATTTACTTTTGAGATATCTTTGTAAATTTGGCTAAGAGTTTAAAAATCTGATGCAGGAATATAAAAACCTTTAGAAAGTTATACTTCACAGCCAATCATTTTTATATTTTCACATTTTTTCATTTCTTTGCATTTTTTTATATTCTATGCCAATTTTGCATCAAAGGCAGGTGTTCCAGGTTTTACTGAAAGTAAGTGAAATATAATTTTGCTCCTTTGCTATGACATTTACTGAGCAGGAAGGAGCTATCTTAATTTTAATTTTTAAAACACTTTTCATGCATTATTTTTGTCCTCAAAGTATTTCTTGATTTAACAGGATTTTTATAATGTATCCCAGATTATAGCATCTAGTAGCAACTTTTTAAAGTGGAAAATTTCTAATTATTTTTCTCCTAAACCAAAACCTATAATGTATTTGTAATGAATTTAATATGAATTAAATAAATGCTATAATCATTAACTTCTTAAATGAGCTTGATATGTTTATCACTGAAAATGGAGTTTTGTCCTAAGACATTTGTTGATTTGTTATGCACAAGTCATTTCATCTTTGATGATAAATTCAATCTCTCTGTTTTTTGTTTGTTTGTTTGTTTGTTTTGTTTTTTGAGACAGAGTCTCCCTCTGTCACCCAGGCTGGAGTGCAGTGGCACGATCTTGGCTCACTACAACCTCCACCTCCCAGGTTCAAGCAATTCTCCTGCCTGAGTCTCCAGAGTAGCTGGGATTACAGGTGCCCGCCACCACACCCGGCTAATTTTTGTATTTTAGTAGAGACAGGATTTCGCCATGCTGGCCAGGCTGGTCTCAAACTCCTGACCTCAGGTGATCCACCCGCCTTGGCCTCCCAATTCAATCTCTTTAAGTTTCTTCTTACCCTCCCCTTCCTCCTCCTTCTCCTCCTCCTTCTTCTACTTCACCTGAAAGTCATAAGGGGGTACAAGTAATAAAAATAAATTCTCAGAGAGTCATGAACATCTTGAAAAATAACATAGGTTAGAAAAGATCTGTGTGAATGATAACACAAAACAAAACCAGAATGTTCTTCCTCATGTAAGAGTATTTTACATTAGTACATGTGTTTATTCATTTCAGCACACAGACTGGTTTAAAAAAATCCAAGACTTAATGGAATCAATTAATATAGGTTAAAATTGTCACATGTGCAATATCATATTTTATAACATCAGAACTCTTGATATAAACCTGTCATGATATGAAGATTCAGATTTAAGGAATATGTGTATCCCCTGTGGTTGTGCCTGAGTATATGAGTGTGTTAGGTGGTCAAATATCAAATGGAAGAGAGGGGACTTGATTGACATAGTGTTACTTGACTTGTCACCTAGTCACACTTCACACAATGCTGGTTAAAAGTGAAACCAACTGATAATTAGAATATGTTGGCAGGAGTTTCTATCTTGAATCTAGCTTAGTGCTTAGAACATGGTTGAATGTGCTGAATTAATGAATATTTGGATGAGGTATGAACCACTTTATTAAAGAGTTAAGATTGGCCTATTGCCTTATAATTCTGGGTCCTTACTTACAAATAGAGGGTAACATTGATTTGGAAGGTGCTTTAGGAAATCTTAGTTCACAGTTGGTGTGTACTTTGTGGGATGTGTAGTGGAGGGTAATGGTGACAGGGCACATTCTTCACCTCATTCAGCTTTGGGACCACAAAAGCAGGGGCAAGTGTTCCAAGGAAGTAGGGTGATCAAAGAACTGATGGCTTTTTCGTGGTTAAAGGCACTCAGGTTTTATGACATTTTCAACATCCTCTAGTGAATATAAATAATGTCACAATTTGTCAGATGAGTGGTCCACCAACCTTGTGCTATCTCTGAAGGTGATACCAATGCTTTCAAAGAATGTGGCAATTTGTATCCATGACATCATCCTCAGAGGCTAGGGATGTAACCTGAACCTGCCTAATTTCCCCTCAGTGAACAGTTATGGTTCTGTTATCAATGAATTTATCTAAATTTGCCTTGACCACATTTACCTTCTCATCCTGCCCAGCTTAGTGAGTATAATGAGTTCCATGTGTTTACTAGTTACTGCATAGACGAGTTCTTCATGTTTCTTCCAAAACCATACCCTGTAAGTTTTACAGTAGACTGTGCATTCCAGACTTTCATCAGTAAGTTCATGTTCACCCTGGTCATACTTTCTTTTTGATGTCTTGGGTATTGAACACACCCCCCGTATTGTCACACAAAGTAATTAAGTTTCTGACATCTGAAATACACCAGTGTATTCAAAGTTCTGAAAAATTATTTCATAAAGAAAAGAGTTTTTCAGTGTTAGATTTTGGAAACTCCCAACTACCTCACAATAGATTGGTTTTGTAACAAAGACAAAGATTTGGTATGCAAACACTCCTAGCCAGAGCACATACAGACTTTCATAATTCACTCAGATATACCAGTCTAACCCTCAATATGTGATAAAAATTGATTATCCATTTAAAGTTGTTTCATGGTCCATGCATGCGTTTCCACTGGTGTTTTAAGTGGCTTTACATAGAGTGAAATAGCATTACTTAAACAGTAAAGTATAAACATAATATGGTTCGTTTATTAAGGTCCCAATGCTGCAGCTGGAAGGCATCTCAAGCAGTCTTGATGCATAGAAAATATCAATGTTCTTCATTTCATAACTACTGAGACAATTTAGACACCTCACTGTGGACTATGATTCTTCTCTTCTTCCTCTCTTGCAAATGATAAGATCCTATGCTTTTTTCTTTTTCTCTAATTCAAGCCATTTCAAGTCAGCTATGCATTGCTCACACAAGTTGTTTGATAATAAATATTGTAGCTTAAATTTCAGAGTGAATTGAAATCCATTTCAACGTAAAAGGCAGGAGTTGTTATCTTTGTTAATGGTTATTGAGAAGAGGGAGTTTGATCAGCAGGATCATAAAAAAAAAGCAAATAAAACTATTGGGTTTTTGCATAAAATCCTAGTGAAATTACTCAAATCTGGTCTACTTTGAGCCTTGGTTATATCCAAAAACGTCAGGAATGCTTGTTGTAGCAGACACTGTTAGTGCCCCACCTGGACATTCACCATCTCTGTGTAAGTCAACCAGATGGCCCTCAACTGAACACAGCTGCAACTCTTTGTCTTTGGACTTTCTCTGGTTGCCAGAGCCACCTTAGTTCACTTATTTGCCAACCTGGAAGTGCCGGAGAGTTAACAATTGAAGTTGAAAAATATCCCATATTACCTGTGTCCTGAGGTGAAAATCTTGAGTGAATGCTTTATTGGCTTTCTCCCCTTCCTCACTCCCCATCAGTGCTTCCCGGCATTACCTCCCAAATAAACTGCGTGCTCTCACATTCCCGCCTCAGGGTCTGCTTCTGAGAGATTTCAATCTTAGACAATCTTATATCTATATATATACACACACACATATATCGTGGTGATATATGATATACTGTATATATGATACATATATTTCATGGTGTTTTTTTTTTTTTGTGTGTGTGTGTGTGTGTGTGTATGTTAGGTGGTCAAATATCAAATGGAGGAGAGGGCACTTGATTGACATAGTGTTACTTGACTTGTCACTTAGTCACACTTATATATATACACATTATACATATATACACATACCATGAAATATATATTTCATATATATATGAAACAACTTTAAATGGATAATCAATGTATATATTCTCCAGTCAAACCTCAGGTCAACTGAATCAGTATCTGAGGGGAGTGAGGTCCAGGAAATCCATACTTTTAATACATACAGTTATCCTCATGTGTAGCTCAGTTTAGGAAACACTGCACGCTTTCACCACAATTTCTATTTCCCAGCAGATCTCAACAGTGAGAAGGAGAACTAGAAATGGCTTTCAGAACATGGCGGCTGTATTAGTCTGTTCTCATGCTGCTAATAAAGACATACCCAAGACTGGGTAATTTATAAAGGAAAGAGGTTTAATTGACTCATAGTTCAACATGGCTGTGGAGGCCTCAGGAAATTTACAATCATAGCGGAAGGGAAAGCAAACACATCCTTCTTCACATGACCACAGGAAGGAGAAGTGCTGAGCAAAGGGGGAAAAACCCTTTACGAAATCATCAAATCTCATGAGAACTCACTTACTATCACAAGAACAGCATGGAGGTAACCACCCCCATGACTCAATTACCTCCCACTGGATTCCTCCCACAACATGTAGGGATTATGGGAGCTACAATTCAAGATGAGATTTGGGTGGAGACAGAGCCAAACTATATCAACAGTCATCAGTGAAGTGGTATTCACAGTGCTAAAACATGGTTTCTACCATGTTCTTCTTGCTGGAAGTCCCACAAATTGAAGGAAACTGTAGGTGAAGTTTGGATTAGGGCAACCTGCCCAGTATTTCTAGACTTGAGGAGGTCATTCTGTTTGTTTTCTTTCCCATGTGGATGCTGTGCGTTAAGCAGAGGATCCTGAGTTGGCTACACATCAAAATCACTGGCATGCACTTAAAACTAAACTGCCTATTTATAATTTACTCTGGCTGATCCTAAGAAAAAAAGTGGTCTTCTACTATGCCATTCAAGATAGAAGCCCTCACTATTTAACAATGAAGAATAATACTAACTGAATTTAGGGGCAAGAACCTTGTTGTACCTATTAATATATTTTACTAAATAGAAATAAAATCGATCCAAAACCCACCCAAAACCTGTGCCAAACCAAGAATAATTGGTTCAGAGTTATTCACCAGAAAGTATTGATGTACCTAGAAGTATTGATAGTTCAGAATTCACCAGGGCCATTTCTGAATCCCTAACTTTAAAGATATAAGAATAATTTTGAGAAGTCTGAACAAAGTCACTTTGAAACCTGAAGAACAAAAAGATTTTTCTGGGTTGAATGTAGAAGGAACTATGTTTGTTTAATCTGGAGAAGATATTACTAGTGGGAGATAAGAACAAATTGTCATCGAACTGGGTCTTGAAGACAGGGCTTGTTGTAAGTATATATTTTAAATAAAGATTCATTCATTTAATTCAATTTATACTTTTAAGTTTCTAATATGGACTTGGTGCTATGCTAGAGAGATGGGTATGAAGGTGGGTTGGATGTGACTCTGGCTTTTAATAAATTCACTGCCTGGTAGACAAAATGAAGATCTAGGTGTTTTTTTCTTAAAATATAAATCAATAAAGCATTGCACTCCTGTAATGAACAGAATGCCAAAGAACTGCAGAGGAGAGAGGGGGACTAATTAACATAATGTATATAGAAAAAGGTATGTGCAATTGCTTTTAAACTATAAAGCACTACACAAATGTTCTTATTTTGGGGAACAGTTGTGCTTAGGGAAGGTTGAAGGTGGTGGTCAAGGAAGATTTCAGAGAGAAAATGACTTTTGACCTGGGTCTTGAATATGGGAAGGCTTTCAACAGTCAGGGGAAGGAGCAAACGTCAGACAGGCAGTGGGACCAGTGTGGGCAAAGCTTGGAAACTGCTAGGGTAGACTGAGAAGTGTCATTCCAGGCCTCTCCAGATGCTTCTGCTCCATCGTTTCTTCCAGTTATCCAAAAGAAAATCCCAGATCCCATGGAACCTTTTCAATACCACTTACAAAGTCAAGCCAGGAAGCACAATGACTACGTAGCACATGCCACTGGTGCTTGGCCCATAACCTATCTGATCCATAGAACATTTCCATGCACCTCAGCCTCATTTCCAATGATCAGTACCTACATCTTTATGAGGGGATTGTCGTCAGGCGGTTGGAATCCCCTGTGCTTGGCCCATGAGAGAGGGTTGACCCCTGGGGGCAGAGGAAATAATCAATGACTGCCAGGTGTGGGGTATGGGTAGCCCAGTCTCCCCATCTCTCAGGTGGAATATTTTGGAGGCAGGCAAAAAAAAAAAAAATCAAAAAGCTTGCAAGCTTGTGTTTGGGGCCTGTTGCTCACTGTCTATCAAATTCTAGATGTTTGTTCTAAACATTTTCCACTCTCCCCAAGGCCACCAAATTCTTCCTGCCTTCATTTATCTGTCTTCACCAACACAGGCATCCATGTGAACTTGCTGACTTTTCATCCTCGTAGCTTCAATATCTCTGGATCTTTATACACCTTCTCCTCACTGATATCAGAGAAGGCACACTTACAAACTACAAATGCAGCACACCTGCTAATGTCTGTTAGTCAAATCTCCTACTCCTAGGCCAGCCCCTTCTTCTGTGTCCATGATCTCATCTACTTCTCCCTCTTTGTGATGCTTGAGCTCTTCCTGGACCCTTCCCTGTCATCCTAAGTCATTCTCACCCTGCTGATTTTTTTATTTTTATTGAATTGCATATTCACATTTCCTCTATCTTTAAGAACAAATAATACCCCCAAAATATCCCTGCCCCCAAATATTCCCTTTACCTTCCTTCTGTGAAATACTAGTCCATCTCCCTTCCTATCTTCCCCAGGCTTCTAGAAAGCTTAATCTACACCTGTTCCCTCTGCTTCAATACCTATTCTCTCTGATAATTCCTTGTAACCTAATTCTATTTCCTCACAACCAATCTCCACCTGGCTTTAAGGGTTTACCAGGGACCATCTATAGCATCTATGGGGTTTGCAGCCCCTGTGTCCATTGGCATTTCAGGCATCTCTCTACTCTTCTCTGATGTGTTTTTCTCCCTCAGCTTTAAGGGGAAGAATTTACTCCTTTAAACATCCATTTTCTACCCTATCTCTGATGGGTGCCAATGTGATGCAAATATAAATGAAGCCCATTTTCTCCCTTAAGATGTTTACCCTCAAACACTGAAAACATGTCAATATGTTGGGATAAAAGAATGTGCCAAGGACTCCTGGGATGGTGAATAGGAAGTGGTTAACTGAGTTTGGTGCTTGAAGAAGATTTGAGGGTGATCCTACCGGCAGCTGTAGCCTAAATGGCAATGTAGACAGCCATGGCATTAACAGAAGTAAAGAAACCAGGAGGGGAAACTCTAGTTTGTGGATGATGAATTAATATTTGGCTGTGTTTTGGGTAAAATGACAGCTGGACATCCAGGAAGTTGAGCCAGTCGGTCCACTTGGTGAAAGAAAGATTATAGAGGCAGAAGAGGTTTAGAAATCAACTGCTGAGGGGGGATGGCTGACACCAGAAGAGTGGGTGAGGTCACCCGAAGATAAGGCTATAGAAAGAGAAGAGAAGAGATCCAAGGGCAGAGCTTTGAGGTGAAGAGAGAAGAGAAGCTAGAATTGTCCAGAAGGAGGATATCTTCCCTCCTTCCACATCCTCCTCGATGTCATCACCAGAGCAACGGTTTTGAAGTGAAGCGCATTCTGGTCACTTTCTTGCTTAGAAACTCTCAACATTGCCTGCAAGATAAAACAAACAAAAAAAAAAAAAAAAAAAAAGCCTCCTTAGCACAAGACCCTTCAAGGTCTAACACCTATGTACTTCACCTTGTTTATCAACCCTCCCTGGCAAGGCCTACACCCTAACCCAGTGGTTCTGACCTTGGGCTTGTATTAGAATCACATGGAAGGCTTGTTAACACAGAGATGGCCAGGTCCCCTACTCCAGTACTTTTTGATTTCCTAGGTCTGAGGTGAAGCCTAAAATTTGCATTTATAACAAGTTTCTGGAGATGCTGATACTGCTGGGGAGAGCAACACTCTCACCCTTTAAGGATCACTGCTCTAACCATGGCAGACTTCCCCAGCCAGGAAGGAGTTCTCTGCCTCTGCACCTTTGCTGATGTTACTCTATGCCAGTAACATCCACCCTCTCTTCATTGCCCATGGCAAAGTTCTAGAAAACATCCTAGACAAATTCTCTCCTTTGGTGGCTACGCACACGGATTCCTGTCTCTCGCTAACGGTTATTCGGCACCTCTGATAACGCAGGCAATATGCTAGATTTGAGTTGCCAAGACAATTCAGAAAGCAATACAAACCCAGCCCTGAGCCCTTGCTGCATGGAGCCCAGTCTTAATATGTTGATATACTGTCTGCCCCGGTCAGGATCTTGGGTGGTCCCAAGGCTTGCGAGGAAGAAAGGAGGGGGGAAATCAGCAGCTCTCACCATGAGGCTCTGGAGAAAGAATGATTCAGGCGCTGTTAACAGTATTGGTGCATTTGTCTTTTGCCCCCATCTAGAACACAGATTTCTTAAATGCCAGAGTAGAACTCTTGGTGTTATGTGCTGCTTACGATTGCCTTGTACATAAAAGCTGCTTATTTTTGAATGAATGAAATGAACAGCAGTGTGTCCAATTTGTTATTTGCTTCTAAGTTTATTTAAACAGAAGAGGCCATGCCAGATGACATCTGCGCCATATACATTTGTCACATTTATGTTAACATGCAGCTTTTGAAAGTACATTTCATACTATCTCTATTATCTTATGTTATCCTCCCTTTTTTATCTGATCAATTAAGTGGTAGCTTTTGACCAGATGGCCATTAGGCAAGAAGACATATATTTACCTACTTGAGAGCCTGAAAGACTTGGACGATTCAAAATAGGGCATTTCTAAACAATGTTTTTTTTTTTTTAAGTAAGTTGTTAACTTCACATAGAACTCTGTTTTCCTAAAATAAATTTAGAAATTAAAAAGAGAAAAAAAGCCCAGTAGATTTGGATTTTTTTGGAAGACTTACACCAGGCTCTTTCAGATCACAACAGAGTAACGTAGCACCACTTTGCCATCTAGTGTTGTGGGTCAGTATTACCTGTGGTGGCAGCAATAAGCAGTTTTCTTCAGACTTTATTAAAGCTGGCAAAGATGCCTACAGGAGTTAAATATATCTTGGAATGCCATGGATCCTATTTCGAAACAGTCAGTCTTCTT
The DNA here is from genome assembly GCF_037993035.2 of Macaca fascicularis. Taxonomy (NCBI): domain Eukaryota; kingdom Metazoa; phylum Chordata; class Mammalia; order Primates; family Cercopithecidae; genus Macaca; species Macaca fascicularis. The sequence goes on along the minus strand of NC_088395.1, from coordinate 38,709,910 downwards.
TTCCATTCTTCCCTTCTCAAAGTCTTTGGAAAACAACCAAGCTGAAATGAATTCAGAGCATATTGCAATTTTTGCTCTTAGAAATCCCCCACATGCATCTGCTGGGTGATATCCTTAAACATGGGAGAGGATGGTGGAAGAGGACAGAGCAGCTGCAAGTGGGTCTAAGTTGCTCAGCTGCAGCTGACATGAGAGCTGAGCACGGCCTTCAAAGTGGACCTTGGTTGATGAGGAAGCCCAGTGTGAAGATTACACAGGTAGTATCCAGAGCATTACTACCAGCGTTCAAATCCTTGTTCTGCCATAGTACTAGCTGTGGGAACTTGGGCAAGTCATTTAGCCTCTCTGCACTTTAATTCCCTCACTTGCAAAATGGGGATGTTCTCCATTCATATGGCTGTTAGTATTAAATGAGTTCCTATGTACTAAGCCTATGTGCAATATATTGACTGTACAATCTTTGTTAGAATGGCTGGTCTATAGCTCACTACTTGCGTAATTTTAAGCAATTTTCTTAACATCTTTGAGTCTCAGTTTCCTTATTTATGGAGACAGGTTTTCTTTTTTTATTTTAAGCAGTAGCATACCTAGCATATTTGACATCCAGAGTAGATTATTTTTAACACTCCCTTCCTCATATAACAAAATCATTTTCAGTAACAATCACGAAATGAAAGTAATAATTGTAACAGTCCCAGAGAAACACAGATAGTGAAAATATTTTTTATTAAACTTTCACACCAGGAAAAAGCAAAATAAAAATAAATATTACAGTACCAAAAAGGAAAAATAAACTGAATTAATATTTTTATTTACAGTAATGTATTTTAAGGAGGGGGAACCCACATGAAGAAACATGTTCAATTCAGTGAACACCACAAGATTCCATGAGTGATGTGCACATTGAATGACAGATTGAAGCATCTCAAGTACTGTTTCGTTTTGTTTTTTTTTTTCAGTCACTGTCCTCTCATTGTGATTTCAAAGCTACAGTTTAAATGTAGGAATATGTAAGCACCACAGCAAATGGAGAGGCAAATTGCATCTGAAGTGAGTTCAAATGATTCTGAACCCACATGAACTTACTCTAGAATTGAATGGATTGTGGCTGAGTCCACGTAGTACAGCAGGCTGCTCTATGATTGGGGGTTCTCTGCATTATCGTCCATGCAGAAAACACTTTATTAAAGGGTAAGTCATGAAAATATGCCAATTTGAAACTTACATATGTTCTTGAAAACTCAGCGGTAACCTCTGCAATTGTAGAACTTAATCCAAAAAGGTATTTTGGAGGTGAAGGAGGAGTATTTTATCATTGACATTGTTTAGAATTGCTTAGACACGCTAACAAGAAAAAAGAGACCAATTTGTGGTTGGTTTTAGTGTTGTTTGTAATTTCTTCACAGAAAAATGTGTCCTCTTTTTACCTGTACCTGGAGCCAACTGCGCCCACTGCTTTGCCTTTAGTACCCATTGCTTCTAGGCGTTGAGAGAAAAGCAGCCAAGACAATACATTCAATATTGAATATTTAACATCTTCAATATATTCTTCTTCCATGAGTTATTTCATCATCCCTCGCCTCTTACCCCTCACAGCCTGCTCGCCATCCCTTCATTCATACATATGCATGACTAAATGATTTTGAGCCTTCAGGCGACCAGTGAGTGACAAGCTAACTGACAAATCCAGCATCCTATAATGTTTGATGACAAATAATCAACAGCTTAGGCCTTCATTCAACACAGGCGTCATCTGGAGGTCTTCTCAAGACATCTCTCACACCAAAAGGTAGAGTCATTCCAAGCTGTCTTAGCATGTGGGTGTGGAGCTATCACTGCAGGGTTTAGCCCATGAGCCCATCATTCACCTCTGCTCTCAGATCTATTCCCACCTTTTTGTATCCTCCACTCTGTATCACAAGGCATTCCATTTCCCTGGCTTCTGGGAAGGTTGAGCCAATAGAAAGCACAGGCAGAAGACTGGAGGGAGAAAACAGGGAAGAAGCAAGGTGATCTCCCCACCCTCTCACTGCCTCAGGCAGCATCTCTGCAATCGCTATGTCTCCTCCACGGAGACAAATTTCCTGAAAAGTTGATGAAGCTGAAGCTCCAGGGTCCCTCACTTGCGCAGACCTCTTCCAATGCCCTGTGTGTATCATTTTTTAACAGCTTTATTGAAATATAATTTACGTACCATAACATTCATCCATTGGAAGTGGATATGGTTCAACGGTTTTTAGTAAATTTGTCGAGTTGCATCACCATCACCACAATCCCGTTTTAGAACATTTCCATCACCCCCAAAAGTTTTCTCATGTCTGTTTTCAGTCAATCCTGGCTCTCAACCCTAGGCCCTGGGAACCACTAATCTACTTTCTGTCTCTGTGGATTTGCCTATTCTGGACACTTCATATGAGTGGAACGTGGTCTTTTGTGACTGGTTTTCTTCACTGAGCCGAATGTATTTGAGGTTCATCCACATTTTAGCATATACTGATACTTCATTCCTTTATATTGACGAATAATGTTTTATTGTCTGGATAGTTCTCATTTTGTTTAAACATTCACCAGTTGATAGACCTGCGTGTAATTCTGTACCTGTAATTTTTTATTATTTTTCTTAAAAAGGGTTCCCAAGATCATGTAAGCTTCAGGCCCCCCAAAACCTGAAGCTGGCTCCACTTCTATGTATGCAGCCCCCTGTGATCCTGGCCTCCTAGTATCCATGCCTTGTGTTCGGACTGGACCTAGTAGCTTTCTTCTAACAATATAGCTGAAGTACTGGGATATCACTTCCAAGATTAGATTACAAAACAACTGTGACTTCCATCTTGCTCTTCCTTTCTCACATACTCTCTCTCTCTCTCTCTCTCTCTCGATTTCACGCTCTAGAGGAAGAAAGCTGTCATACTGCTTGAGATTAGCCCCGTGGAGAGGGCCACGCAACAAGGAACTTATGTCTTCAACCAATAGCCAACAAAGGCTTAAGGCGGGCCAGCATCCATGTGAGTGAGCCTGAAAGCAGACCCTCCCTTAGTTGAACCTTAAAACTGCAGCCCCACTGACACCTTCATTACAGCTTCAGGAGAGGCCCTGAGCCAGAACCATCAGCTAAGCTACTCCCAGATTCCTGACCCACAGAAATTGTAAGTTAGTAAGTTTGTTGTTTACAGTGGTTAAGTTTAGGGATCATTTGTTCTGCAGCAATAGACAAGTACAATTTCCATCTGGTAGCTCTACTTCCCACAGTCCCAGCACCCACCTGACAGCCTTCACTACATCTCTGGCTTCTGCCCTACGGCCCTAACTTCTGATCTCTGGTAACACCACTGCCTCCCACATTGCCCCAGTCCTAAGGGTGGTAGCAACTTCCTGCTGTGGCAAATCTTTGTATTGCCTTATGGGTCCCTGTTCGACTTCTCACTCTTCTGGGACCTATGCAACAAGCTTCTGGTACTATCCCCAGCCTGTAGGAAATACCTAGAGTGGTTTCTGTTTCTAACATAGCAAGGCAAAACATTTCATCTTTGATGACATGTAGCCTCACTCGAGCCTTCACAAGTCTGTTTAGAGAAAGAAAAAAATTAGTGTGGGACTGAGAGTTCTGTAGATCCTTGAATCAGTCTTCGCAAATAAAATAGACTAAGACAGGAAAGCACCCGCTGAACTACCAGATAGCAAAGCAACAGCTCTGAAAGGTGATGACAGAGTGACTGAGCAGCTCTTCTCACCATCCCACTCTGAGGTGAGCATTCTGGAGCAGGGAGAGAAGGTATGTGAGCAGCCATCCTTGGGATTCCCCTATGCAGAGTCTCTATGAGGCTACAGCAGGCAGAGGAGAGGTTAGAGGGATGTGCAAGGGGAGGACGTGATCATCATGATAGAAGGGAAAGCCCAGTCCTCTGGGACTTGGGCAGCTTGCCTGGGGGGCTGCATGCTGCTTATGCTGATGGCCTGGCTGCTCTGGGAATGGACTTAAGCCCCCAGCATGAGGAACCAGTTCCCACAGGCTGCTGTTCTCTGCAGACTGGTGCTCCAGGAAAGTCGATGCATCCTTCTCCGCCAGTTGGACAAATAGGCTGCTCTTTTCTAGACCAACAGGGAAAACAGAAAAGAAGCCTTTGGGCTTGATTTCGCATCTTTCAATTCCTACCTTGGTTGGGAGGAGGGGCTGTTCGCTGGGGAAAATGTTTTCCTTGAAAGCTCTTTTTTTTTTTTTTTTCTTTTTTTGCTCCCAGCCCTCAACACTGTTATTGCCTCTTCTGGGTGGGGGGCCAAGACTAGGCCAAGCAATAAAGACAGGCCCCTGGCATCTTTTGGCCCCTTAAAGGCTGAGTGTCCTGAACAGCCAACCATCATTCTTCACTTACACCCTGTAGCCCTCGATTCTCTCTCCACTGCTTCTGGCGGCTTCTCCCTTTCTCCGGTGTTATTTCATGGACCAGCACCTTCAGATGCACCCCCAAGCTCTGACTGAGGAATTGGCAGCTTCTTCTGACACAAGCGAGCTCAGCAGCTCTCCCCACATCGCAGAGGTGATGAATTGCCTTGGAGTCATCATGCCCCTCTCGTCAGTGCAGACACCCAGCTGACAGAGGGACAGACAGAATGTTGGCAATAGGCAAATCTGATGTCAGAAACCCTATGAGGAGTTTGTGTCTGAGTGCAGTCTGAAAGAGAAAAAGGGCATACAAAGAGGGAAATTAGGAATAAAATGGCTAGGAGGATTATAAGATTGATTTCACTCTAGCTGCAACTGTCAGCTGTTTGGGGAATCTGAGCCCAGGCCTCAGCTAGAGCTGGGGAGAAGTTAAAGAACAACAACTAATAAGAAAGACAGTTCCCCCTCCTTCTACAGACCACTGCTGCTTTCTCTTGCTGGAATAGATTTCACCAAGCAATTCAGTATTGACTCTCATCATTTACATCTTCATTAAATATTAATCAGATATCCTGTAATTGTTCATTGCTTTTAAATCTGGGCTGGATTCTTTGAGGCACTGTGCTGGTTTGTTCTGCTCTTGTTTGGGCCTCTGATTTCTTTGAAATGTCATCCTCAAAGGTTATTGGACACCAGGCTCAGGTACAAGACAGGGTACAAGCTCAGAAGCAAGGGAGTCACTCATCGCTCACCAGTGTGTTTGATGGTTATTACTTGTGTGATGATGGGGCGGTAATGTACATGATACAGGCTCTCAGAACTCTGCTGGTGATACGTATCACTTTGTCCTTTAGTCTATCAGCACATTCATAAATTACAGCAAAGCCTGGGCAGAGCTTACATGGAAAACCACCACTTAAAAAAATCTTTTCTAGTGTCTTTAATTTGGGGACCACAAACCAATTAGGTTACCAGTTATCATAAACTCTTAATGAGTTGAAAAACAAAAACCATCTTCATTTTGTGGATGTGGAAGATTTGAGGACGAGCAGTGGTGAATATGGAAAAGGACTCAGGGTTTGGTGAGGACCCCCTTCCCCAGAGGCAGCTTATTGTTGCACATTTTGTGGGGCACATTAAGGGCAAACTGATTTTGAGTTTTACTGAGATATTTGAAAATGAGAGCACTCCTTTAGTGTATTGGTTTTAATGCTTTTGACTGCATGTATCTAAATACCCAACCAAAATGGCTTCATCATTAAAGATACTTCTCATTTTTTATATACCAAGATATCCAGGGGTGGGTGGTGTCAGAGTTGGTTCGGTGATTCCACACTGACACCAAGTACCCAGGCTTCCTCCATCTTTCTGCCCTGACCTCCTCAGGGTATTTATGGATACCTAGGCTTGTTCCTTCATGGTTGCAAAATGGCTGCCATGGGTCTAGACATTGAATGAAAACACAACAACGCCCAACTGAAGAAAAGAGATGTCTGCACCCATGAGGGATTTCTTATTGGGGAAGAAGTCTCCCCAGGAGCTCCCCTCCTCAGTTCTCATTGGCCAGAATTGGGTCACATGTCCATGCCTTAGCTGCAAGAGAGTCTGTTAAGTGAGAAGTTGGTATTTTCAATCTCTGGGAAGGGAGATTCTCTGCCATCAAGAAAGGAGGAGGAAATAGCCTTTGTGCGTATAACCAGTAGTGTCTGCCACACTTAAATTCAATTTTTATTGCATTCTTAGCACATGTCTAGCACTTTGTTAGGCACTCACAGACATTACACTATTTACCTAATTAAGCTGTAATAAAGTTAGAATGGTCAATGAATTATCTTCTGTGGTCTTAGAAGCTAGTTGTTCATCTATTGATCTCTGCAGCCCTAAAGATGTTCCTTGGCAAATAACAGCTATCCAACTAACTATCCAACTAACTCTAACAACCAAGTGAACTGAAACTCTGTATTGAAAAGAAGGACTGAAAAATGCTATTAACATGGGTTCAAACTGTCTGGATTATTGAGACTTCGAGTTTCTTTGTTTCTAGCAGAGAATTAACCTAAGAATGAGAGTGAATGGGCCACATCTGATACTCAGTGTAAAAGCCACAGCTAAAAGGTCTTAATTCTTCTTTCAAGTTAGGTAGTACCCAAAATGGCTGCAGATGCAGACTCACCACAAGGAATGTCTCAGAATAAAAGGGTTCAAGTACTGCAGTGCTCCAGAATATTAGTTTAGGTTGACCCCATCAGCTGGGCTTATTCATTTGAGTCCAATGGGAATACATTATCATTCACCTATGTATTGCATTGAAGTTTCCGTCGACGAGTAATCAAATCTCTCCAGATGTTTCACTTGCTGTAACAAAGCCACTGTCACAAACAATAATGCACAGATGTTCCCTTTGAAAACCAGATTAAAAATGTTTTTGTTAATGTTTTCAAATTATCAAATGAATTGAGAAGGATATGGATGCAAAACTGGTTTCAGGAATATCTATTTGAAACTGGATATTTTAAATATTAATTAACTATAACCTCTTTGAGTAAGATTAATCAAACTTCAACAAATAACTTAGAAAAATAAACATTGTGGGTTTTGTCATCAAGCAAGATTCAAGAGGATAGAGATGATGAAATTTGCTTTTTCACAGAGGAATTTTATTTCTGTTTGTTTCATTTTTTCCTATCTTCTCTTTCCCTTACTATACTTTACATGGTTTATATACATTCTTGTGTTACTCTGAGTCTTTGTTTCCAAAATGATTTTTTTCTTTATTTGCTGACTGTGTTACTCCAGTCCATTTATCGAGTGAGCTGAAAGGCTACCAGTTTTGAGTGGGGTCCAAAACAGGAAAGGCTCTGCAACGGGTCCAGGGTGCTGTGCAAGCTGCTCTGCCACTTGGGCCATATGACCCAGTAGATCCAATGGTGCTTGAGATGTCAGTGGCAGATAGGGATGCTGTTTGGAGCCTTTGGTGGACTCCCATAGGTCAATCACAGCAGAGGTCTCTAGGATTTTGGAGCAAGGCCCTGTCATCTTTTGCAAATAACTACTCTCCTTTTGAGAGACAGTTCTTGACCTGTTACTGGGTTTTGATGGAAACTGAACATTTGACTATGGGTCATCAAGTCACCATGCGACCTAAACTGCCTATCATGAACTGGGTACTTTCTGACCCATCTATCCATAAAGTGGGTCATGCACAGCAGCATTCCATCATCAAATGGAAGTGGTATATACGTGATCGAGCTCAAGCAGGTCCTGAAAGCACAAGTAAGTGACATGACGAAGTGGCTCAAAAGCCCATGGTCTCCACTCCTGCCGCCCTGCCTTCTCTCCACAAGCGTGCACCGATGGCTTCATGCAGAGTTCCCTATGATCAGTTGACAGAGGAAGAGAAGACTAGGGCCTGGTTCACAGATGGTTCTGCACAATATACAGGCACCACCTGAAAGTGGATAGTAATAGCACTACAGCCCTTTCTAGGACATCCCTGTAAAGGAAATCTTCCCAGTGGGCAGAACTTTGAGAAGTACACATGGTTGTGCACTTTGCATGGAAGGAGAAATGGCCAGATGTGCGATTATATACTGATTCATGGGCTGTAGCCAAAGGTTTAGCTGGTTGTCAGGGACTTGAAAGAAGCATGATAGGAAAATTGGTGACAAAGAAATTTGGGGAAGAGGTATGTGGATGGACCTCTCTGAGTGGTCAAAAACTGTGAAGATACTTGTATCCCATGTGAGTGCTCACCAACAGGTGACCTAAGCAGAGGGGGAGTTTAATAATCAAGTGGATAGGATGACTCGTTCTGTGGACACCACTAGCCTCTTTTCCCAGCCACCCATCATAGCCTCCTAGCTTACATCTTTCTCCCGTGCTGGATGCTTCCTCCCCTCAAACATCGGACTCCAAGTACTTCAGTTTTGAGACTAGGACTGGCTTTCCTTGCTCCTCAAGCTTGCAGATAGCCTATTTTGGGACCTTGTGATATATATATATATATATATATATATATATATATACACACACACACACACACACACACACATACACATACATACACACACACATATACATACACACACACACACACACACACACACACATATATATATAATCTTATTAGTTCTGTCCCTCTAGGGAACCCTGACTAATACACTGACTCTGTTTTAAGACATAAAATTTCCTTTTTGTGTGTGATACAAGAACTTACTCTGTTCCTCGGGCTAGAGTGCAGTAGTGTGATCATGGCTTAAAGCAGCCTCAAAATCCTGGGCTCAAGCAATCCTCCTGCCTCAGCCTTCCAAGTACCGGGGACTACAGGTGCACTCCACCAGCCCTGCCTAATTGTTTTTTATTTTTTAGAAGATGGAGTTTCACTATGTTGCCCTGGCTGGTCTCAAACTCCTGGGCTCAGGTGATCCTCCCTCCTTGGCCTCCCAAAGTGCTGGGATTACAGGTGTGAGCCACCACACCCAACCCTGAAAGCTCTTTTCACACACTCTTGTTGGTTAGTTTTATAGCATTTCAGAACTTTATCATTTCTGGTCTATGCTGCTGCTTCTTTTTGTTGTTTTAAATTTCAACTTTTATTTTAGATACAGGGAGTACATGTGCAGATTTGTTACATGGGAATATTGCATGATGCTAAGGTTTGGAGTAAGGATTCCATCACCCGGGTAGTGAGCACAGTACCTGATAGGTCATTTTTTTAACTGCCTCCATCCTTAGTAGTTCATGGTGTCTACTGTTCCTGTATTTATGTCCATGTTTACTCAATGCTTAACTCCCACTTGTAAGTGAGAACATGCAGTATTTGGTTTTCTGTCCCTGCATTAGTTTGCTTAGGATAATGGCCTCTGGCTGCATCCATGTTGCTGCAAAGGACACGATTTAATTCTTTTTTATGGCTGAATAGTATTCCATGGTGTATATGTATCATATTTTCTTTATCCAATCCACAGTTGATGGGCATCTGGGTTAATTTCATGTCTTTGTTATTGTGAATAATGCAGCAATGAACATATGAATGCGTGTGTCTTTTTGATAGAATAATTTATTTTTTGGGGGGTATATACCTAGTAATGGGATTGCTGGGTTGAATGGTAGGTCTGTTCTAAGTTCTTTGAGAAATCTGCAAATATATGCTGCTTTTTCATAGCTTTATAGTTTTCTTATTTTCTTTGAACTTCATTTTGTAATATTACATCATAGGTTTCATTTGTCTTTTGGTTGTATTTTTTTCTACAGTGTCTTCATTATCTGCTGATATGTTATTTGCTTCATTCCCTCTTTTTACTTGTTACATTTTTGTAAGGGTTTTGATCACAATCTTTTTCTGTGGTTCATGTTTAAATGAGGTGGGTTTTAAAGACAGGGACCTTGAGTAGGAAGTAAGCAAACAAGAGCTACTGTTATGGACAGAATGTTTGTGTCTCCCCCAAATTCATATGTTGAAATCCTAACCCCCAGTGTGATGGCATTAGGTGGTAGGGCCTATGGGAGGTAATGAGGTCATGAAGGTGGGGCCTTTGGGCAGAGACTATGGCATTTTCTAGGTATAGAATCATATCATCTCTGAAGAGAGATTGTTTGACTTCCCCTCTTTCTACTTGGATGTGCTTTACTCCTTTCTTTTGCCTGATTGCTCTGGTAAGGACTTCTACTACTATTCAATAGGAGTGGTGAAAGTGGGCATTCTTGTCTTGTTCTGGTTCTCAGGGAGAATGCTTCCATCTTTTGCCCATTCAGTATGATGTTGGCTGTGGGTTTGTCATAGATGGCTCTTATTATTTTGAGGTATGTTCCTTCAGAGCTTAGTTTGTCGAGGGTTTTTGACGTGAAGGGATGTTAAATTTTATTGAAAGCCTTTTCTGCATCTATTGAGATAATCATGTGGTTTCTGTCTTTAGTTCTGTTTATGTGATTAACCACATTTATTGATTTGCATATGTTGAACCAACCTTGCATCCCAGAGATAAAGCCTACTTAGCTGTGGTAAGTTGGCCTTTTGATGTGCTACAGGATTAGGCTTTTGTTGAAGATTTTTGCATCTACATTCATCAGGGATATTAACATGAAGTTTTCTTTTTTTGTTGTGTCTCTACCAGGTTTTGGTATCAGAACAATGCCGGCCTCATAGAATGAGTTAGGGAGCAGCCTCTCCTCAATTTTTGGAATAGTTTCAGTAGTACTGAAACCAGCTCTTCTTTATACATCTGATAGAAGTTAGCTATGAATCCATCTGGTCCATGGCATTTTCTGGAAGGTAGGGTTTTGTTGTTGTTGTTGTTTTGTTGTTGTTGCCTTTTTTTTTTTTTTTTTTTGGAGACAGAGTCTCGCTCTGTCACCCAGGCTGGAGTGCAGTGGCGCAATCTCAGCTCACTGCAAGCTCCACCTCCCAGGTTCATGCAATTCTCCTGCCTCAGCCTCCCAAGTAGCTGGGACTACAAGTGCCCACCACCATGCCTGGCTAATTTTTTGTATTTTTAGTAGAGACGGGGTTTCACCGTGTTAGCCAGGATGGTCTCGATCTCCTGACCTCGTGATCTGCCCTCCTCAGCCTCCCAAAGTGCTGGGATTACAGATGTGAGCCACCACACCCAGTGATGGTAGGTTTTTTATTCCATGCTCATGGATAGGAAGAATCAATACTATTAAAATGGCCATACTGCTCAAAGCAATTTCCAGAGTCAATGCATTCCTATCAAACTACCAATGACATCTTTCACAGAATTAGAAAAAATTCTAAAATTCATATGAAACCAAAAAAGAGTCTGAGTAGCCAAAGCAATCTGAAGCAAAAGGAACAAAGCCAGAGGCATCACATTAGCTGACTTCAAACTATACTACAAGGCTACAGTAACAAAAAAGCATGGTACTTATACAAAGAGAGACATATAGAGCAATAGAACAGGCTAGAGAACCCAGAAATAAAGTTGCAGACCTATAAACATCTGATCTTTGACAAAGTTCACAATTACAAGCAATGGGAAAAGAGCTCCCTATTCAATAAATGGTGCTGGGATAACTGGCTAGCCATATGCAGAAGATTGAAACTTGACTCCTTTCTTTCACCATATACAAAAATAAACTGAAGACGCATTAAAGTCTTAAATATAAGACATGAATCTATAAAAACACTGGAAGAAAACCTAGGAAATGCCATTCTCGACATAGGCCCTGGCAAAGATTTCATGACCAAGATGCCAAAATTTTGCAATAAAAGCAAAACCAAAATTGACAAGTGGGACCAAATTAAACTAAAGAGCTTCTACACAGCAAAAGAAAATATCAACAGGATAAACAGACAACCTACAGAATGGGAGAAAACATTTGTAAACTGTGCATTCGACAAAAGTCAAATATCCAGAATCTATAAGGAACTTATACAAATTGACAAGCAAAAAACAAACAACCCCATTTAAAAATGGGCAAAGGACATGATCAGACACTTCTTGAAAGTAGACATGCACATGGCCAATAAGCATATGAAAAAATGCTCAACATCACTAATCATTAGAGAAATGCAAATAAAAACCACAATGAGAGACCATCTCACACCAGTCAGAATGGCTATTATTAAAAAGTGAAAAAAATAACAGATGCTAGCAAGGTTGTGGAGACAAGGGAATGCTTATACGCTGCTGGTGGGAACGTAAATTGGTTCAGCCACTGTGGAAAGCAGTTTGGAGATTTCTCAAAGAACATAAAATGGAACTGCCATTCAACCCAGCAATCCCATTACTGGGTATATACCCAAAGGAATATAAATTGTTTTACCATAAAGACACATGCATATGTATTTTATTTGCAGCACTATTCACAATAGCAAAGACATAACATCAATCTAAATGCCCATCAATGGCAGATTGGATAAAGAAAATGTGGTACATATACACCATGGAATACTATGCAACCATAAAAAGGGATAAAATTATATCCTTTGCAGCAACAGGGATGGAACTGGAGGCTATTATCCTAAGCAAATTAACACAGGAACAGAAAACCAAATAGTGCATGTTCTGTCTTATAAGTGGGAGCAAAACATTGAATACACATAGACACAAAGAAGGGAACAATAGACTCCAAGGTCTACTCAAGAGTGGAGAGTGGCAGGAGGGTCAGGATTAAAAAACTACCTACTGGGGGCCAGGCACGGTGGCTCATGCCTGTAATCATGCACTTTGGGAGGCTGAGGGGGGCGGATCACTTGACCTCAAGAGTTTGAGACCAGCCTGAGCGACATGGTGAAACCCTGTCTCTACCAAAAACACAAAAAAATTAGTCAGGCATGGTAGTGTGCATCTGTGGTCCCAGCTACTTGAGAGGCTGAGGTAGGAGGATCACTTGAGCCTAGGAGGCAGAGGTTGTAGTGAGCTGAGACTGCACTTCAGCCTGGGTGACAAAGTGAGACCTCCTGAAAGAAAAAAAAAGAAGAAAGAAAGAAAGAAAGAAAGAAAGAAAGAAAGAAAGAAAGAAAGAAAGAAAGAAAGAAAGAAAGAAAGAAAGAAAGAAGGAGGAGGAAGAGGGAAGGAAGGAAGGAAGGAAGGAAGGAAGGAAGGAAGGAAGGAAGGAAGGAAGGAAGGGAGAAAGAAAGAGAAAAGAAAAGAAAAGAAAGAGAAAAGAAAAGAGAAAGAAAGGAAAAGAAAGAAAAGAGAAGGAAGAAAAGAAAAGGAAAAGAAAAGAAAGAGAATAGCAGAGAAGAGAGAGAAGAGAAGAGAAGAGAAGAGAAGAGAAGAGAAGAGAAGAGAAAAGAGAAGAGAAGAGAAGAGAAGAGAAGAGAAGAGAAGAGAAGAGAAGAGAAGACTACCCATTGGGTACTATGCTCATTACCTGGGTGATAAAATAATCTGCACACCAAACCCCTGCAACATGCAATTTATAAATACCCATGTAACAAACCTGCACATGGACCCTGGAACCTAAAATAAAAGTTGGAAAAAAAATAATAAATGATGTAGAAAAAATAATTTTTGGATTTGATGCCCTTACTACAGAATCATTAATCATTAACTAGTTACTGCATCATATTTTCTTTTTTAAAAAAAACTAATATTATTTTTAATTGACAAATCATAAATGTATACATTTATGTAGTACAATGTGATGTTTTGATATATGTAAACAAGGTGGAATGATACACCAGATTTTCAAAGATTGCTTTCTGTAACAGTCTTATCCAGGCACAAATCATCCAAGAGACTGAAATATAAAATAGGAAGAGACGTGATGTAATTCTAATTGGCAGGGCACATGTGGTCTCATTTAAGCATGAAATGGTAAAATAATGCTTTAATTTGGAACAACTAAAGCAGACAAGATTTGCCCAATCAACACCTAGCAAAAGACACACCATTGTTTTTTAAATAATTCATTTATATTGTAAATAAAATGAGCCAGTTATACATAATTTTTACTCAATATATTCAGCACTATTTATTTTGGCTGAATAGAGCTGTGGAAGTCTATGATTCTAATCGTGGACCACCCACCAAAGTCCTTTCTCAACCAAAGGTCACCTGTCATTCATTCATTCATTCATTCACCACCTATATGTGAAACTCCCGTGTGCCAGAGATGTTTAAATGAAGGAACAGAGCCCTTGCTTACAGAAACTAGGCAGGTAGCCTCATAAATTCTCAGAAAAATGTGATGAGTACCCTAAGAGGGAGCAGAAGAGGGAAGCCTAAGTCAGGTTAGGAGATCAGAGAGGACTCAGTCCCATACTCTGTTTTGTTTCTGCTATTTTCTAAAGCCAAGTATCCCTCCTAGCTAAACCAAATCACACTCTTTTTTTAAGTCTTTACAATTCTATTCATCAGCTAAGCCTTGCCTCATTGATACTTTATAGTGACATTTACCTTTCTTTGAATTCTGAAGCTCGAAACACAGTCTTATATTTGTCTACATTTTATTTTAGAATCATTCTACAGTTGTTTTGCTTTTAATTGTATATTTGTATATTGCTTTTCTCCAGCTGGATTATGAGCTTTTCTATTATAGAAGACATGTATTCTACTGCTTTTTATCTTCTCTAATATCTAATGTGATACTGGGCACATAATAAACATTTAATAAATGCTTGTTAAAGAAGAGAACAAACAAGTGAATAAATGAAGTTGTAGAACTCAATTTTGCAAATTAAACATAATATTTGTTTTTCTCGTGATGGTTTGCTACACGAAATTGATACAACTGGTAATGCATCCTTCAAAATATAGGAAAAAAGAGCTGCTTCGGAGACTTAAATGATGCAACCATATTGGCTTTCTTTTGCAAAGTGGATACGTTTCTGGTTCAAAAATGTACCTTCATTTGAATTAAACGATTAGTCCAAAGTATACAGCTTGTAGAGCATATAGTGGCATCACGTGGTGGGAAGAACATAAACTTTGGAATAAGAAACACCTACAGTCTGATGCTGAGATGTCATCCACCAGCTAGGTAACCCTGGAAATGAGAAAGCATCACTCAATCTGTCTCATGTCTGCTTAACAGGGACAATTATACCCTACTGTACTAGAGTATCTCGAGGATTTGATGAGATAACTCCTGCAAAGGCATTAGTCCGGTGCCAGCACATAGTAGGCAGTTAAGAAACATTGCCATTTTTATTCTGCTCTTTTCATCCCATGCAAGGATCAATAATTTTTCCAAGATTGATGATACAATAAAAAATAATCAACATTGAAGGGCATTGAACACATCCGTTTTGAAGATTCAGAAATGACTTTAAGATCTTGTTATTCACAGTCATTATTTTAACCCAAATATTTCACCCATTATATCCTGTAATCGTTATTTTAACTAATTATGATTAAATTTCTCTATCTACCTAGATGGTTTAATAGGTATTTATGAAATAAAAATATCAGATCAGCCAATTTTTCTATACATGAATTTTATGTGCATTTATGGTTTTGCATTCTTCCTGATATACTCTGAACTCAGCCCAATATAATAAGTTTGGAAGTCCCAACAGGTGCTATAATCTTTACATTGATATACAGAAGTTGGGTGAGTGTCCGCAAAGTTTCTGTAGTTATGGGATGGACTTGGAAAGTAAGTCTTTAGCTTTCTATCACATAGACAAGATCTTTCATCCCAGGCCTACTGAGGGCCTATTCTAATCTATGATTAGAATACTGTTTGGAAAATCTAACAACTGAAACTTTTTCAAAAAGACAAGCCTAATTCTTAACCTCATCATACATGCAAGGCAGTAATTATGGGCTTGAGAGCCATAGAATTTTGTACTGTGCTTAATGTAAAAAGGAACAAAAACAAAAACATAAGTGGGGCACCTCAGCCTGTAATAAAGAGGTCAGATTCAATTCATTATTTGTTTGCCATCATTCGGTGATACAGGTTCTCTTATGCTGTGAAGTTTGCAGGAATAAGATCACAGGAATGTTTAATAAAGCAATGAGTTTCTCCATATTTCCGCTACTTTCTTGTAGGACTACAAAGCTAATAAGAATGTTTAAATAGGTTGACAAGAAAGAAACCAAGATATTTTTAAGATCTCTTCTTTCATCTATTACCCTACATTTCATTCTTGCCACCAAAACCTCATATAGAGGTCAAACTGAAATGTTTCATTCATAGATGTTTAGAAAAAATGTTGTTGTCAATTAAACACCATTCTTCTCATTGACAGCTCAATAATGCAATGAAAATAGCAACACGTAGATGATGAAATCACAGGTTACAATAATTCAAGAAGTTGAGAAACAAGTAGGCATGATGGCTCACACCTGTAGTTCCAACTACTCTGGAGGCTGAGGTGGGAGGATTGTTTGAGCCGAGGAGTTCGAGGTTGCAGTGAGCTATGATCATGCCACTGTGCTCCAGTCTGGATGACAGAATGAGACCCTGTTTCTGAAAAAAAAGGAAGAAATTGGAGAAATAATCTTTCCAAATAATTTCCATCAAATCTATTTTCTTTTTAGAAAACCCCTACTCTTCCTCCATCCCTCCAGATGCGTGCCTGTGGTGTGGACACACACACACATAAACATATTTAAATAAGTCAAATGACACATGATGTAGAGTAATACAATTATTCCTATGTAGTAATTTTGCTTATAGTGAGATATTTGACATTGTTGAGCCATATTTATGATCAAGTATATAGTCAATTTTTGTATGTATTCTTAGGTATTCTTGAGAAAAATATCTATTTGCAAATTGTTGGACACAGATATATGCATGACCATTAAGTAAAACTTATTAATTGTATTGTATGAATCCTCTATATCTTTATTAGGATTTTACCCTCTTAGTCTATATATTTCTGAAAGAGATGTGTTAAAACTCCCCACTAATTGCACAGCTTTTAATTTTTCTATGCAATATTATTGATTTTTGCTTTATATATATTAAAAATCTATTGTTAAATGCAAGTCAGCTCATGACTGTTATATTTTTCTTTCTATAACTGTGTAGTGAACTACTTAATATCAAATAATGCTTTTTGTTTTGAAGTATATTTTATTTAACATAAATATTGCCATATCTGACTATTTCGTTATTCTTTGGTTTGTGTATCTTTCTTCTTCATCTCTTTACTTTCAATAATTTTGTGTCATTATGTTTAAGGAGTTTTTCTGTATTAAAAAAATCTAAAGTAAGAAACTGTTTTATAACTTTTGAGTTTAATTCACATGTATTATTGTGGTTCCTAATATATTTTTATTTATTTCTAACATTTTATTTTGCATTTCCTTTGTATCATACCTTTTCTTGTTTTCTTTTTGTTTTCTTGAATTGCTCCTTTTTTTTTAATTACTGTTTCCTCTTTCTTTATCTTCTGGTTTAGAAGTTATGATTCCATTTCTTTACTTTAATGCTGATTCTTAAATGCTGAATATGCATGCTTGACATGAAAAGTTAGTATCTCCACCTTACTCTTGAACAAGGTAAGACCTCGGAGCTCAAACTCCAAGCACGATCCTCCCACCTTCCATGTTTTTGTGGCCCAGTATTTAGTTGTCCCCTGTTTTTAACATCCTATTACTCATCATCATTGTTATTGTTTTTGTAGTTAATGTGTGTTTAGATTTTAACTCCATGTTGAGCAATGACCTAGCTCACATTGTCTCTTGCATTCCACTTCTTCCTTCTGGGTTCAGTACCCTTCTTATTGAAGTGTATCCTTTAAAGTTTTTTTTTTTTTTTTTTTTTTTCCCAGCAAAGGTCTATGAGTGGTCAGTGCTGTCATTCCTTGTCTAAGAATGTCTGCTTTGTCTCAATTTTGAATTCAAATCTAGCTGAGAATAGAACTGGGGTTAACAAAGATAATATTCAATTGTATTCTGGAACTATTGCTGCTGCAGCCACTAAGTCTGTTTTGAGTCTAATTTTTGTTCCTTGGTCTTTTTTCTCTGATTACAATTTTCTATATGGTTTCAGTATTTTTCAATTTCACTGTGATGTTTCCGTATTAGGATTTTTAAAAATTTCCTATTTTTGAAACAGATGATTAACATCTTTCTTCAGTTATGGAAATTTCCCATTCATTATTTCTTCAAATATTGTCTCTACCTCATTTTCTCTAATTTCACCTTCTGGAACTCTTATTAGATGTATGTTGGACCTTCCAGTTCTCACCTTCATGTTTCCTAATCTCTTTGACGTATTTTCTATCTATTCATTTCTCTTTGCTGAATTATAAGTCATTTTCTTAGGTTGGTTCTCAGCTATGTTTAATCTACTAATTGAATTTTTCATTCTAGTGACTCTGTTTTTCATATTCCCTTTTCAAATATTTCTCTTTTTTCATAGTCTTTTCCTTTTACTGTAGTTTTGACTCCCTCTTTTATCATTTTTTAAATGTCTCATTTTATTCATGTAGCTTAAAAATCAAAACGACGTATTCCTCCCTGCAGTAACTTCCTTTATTAGTTTTCTGTGTACCTTCCCAGTGTTTCTTTGTGCAAATATAAGGATTTTTGAATTTATATTCTGATTTTTCCTTTTTTTTTTTTTTTTTTTTTGAGATGGAGTCTCACTTTGTCACCCAGCCTGGAGTGCAGTGACATGATCTCAGCCCACTGCAGCCTCTGCCTCCCGGGCTTAAGCGATTCTCATGCCTCAGCCTCCCGAGCAGCTGGGATTACAGGCCTTCACCACCATGCCTAGCTAATTTTTTATTTTCAGTAGAGACGAGGTTTCACCATGTTGACCCAGTTGGACTCCAACTCCTGGCCTCAAGCTATCTGCCCACCTCACCCTCCCAAAGTGCTGGGATTACAGGCATGAGCCACCATGCCCAGTCTGATTTTTCTCTTTCTTACCATAAAGTAGTATTATATATTATATAGATGGTATTGTATCTTACTTTTTGCACATAAAGTCATGACCTCATTCATTTTTTAAAATGACATAGTATTCCATTGTTTGGACATACCATAGTTTAACCAGTATCCTATTGCTAGATACACGGGTTGTTTCCAGCCATTTGCTCTTACAGATAATACTGCAGTAAATAACTTGTGCATGTGTTTGTGCATGTGTGCTCAGGTGTATCTGTGGAATAGAGTCACAGAGGGCAATTGCTGGGCAAAGGGTACCTGCCTTTATAATTTTGATAGATATAACCCAATTGTTCTCCATAGGGGAACATTTGTTTAGGAGTTAGAAACTTGTGCTCCCACTAACAACACATGAAAGTGCCCGATTCACCACAGTCTCATTAACAGAGTGTGTTGTCAAACTTTTTAAATCATTTTTAACATACCTGACATAGAGTATCCTTCAGATGGTTACATTGTTGCCAGTTCTCAATATCTTTCTATTTCTATGGACTTTTCCTTCATTGTGGGCCATTTCTTTTCATGTTTATAATTTGTGTTAATGAGCATCTCTTCAGCAGAGACTTTTTCTTCCCCTTTGTTCTATTTGTCTGTTTCTACGAATTCTCCCAAAACAAAGAGGCTTACAATAACTATTTTATGTTGCTCACATTTGTGGGTCAGAAATTCAGGGGAGGCTTGGCTAGGCAGTTCTTGCTTGGATTCTTTCATGCTGCTGCAGTCAGATGCCAGCTGGGCCTAGAGTCATCTGAAGGATTGACTGGGTTACACGTCCAAGATGGTTCATTCACAGGGCTGGAAACTGATTCTAGCTGTGAGCCAACTGTTCATCTGACACTGTAGGTGGGGACAGCTACATGTGGACTCTCCAGCGTGGCAGTCTTCTGATGGTGATTTTTCTTTTTTTTTTTTTTTTTTTTTTTTTTAGTTTCAACAAACAAGATGGCAGGTTCAAGACTTCTTAAAGCTTAGCCTCAGAATTTAGGTAGCATCACTTCTTCTGTGTTCTGTTTGTCAAAGCAGTCACAGGCTTGCTTGGATTTATTTATCTTTACTTTTGTTTTTTAAGTGATTTTTTCTTGCTTCTTTCGGGGTCCTAGTAGGAGCCTGCCTAGTTTTAAGTAGAGGCAACATAGACCCCAACTCGCAGTGGAATATAAAAACTATTTTGGCCATTATTTTTAAAACATCTCTGACATCCCCTATACCCTGTATTGTAGGATTCCTCCAAAATTGTTTTTCTATTTCTCTCAGCCAGATGGCTCAGAGATTTTGTTGGTCTAACACCAGCTTTTTTTTAAATTTTTTAGACTTTCATACTGTATGGGTAGTAAAATTCCATACCCACTTGTGGCACATATGTCGGGGTTCATTTTCTTACAGGAAACTTTTTTTAAAAAATCCATTTAGAGTTTAGGGCAATGACAACCTCCCTCGTTAAATTCTTGGGCCAATTAGTAGAGTTTTTCTATTCTACCTTCATTGAGGAGACAGCTTTGCTGGAGTCCTCGCTTTATAAAATGAAATAAGTTCCAGTTCATTATTTATGGATCCAGGGCCATGTCTTCTGCTCCTATATGGTCCTTTAATCCTAACACCTGGCCATGAAGACCTCCATCTGGGCCTGACACTGCACCCTACCCCCATCCCAAACCTATGAGGCCTTGCTTTTGATTTCCTTTTACTTTTGTACTTGTAGAGATTTCCCTTCCTTTATTTGAACTAAAGTATGTATTTAAAACTTACCGGTGATGTATTTCATCCAGCATCTCTGTGTGTTTGCAGTAGGAGGATTATCTATAGTAACTCAGTCCACCAGAGTCCCAGAAGTCCTCAGTTCTCAGTTTTGCAGGTTAGAAAAGGGAGAATTAGTGAATTCCTAATTAAATAGAAGGTAAGTTTAAGAGGTCACCGTTAGTGGGCAAGAATGAATGTTTTACCCCCACTGGCATGCTTTTTTGTAAGGGCATCTCCTTCATATTTTCTGGTCTAGATCAATGGGCAGATGCCATTTCAGCCAACCCCAAATGACAACTGAAATATGTGTAGTCACTGCCTTTTTGCCATCCAGCATAGCTATTCTTCTTGTCTTAGATTTGGCAGGATAATCAATAGGACCCAAATGGCAATCAATTTCATGTGATTGCACTTGGTTTCCCATCAATTTCAATGCTGACTCTATGGCAGAATAATGAGGAAAATCTGATGCCAATCATTGACTGTGAATGCCACTGCACATCTTTCTAGTTGACTGAACAGCATCAAAAAGAAGGGGAAGAGAGAGGTGTGCTGGCAGAAAGATAGAGAGAAGACAGAGCAAGCCCCAATGCTAGAGATGAAGAAAAACATGTTAATGGAGTTGTGAAAAGGAAAGCTTGAATCATGACATTCCTCTGATCCAGCACCATGGTAAAACCTTCTGGGGTTGGTACAATGGAGATAAAATCAGCCTCCAGGCCACATAGGCTGAACAAGATTCCAAGATATGTTTCTCTAACAATCATGATGTTTAATGACTTAATCTTAGTGAGGAAATCTGCTGTAAGTTCCCACTAGGAGCTGATGTGTCAAATCTCTTTTTGATGATCAAATATCATTTTCCTGAAGCCAAGGGTCACATTTTTGTATACCCACAAAACACCCAAACATCCTCCATCATACGAATTCTCAGTGAATAACTGATGGAAATATATGTTGTAACTGTCATCTATGTATGTCTTTCTTCTAATCTATGGACCTAATAGGTGTAATTAGCATTCTCTGGACTTCTCCTTTTAACAATTACATTTTAATGTAATACATGATGTTACTACATGACAAAAATAGCATCTCTAAGTCATATGTCATATGACAGAATCATCACAAAAGCAAAGGATCACAATAGATCCTAATAAGGAGGCAAAGTTTGTTAACAGATTTGTTAATATAATGAATTACATTCAACTTAGATTTCTGTAATATATATTTAAAATTTTTATTTATATTTTTTGAAAAGGAAATGCATTCACAATAGTAGAACGTTAAAGTGATACAGAAAGACGTATATTAAGGCATAATTCCCTCTACCACCCTCCCCATCCACCGCTTTATCTACTGTTCCCTTTAGGTAACCAATCATACTAGTTTCTGTGTTCCAGTGTTTTTATGCATCAGTGCATAGAGTGTCTGTTCTATTTCAGTGGCCACATGGTATTCCATTGAGTGGATGTGGCAAAGTTTATTTAACCAGTTCCCTATTAATGGACAGTTGGGTTGCGCCCAGTCTTTTGCTATTACAAACAGTACTTCAGTGAATAATTATAAATATGTATCACTTCTTATATGTGCAGGTGCATCTGTAGAATGAGTTCAAAAGGTAAACACATTTGTAATTCTGATAGTGTCAATTTGCATTTCCACCTGTAATATCTGATACTTGCTGCCCATAACCTCATCAAAAGAATGTGTTGTTACACGTTTACATTTTTGTCAGTCTTAGAGGTGAGAAATAATACCTCAATGTGATTCAATTTTCATTTGTATTTCTATAATAATAACTGAGATTAGGCATATTTTTACAGGTTTTAGAAGCCATTTATATTAGTTCTTTTGTGACTCATCGATATTCTTGGTATATTCACCCATATTTCTTGAAATGCTTTTATGGTTTCTTTTTTTTTCTTCTTGTTATTTTTACATTTAAATCTATGAATCATTTAAAGCTTGTTCTAGCATACAGTCATATGAGATATATTGAGGTATGGATCCAACTTTTGTTTCTCAGATCACAATCCAGTAATCCAAAGTCCTTATGAGCCTACTGATTACAGATGCTATTTTTTTAATCACTTAACTTTTTATTTTATATACACTGAAAGAGTTCTTTTAGGCCTATTTAGGTATAGAAGTGACAAACAATTGCGAGATTGCGAAGTACCATTGAGTTCCGAGATATTAAATCCCAAATTCACAGATGTCAATGTGTGAATAAATGTGCATCTTAGAACTGATGAAATATAGTATACCTCTTCACTGAGTGTTTTTGTTTGCTTATTATTAGCTTCTACCACATTCCTATAAGCTCTTCATTCTAATTCCTATTTTAGAGTAAACTTAGAGATGTTATTTTTGTCATGTAGTAACATCATGTACCTGGTTCAATTTTTGGACTTTCTATTCTCTCTCATTGGCCTCATTCTTTATTCACCCACTTTTCCAATTGCTGAGACATACATCACTGCAGATGTGAATTTCTGGTAGGGCTAGTGTCCTCGCATTGTTTTTCTTTTTTGGAACTTCACTAACTTCTCTAGCTTATCTTTCTAGTGCATATTTCCTGTAGTTCTCTTTGTGATCATTTAATCTTGGGCATAAGGACACAAAGAACAAAACAGACTTCTGCATATGTTATAGGAACTTCATTCTAGATAATTTTTCTTCTCTTATTAAAAAAAATTGAAACGACTCTGAATGAACTTTCTAAAGTTGCAGGACTTTTCCTTAGTTCAGCTAAAGACAAGGTCCTTGTCTGTCCCACGGCCATGAAAATTTAGGCTCGCAGACGGTTTAGAGGGTGAGAAAAGCAGGGTTTTATTGAGTGAAAAGGGGGGGAAAAGGAGGAAACAGGGACCCTTGCAAGGCCACAGTCCCTATGCTAGAGTGCTTCCCGCCAGGCCCTTCAAATCCCAGGTTCCACAAACTCCTTGTGTCTCCATGTCAGTGTGCAGGCTGGTTGGAGTTTCTCCAGGGACCCCCTCCCACCTTGTTGTCTCATTCTCCCCTCTAAATAAGTACATCTAACTGCCATTAGATTAAGGAGAAGGATGAAGACCAATTTTAACTGCTTCCTGCTGACAGGGGGCGCTGTTTTGGGGAAGCGGCAGTCAGATCTCCCTCAGAGGCCTACTAAGGGTTCCCAGCAGAAGAGGCCATCGTCAGAGGCTCTGGTTGCATGACTGTTTGAAGTCTGATGGCGTGAAAGCAAGAACAGACAAACTGCGTTACTAGAAAACATGTATCAAATGAAACAAGGGGAGGGGTAAAGACAGCTCAAAAATTCCGAGGGCTTTTACCAGTTTACAAAGGGAGAGGGAGGTCAAAAGCCCGACTGGTAATAAACTTTACCCTTTTGCTGGCATGTTGAGCTTCTGGATTCCCTTCCCCTGAGTCCAATCCTAAGCCAACCAGTTTAAGTTTTCAGAAATTAACTCTTTTCAGTTTGGAGGATCATCTGAGGGGAGTGTCCCATAGTACAGAGACACAATTACCTATCAGTGAAGGGAGGACCAAGGAAAAGAAAGGAAAAAGAGAGGGCAACTTTTAAAGGAGTCCCAGGGGTTCAGGATGCATTTGAAAGGGCTACAGACTGAAAATGAGTGGCTACCCATCTACAAAAAGGAGAGCAGGCGTCCCTGGTTCCCTTCTCTTCCTAGCAGATACTCATGGTATATGAGGAAGAGAGGGAAGAGCAGCCTCTTTCCGTCTTTCATCCTTGCATCCCCGAATCCTGGCTTCCTTGGCAGGTCCCGCCATGAGTGCCAAAGTGGCTTGCACCAATGATGCAGGGGGGTCTAAAGAATAGGAATTATCTGCTCTCACTTATGTCTCTTTCCCATCTACTGTCAGTAGCCTTGGAGTTCCCTAGAACTCATTTATCGTGGCCTTTATTCATGAAACAGAAAGCTTAGGGTTGGCTTAATCAGCAGAAATCAGCCACGCTCACCTGCGCTGTGCCTTTTAACCTCTGTTGTCATTTGCCTCTGGATTCCTCAGATCCAGTTTTCCTTCCTGGGGCTTTGACACGAAACTTGGAATTGAGTTTGGGACAAAAATGTGTCTCGGGGGGTTGCATAGACACCTTATCATAAGCCGAATGCTAAGTTAAAACTGTGGAACTGAGTCCTCCTCCAACGAGGGAGGGGAAAGGATGTTTTGTGACAAACCCAGATAACTGGTGGCTGTCGTTATTCTTGCTAGGATTTGGGCCCATGGTGTTTGTCTTTGGTTAGCTCTTTTTTGGTCTTACTTTCCCAAAAGGAAACTTCCGGGTGATGGGCATCCCACTTATTCCCATCACCTGGATATTTGCCATTATCCCAGGATAATTGCTCAGAACAATAATATTGATCCAGATTTCTGCATTACCCATCCTTTTTGTTCTTTCTGAACTGCAGCTGGAAATTACTGGTCAGTTCACAGGAACATGCAGGGTTAGTATAAAATGTAAGCAAAAACTTAAAAACAACTAGTGAGTTTAGAATTTAATGACAAATGTAAGTTTTGAAACATGATTTCTCTCTCTCCAGTCCTCATGTTTGTGAAAAAACAAATCATCATAGGACTGAGTGGTTTGCAAAATAGACTTTAGTTTTATATTTGACCTGATTATTTGCATAAAGTGCAGCAAGAATAATTATTTCTACATAGGCTTTTTGATTGGCTTTGATGGAATTCTATTCCATAAGGAATCTCAGACAGGACTTTTTAAAGCCAAGCCCAACCATGGGTTTGTGTCCTCAAATACCTGTGAGTTGGGTGATCCTCTCCTCTTAAGGTCCCAAAATAAACTTGGAACTCCTAGACATTCTTTACTAACCACGGGTCAAAAACCCTGTCCAGGGACTGTGTAGGCAAGGGTATGAGGCCAGTTTTCCCATGGGGCTTTTAATGGCTCTCCAAGTCGAGCTTGACTCCTTAAAGGGAAGCATATCCTTCCAGTCAAAGCCTTGGTAAAATAACCATTTTCTCCAATTGTGTCAAGTTGCAAAAGAAAAATGGATTCTTATTGCACTGATGCAAATAACTATATTGCCATAAGTTAAGAATACTCACAGAGAGTCTCCAAATTCTAGAGGAACCAGTCACACAGAAACAAACATGCTCCAAATTTTGTTCATAGGAGTATACCTTACTCAATTATTAAAGTCTGCAAATAGTTTTAAATAAGTTTCTTTGACTATGAAAAACCAATCAAGGATCAGCAATATTACAACCAAAAGTCAAACAGTTTGCTTCAGCTTTCTGAGTTCAGTCCATTTAGTTTTTTGTGTTGCTTGATATTCTGAACATTTCAGCTCTTCATGAGTCCTGCGCGTTTTCCTTTATTCCAATGTTACAGTTTCCAAAGTTATCAGAAGCCTGTATTTGAGAGTACCTGTTACAGTTCTATAGCTTATTATAAACCATCTTTTGAAAAGGAAGAAAACAAGACAATTGTCTGTGAACAGCAAAATATCCAGGGTGGTTACAATTAGAAACACAATTGACAAAGAAGTTTGGTTATCTCCATGGTTTACAATAACTTAGCATAGCAACCTTAATTATGATTGATAGCATATATTCAGATATTAGAATTTTAGAAATCCCATACAATTTTGGAACATATATTAGTACTATTCACAAAAGTATAATCTGACGAAGACTGAAGATCATTTTGGCAATCCCATGTACCTACACATGTCACATAATCCTATTTACTTCTTTTTTCTGGATGTTACAGGGGCCCTCTGAAATATTTGAAAAGCCGGGTATCAGGAAAGACAATTTTAAAAACTTAAGTTTGATTTTGGGAAGCCTTTTAAATATGTTTAAAGCACTTCATATTATTAAATAGAGTTCCAGGTTACCATAAACTATTTATTTTCCCAAAATGATGACTCAGACATTTTAAAGAAGCAAAAGCCTTTTCTAACTCCTTTGAATTTAGTTAATATGTTCACACAGAGAATCTCTTCTGCAAGATTAATTTCCACTTTTCCACCACTTGTTTGAACCTTCAGCTTTCCCTGTCTAACTCAAAAGAATCGTTTAACTCTAGGCAAAAGTTTACACTTGCATGCCTTCTTATTTACCCTTGCATGTAAATTTATTTTCAGTAGTTTCAATTACATGTTATAATCATAACTCCTAGCAATTTTTAACTTTAAGGTAAAACTTGGTAAGTTGCTTTAATTGTGTGCTAACTGCAGCCAAGGTTTGCCTTCTTAGGTAAGAGCCTGGTTAGTTCCGCATGTTCCCAGGCCTTACCAACTGTGAAGCCAGCAAGTCAAATAGTTCTCAAAACCCCACAAGCCGTTTGTAACCTTAAAACATTTAGCAAACCTTGCATCTGACCGGCATTTTACCAATATGCTTGAAGGCTGTTTTTATTTCTTAAAGATTAAAGTCACATGAACTGAAAGGTACCACCGATTTTATATTCCCTTTAAAAAATATTTGATTCAGGCGCTTGTCTTTCTTTAGGCCAAATTAATTAGAGCTTTTTTGGACAGACGTTGCACACAGCACACACACAGACATGCAGAAGAAAACCCAGTCATTGGGTGGGGCCCTTTAAAAGACAGGGCTAGGAAAACATGCAGACGTCAATTCGGAAAGAAACATATTCCCTAAGGCAGGATTGCTAAACAAAGCCTTGCCAAATGGTTACAGGCCGTGCCCCCAGGATGTAAAACAAGATGGAGGCTTGCAGCACAAACCATGCACACATGCAAAGCGCATCAGATTGGCCACAGCCCAAGACTAGCCCCACAAATCCTTTTCCACAATGAAAGCTTTACAGGAAATATAAACAGTGATAGTTGGGGGGGGGGGTCTGGCCTAGTAAAGGGGAAAAAAAATAAACTTTAAAGGTTGACTGCTGACAGGATGGAGAAGAGGAAAGAAAAAAAAAAATTTAAATGCCTGGGGAAGAACCTCTTATTCTTATGCAACTGGTTCCTTCATCAAAGAGAAAAAGTTTAATTACTGTCCAATGGAGTAAAATCCCTTGGCTGGGGAAGGGGAAGACTGCTGTGGCTTGTGGCTGGGAACCAGCCAGTGGCTGTACTGGACCGTGAGGCTATGCATCCCAGCCGTGGCAGCGAGTAGGGAGTGGCGGGGAGCAGCTGCTCACCGGTGGGTCCGAAAAAGGAAGGAAAAGGTCATGAAAAGACCCGGGAGCACCCTTCTGAGGGTGGGGAGCACCCTTCTTCCCCCACCCTCAGAAGTCCCACGATGAAAAGGCTTAGAAGCAACAGTGAGAGGTTTTGAGTCCGTATTTCATTCACCGCTTCTCGAGCCCCCACATTGCATGCCAAAAATGTTGCAGGACTTTTCCTTAGTTCAGCTAAAGATGGGGTCCTTGTCCATCCCACGGCCATGAAAATTTAGGCTCCAGGCTCCTCCCTGCTGCAAACATCGTGAACTTCCCAAGGCTCCACCTCATTGGGCAGATTGGTTGGAGTTTCTCCAGGGACGCCCCTTCCACCTGGCTGTCTCACTAAGTTTAAATGAAGAGTTTTCTTGTGACTCTAAGGCCAACTCTGCATTGGCCAACATAACCCAGAAGAAGCATGCTCTGAAGAATTAACTTAACTCATTCAGTAAAATCAAGTAGGTGAGCCCAAAGTAGTCAGAGACACATCTTCCCAAGTCCTAGCATGGACTAAGCCAATTAGAGCTAAGGCTTTGGCTTCTGGTCCAACAGCCTTAAGGGAAGAGGTACAGAAAGCAGCTCTTTGGCTCTGATAGAGGAAAGTGGGGAGAGATGCCAGGACATTTGTGAGTAAACCCTGCACCCAGACTGGGGCAGGTATTACATGCCCTCCTACCCTACCTTCAGCTACCCCTTTCTCAGGCTGGAAAATGGTAGCCCAAGCAGCTAGGCATGGCCCAAGAGGAGCCATTCACAGCACGTAAGTTGAGCTGCAAGTATCCATCCCAGAAAAAGCACATCTGCCTGGGGAGGGACTAGGGTTTGGAGAAGTCAAGGAGGACATCCAAAAGCAAGGCCCACTTGAACTAGATCTTAAAGGATGAGAAGAAGTTTCCTGATAGATGAGTTTAGAAAGGGCATTCCAGAGAAAGGAAACAGCGCAAAGGCACAGAGGTTCAGAGTTGCATAGTGCATTTTGGGAACAGCAAGCAGGTTGGTGGGGCTGTAATGAGGCACTCCGCGCTGTGGGTAGTGCCTATGTGGACAGACAGATCTTGCAGTATGTTCTATGTTAACACCTGAACACTAACTGTAACCCTTTTCTCTAGTCTACAAAATCACTGATCCCCAAAGCATTCTTCATTAAGCCTGTTTTGTATTATAAAAATCTTACTTTCACACAGTAAAAATTTAAACAGCACACATGTCTTTCTTGCCCCCCTCTCTCTCCTCCCAAAAAAATACTTTTACTATTTCTTATATGTCTTTTCAGGATTTTATTTACAGAAACATGTATTATGGGTATATGTCATTTTAAAAAGGAGATTGCGCTATGTTGTTCTGCAACTTGCCTCTTTTTTCAGTTAATTACTAATCTTTGCTTGGCTATAACTGCTTTTGAAAAGTTGCACCATTTGGGGGATTTTTTTTTTTTTTTTTTTTTTTGAGATGGAATTTCACTCTTGTTGCCCCGGCTGGAGTACAATGGCGCGATCTTGGCTCACCACAACCTCCACCTCCCGGGTTCAAGTGATTCTCCTGCTTCAGCCTCCCAAGTAGCTGGTATTACAGGCATGTGCCACCATGCCTGGATAATTTTGTATTTTTAGTAGTGATGGGGTTTCTCCATGTTGGTCAGGCTGGTCTCGAACTCCCAACCTCAGGTGATCTGCCCGCCTCAGCCTCCCAAGGTGCTGGGATTACAGGCATGAGCCGCCGCGCCTAGCATGGGAGATAACTTTTAAAAAAATATTGGCATAATGTTTCCTCCACAAAACATACTAAATAAATGCATTATAATAAGGGGAATTTTTACATTATGGTTTCAGGCAAAGATGCATTCACCAATTTACTTGAATAATGGTTTCTTGTCAGAGATTCTCATAAGGAACTAATTGGAACTGTGCACAATGCATGGGTTAAGCCAAAATGTTTTGTTTTTCATACACAGACCAAGTGAGCGGGGTGAAGTGGTGCATCTCCCACATATCCTCAGTCTGTGGTTCACATGTGTTATTTCCACATGATCAAAGCACTCCATGTTTAACCTTTACTGTGCCCCCAAAATGTTTTTCTACGCTATAACTTTATTATTATATTAGAGACAGGGGTCTCACTGTGTTGCCCCGTCTCAAATTCCTGGGCTCAAGTGATCCTCCCACCTCAGCCTCCCAAGTAGCTGGGATTACAGGCGTGGGCCACCACCTAGCTAACTTTATTTATTTATTTATTTATTTATTTATTTATTTATTTATTGAGACAGAGTCTCACTCTGTCACCCAGACTGGGGTGCAGTGGCATTATCTTGGCTCACTACAACCTCCACTTCCCAAGTTCAAGCAATTCTCCTGCCTCAGCCTCCCGAGTACCTGAGATTACAAGCACACGCCACCACACCTGGCTAATTTTTGTATTTTTAGTAGAGACAGGGTTTCACCATGTTGGTCAGGCTAGTCTCGAACTCCTGACCTCAAGTGATCCTCCCACCTCGGCCTCCCCAAGTCCTGGGATTACCGGCATGAGCCACTGTGCCTGGCCAGCTAACTTTCTTTTTAAGAAGAGTTTCAGCACAAGATAATCATGAGCCCATATCATGATGAAGAAAACACACCGAAGCTGAACTCCCCTTCCAAGGAACGAGTTCCTTGCATGTCACTCCGCCGCCGCCATCCACTGTCAAGTCTCTTCTTTTTTGGGCAAGAACAGTGGACCTTCATTTTGTACATGCTTGCAAATTGATGTTTATTACTTACACTAATTTGTTTTCATACTTCAAACTGATTTTTTTTTTTTCTTTCTGCAAAACATTTTGGTGTATTTGGGTTGGGCTAGAGCACAACACAATTTTTTTCCAGTAAGACTAATGTAGGCAATTTTTCAGGAAACAGCTCTTCACATAGTGGTAAGGTTTTCAGGAAAAAATAAGAGTCTTTGAAAGAGGATGTAGAGGGTCTCTAGGGATGTAGATCATGGACAAGGCCATACCAGCACACCTCAATCTACAAGATTTTGTTTGCGACTTCCCAGTGACCAGCGTATGTAGCCACCACAGTGACTCTCCTCAGCCCCCTCTTACTGGATGAGCTAGATTTTGTTTTTAAAAAAGGAAAAAGAAAAATCCACAACAAAAAATATAGCAGTGGATATCCTTTTACACACATCTTGAAGCACTTGCTCAAGAATATTTGTAGGAGAAATTTCTAGGAGTAAAATTGCTGGGTCAAGGAGTGTATGCATTTACGATATGAAAGTGAGTACTGAATTTCCCTCCTGGAAGACACATCAATTTACACTCCCATTAACATTGGACAAGAGTCCCTACACCCTTACCGACAATGGATGATAGCAAACATTTTCAGATGTGAAAGCAGCAACCTGCCTTTTTTATATGCATTTCTTTAAATGTTAGTGAAATAGAAGAGTGAAGGGAAACATTTTTCATGTGCTTATTACCATACGCAATTCTTTTTCTTTGAAATGCCTCTTTATGCCCTTTGCCCATTTTTCCATTAACTTGTTAGCCTTTCTTTTATTGAATTGTAAGTCTTCGGGATTTTAAATAGGAGTGGGATACAATTGCATTTTAGAAAGTTCTTTTACTTTAAAGTACCAAATTGATATTACAGTTTATCATCCACTTGGCTAATGTGCTCATATTTTAGTGATTTCTGAAAAACCTAGGCATAGGTTTCTCTTAGGCACAGTGAAGTAGAAAAGCTACTATTAAAGTATGAAGTTTATAAACTCTTATGGGCTAAGTCTCACTGAGGTAGTGTCTTATTATCTTTCGTTGTTGTTGAAGTTTGAGGGTTAAGCAGAAAATAACAGTAACCAGGAAATGTGGCAACAAAGATAGCAGAT
This sequence comes from Macaca fascicularis, assembly GCF_037993035.2. NCBI lineage: Eukaryota > Metazoa > Chordata > Mammalia > Primates > Cercopithecidae > Macaca > Macaca fascicularis. The sequence goes on along the minus strand of NC_088395.1, from coordinate 38,678,454 downwards.
AAATTATATCATCTTAAAATGAAACAAAAACTGAATTTGTCAGACTATTTCAAAAGTACATAATAAAAGATACACCACTGTTGTATTAGTTTATCTGAAATGCTCCTTTGATTTGTCTCTGAAGGGCAGGAACATTTCTTCTTACTCCTCTTTGGAGGATACACACGTGGTCATGGTTTGCTGATAAAGATAGTCCTTTTCCTGAACTTTCCATTTCGCCTTATGCAGCATCTGAACTCCCCAAGGCAGGCACGCATGCCTTTGAACACCTGGGTTTGAGCTACCTCTCCAGTAGGATCTGTCTCGATTCTCTAATGTGAAGTGGCTGTCCCATCCACAGTAAATACTACATTGTCCTCCTCTCGGCCTTTGTGTCATGTTCCCCTGTGTTGGTGCATCCTCCACCTATGGCCCATTTGGCCCTCAAGGTCAGCCAACTTCTGCTTCTCTTTAAAATCTTCTTGGCTCCCTTACTCCCACAGAGTCCTCTAGACCTCACCCTCCCCAGCTGTTTGGCTCTTCCCTGGGCTTTCATTTGACCTCTTTTATGAGTGTGGTTTGTTTCTCCCACTAGATTTGAGGGCGTTTGAGATCAACGGTCCTGTGGTAGATTTCTTAGGATCCCCTCTCCTCCTATAATGACTTTCATAGTACTAAATACTCAAATATTTACTAAATGATAATGACATGAGTAGGATGTTTGGATACTTTTAACCTATCATCTGAGGTTTTTCTCAGAACTTTCTGCCACAAGATGCCTGCTTCTGACCATTCCTTCTCTGCCCCAGCCTGGTGACCCACATCTTCCACCTATTCCTTCAATGCTGGGGTTCTCCGAGGGTTTCATCTTGCCCTTCTGCTCTACTCATTCTCTGGAAAAAGTTCATCCACCCCATCTTTTCTGCTTCTGGTGACTTAAGGATTGCAGCCTAGGCCAACATGGTGAAACCCCATTTCTACTAAAAATACAAAAATTAGCCAGCTGTGGTGGCAGGTGCCTATGATCCCAGCTACTCGGGAGGCTGAGGCAGGAGAATCACTTGAATCCGGGAAGCAGAGGTTGCTATAAGCTGGGATCATGCCACTGCACTCTGGCCTGGATGACAGAGCGAGACTCTGTCTCAAAGTCTCAAAAAAAAAAAAAAATTGCAGCCTAAACAATCTCTGGACCCATACTTTTAGGTCCACCTGGCTGATATTCACATGCCTGCCAGATATCTGCACCTAGATATCTCTGAAATACCTCAAACTCTCAAATTGTCTAAAATCCAACTCATTGTTGTCCCCAATTCTGCTCCTGTTCCTGAGTTCACGATCTCCAATGGTGGTCCCACCATCCTTCCAGCCATCCAAACTGGAAATCTGAGTCATTCCTGATTACTCTTTCACCCTCACCCCATCCACATATCCAACCAATGACCAAGCCCTGCCAATGTGAATCCCAAAATGTCACCCCTTTTGACCCCAAGTATCAGTGCCTTAGCTCAGGCTTGCCTCGTTTCTGGATAATTATACCACTTCCTAACTAGTCTCTCTGATCTTAATCTCATGCCCCTCAAATCCTTCCAGAGCAATCAATTTCCTCTACTCAGAACAGCTCCCAGCTCTTTGTTGACTAAACGTTGCAGTCCCTGACCCTCCACCTGGTGTATAAGGCCCATAGAGCTCTGTCCTTCTCTATTCCTGCTTTGTCTCTCACAACTCCCAGTGAACACAGCAGCAACTTAGAACTTCTGTGGTATCTACCCACCCCACCACCACCATCACACCCAACTTATTCTTGCCTTGCCTCTTACTACAATTGTCTGCCTTGGCTCTAATGCTCTTCCACCTTCTCTTTACCTGGCCATCTCTTTATTTTGAGATGGGGTTTCGCTCTTGTTACTCAGGCTGGAGTACAGTGGCACAATCTCAGCTCCCTGCAAACTCTGTCTTCTTGTTTCAAGCGATTCTCCTGCCTCAGCCTCCCAAGTAGCTGGGATTCCAGGCTCCCGTCACAACACCCAGCTAATTTTTGTACTTTTTTTTTCTTTTAATAGAGACAGGGTTTCACCATGTTGACCAGGCTGGTCTTGAACTCCTGACCTCGTGAGACCCCGCCTCGGCCTCCCAATGAGAGACAGGACTAGCTGGATTTCATAGGCCAACTAAGAATTCCTAAGCCTAGCTAGGGAAGGTGACCGCACCCACCTTTAAACACCGGGCTTGTAACTCAGCTCACACCCGACCAATCAGGTAGTAAAGAGGGCTCACTAAAATACCAATTAGGCTAAAAGCAGGAGGTAAAGAAATAGTCAAATCATCTATCATCTGGAGAGCACAGTGGGAGGAATAATGATTGGGATATAAACCCCAGGCATTCGAGCTGGGAGCAGGCAACCCCCTTTGGGTCCCCTCCCATTGTATGGGAGGTCTGTTTTCACTCTATTAAATCTTGCAACTGCACACTCTTCTGGCCCATGTTTCTTCCAGCTTGAGCTGAGCTTTCACTCACTGTCCACCACTGCTGTTCGTCGCCATGGCAGACCCGCCATTGACTTCCACCCCTCCAGATCTGGCAGGGTGTATGCTGCACTTCTGATCCAGTGACGCGCTCATTGCCGCTCCCGATCAGGCTAAAGGCTTGCCATTGTTCCTGCATGGCTAACTGCCTGGGTTCATCCTAATTGAGCTGAACACTAGCCGCTGGGTACCACAGTTCTTTTCCATGACCCACAGCTTCAAATAGAGCTATAACACTCACTGCATGGCCCAAGGTTCCATTCTTTGGAATCCGTGAGGCCAAGAACCCAAGGTCAGAGAACAAAAGGCTTGCTGCCATCTTGGGAGCAGCCACCACCATCTTGGGAGCGGCCCACCACCATCTTGAGAGCTCTAAGAACAAAGACCCGCCTGTAACACCAAATTGCTGGGATTACAGGCATGAGCCACCACACCCAGCCTTACCTGGCCATCTCAATTCAGCCTTTAACACTGAACTCAGGGTCCCCTTCCTCAGGAAGCAAAGCATTATCTGACATCTGATCCCTCTCATCTCCCTCCCCTACTCCCAGCTAAGCAACACCCTGTCCAAATCACTGATTTTACATAAAACTTAATATTCTATTTATGATATTCCTTCTTTTCTATATCTGGCTTTCTACTTGATTGCAAGCTCCACGAGGACAGGGCTCATATTTCTTATGTCTTTAGTCTGGCACATATAAAGTGTCCAGTTTGCTGAATGAAAAACCATCAATTTTTATTCCTCAGCATATAGACAACAATTGCAGTGATATATGGATGAGATTGGGAGTACTTCACAATCCAGCTTTGACCACCTTATAGAAAGTTATTTCTTCGTGGGCTTATGTAGGATGGAGGTTTCAGAAATTGGCAGGAATTACACGATTTGCTGCATAGGTCTGACACTTAGTTTTTCTATCTTTTGTAACTTTTCCTGGCTAAGCTTCAACACAGCATTATGTAGTAGAAGGAGTGAACTCTTGCCTGTTATGAAATGACTGTGGTATAGGTTAAATGTGTGTGGCAATGGGCTGCCTTATAAAGTCAGATTTGTTTGGGGATATTGTTTCTGGAATCAGACCACAAGTCATCAAGTGATGAGGTGAACCACAAGGGTAAGCCAGAATGCACATAGTGCCTATCAAGATGAAAAGGACTGTAAAACTGGAGCTGGAGAGGAATAGAAATAAAACTGTATTTCCCTTGCATTCACGTAACTGCTATCATGGCCCCTAGGTCAGTATTCCTTACAAATGGTTACATAAGCATCATAATAAAGACAAAAGAAAAAATTGGGCAGCTTTACTTTGGTTTCTAGTTCTTAGTAAGGAAATAAGATAAATTATAAGTTCAATTTGACATATAGGAAGCAATTATCAGCAGTCCATCTCAAGTCACTGAGTGTGAATGGGTTCTCTGGTAACCTGTTGGTCAGTTTCTGTCTGCATCTGCCCCCTAGTGGTTCATTTGGAGCAGCTGACACTCAATCTGTGCTGTTTTGAGCCATTTTTGGCCTTTTCAGAAAAGAAAGAGGATTTTCCCTAGAAATGTAGAAAAGAGAGTGTCTTTTTGTATAGACCCCAGCATCTTAAAATTGAAAGTTATGGAGTATATTTAATTTCTTTTGTAACTACCCACTCCTGAAAGCCTAGTTTAACATATGCAGAACTACATCAACTCTTATTTTACACAAGCCTGGCCATGCCTTCAAAAAATATTGTGTTTTCTTGATTCTGGTAGAATGATTGACACATTGATTTTATTACTTTCATCCCGTCTAGAATTATTAATAGTTCGTTGTTCTGCTTGATCTTCCTTCTCGGCTAATCTTTGTGAGATTTGTGGTTTGTAATCGTTATGTAGCCAGCATTCTCAAATAACTTAGTCTTCATTTTATTTTAATCTGAAATGGAATGTTATTGGGTAAAATATCCCTTAGGGGTATAATGAAAAGGACCCATTAATTTTCAGGGCAAGAGGGCTAATTACTCCCCTCCCCCCTTAAGTCTGTACTAATTGCTAATAACTTTTTATAGAATTGAGTATTGAAGCTAATTTTGATTTCTTCATTCCAATATACAGCTTTTCTGAAATGCTTGGCTAGAACAAGAAAAGGAACTTTAGAAGGTCGGGTGCTTAATAAATATGCTTTATGATGTTACAGTTTGTAAATGAGTCAAAATTGAAAGAAATGTGGGGCTCCATGAGGGAATGCTCATGTTTTTAATTAAACAGGGCTGTAATTGGGTGACCTGAACATTTTATGAGTGCACACATGGGCAATGCTTCATAGGAGACACTTTGTAGCATCACTATAGAAAATAAAGAAGGGGCAGTATAGCGTGGTGGTTAACAGCATAGCCCTGTTGCCAGTCTACTGATTCATTGAGAATTCCAACTTCACTGGTGCAACCTTCTGGAAAGTTGCTTAACCTCCCTGTTTTTCAGCTTATTAATCTGTAAAACAGAGATAACAAGAGCACTCCCCAATTCATATCACTGTGAAAATTAAATGAGATAATAATGTATACAAAATCTTTAGAACAGTTCCAAACATTAATGCCAACAGTGTTAGCTATTCTTAGTATTAAAAGACATTCTCAGATTTGCACACTCATATTCATAACATTATTCACAATAGCCAAGAGGTAGAAGCAACCCAAATGTCTGTGCATAAACAAAATGTGGCGTATACATATAATGGAACATTATTCAGCCGTGAAAAAGAAGGAAATTCTGCAATTTGTGATGGCATGGGTGAACCTGGGGGACATTAAGCCAAGTGAAATAAGCCAGCCATAGAAGACAATTACTGTATGACTCTACTTGTAAGAGATATCTAAAGTAGTCAACTTCATAAAAACAGAAAATAGGATGCTGGTTACCAGGGGATTGGGGTGAAAGAAGAATGGGGAGTTGTTTAATGGGTATAGAGTTTCAGGTTTGCAGAATGAAAAAGTTCTGGAGCTCTTTTTCACAACTGTGTGAATATACTTAACACTACTGAACAGTATACTTAACAATGGTTAAGGTGGTAAAATTATGCTATGTGCCTTTTACTACAATATTTTTTAAAAGATATATTTTACTAAAGGTGAGGGAGTTTCTGGGATGCTGGGAATGGTTTGTATCTTGATGTGGGTGCTAGTGATTTTAGTGCATTTATTTTGTGAAAATCCATCCAAAATGTGCTTGTGATATAAGTACTTTCTGATGTCTTTTGCCTCGATGAAAAGTTTTGAAACAAAGATACTACCTTCCTTTGCTGATTTGTGCTTGCTATCACATAGTCAGAAAAAGCACACAATTGCTTGTAGAAACAATTTTTTAAAATATTTACATATACAGAAATGACTATTCAGAGGCAAGCAGATGTGCTAAGAATTCAAGGAATTCAAACATCCTTCATATATTGTTACAACCTGAATAAACTTAGAAAATATGACACAGTGCAATGGAGATAGAATACTTACTAATCTGTACAAGAATTTTATTCACTTTTTAAAAAACAACCACCCTTAGGGCAAGACTCAGAAGAGTTTGGTAACACAAAGTATACCTTTTAAAAATAATCAACAATTCATAATCAACGTACATATTTTTATAACAGCTTTACTGAGATATACTCTGCTCACCATAGAATTCAACCATTTAAAGTGTACACTTACATTCACAGAGTTGTGCAACTATTACCACAATCAATTGTGGACCATTTTCATCACCCCAAAAAGAAACCCTGTACCCTTTAGCAATCATTCTCCATTTCTCCACAACATCTATTCACCCCAGCCCTAGGTAACCATTAATCTATTTTCTTTCTCTATAAATATTATTTATAGCTTATATAAAGGGAATTGTACAATATTTGTCTTTTTGTGACTGGTTTCATTTATTTAGCTTAATGTTTTTGAAGTTCATCCATGTTGTAGCATATACCTGTACTACATTCTTCTTTACGGCCCAATAATACAGATGTGCCTCGACTTATGATGGGATTATGTGCTGACAAATCCATTGTACATTGAAAATATCATAAGTTAAAACTGCATTTAGCTGGGTGCTGTGGCTCACGCCTGTAATCCCAGCACTTTGGGAGGCCAGGGTGGGTGAATCATTTGAGGTCAGGAGTTTGAGACCAGCCTGGACATGGTGAAACTCGTCTCTACTAAAAATACGAAAATTAGCCAGACATGGTGGTATGCGCCTGTTATCCCAGCTACTCAGAAGGCTGAGGCAGAAGAGTTGCTTGAACCCAGGAGAAGGAGGTAGCAGTACCACTGCACTCCAGCCTGGGCGATGGAGCGAGACTCAATCTCAAAAAAACAAAACAAAACAAAACAAAACAAAACAAAACAAAAAAACTGCATTTAATGGACCCAACCTACCAAATATAGCTTAGCCTAACCATTCTTAAGCATGCTCAGAACACTTACATTAGCCTACAATTGAGCAAAATCATCTAACACGAAGCCTATTTTATAATAAAATGTTGAATGTCTCATGTAATTTATTGAATACTGTACTGAAGCTGAAAAATAGAATGCTTCTATAGGCACTTGAAGTACACTTTGTACTGAATGGATATGGCTTTCACACCACCATAAATTCGAAAAAATTTATGTCAAACCATCATCAGTCAGGATCATCTGTATTTCATTGTATGGACATACCACCTTTTATTTATCAGTTCATCAGTAAATAGACATTTGGGTTGTTTCTGCTTTGGGGCTACCATGAGTGATGCTGCTATAAACCTCTGGGTACAAGTTTTTCCATGAACAGATGGTTTCATTTCTCTTGACTCTATGTATACCTGAGTGAAATTCCTGGGTCTTGACACACATATTTGACATAAATTAAAGTGCACCCATTTAAAATGTATGATTTGATAAGTTTTAACATGTGTACACACATGAAATCATCACCACAGTCGTGATCATAAACGTATCTATCAGCCCCACCCCAAAAATGTCTCATGCCTTTTTGCCCTTCCGTATCCTAGACCTGCCTCCAGGCAACCACTGATATGATTTCTGTCACTATGGAGGAGTTTGTGCTTTCCATAATTTTATTTAGATGGAATCACACAGTACGTACTCGTTGGTCTGGTTTCTTTCGGCCAGCACTTTGAGATTTACCCATGTTCCTATGCATATCATTAGTTCATTTCTTATTATCCTTTCTGTAAATATATTAGAATTTGTTTATCTATTTACCTGTTAACAGACATTTGTGTTGTTTACAATTTTTGGCTATTACAAATAAAGCTGCCGTGAACAGTTGCGTACAAATTTTTGTATGGACCATGTTTTTATTTCGCTTAGATACCTAGGAGTGGAATGGCTAGATCATATGTAGGTTTTTCTTTAACATTTTAAGAAATTGCCAAAATGTTTTCCAAAGTAGTTGGATCATTTCACATTCCAGCCTGCACTATAGGAGCTTTCCAGTTGTTGTGGTAAATCAACACCTGGTATGGTAAAATCACTTTAATTTTAGGCATTCTAATAGGTGAGTAGTGATATGTTATTGTGATTTTAATATTCATTTCCCTAGTGACTAATGATATTAAGTGTGTTTTTATTTAATTACTTCCCATCTGTATATCTTCTTTGGTGAAATGTCTGTTCAACTATTTTTTCCCATTTTTACTGCATTGTTTTCTTATTGAGTTTTGAGATTTTTTAATATATTAGAGAGACAAGTTATTTATCAGATTCATACTCTGTAAACATTTTCTTCCAGTTTGTAGCTTGTCTTTTCATTCTCTTATCAGTGTCTTATCTAAAGAATCTTTGTGAAACCAAAGGTGAATATTTTCTCCTTTTTTTTTTTTCCTAAAAGTTGTGTAGTTTTAGGTTTTACATTAGTTCTGTGATTCATATTCATTTTTCTATGCAAGGTGTGGCTATAAATTCTTTTTTTTTTTGCATGTGAATATCCAAATGTTCCAGCACCATTTGATGAAAAGGCTATTTTTATCCACTCTGTTGCTTTTAAAACTTTGTGAAAAATCAGTTGTCCATATGTGTGTGAATCTATTTCTGGATTTTCTATTCTCCATTGATCTCTTTGCTGATCTGACTCTAATACCACACTGTTTTGATTACTGATGTTTTATTTAATTCTTGAAATCCAGTAGTGTTAGCCTTTCCATTTTGTTACTCTTTTTAAATTTTATTTTACTTTAAGTTCTGGGATACATGTGCTGAATGTGCAGGTTTGTTACATATGTATACATGTGCCATGGTGGTTTGCTGCACCTCTCAACCCGTCATCTATGTTTTAAGCCCCACATGCATTCGGTGTTTGCCCTAATGCTCTCCCTCGCCTTGCCCGCCACCCCCCAATAGGCTCTGGTGTGTGATGTTCCCCTCCCTTGTCCATGTGTTCTCATTGTTCATCTCCCACTTATGAGTGAGAACATGCAGTGTTTGGTTTTCTGTTCCAGTGTTAGTTTGCTGAGGATGATGGTTTCTTTTTCAGAGTTATTTTGGCTATTCTAAGTCCTTTTGCATTTTCATGTGAATTTTGGAGTGAGCATGTCAAAAAAAAAAAAAAGCCGGCAGGATTTTGATTGGCGTTGCATTGAATTTATCAACTCAGAGGAAGTGACATCTTTTCTATTTTGAGTCTTGTGAACAATTAACAAGATATATCTCTTCATTTATTTGGGTCTTCTCTAATTTCTCTTAGCAATTTTTTTAGTTTTCAATATATAGCTCTCGTATACCTTTTGTCAAATTTATCATCAAGTATTTAATATTTTCAATGCTGTCATGAATGGTATTTTAAGAATTTCAACTTCTGAATATTCGTTGCTAATTCACTTGTTTGTTTTTAAGTTTTTGAGATTGCATTATATTTCTTTCATAGCAAATCATATTTTCTTTGAATAAAGACTTTTATTACTTTCTTTCCAATCTAGTTGCCTTCTATTTCTTTTTCTTATCTGATTGTCCTGCCTAGAACTTCCAGTACAAGGTAGAAGAGAAGTGCTGATTTCTGGGATAAATAAATGCTGACTTTTTGTCATAGTGTATTATTGTTTTTATATATTGTTGGATTCAATTTGGTAAAATTTTGTTTATAATTTTTCTACCCGTTTATGAGGGATATTGTTCTGTAGTTTTCTTTAATGTCTTTTTCAGGTTTTGATGTTGGAGTAATGCTTTCCTCATAAAGAATTAGAATTATCCCCTCTTTAAGAAAGAGTTATCCTCATAAAGAGAGAATTATCCCCTCTTTCTCAGTTTTCTGGAATAATTTGTATGGAATTGGTATTATTTCTTTCTTAACTGTTTGGTAATTTTTTTTTTTTTTTTTTTTTTTTTTTTTTTTGAGACGGAGTCTCGCTCTGTCGCCCACGCTGGAGTGCAGTGGCCGGATCTCGGCTCACTGCAAGTTCCGCCTCCCGGGTTTACGCCATTCTCCTGCCTCAGCCTCCCGAGTAGCTGGGACTACAGACGCCCGCCACCTCGCCCAGCTGATTTTTTGTATTTTTTAGTAGAGACGGGGTTTCACCGTGTTAGCCAGGATGGTCTCGATCTCCTGAGCTCGTGATCCACCCGTCTCGGCCTCCCAAAGTGCTGGGATTACAAGCTTGAGCCACCGCGCCCGGCCTGTTTGGTTAAATTTACCAGTGACGTCTTCTGAACCTGGATTTTCTTTGTGGGATGATTTTAAACTATAGTTTTGATTTCTATAAAAGAGCTGTGTACATTAAATTTATCTTCTTGAGTGAACTTTACTACTTTCTGTTCTTCAAGAAATTTCCAGCCATCTAAGTTGTCAGATCTATTGACATAAAGTAGGTAAAAATCAGTCTAGCCAATATGGTGAAACCCTGTCTCTAATTCTCTAATAAAAATACAAAAATTAGCCAGGCTTGGTGGTGCACGCCTGTAATCCCAGCTACCTGGGAGGCTGAGGCAGGAGAATCACTTGAACCTGGGATGCAGAGGTTGCACTGAGCCGAGATCATGCCACTGTACTCCAGCCTGAGCGACACAGCGAGGCTTTGTATCAAAATACTAATACTAATAATAAAGTAGTTCAAAACATTTCATTGTTAACCTTTCAATATCTGCAGAATTTGTACTGATGTCACTTTGCTCATTTCTGATGTATGTTAAGTTGTATCTCATTTTTCTTCTGATTATTCTATTAGTTTATCCATTTTGTTCTTCAAGAATGAACTATTGATTAAACTGATTTGTTTACTGTTTTCTATTTTTCTGTTTCATTGATTGTCTATCTGATCTTTATTATTTCCTTTCTTCTGCTTATTTTGAGTTTAATTTCCTCTTTTTCTAGTTCCTTCAGGTGGAAATTGCTATCATTGGCTAGGGATTAAGATTTGATTATTTTCTAATATAGGCATTTAGTGCTATAGATTTCCTCCTAAATGTTGCTTTTGTGGTACCTCATAAATTTTAATATGTTATCTTTTAATTGTATTAAATGCAAAATGCTTTCTAATTGCCTTTGGATTTCTTCTTTCAATCATGAGCTTTTAATAAGTATGTTTAGTTTTGAAATATTTGGGGAATTTCCAGAGATCTTTTTGTTATCAATTCCTACTTTAATTCCATTGAGATCAGAGAATATACTGTGTATGAGTTTGAATCATTTTAACTTTATTGAGACTTGTTCTGTGACCCATAATATGGTCTATCTTGGTAAATGTTCTATGTGCACTTGAAAAACAAATGTGTCCAGGCCCGGTGGCTAACGCCTGTAATCCCAACACTTTGGGAGTCCGAGGCAGTCAGATCGCTTGAGCCCAGGAGTTCGAGACCAGCCAGAGCAACATGGAGAAACCCCATCTCTACAAAAAAAAAAAATACAAAATTAACTGAACATGGTGTTGCATGCCTGTCGTCCCAGCTACTTGGGAGGCTGAAGTGGGAGGACCACCTGAGCCTGGGAAGGTTGAGGCTGCAGTGAGCCATGATCACACTGCTGCACTCCAGCCTGGGGAACAAAGTGAGACCCTGTCTCAAAAAAATAAAAAATATGTATTTTGCTGTTGCTGGGTGGAATGTGCCAAATATGTCACTTGGGTCAAGTTGGTTGATTTTATTGTTTAAGTCTATTACATTCTTGCTGATTTTTTAAAATGTATTTATATATTGTTGAGAGAGGGACATTGAAGTCTCTATAATTGTAGATTTGTTGATCTCTCTTTGTAGCTCTATCATTTTTACTTGATTTATTTATTAGTTGTATAAACTTTTATGATAGTTATTTCTTCCTGGTAAACTGATCCCTTTATCATTATGAAATGATCTTATCTAACCCTGGTAATATTCTTTGCTCTGTAATCTAATTTGTCTAATAGTGATATAGCCACTCCAGCTTTCTATTAGTGTTAGTATGGAATAACTTTTCTATTTCTTTTACTTTTAACTTATTTGTGTCTTTATAAAGTATGTTTTTATAGACAACGTATTAGTTGACTCTTGCTTTTTATCCAATATGACAATCTCTACTTATTAATTGGGGTATTTAGATCATTTATATGCAATGTGATTACTGACACGGTTTCGTTCATATTTGTTTTTATTGGAAATGAGGTCTCACTATGTTGCCCAGGTTGGAGTACAGTGGCTATTCACAGATGTGGTTGTAGCATACTATAGCCCTGAACTCATGGGCTCAAGCAATCTGCCTGCCTCAGGCAGATTGAGTGGCTGGAACTATGCATGTATGCCACTATGCCCAGCTTAGGTTTAAGTTTATCATCTTGCTACATGTGTTCTTTTTGTGCTTTATTCTCTTTTTTCCTTTTTTCTATCTTCTTTTAGATTGAATATTTTAAAAATTCTATTTATCCCATCTATTGCCTTGTTAATCATAACCTTTTTATTTGTTGGTTTAGAATTTTTATTATACATCTTATCTAATCACAGTCTATCTTCAGGTGATATTATACCACTTCACATGTAGTAAAAGAACCTTATAAAAGTATACTTCCATTTCTCCCCTCCCAGTCTGTGTGCTATTGCTGTTTTGTTCTTACATATATTATAAAACTTACACTACATTGCTATTATTTTTGTTTAAATAATTATCTTTTAAAGATATTTAAATAATAGAAAAGATTTTATTTACCCAAGTAGTTATCATTTTCGGCACTCTTCATTCCTTTGTGTAGACATATATTTTCATCTAGTGTCATTTTTCTGTCTGCTTAAAGGACCTCTCAATATATTTTATAGTGTGAATTTGCTGGTGATTAATTCTTTCAACTTTTTTATGTCTGAAAAAGTCTTTATTTCACCTTTGCCTTAAAAGATATTTTTGCTGAGTATAGAATTCTAGGATGAGGGTTTTTTTTCCTTTCAGTACTTTAAAAAATACTGTTCCACTCTCTTCTCACACTTTTTTCTCAAAGAGAAGTCCATTGTCATCCTTATCTTTGTTTTTCTGTATATAACCTATTTGTCCTCTGGTGGCTTTAAAGATTTCCTCTTTATCACTGGTTGGGCAATTTGTTTATGATGTGCCTTAATGTAATTTTCTTCATTTTTCTTGTACTTAGGGTTTGTTGAGCTTCTTGGATCTGTGGGTTCATAGTTTTTATCAAATTTGGGCAACTCTGGCCAGGCTCAGTGGTATGCACCTGTAGTTCCAGCTACTCTGGAGGCTGAGGCAGGAGGATCACTCGAACCTAGCAGTTTGGGGCTACAGTGTGCCATGATGGCACCTGTGAATAGCCACTGCACTCCAGCCTGGGAAACATAGTGAAAATGTTTCTAAAAATAAAAAGAGGGCAATTCTGGCCATATTTCTTCAAATACAGTTATAGTAATTATTTAAATGTCATTATCTGCTAAGTCTAATTTGTATTTTAGTTCTGAGTTCTTTTTCATTGATTGCTTTTTTCCTCATTATGGGTTTATTTTCACACTTCTTTGCATATTGGTAAATATTTATTGAGTGCTAGGCATTTTGAATTTTACCTTGTTGAGTCCTAGATATTTGTGTATTCCTGTAAATATTCCTAAGCTTTGTTCTGAGACACAGCTCAGTTACTTCAAAAGAATCTCATCTTTTCAAGTCTGTCTTTCTTCTTTTTCTTTTCTTTTTCTTTTTTTTTTTCTTTTTTTGAGTTAGAGTCTTGCTCTATTGCCCAAGCTGGAGTACAGTGGCACATTCATGGCTCACTGCAGTCTCAAACTCCCGGACTTAAGTGATCCTCCCATCTCAGCCTCCTGAGTAGCTGGAACTACAGGCACATGCCACCATGCCTAATTGTTTTTAATTTTTTTAAAGATAGGGTTTCACTATCTTGCACGGGCTGGCCCCAAACTCCTGGCCTCAAGTGATCCTCCCATCTCAGCCTCCCAAGTTGCTGGGATTACAGTTGTAAGCCATCACACCTGGCCCAGGTCTTTCAAGATTTGTTAAGGGTACAGAGCCATGTTTATTCTACAGCTAATTATTCCCCACTACTGAGGCAAAAGCCTTTGAGTTCTCTCTACTCAATGCTTTGTGAATTATGAGTTTTTCTAGTCTGGCTGGTGGGAAGGGGCACTATTCCTGCACCGGTTTGAGCCCCAAGTACTGTTCCCTCTAATCCTCTGGGTAGTAATTTCCCCAGCCCTTGGTAGTTTTTCCACATATATGCACTGATCTCTACTTTACTGAATATTCAATCGGGTCCCTCTGTAGATTTCTAGAGTTCTGTCTTTGCCCAACTCTCTCCTCTCCAGTGTTCTGTCCTGCAAACTCTAGCTCAAGCTTTACCAACCCGCGGCTCACAGGCTGCATGTGGTCCAGGATGACTTTGAGTGTGGCCCAATACAAATACGTAAACTTTCTGAAAACATTATGAGAACTTTTTGCGGTACATATTTTTAGCTCATCAGCTATTAGTAGTGTTAGTGTATTTTAAATATGGCCCAAGACAATTATTCTTCTTCCGATGTTGCCCAGGGAAGTCAAAAGATTGGACACCCCTGCTCTAGCTGCTTGAGTCTGCCGGGATTCTCAGCTCTGTCTATTCTCAGAGATTCTGGCTCAGAGAGTTTCTTCTTCCTACAACACAGCTTTGAAACTATCTCAAGGCAGTAAGCTGGGGCACGCACAGTGCTCTTCTCCTTCGTTCTCTCTCAGGGATCACTGTTCTTCTGTGGTTCTAGTGTCTTGAAAACTGTTGTTTCATATATTTTTCCTGGTATTTGGTTGTTTCAGGCAGGAGGGTAAATCTGGCCTCTTGTACTCTAAATTAGCTGGAATTGATAGTCCCTTATATATATACCTATTTTAAAACAAATAATTTCTTTCCAGTTAATCCTTTACTGGTAGAAGACTTTTTTCAATATGAAGTTGTTCTGTTTTATTTTTGCTGCTGTTATTCTTCATTCTGTGAATTTATAAGTAATATAGTCTGCATTTTAATTAATGTTATCAAGATTTCACAAGTCTCCCATCACAGAGAATCATGGAAAAAGGCAAACATTGAAATCTAGAAGATAACTTTTGCTGTGGAAAGGTGATCTTCCCCAAATTCTGCCCACAATGGCGTGTGTGTGTGTGTGATTCCAGAGACGCTGTGTAGATGTTGATAGGGAAGGGGCTGGTAGCTGGGTCTCCACCAGTGGGATTCTCCCTAACTGGTGAGGCCTGGCTTGGTTCTCAATTGTCTTAACTCTGAAGAATCGTCAAAGGATTTGGGTGGTCATTGACTGACCAATTATTCAGCAATGTCAAAGTGGTTTTGTGGGTATTTAGAAACATCTCATCCCACCCTTACCATTTTGTAAATGAGGAAATAGAAGTGGACAGCTTTTAAGAGACTCACACAAGTTTCCCAGGAAGTTCTGAGATCTAAGCTGAGGCTTAGGTCTCTGGACTCCCATCTTGAGAGTGTTTCCACTATATGGCACCACAGTCCTGCTCACAGATATGACCATATTAACGCAGTGGTAACATTCGCACTCATGGGGCATTTCTGAAACACCATTTTTGCTGATCGATGTTTAATTCATCCTCCTTCTTGTCACCCTACTTCTTGCTTGTGAGCAATTTAAACACTGGGGACTGGGATGGGTATTTCTAATCCAAGGATGGAAGAATGTGGCACTTCTTGATACCAAAGCAGTCTAGAAAATTAGTCATTGATGAAAAATGAGTTTGTAATATCCCACAGGCATTTACTTTGGAAACTAGAAGTTCTCAAGATGCTTTCTTTTCACTCTTCCTTTTATCGCCCTAGATTAATAAGGTATACTTGACAAATAAAAGTTGTACATATTTAAGGTATAAAACATGACCTTTTGATATATATATACATTGTGAAATGATTACCACAAATAATCTACTGAAGATATCCATCAATCACTTCACATAGTTACCATTTTGTGTGTGTGTGCACAGAACACTAAGATCTACTCTCTTAGCAAATTCAAGTACACAATACATTATTATTATTTTGTAGAGACAGGGTCTCCTTATGTTGCCCAGGCTGGTCTCAAACTCTTGGGGCTCAAATGATCCTTCTGCCTTGGCCTCCCAAAGTGCTGGGATTACAGGCATGGGTCACGGCCCTGCCTCAATACATTCTTATTAACTATATTTACCATGCTGTACATTAGGTCTCCAGAACTTACTCATAAAGTGAAAGTTTGTACCCTTTTACTCAGATCTCCCCATTTTCCCAACCTACCAGCTACTGGCATTCCATGCTTTTTTTTTTTTTTTTTTTTTTGAGATGCAGTCTCACTATGTCACCCAGGCTGGAGTGCAGTGGCACGATCTTGGCTCACTGCAATCTCCACCCCCTGAGTTCAGGTGATCCTCCCTCCTCAGCCTCACAGGTAGCTGGGACCACAGATGTGCACCGGCTAAGTTTTCGTATTTTTGGTAGAGACGAGGTTTTACCATATTGCCCAGGCTGGTCTCAAACTCCCAAGCTCAAGCGATCCACCCACCTCAGCTTCTCAAAAAGCTGGGATTACAGGCGTGAGCCACTGTGCCCAGCCCCATGCTTTATTTCTATGAGTTTGCCTTCTTCAGATTCCACAGAAAGTAAGATCATGCAATCAGTAGTTGTCTTTTGATGTATGGCTTACTGCACTTACTATAATGGACCTCTAGGTCCATTCATGTTGTCACAAATATTAACATTCTTTCTTAAGGATTAAAAATCCATTGTGTGTATATACATATATATACACATACACACTACATTTTCTTTATCCATTCATCTGTTGAGGGACAATCAGGTTGTTTCCATATCTTGGCTATTGTGAATAATGCTGCAATGAGCATGAGAGTATAGAGACCTCTTTAAGACACTTACTTCATTTCCTTTGAGTATGTACCCAGAAGTGAAACTTCTGGATCATATGGTAGTTCTACTTATAGTTTTTTGAGAAAACTCCGTGCTGTTTTCCATAATGGCTGTACTACTTTACATTCCCACCAACGGGGTACAAGGGTTTCCTTTTCTCCATATCCTTGACAACAATTGTGATTCAATTATTATCACCTCACACCCCTCAAGTTTTATTGAGATTTAAAATACAAAAAGTGTACAAATGTCAGTTGAGTTTGATGAATTTTTACTATTTATACATCTGTGTAACCATCACACAGATTAAGACAAAGGGGATTCCAGGAAGCTTTCCAAAAAGCTTACTCATGCCCCTTTCAAGTCAATACCTGCCCCTTGTAATTACTACTAAAACTTCTATGACTATTGATTAGTTTTATCTGTCCTTGCATTTCGTATTAATGGAATAATATAATGTCTACTCTTTTTCATATTCTTTCACTCAACATTTTGTTTAAGAGATTCAGCCACATTATTGTGTGAAACACGTTTGTTTTCTTTGATTGCTAAGTAGTATTTTATTCTGTGAATATACCATAGTTTATCCATTGTCCTGTTGATGGACACTTGAGTTGATTCTGGTTTTGGACTATTGTGAATAAAGCTGCTGTCGATATTTTTGTAGGAGTCTTTTGGTGAAGATATGCACTCAGTGTTCTGAGCTATATGCCTAGGAATACCATATTATGAACTACATCTGAAGGCTCTTAATACCTATATTGTAACATTGTTGATGATTAATTTTACATATCCAATTGCCCTTCTAATTCCCAAGGTGTTACTCTAGCTACCACCAAACAGAGGATGCTATTCCTGACCTTCTTTTCTTCTTCCCCAAAAAGAGTCACTTCTCCTGCAAAGCCATCAGGAATTAGGATAGCTGGCAGCAGAGGAACGCTTGCACACGCCCCATAGCTCCCTTGGAGGATTTTGAATGGAGCCCTGGTTGTCTTTCCCCTTAGTGGGGTTGATGATAGCAGGGAATCCTGAGAACATGCCAGGGGAAAAAGCAGACTTGCCCTCAGGGAAAAAAATGAAAAATGGAATATTTGATTTCCTTCAGCGGAAGTAATTATTAAACACCAAACTGGGCAAAAAGGAAGAAACCATCAAAGTAATGCCTTCTCTCTAAAGAGACAGCACCTTGTCAAGGTAGGTGGTGGGACTTAAGGAACTTTGGCCACATTGTTACGATTGTTTTTCTAGTTCAAGATATGAAACACCCAGAGGCTGGTTCTATAGTTGCTGGGTCCACTTCGCTTTGCGCCATGCCTTTATTCATCGGGCACTAGGCAGAAGATAGTACTGAATTAGGATAATTATGCCTGTTGTAGCCGGTAACTTTCATAATAACTTTACTGTCATATGAAAAAGCAGCAAGTTGTTTGCCTGAAGGACAACAGACGTGACCGAGTCTCACCTTCTTGCCTATCTAGATGAATTTGAATATGTAGTTTTTTGAACTTTAAATAATAGCTTCCTCAAATCTCACAGAACTCTCTGGGAAAGAGGACATTTATCCTCATTGTCCAATCCCTGCCTCGGAAGTTATTAATGACCCTTTCTCTTTCCTCATAAAACTGTTTTGGGGTTAGTCTCTGCTAGGCTGCTGGTTTGAAGTTAGGAGGTGCGCCATGAATAGGTTTGGAATAAATGTGGTGTGTCACCCTTGGGCTTTTCTTTGTTGAAGTATAGTTTTCTTTAGAACCTCATTTTTAGGAGTCTACATAGATAAATACAATAAGATAGTGTTGATGTTGAAGTAGAAATAAATCACTGCTACTAGCCTTTGGGCTAACAGCTCAGACTTCATCATCGTGTTTCAGTTGTGGCCTAGAAACCAGGCACAACTGATTGTCAGTTCAGAGAAATGCCCTGGCCCCTGGAATATTCTCTCCCATATGTCCTAATGGCACAAACACATCTTTAAGGCTGCTAGCAGAACCTTTACTTATCTAAAACTCATGAGGAAAAGCTACTGGTGGCCTGGAACATGTGATCCAAGAAGGTACTATGTACGGGCAACTTAAAAAAAAATCATATTCTCTCATTGACTTATGATTTCAGAGCCAGGTGACTTCAGTTTTGGTAGATTTTCCATTGGCACTGCTACCTACTCCTTTGGTTTTATGTTTCCTGTATACTTATTCAACATAATCCATCCCAGGAAAATGGTCACATTAAGACATCTTTGTTTTAAAGGTTTCAAAAATTGCTCACACTTTATTTTTAAAGTTAAAATTTGAACCAAGCTAGAGATAGCCTAGCCTTAAACCTACCTTTGCGGTCAGGTCCTCCACCTCGAAAGCATTTCCCCTGCCCTCACAAAAAAAAAATCTTCTCAATTCTTGCATTCAGAATTAAGAAGTGAACATTTGGAAGATTAATAATGATTACTCCCAAAGATCTATATCATTAACATAAAATTATTTGGGGGTTATTGTAACAAAGTCTATTGATATCTGAATCTTTTAATTGATACAAAAGCAATGGTGTTATTCTCGCCCGTCCTCCTACCCCATTTCATTCCTATGAGAGCACATTTTCCTTATAACAGTGAAAGTATGAAGACACTAGAATCAGGAAGATTTTTAAAAATTGGAAAATCTTCAAACCAGTTCACCATTTCTTGTACAACAAGAATATTACGGTGTACAGATTAGTTTAGAAGGAGTTAAATAAGAACAAAGGTTGCTGGGAAGATTAAAATTCTTAATTCAAAACAATGTTATTGAGTAAGGGTTATTTTGTGACAAACAGCCAGGTTTTAAATGTCCTGTGTCTTGCTTGTAAGACCAGCACATACCTCCACAGAGAAAGGCAGGTCTCTCTTTCTTTTAAACATAACCATAGCCAACCAGTAGAGTCTCTTTTGCAATGAAATGCTATTATTTCAAAGGAACTGGGTGGATATAGAATCACTTGTGTCAACTGAGGAATGATGAGGTTCATAAATTTGTAAAGGAGAGCTTTATTTTTCATAAAGGGTTGCAGCCTGCAGGGTGGCCATTTTGACAGGCTGGGAAGCACAGCCTCCAACGAGAAGCCAGAAACAGATACTTTGAGGGAGGGGAGAATAAGACGGGAATTCCGGCTGAGTGAGGTGGTCAAATGTACATATTCAACAAGCTATAGGAGGAGTCATGAATATTTATGAAACAGGAAACATGAGCATGTGCAATTGAACTTCATGCCCTTCTATGGGACCCATGTTCAAAAATGGCAGTGTTAGCATGATCCAGTGGTGCAGTTTTCAGCCCTTGGATGTTAAAAAGTGAAGCAGAGGACCTTAAAACCCTCACTACTGCATTCTCTGTAGACTGGCCGGAGCCGTGGTTGGTGGTCTCTTATCAGGAAGGAATGCTGGTCGGTTGTTGTGCCAAAAGGGAGGGGCAGTGGCAGGCAGTTGGTCCATATCACTGGTGGAGTCTTTCAAAAAGGCTGGTTTCTGTTTGGCCTTTAGGAAAGAAAGGCTAATGGTGGTTAGCAAGGAAAGAGGTATTACAAGGTGTGTCTGACCTCCCATCCTGTCAGGACCAAGAGCTCAGTTTTCAAGGTTACTCTGAGGTCCCCTTGGCCAAGAGGGAGTTCATTCAATCAGTTGGGGGGCTTAGGATTTTATTTATATTTCTCAGTCGTAATAACTTATTTACAAGTGGATTGACCACTCTACATTTGCCCATTGATCACATACGAAGTGGTCGACAAGCAATGGTATTTTCATAGTTAATTTGTGTGAAATGGAATTTACTGCAGCTCTGCAACTTAAGCATATGTTGGCATTTTCAGCTGTCATGGACACTGAATTTTAAAGATCACAACTCCAGGAAGTTTTAGTCCCTTCATCTAAGAAATAAAAAGAATACCTACCCTCTCAGGGTACCAGCTTTGATTTCTTGCTTGTTATTATTATAGGCATGCGTGCATGAATCATACCAAAATCTCACTGTAGCCAGCTTTTTGAGCAAGAAGATAGAACTTCACACATACTTTCTCCTAACTCAATTCTCTCTGTGTCTCAGTTAAAGTGACTTTGGGACCATGGAGAATGTAACATTGCAATTTTTATTTTATTTATTTGATATAGGATCTCACTCTGTCACCCAAGCTGGACTGCAGTGGTGCCATCACAGCTCACTGCAGCCTCGACCTCCCCTGCTTAAGTGATCCTCCTGCCTCCCGAGTTGTTGTGGTTACAGGTGTGCACCACCATGCCAAGCAATTTTTTTTTTTTTTTTTGTATTTTTTGTAGAGACGGGATCTTGCCATGTTGCCCAGGCTGGTCTCGAACTTCTGGGCTCAAGTGATCCACCTACCTGGGCCTCCCAAAGTGCTGGGACTACAGATGTGAGCCACCATGCCTGGCCAACATTGCAATTTTAAAAGTCTATACTTGCCTATTTCCATAATTTACTTTTCATTAAAAAAAACTGAACTGTGCAGACTGGATTTTCTGAACCACATTTCTGGCAGAGAGAGCAGTGGAAGAAGATGGGGGATCCCCAAAGGTGTCCTGTTTTGAGTATTCAGTCACCTCTCGTTTTCCCCAACAATCCCCTGCTGTTTGCTTTCTGACTTAATGAATGCATGAGGCCATTCTATTTATTGCCTTCAGCAGTTTGAGCTATCCATGTGGCTTCTTCCCCTAGAGGAATTTCACAGATAAATTATTGCATACAATTACATAAAATAAATTTAAATTGAACAGGGTGAGTAGCAGGCAGGCTAGTCTGAGTGTTTCTACGGAGTTAATCCCTGGTGAAGAGGAAAATTGCTGCATATAAATGAGATCTCATTGCTGTCCTAAACCAGTTGATAAGTGATACCATCTGCTGGAAAGGAATGCTCAATGCCCTTGACACTTGCCCCACCCACTTACCAGAATAACCATTCTCCATTCACTACGTACTAGCTTTCATATGCAAGGAGGATGTTGGGTGGGCTCTGTCACCTTTCCCTAGTGGTATAGGGTCCTAGCTGATAGACTTATACTATAAACCTGGTTCTCTAATGGCAAAACAGCCCATATTTTTAGGACAACAGGCTGTGGCCTAAATCAGTGTTCTCAACCTTGGCTGCACATCAGAATCCTCTGGGGAGCCTTTAAAAATCCCAAAGCCCAGCCTATTCCCCAACTCCCGGGTGATTCCAAAGTACAGCTAAGTTTGGAAACCAGTGGCCTAAATCCTAAATCAGTACTTCTCAAATTTTGGTGACTATGAATCCCCAGGAGGTCTTGTTAAAATGCAGATTCAGATTCTGGGCGGGACAGAATCTCTGGGTTGAGATTCTGCAGTTACAACAAGCTCCTGGGTGATGCCCACGCTGCTGATCCAGACCACATTTTGTACAGCTCTGATTCCTCTCATCAGTGTCATAATCTAACTCAGGGGTTTTCAAACTTTTTTCTTAAAGCTTTTGAAGAAAGAAAAATAGCTCAAGCAGTCTGAGTATGTGCAAAGTTTAGCAGGCTCAGAGAGACATGAGTATGGGACATCAGTCATCCCACACCCCACAACCATGCTGGGGGGGACACTGGTTTAAAGTCATTTGTACCTCTCTACCTATCTCCTTCATTATCCTTATGCTCCTCGAATTTGTGATACAAAGAACAATGTATAGTCAACCTATAGTTTATGTTATTTTAATGTAAATTCTTGGTAAGCAATTTAGGAACCTGCCTCTTTTTTCCTTAAAAATCCACTTGTAGGCCGAGCATGGTGGCTCTTGCCTGTAATCCCAGCACTTTGGGAGGCCGAGGTGGGAGGATCCCTTGAGCCTAGAAGTTCGAGACCAGCCTGGACAATATAGTGAGACCCTGTCTGTACTAACATTCAAAAAAATTAGCTGGGCATGGTGGCACATGCCTGTAGTCCCAGCTACTGGGGGAGGAGGCATGAGCTGAGGTGGGAGGATCGCTTGAGCCCAGGAGGTCAAGGCTGCAGTGATCCCTGATCACGCCACTGCACTCCAGCCTGGGTGACAGAGGGAGATCTTATCTCAAACAAAAACACTTGTAACTGCTGCTAATTAGAGTATACCTTTACAGCAATTTAAAGCTGTGGTCTAGGGTGGCCATCCTCTAACTCTGAGCTCGAATAAAACTCTATACTTAATTATATCTTCTGAATTCATTATTTAAGATTGACACTGTGAAATCCTTTCTTCAAATTCAACCTAACAAAGCCTCATATATGTAACAGGTAGAACTGGGGTGCTTCCAATAGTGAAGTGCCAGAGCTGGTCCACAAAGCTAAATCAACCATGATTGCAGCATATATGTTCCTTGTTAATGTACAGACCATGAACACTGTTATGCCCTTCTGCTTGATGTTAACTCTCCCTTGCAAGGGAATATCTATAATTAGTGATTAATTGAATTTCTGAAAACTTTCTTTAGGGTCCTAATTTGCAAGAGGTTTTTAGCCTTGTTTGCATAACCATAAATGGCTGGTTTTCACACAGTCACCTGTGGCCGCAGTGTCCCACCCAAAGCCTCAGGTATGTATAAATCTGACTTCAGCCCATCTTTAAATTAACTCAAATGAGATGTCAGAGCCTGACTGCTCAGGTTTATGAGCTCATTCAAACACACAGTTTAAAGGTAAGCTGTTAAAGTAACATCACCAGTGTCACTCATTTTCATTCTAAGGCCCATCACTAACTTTATTCATTCACACATTATCTGCCTGTTTCCATGAAAACCTAAGTTCCATGATGGCAAGTACTTTCTCTGTCTTGTCACCACTGTAGCCCCACACTCAGAATAGTGCCTAATACATAGTAGGTGTCTGATAAATATCTATGGAACAATTGCCCAAAGGAACTTCACCAAAAATTCCCAAGGCAGGATAGGTAGTCAATGACCATGTTCTCTTGACTGAGCAACTTGCAGCAACTATCGTGACCAGTCAATGCAATAAACTGCAGCATTTGCATTGTCATTGAGTTCATTCAAGCAAAGCTATCTTCAGTAGGGACTTTCCCTTCTAGACAGCATGTACATTTTCATTTTATCTGTCCTCAAACTGACCCTTTGCTCATTATAATAGTAAAAAACACACCCTTGGGGTAGAGATTTAAGATGCTAATGAGACATGCGATATAAGAACAAGCATGTACAGGTACTGCTCACGTGTACCCAGACGACCACCCAGAACACACTAACTAGTAACACCTCTTTCCAACTCCTTATGAATAATTATGGAAGACCCCATAAAGGGAGTCTCCCTAGTGCCAGTCTTTGCTGTCTCATCCTAATGAACAGCCTGCCCTGAATCCCTCTCTCAGGGTGTACTGTTTATTCTGCACCTAACTTTCACAATATTCTTTTTCTTTAGCAATAAATTACTCTATGCCGTACCTCCTTTGCTGTGTGTCTCCTGTTTAAATTCTTTTAAGCCGAGAAGAACTGAAGTATCACATCAGCCATCAACATTCCCATTTCTTTTAATCCAAACCAGACTGATTGGGACCTTCCCTCCATTTGAGTCCAAGTTGGTCTCACCATTATCACCACTCGGGATTTTGATCCTACTTTCAGCCCTATGGTTATTGGTAGCTGAACTGTACACATTTGTAGCTCCAAAGAAGAGTGTGAGCTAGCTATTCGAAGATAGAAGTCACTACCATCAATATGGTAATTGAAGCAACACAGATGGATGAAATTGTCCAGGAGGAGAGGATAGAGAAGACAGACTGGGTTTGAGCCTCAGGTACTCAATCTTTAAAGAAAATGGTTTCCTATGCTTTGCTGTACCTCCCTAATATGCCCCACCGCCATATATTCAAACCTGTACAAGCAGATTATCACAAATTTCTTCAACTGCAACCTAATTTCTAGATCCTTACTGTTCTGGAGGGTATGTTGGACACAGTCATTTATCAGTTTATCAGTGTCTGCTTAAAAATGTAATATTTGGCTACCAAAGCAATTACAAATAAAACAACCCTACCACTCCATTTCCTTAACAGTATCAACCATAACTTAAAAGAATCCTCATGAAATAAATAAGGGTAATGGAAGAATGGGTAAAATCAAATACCAAGTTATTTTTAATGATTTCTTTTCAGACCGATTTTACCAAGAGATGTGTGGTAACACAGAATTGAGATAATTACTGTTTTTTTCACAAGAAAGTCAATATCCAGAAATTAGAAAACCTCCCAAGATAATGGAAAAACAGCTTTGACATTTTGAAAAATTTGAGAGTTTGATTTTGTTGACCATCAGAATTTCTACCTTCATAAAAAAGAAAAACAAACAAACAAAAACAAATAATAAAGAAAGAACTACCCCCTAAAGAGAAATATTTGAGGAGGTGATGCCAAAAAAGTCTTGGCTGGTCATGAAAGAAATGAAAAACATTGGCCGGGCGCGGTGGTTCATGCCTGTAATCCCAGCACTTTGGGAGGCCAAGGCGGGTGGATCACAAGGTCAGGAGTTCGAGACCAGCCTGGCCAAGATGCTGAAACCCCGCTTCTACTAAAAATACAAAAATTAGCTGGGCATGGTGGCAAGCACCTGTAATCCCAGATACTCGGGAGGCTGAGGCAGAAGAATTGCTTGAACCTGGGAGGTGGAGGTTGCAGTGAGCCAAGATCATACGCCTGTACTCTAGCCTGGGTGACAGAGGAAGACTCCATCTCAAAAAAAAAAAGAAAAAGAAAAAGAAATGAAAAACATCAAGATCAATGGCAGTCGAGTATAAACTTGTAAAATGGTTCTCTTCCTTAGTTTAGTTGCTATTCTTTGTTAACTGTGAGAGTCATTCAATAAATCCCAAAGGGAAGTGAATCAAGTATAGCTGTGGCAGGTTGCCTGCAAGACAGCCACCAGTGGTCCCAGCTTCTTAATATTCACACCCTTGTGTTCTCCTGTGTCCTAGATTAACTCATTGGCTTCTAACAAATAGACTATTACAGAAGTGGTGGCGTGTTAGGTTATAAAATAGTGACTTCTCTCCTGAATACTCTTTGATTGCTCATCTTGGGACAAGCCAGCTACCAGGTTCTGAGGCAGTTTTGTGGAGAGGCTCATGTGGAAAGGGACCAAGGCCTATCACAGCCAACTGAATGAGTTCAGAAGCTGATTCCCTTCCCCCAAGTTGAGCCTTCACAGGAGACTACAGCCGCAACCAATAGCTTGACTATAACCTCATGAGAGAATGTGAAAGCCAGGGGCATCAAGCTAAGCCATACTTGGATTCCTGAAGCACAAAAACCTGTCATAATAAATGTTTGTTATTCTAAACTGCTAAGTGATGGGGTTATGTGTTATAAAGCAATAGATAAGACAGTTATAGTCACAGATATCACATTGGTCTTTCACAACTGTACAAACCTGAATTATTATAGCAGACTACTAGATTAAAAGATCTGCTATATATATGGAAATTAATTAACACTGCTTGAAAGCATTTTCTTACTCTTCTTCACATCCCATGGTCCAAATCCAGTAGGTCTTCAAATAATCATTTTCTAATTAAATTATATCCCTCCCTAGAAATGCCACACACGAGGTCAAAAGTTCTGTGCATATATATCATCCAGTACTGTTTGTTGTAGAGAAATAACAGGGCCAGGAGGAATTCACTTATCTGTTCTTGGACCCTTTTAGTGTTTATTAACATATTTTTACATGCTTTAGGTTCTATTAGGAAACAAAGACAACCATTTTTCCTCCTCCAAGAAACAGAATTCTGGGGATTCTGACTATAAGTCTACGTGAGAATCAAGGTTGAATCATACCAGTTCTACTCAAGACACATAGTTACTTTGAGAGCATTGGGAAAAATTATGACATACCTATGAGACAAAACTAGTGATGCATTAACTGGTAGAAAAGAAGACATGAGGCAAGAAAAGGAATGCCACAGAATTCTAGAGATAAAACCGCAAATAGGACGTAAGGAACAACTGAAATAACCTAAGAAAATATATTTATATAAGACTGGATAAGCTCTGGCACACAGTTTAAGGACTTGGAGTTCATTCATTCGTTACTCATAAAGTAATTTGAGAACCTGGAAAGTGCTTAGTTCTGTGCCAGTCACTGGGGGATACAAAGACAGTATTGACATCATCCTTGCCCTCAAGAACACTATTAAAAGATCCTAATCAACTGTGAATAAAATTACTTACATGTAAAATAATTAGAGAACTAGAAGGCAGCATATAATACACTGCAAATAATATAATATACATCCTGGTAACGTGGCAAACTGGAAAGAAATGGACCTAGACACATTAGGCAAAACCTCTAATAGTGGATTAAAAATATGTTTAGGAAATAAATATACACTGCTAAATGAAATTTATAGGAGGCCACTGTTTTGGACTAAGCTTCTGTTCTAGGCCCCAACAGACCAGACTAATCCAAATGAAGTCACCCATCCTAAAGTCACTAAACCTAAACTAAGTTGTTTTCTGACATTGCAAGGAGAAACAGCTAATTTCCCTAGCAGGCCAGTTTATAATCTTCAATAGGCTTGATAATGAAGTTCCCTCTGCTTTAATTCTTACACAAAAAAGTGTCCCGAAGTAACCTGATGTTAACTATTATTTTTCTATTGCCCTGTTTCCTTGTCCTGCTTTACAAGAAAAGTAGCTTTGAAAGGACTGCTATGCTCTTTGTTCTTTGCTTCTGCTTTCTTCAGATTTTCTCTGTCTATAAAGCCAACTCCTTCTGCTCATCTCATTATAACACTGATTCCATTTCACAGAACGAAGTGTTGCCCAATTCTGGAATCACAAATAAAGTCAATGAAGATCTTTAAACTTAACTTGTTATAATTTTGTCTTTTGATGATACTTTTCTGGTGCAAATTGAGATTATTTACCACATATAGATCTCTGAACCCAGAAGGATTAAGAGGCAAGAAGCAACGGGGGAACAACAAAATGGTACACATTTAGGTAAGTCTAAATAAACTGTAAAGCCACTAATAGTTAATATTCATTTGGGGAGATGGTAGAAATAAAATGTCAGGCAACAAAAATACAGAAGTTAAGTGAGTGGTGACTAGAATTAAAACAATCCAAGGTCTTTTTGTTATTTTGGAGAAAGATCCCTATCTTTCTTAAGAATTCTTATTCTGATTAATTTTAAATGCAAATATTCATGTTAAAAGATTAACATTAACCTCTAAAACAATAAAAATATCATCTATAATTTCCAAAGAAGAAATATAAATATATTTAATTCAAGAGAAGACAGAAAAGCAGCAAAAGAGGAAAGAAATGAATAGTAGACAGAAAAAATAATATGGTAGAAATAAAACCAAAACATCAGTAATAACAACACATAATTGCTAAAGCTTTCTCAGATTGGACTGAAAAAGAAAACATAATGCAGTTATGTGTTGTGAAAGAGACATGTCTAGACATGTCTAACTCAAAAATATTACAGACTGAAACCAGAGAGATACAGAACGATACTCTTGGCAAATACTCATCAAAAGAAAAAATAATTATAACTATAATATCAGACAAAATGAATGTTAAAGAAAAAACAATCATAATTGACAGAAAAGAAAGTCCATAGTGACAAAAGAAATGATTCATCTATGAGACGTAATCTTAAACTTGCATGTCACTAACAACAAAGCTTAAAAATATATAAAGCAAAAACTGACAGAATCTACAATCACAGTGGGGGATTTTAATGCATCATTCTTAAAAACTGATAAACAGACAAAATATTCATAAGAACCAATGATTTTACTAATATTCATAAAATTTACTATTTGAATATATTCACAGGCTTGTCCTAATCCTGCACCCAACAATTAAAGAAGATACATACTTTCAAGCACACACAGAACAAACACTGCCCACCTACCCAGGCACAAAGCAAGTCTCAACAAATGAAGAATCTTTATTATACAAACCAAGTTTTTTGAACAAAAAACCCTAAAATCCATGTTTGGAAACTTAAAAAAAAAATTCCCAATGTATGGTTCAATGCATAAATTCTAATGGAAACTGCAAGATGTCTAGAACTGAAAGACAACAAAAACTTCAAATTAAAACTGAAATGCAGTTAAAGTTGTACTTAGATGAGAATTTACAGCCTTTCATGAAATTATTAGAAAAGATGGTTTAAAATATTAATGAGCTAAGGACTGACAAGAGAAAATCCAAGGAAACCCAAAGAAAACAGAAGGAAGAACAGATATTAATCAAATAAAAACCAAACAATAGAAAGGATGAAACTGAAAGGCTGGTTCTTTGAAAATACATAAAATAGACAAATTTTCAGCATTAATGGAAAAAAGGGAAGAAAGAAATAATGCTAGGAATGAAAAAGGGAACAAAAGTAGGTGTCATTAAAATTTCAAAAATGAGACATTACTATAACAACTTTATAAACTTGAAAGCAGGAAAAATGGACAACATTCTGGAAAATATTAATACTTGATTTAAAATGTGGAGCACAGAAGACAGTTGCCACAGGAGGCTAGGACTGCAGTTATCAAAAGAACATCACAGATAAGATGGTATTTGAAGATGGGAAGCCTTGGGAAAAGGCATGCCAAACAGGGAGAATGAGAGTGAAAGCATGGGATAAAACAATCTCAAGTAAATACGATAGACGTGGAGCACAAGGTGAAAAAGGTAAGCTGAAGCCAGATTCTAGTACAGAGGTTCCCACTCTGCCTGGACATTTGAATCAACTGGGGAGTTTTAACAAAGAAAAAGCTCAGGCTAAACCTCAACAATCTCTGGGCTGGGTTATGATTGATAATCTCAAAAATCTATTACCTAAGTTTTGTTCAAAGGTTTTTAATATTGACAATTAAATGTGTGCAAACAAGAAAACCTTTGTTTTGTGTATCTTGTTAATTTAAACCTAAATTCCTTAGCCTGTCCCCCAATATTTTTTTTCCTGAGTCTGATTGCTAGGGGATGTCCCAATATTTTATTTCATTTTATTTATTTACTTTTTTAGAGACAGGATCTTGCTCTGTTGCCCAGGCTGGAGTACAGTGGCACGATCATTGCTCACTGCAGGCTCAAACTCCTGGGCCCAAGCATTCCTCCTGCCTTAGCCTTCTGAGTAGCTCGGATCACAGGCATGAGACACTGGGCCTGGCTCCTGACATTTTCAAATGACATGTTTTAATTATTTCCTCTTCCCAGCTACAAATCTTTATATTTGTAGAAAATGTAAACTAATTACATTAGCATAAGCACAACACAAATAAAAGGCAAAGCTCCTTCTAAAGTCAACTAACAAATAGTGGAGGCACCATGGAATCAAGCATTGCTCTTGCTAGGAAGAAAGGACTTTTAATATTTTGAATTATTTGTGTCATTGCTTCTACCTCTAACCAGATGCATTGTTAATCCAGAACTCACTTTTCTTGAAAAGGCAAGTCACAGGCTGGGAGAAAAGATTTGCAATACTTACATCCAAGAAAGCACTTGTGTCCAGAATAGAGAAAGAATTCCTACAAATCAATAAAGACAACTGATTTTAAAATACACAAAATACTTGAACATCTTACAAAAGAGGAAATCAAATCTCCATGTGTGCTCCCACCCTACCAAAATAGCATCAGGCAGCAGAGAAGCTAAAGGGTTAGATTTTTTAAATTATTGTTATGGACACATCGGAAACTAACCATTTATCATGAACAGAATACAATGAAAAAGTCAATGTCAATGAAAAAGTGAAAGTGTGAGGCAAATTAAATCTAGATAACACTATACATCTGCAGAATGGCTAAAATAAAACAGACTGAGAATAGCAAGTGTTGGTGAGGATGTGGAACAACTAGACCTTTTTTACATTGCTGATTGGAGTATAAATTAGTATAACCACTTTGGGAAAATGTTATGTAGTACTTTCTAAAGCTAAACATACCTTATTTCTAAGCAATCCAGCATGTGTATTTATGTCCACCAAAAAGCATATACCATAATGCTCATTGCAGCTGTATCATAGTAGCCCAAACCTAAAAAACAACCCAAATGTCCAGAAGAAGGGGTAAACTGTGCTATATTTGTATAATGTAATCCTATACCACAATGAAGGCAAGACTATGTTTACATGCATCATGTAACTAACTCTTGCAGACACAATGTTGAGTGAAAGAAGCTACACGAAACAGTCCACACTGTGTGATTCTATTTATTTGAAGAAGAGACAAAACTAATCTATGGGAATATAATTCAGATTAGTGGTACTCCTGAGCAGGATTGAGGGGATGTGAGAGGGCTGTGGTTACTGACTGAAAAGGGACACCAGGGAACCTTCAAGGGTGCTGAAATACTCTGTATATAATTTGGGCAGTTTGTACACTGGTTTGTACATATGAGCAAGTTCAAGTTGCACACTTAACATTTTGTGTTTTTTACCATAAGTAAATGTTATATTTCCAAAAAAAAAAAAAAAAAAAAAAGGGCGGGGGAAGATAATAAAAGAAAACAAAAAAAGTATTTCAATTTGTGTCCTTTAAGTTTCCTTTGAAAGAGGAAAGGACATTACACACAAGTCATTCAGAGTTGAAACATGAACACTTGATAGTTTTAAAGGAAAATCAACCTTGGTCCAAATGTTTCACATTAAAAGTATGTTATTCTGAGATCTGAATTTAATTTAGAAAGTATATAGATTTCTTACTTACCAAAGTATACCAATAAACACACAGTTTGCAAAAAGATAAACCATGGGTTGGGATCTATTTAGGATTTTACAGAAAAGCCTCATTTCAATATATAATGAAATAGAAATTACGAAACAGAGATGTGAAAAATTTTTGAGCTACATATGTTTCCACAGAAGAGCTCTCCTTAATTCACTAAAAATGCCGACCTTTTCAAGAGGGTACAACTGAAGGTTTAAGCAGTGTCCTTTGTCAATGTTGTAGTAGGGTTTACTCTATGCAGAGATCAGGCTAATAAATGCATATAGTTAGAAAGCCATCTCCATTCTAATTACAGTCTGTGCTATAGAGAAGAGGGAGCCTTTTAGATCCACTCATTTTGGTAACAGATCAATTTATGCTTTTACTAGGTTTTTGGTTTTTGGATGACTCATCAAGAATAAACTGATTGCAAATAATCTACTGCACCTATTGATAAAATGCTCTTTTAATCAAGTGTAAGCATTCCATACTTCAGTACAAACTGCGGCATTGGGATGGCTGCATCGTAGGATGTAATCTCTTCTCTAGATTGTGTTTACTCACTCCAACCCAGAAAAGAAAGAGGAAAGGGAAGAATTCATGCTCATTAGAAACAATGAAGGAAAGAATAGAGGCTCATTTCCTTTTTTAAGAAAATGAAATCCAGACTTTAAAAGCTCAGCTGAAATCTTTGTATTTATTTCACGGATTTCAGATCCGAGGATTTCAGAGGCCTGAAATGATATGAAGGCTCTATTTCTGCAGACAACAATATATTCTGTTCATGATAAATGGTTAAAGTTTCTGAAGTGTCCATAACAATAATTTTAAAAATCTAACCCTTTAGCTTCTCTGCTGCCTGATGCTATTTTGGTGGGGTGGGAGCACACATGGAGAAGTGTGTCAGTGTGTGAGATGGTCCACTTGCCTTCAATGTCCTAAAGAGCAAGATGGAATAGAAATGTATTTAAAAACTTTCATAAGAACCAAAGAACAGAACCAGAACACAGCTGCTTGTAATTGCTCTATTTATTAATACATATATCACAAATGTTCACAATATCAATGCATTCTTGTTGGCATGCTAGACAGAGGCATTATTTTTGAAGATCTTTTAAAAATATTTTGACTTGTTCCCCCTTCACACTCATTTTTAAATTGTTCTGATGAGGTCCTCAATGTCTATAATGTCAATGCAAGAAAAAAAATACAGAGAGAAGTAGTAAAGTAACACAATAGCAATTAATTGGGGAAAAACAAAATATCATGGCCTTCACGAGAAGCAACAACACAGCTTTGTAACAGGATTATACAGGTTTCAACTGAGAGGCAAAGATGCACTAAACTGCCTACACATACCCAGGTATGTAACAAGCAAGGAGGCCACCTAAAGCTCAGTTTCCTTCATGCATGACACATGCTTTTTTTCTCCTCATGGACAATTATCGATGTGTTTCTTTACATGTCTTAGGCAGCCTGAAGAAGGTAGGAAAGCCTTAGTAGAGGGAAAATCAAACCAAATGAGATTAAGTCAAAAGAACAGATAATTATCGTCTGCTTATCTACTTAAAGGTGTGTGGCATTTACCACAGTGAGGAGCTAACAGGAGCCTCCCACACTACATGCAGGGCCCAAAGGGGCCAGCGATGGTGTGATAACCAGTCACCGATGATGAGTTGCAGTTGGACCAAGTACAGATGGAGGGGCTGGCCCATGCAGGGCCTCGGGGTGAGGTTCACTAGGACTAGCTGCAAGGGGACCTGGCTACACTCTGTGGCACAACAAGGCTTCACAAAATGGACACTACAAGTGACATGGGCTGAAAGGTGGAGCAGAGACTGGGTGGGAGTGTCAGTTGCACGTGGGGGATAAGGGATAGGGGGAGCAGGGCAGGTGTATTATGTACTGTGCTCTAACATTCTTTGGAAGTCTTTCAAAGATTGCTGCAGTTCCTTTTTAAAACAGGTCTCTTATTCCGTCATTCTTGAAAGACTAAGAGAGAAATTAGAACATGTGAGTGATTCACCAGTAATAAGGACTTGAAAAGAAAGATAACAAGCTGAAAAAAGTATTTCCACAGTTTCCACAAAAGAACCAATTATACCTCCTTCCCAGAATCATGGAAATGAGATTTCTGCACATGGACAAGTACCACCAAGATCAGGTGGCTCAATGGCCAGGGAGTACTCCTGCACATTTGAAGGGTATTATGTGTCCCAAAGGGGACCCCTCAAAATTAAACACTCCCCACTGTCACCTACCTTCTCTTTACACCATCTCATACTGATTGGCCGTGATGAACCGGGACAGACAGCAGGCCAGCAGCATGCCAATTAACTGTTGCCAGGGAGAAAAATGAAAACGAGAATCTCAAGTCACCGAACCACACCCTCTTAATTTTTAATTAATAATTTTATATATTTATGGGGGATAATGTGATTTTTGATATGTGTGTATCACTAGACATAATTTTTTCAACAACCAAGTGTTTCTGTATGTAAATGGGGAAAGGGCACTAGAGCAAAAGATAAAACCTGATTTCAACCATGGGATCTCAGTTGTTGGGAGTCTAACTGCAGAGCCAACTGGAAGTTCTCAAACTGGCCATCATGTTCCAGCTGTAGCTCACTCTGGCCATTTAAGAACAACTTTTGACACTTAAGGAGTATTAAAATTTGTTCATGTTATGAGAGTAATAAAAAAATTAAGGAACACAGAATTTAGTGATATATTAACTAAAAGGCTAAAATTTAATTCAAATCTATAGCACATGCATTTGGAAGACTTCTCAGCATACTATGATATCTCAGTCATACCCAGCTGACAAAATAATAGTTCTTTCCTTGAGGCAAGAATAGAGACCCTATTCTTGATGAGGCACATTCACCAGTGGGGTAAGAAAGCCACAGCTTATGAAAAGGTAGGAGGGGCTAGGGGAAAGTGGGGCTTTATATTCTGTCTCTTGACCATGTAGATATCTTAGGCCTAAGTGGGCTCATCTACACCCAGGGCCCACCTCCCAGTTCTTTTAGGGGCCTCAGGACAACCAGTGATGTAGTACCTCTACCTCCTCAGAAGATTCTAGTCATCCACTTGTCTTTGTGCCTTGATCTAAACTGTAGCACAAGTGAATCTAATAAAGATGATTGTGATACCCTCAAGACACCCTTAACCACATCTTGTTCTGTTCATTAGAAAAGAAAATTTCCACTCATGAATCTGGAGGATCAGCATTCTCTAGAGAGGAGCCCAATTGTGCACTTGAGTCTAGAGGCTGCTTTCTCTTAGTCAATGTAGTCCCTTCTCTTTAGACAACTGGGCATGTTTTACTGGATCAGACCTGTGTCACTAGAAGTGCGATCCCAGGACCAAGAGCATCACGATCACCTGGGACCTTTTTAGAAATGCACATTCTCAGATCTCACCCCAGTTCTGCTGAATCAGATATGCT
The DNA here is from genome assembly GCF_037993035.2 of Macaca fascicularis. Classification (NCBI taxonomy): domain Eukaryota; kingdom Metazoa; phylum Chordata; class Mammalia; order Primates; family Cercopithecidae; genus Macaca; species Macaca fascicularis. The sequence goes on along the minus strand of NC_088395.1, from coordinate 38,643,521 downwards.
GGGGGTTGGGGCCCAGCAACTGGTGTTTTAACAAGCCTTCAAGGGCAGGGAACTGCTCATCCAGTCCACCTAGTCACCCTCATCTTATAGATGAAACACCTACTGCCACTTCAGGTCCCACTGTTGGTCAGGGAAACACCTGAACTCCATTCTCCTGGCTCTTAACCTACCCGTGCAGGTTCCAGTTCTCATTTCTTATCTTCCTTTTTCAAATCAAAATTGTGCTGTGAAATATGCAAACTATAACCTCTTTCAGGTAAGGAAGCATCATCATCTTATTGGACTCGTCCTATCTCCTACCAAGGTTCTGGTCAACATCATTTGGTGCCATAAAATACATAGTCTCATGCACTTACTGCCAAGTGGTTGAAGATACCATGGCTATAACCTTTAGAATATTCTGCCAAATGAGAAACTAAAATATGAATGTAACGACCTTGAACCTCATAGCTTGTCTCTTTTTATTAGAACTTCCATTTTCCAGGACCAACAAACAGCAGAACACACTTGATAATGTCAAAAATTAAATAAGTGTCAGAGGTACATAACACATTCAGGTAGAACAAATTACAGTCGTCCCTTAGTATCTGTTGGAGATTGGTTCCAGGACCTCCTGAGGATAGCAAAATCCTAGGATGCTCAAGTCCTTGATATAAAATCGTGCAATATTTGCATATAAGCTATGCACATCCTCCTTTATACTTTAAATCATCTCAAGATTACTCAGAATACCTAATACAATGTAAATGCTGTGTAAATAGTTGCTATACTATATTGCTTTTATTTGCATTATTTTTTGTTGTATTGTTATTTTCAATCCATAGTTGGTTGAATTCATGGATACAGAACCTGCAGATACGGAAGGCTGACTGTATTGAATATCCAGGCTGGAGTGCAGTGGTGCAATCTCGGCTCACTACAACCTCTACCTCCCAGGTTGAAGTGATTCTCCTGCCTCAGCCTCCTGAGTAGCTGGGATTACAGTTGTGCGCCACCACATTCAGCTAATTTTTGTATTTTTAGTAGAGATGGGGTTTTGCCATGTTGACCAGGCTGGTCTTGAATTCCTGGGCTCAAGTGATCTGCCTGCCTCTGTCTCTCAAAGTGCTGGGATTACAGACATGAGTCACTGTACCTAGCCTGTATTGAATATTTACCACAACCTGTACAATATTACAATCTCAGTTTTCCAGATAAGAAAATTGAGGGTTATGAGAGGTTAAAGAATACGCCCCAAGCTACACAGGTAATTCTCAGAGCTTAATGTTGTACCCTCTCATCCTATCTAAGAAAAGCCTCAGCTCTGTCCTGCCCTCTACATAGAAAAGGTAAACAAGTCTTCTCAAGGGCCCCCCAAAAGAAAAGAATGACCGGCACATCTTAGCAGCATTTAGACCCTGGAGGAGGCCAGACAGGAGGATGAGGGTCAGAAAATGGATGGGTAGTAATAGGGTCTGTGTTTTCTTATGAGTACCTTTTCCTTTTGTATTTCACAGACTTAAGTCTTTTTGTTATAAAAGCAATAAATGAATTCCCTTCAGGTGCTACCAGAGGCAGGAACAAGGGTGATCTCTGGCCTTAAAAGTTAATACAGCAGGCCAGGTGAAGAGGTCAGAATTATAATACTGGATCTATAGTAGCTGCCCAACTTCAAGCGAGTCACTCAACCCTCCCCTTCTGGAAAATGGCTCTACTGTCTTTACTCAGGACTACAATATTACATGATATGGGGAATTAATCCAGCCTAACAGGTTCCAAGTCTAGCAAAGCCCTGGGTCTATTTACCTTAGACACAGAAGTACTAAACACAGAAGACCAGAGAACACCCCACCACACACACACATGCGTATGTACATATACACAATGTCACAAATTGAACAATAAACATGTCCATGCCGAGACATCCCATGGTTCTTGGCTTCCAGGGCATTTTGGGGGTGGGGATAGGACAGGGGTACTGTACATGCGTGCTCCATCTCTCACTCTCCCCACAAGCCCTCGAGTGAAAAAGCAGTTGCCAAAGATGCAGCGAAGAGGTACCCTACTAAACAGATTCAACCTTCTGCTATAAATTTATAGGGCAGCAGACTCTGCCCATCAAGTCCAGACAAATGAGGTTTACCTTGAGAGGGCAAAGGCAATGGAAGTTTGTAGAGAGAAGTGTTTAATGCTTGACACAACCCTGCTGCTGTTCAAAAACAGCACTCGAGAGCTTTCAATTAGCTAAGTTAGCTAACAGGGAACAAAGTTCTTGCCCAGTGTATTAAAAGGCTAGACCCAGCTTAGTTTTCCTAATACTTTATACCACCTTTAATCTTTGAGACAATAGATGTGCATGGCCGGTTTCTTCCAACAGATGATAGCATGGAGGTCATAAGAGCAAGCAAAGGGCAAGAAAAAGGTCGAGGGCAGGAGAGCAAAAGTGGGAGGGAGGGAGGGAGAGAGCTCTGTTCTTTCCTACCTACTTTGTCCTCTCTGTGGCCTCTACTTAGTAGAGCCTTCTTTATTATAGGAAGGCTAAGGCATAGGTCAACACAACTGGTTCATCAATATCAGACAACATGTGCTAAATTTTACTATGACATTGGCTCTAAAATTTCTGAACACATGTAGCCAAAGGTCTGGTTCTAGGTCACTGACCAGGATCAGTAGGGCTGGTTCTTTGTGAATGGGCATCTGGTAAGTGGCCACCATTGTCCCAGGGATGCCCTGGATCTACGGACATCTGGAAGCCAACTTCAGCTTTCAGGAACCCTGAGGCTGATGGCACCATAAATAGCTGTAGTTCCTGGTGCATCTGGCTGGCAAATGCCAGCCACAGCCATTCCTTTCCCTGCCCGAACCTGGGAGCAGGTCTCAAGTGTCTGCCCTGCTGGACCTACCTGGCCACATGGGTGAGCAGTACTGGCACCATGGTATGATGTCACTGGGCTTTGTGTTTTATCACCCCAATAACTATGTGGTACCTTGATGAGACCTAAACTCACTGCAGAGAATTTCAGAGTTGGGGTTCCTTAAGGTCAAAGTCCCTCTCTTACTGCCCTAGAGGGTCACAGTACATATTCAACAATTCACAAATCACAGATTTCTTAAGGTAGCACAGAGAGATTAATCAGGCCAGATAATTATTTGTCTAATCATACATTTCTTCATTGGGATGTGTGAGAGAAGAGTGGAAGAGAGGTATTAATCAGATTCATTACTTGGAGAAGGATCCATTTGATTCATCTCATTAATGAAAACAGGATCCTCCTAATACCACACATACACTCATGCTCATGGCCACATGGGAATATTCTTGGATGATAAGGTATGAGATTCCAGGTTATTTGAGGCTCTCTTCTCCTAATGTACAGTATCAGCATAATGTCCCTTTATGGTTCTAGGATAGCTAGTAGGGGAGACTTCAGCAATATTTTTTTTTCCTCCAATGGGACAGGCCTCCTCAAATGCCAAACACATGAATGCCCTTTTGATGTTAACAATATGATGCCACACATACATGTGTTAAGTAAACAGGATGTTCCAGGCTGTCAAGTGCATCCTGCACATTTGCATCAGTCACCAGGGTTTGGGGATCCTCTAAAATGTCCCTCAGTCATTAGAGTGATGTGGCTGAGTATTATTGAAATATTATAGCAACTAGAATACATTTCAGAGTAGCAATTGCTTTTCAAATGTCTCTGGAGACTGAGTTAATTTGCATTGTTTGTGACCCCACTCTGGTTTGTCTATGTGTTGGAGTGTTGAGGGTTTCATTCACTTCATGGGCTTCAAAACAAAAACAAAAAACAACGAAGCATGGTAAAAGATAGTTTTGAAATTGCAACAAGGAACACACTTGTGTTGGCTGAGCCCACATGCTCTTGTGAGATAAAATGTTGCACAGGTTTTGTAACTGCTTAGGAAGAAAAGCTCTTCTACTTCTCTAAGGCTGTCTACTTGTAAAAAACAAACCATCAGGCTTAAAGTTCTATGCCTTAATCTAAGCGAGGGTTACACAGCTATGTTCATTTTGTGGTAACTTATTAAGCTGTAAACATAATTTATGCACCTTTCCGTATATTCCACATTTCAATTAGAAAGTTTTAGGAACAAACTGGACTAAAATTAAAGTGCATCTGCATTGCTAAGCAGGAGGGCCAGAGATACAGATGGGTAGGGAAAAAGTAATTAGAGTCTGAGATAGCCTATATAGAAATTAGAGTTGTGGTTTGTTGTAGACACCAGGTCCTAAATAAAAAGAAATAAAAAAATAAAAAAAGAATTGAGAGCTGTGGAGACATTACTCAGACAACATTAATTGGGCTTTGTTTGAAAAACGATCTGTTGGTCTGAACAAAGTCTGAGTTAAACATAAACAAAGTTTGCTCTTGCTTGTTAACTATACATGTTGATTCTTCTACCCAAAGCCACATTATAGCAAGGATGTATCATTTGTCTGGGAGATCAGAAGCCTGAGGGACCATGCCCTGCCTGGTGGAGGTGGGCTACGTTTTAGATTTAGCTTAATCTTATTCTATCCTCCAGTGTGTGTGGTTTACTTAATTGGCATAGTACTTCTCCCATTGTTTTCTTGAGGGTAGGTACAGATAAAGGGCTATAAAATTTAGTACACAAAATTTTATTTCCTCTTAAGAAACCACATAAGAATAGTCAAACTTCTTACAAATAGCCAAACTTAGAGATTAAAATAATGATCACAAGTCGAAGTTTGCTAAATTTAGGCTTTCTTTAAAAGTGAGACATCTCATCTGTAATACAGGGGAACTAAGAGAGAGCAAAAAAGGGTCAGGTTAATCAGGAAAAACGCTTCCCCCAAATCCAGATCAGCCATTTGCTGTTTTGAGTTGTTTATGATCCAATTATGCCAGCACGTTATTCAGTTAACCTCCATTTGACCTACAGAAGTAACCAGTTGTTTTTCTGGAGCTAGTCATTAGTGTAACTGTAACTGATATTCCCTTGATGACAAAACTTCATTTGAGTTGAAAAAGAAAAATCAATAAACAGATCACCTGAGGACTAATGAGCAAGGAGCTTTGACCCCATCTATCAGCTTTTCCCAAAGCACAGGAAGGCAGGCAGAGAATCTGGAGGCCAGGGAGGGAGGCAGAGGAAAGGTTAGACTAGGTTCTGCACAATTATGAAGCTACCTGGGAGAATGCGATTCCAAACGCCACTCCAGCGATGATTCCCATGTTAGTCTCCATGAAACTAGTTACCAGATCATAACAACCCTGGAAAGAGAAAGACAGTGTCTTGGAGACATGTTTTTACTCAGGCCAAGCTGGGCTATGTGTACTCGAAACACTCCCAACATACACTTCAACCTTAATTCAGCAAATACAATTGCAACTCACTCCAGGAATTTATTAGCATTCTTTTCAAACTTAAAAAAAATAAGAAAAGGTTTCAAACATACACAAAAATACAGAGACACATGACCCTTCCCCAAACATCACAAATTAACATCTGGTCAATCTTGCTTCATTTGAACCTCCCCAACTCCCATCCCATTTAAAGTCAATCCCAGACACAATTTCATCGACAAATGTTTCTGTAGTAGGATTAAATTTAGCAAGAGATCTCTAAGATCTATGAAGCAAACACTACAGAGACAAAGAAGTAGACTTGAAAAGACATTCCGCATCCTTGAACAGGAAATCTCAGCATCATAAACATGGTTACTAGCATTTTGACAACGAATGACAAAATCTTGAATAAACAAACCGGAATCATCTGGCTAGAGGGAAGTGTTTGAGTATCTGCCAACTTTATGGAGTTTTAGGGTTCTTCCTAATGAGACCATTAGGATTTTTTAAATAGGGAAAACCTGTGTTCTAGGGTCATCTTTTCCGGAGAGAGAGAGAATTTGTAAGTATATTTATTTGAAACTGGCCAAATCAACCTAGAGTTCTGAATTGACTTATTCAGCCAGGAACACATGGTCTTTTTCCAGTTTTCTGGAAAAGGGCCTCAACTAAATTGTATAAAGTCTGTGACAAATAAAGACATTAATTTGATAAACAGATTAAAGCTGGTTCTTATTTATCAAAATGGCACACTAAGTTTTAATAACATTTGAAGAACAAAAAAACCCCAAGCATGTTTCCCCTCTTTAAGTTCAAATTTAACAATTTAACATTTCTCATAGCTTGTAAAAAATTCTGCCAATGCTGTGTCTTCTATTAAGTGATATCTATATACATTTATAGTCTGCTTGCAGGGAAAAAAAAATGGTGCATTAACTTTCAGACATATTTTCTTTTGTTTTTAAGTTCAGGGGTACATGTGCAAGTTTATTATATAGGTAAACTTGTGTCGTGGGGGGTTTGTTGTACAGATTACTTTGTCACCCAAGTATTAAGCCTAGTACCCATTAGTTGTTTTTCCTGATCTTCTTCCTCCTCCCACCCTCTACCCTCCTATAGGCCCAGTGTGTGTTGTTCCCTTTGTGTGACATATGTTTTCAATGCAATCGACAAACTAGACTTCTTAGTTATCTGATGCAAATTTGAAGGCCAGGGTGGGAGTGGGAAAGGAAATACATTATCACTCATGGGGAGTTTTAATATTTGATTCCCCATAGTAGAAGCTTACTGATTTCACTGTTACTAGTGAGACTCTATATCACATTTTTTTTCTTTTTCTCTTTTCTTTTCTTTCTTTCTTTGTTTCTTTTTTTTTTTTTTTTTTTTTTTTTTTGAGACAGAGTCTTGCTCTGTAGCCCAGGCTGGAGTACAGTGGCGTGATCTCGGCTCACTGCAACCTCCGCCTCCAGGGATCAAGCGATTCTCCTGCCTCAGCCTCCTGAGTAGCTGGCATTACAGGTGTGTGCCACCATGCCTGGCTAATTTTTGTATTTTTAGTACAGATGGGGTTTCACCATGTTGGCCAGGTTGGTCTCAAACTCCTGACTTCAGGTGATCCACCCATTTCAACTTCCCAAAGTGCTGGGATTACAGGCATGAGCCACCATGCCCAACCTCATACAATTTTTCAAAAGGTAGTAGAAGAGAGAAGAATTTGGGTTAGAAAGAAGACAAAATGAAAAGAGATGTGGATATTCTAACACTTTCCCAAAAGGTAGCGGCAAAGACAGCAGTTTGCCAGGCTGGCTATCATTACTGTATCTTCTCCCTGCAGTGATGATGGGGCTAAGGAATGAGGTACAGATCAGCACCAGTGTTACGTAAGCTCAAAATTTGGAAACACAAGCCTGATAATACAACCCAGAGAGAAGCAAAATGAGTATTTTCTTATTCTGCAAAATAGTTTGGCATAGATTTTTTTTCTGCGCACTTCAATTCCACACTTAAACTGAATATATTTTCTCAAGTATGATTTCTACTCCATTCTAGAAGACTTTAGACTTGGTCACATTATTTTTGGTAAGGCCACTCCAACCAGTAGGAGACACCAGAAAAAGGGAATAACTGCCTGGCATTAGTACAACTGTGCCGAAATAATTCTCTCTAAACCTTGCTCAATGTATGGATCTTGAATGAGCAGTATTTATTCACCTAGGAGCTTGTTAGAAATGCAGAATTGAAGGCTCCACCCCAGATCTACTGAATCAGAATCTGCCAAATCCATGGGTTATTCCTTTAGACATATTTTTAATGAATTTTAACCAGATCTCCAGACGCTTCACATGCCCATTAAAAGGTGAGAAGCACTCTTCTATAAGAAATGTTTTCTCATTATTTTTTATTCCAAATAAGAAAGCAAGTTAATGAATCATATCAGTAATAGGATTAATTAAAATGAGAAAAGTGACTTAGTTTTTTTTTTTTCTGTTTTGTTTTTAAACAATAAGAGACCAATGTCAAAATAAATGTTTGCCATCTCTGGATTTTTCTGTTATTTACTGCATGGACCCCAAAGTTCATTTTCCTGGTCTCAGCACAGATCTGCATACTGTAAGAGCTGATTTAATACTACTACCACAGGCCATGTTTGCATTCAACCTTAAATTTTCCCCTAAACTATGATCTTATCTACTCACAACAACCTCTCTCAATTTCCTAATACAAAAGTCTGGTTGTCAGGTGTGAGATAAATCTACACAGACCTGCTAAGTATCCTAGGAAACACTCAGAACAGTTCATTTGCTCGCCCTCTCAGCATGTCTAAATCAACAGTCACCAATGGAAAACATCTGCAAGTGACCGACTTTAACTACTAGAAGTAGAACGCTAGTTCCAGATAGGTTATGGGAAGAGGTATCTCTGTAGCTGCCAAGCAGAATAACTATGTTCCTCTCGCCCTTATAAACTGTCAAATAATTCCCATGAAGTAGGATTTCAGCCAATGCTGTTAGCCAACTGAACCTGCAGACATTTCATCATCCTGCTAGCAAAACCAAAATAAAACCTGTCCCCAAATCCAAACAATAAATGTCCTATTTAACTCTACATACTTTCCTCCTGTTCTCTCCCGGTTATCTGTACAAGACGGGTTTCTCAAGCTTCCTGGTAAGAGCCAAGAATCGTCTTTCTGTGCTATCAGAGTACAGGGTCTAAGACACCACAGGATCTACAGGGATGATCCATTTATTCTAAATCATAGGATTCCATATCACTAGAATGTGGCAGTAGTTAAGCCTCCTAGGGGGAAGGAGTCACTGGGAGGACGGGTAACATGTATGAGCATCTACTATTACCCCATCCCCATCTCCCACCTTGTATAGATTAGGTGTCTGAGATTTAGTCAGGAGAAGTAATTCGTCTCATAAGTTCAGGTGGGCATTAAATAAGAATGTCTAAGGAAACTTGGTAGACAAATTTTAGTTTTCATTCAGTTTTTCTCCTCTGAGGGAGCCAGGTTGGAGGCTATAAGGTAAGTAAGAGAGAAGTTAAGCAGATCTTCTAAGTATTTGAGGTGGCCAGGAAAATATAAAGTTGGATTACAGTGGGGAGGTGGAAAGTGAGGTCAGTGTGTAGGTTTATCAGTGAAATGAAAAAAGGTGACCCTATCTCTCTTTCTGGAAATAATTGTAAGGATTATAGATGCACTATAAGATACGTCTCCAAACTTGTTTTTACATACTAACAAAAGATCCTCCCTATAAGAAACTGCTGCATCATTGTTAATAAAAGACTCCATGTGATATAGAAGACAAATTTCACCATCATCATTTACATTACCGTTAACGTGTATCACATATGTGTCATAATCTGTGCCAGGTACTGTGCTTTTGACACTTTATCTCATTAAATCTTCAAATCAAGCACAAGGAGCATGTATTCTTATTATCCCCATTTTACAGATGAGAAAAGCAAGACTGAGAAAGGTTAAGTAACTTGACCGAGATCACATAATCAACAGTGGCTCAGTCAGAACTTCTACTGGAGCCTGACACTAGACCCCGTGTTCCTGACTTCTGGATCCTCAATTTTCACAAAAGAAGAGGAAGTTTGAGTGGCCAAAAAAAAAAAAAAAAGACTTGGGTACTGCTTTCATGAATGACTTTCTGAGGCTCTGTTATATCAAATATCTCACTGCCATAGAGCATGTCTTGTCTTCCATAAATTGGAGTGTCTACCACATGCTTAGCACTTCATAAAATGGAAGCATAATGACACATATGGGTACTCAGTGGGGATGCCCATGAAGAAGCCAGAAGTTACCTTATTAACTAATAAGAGATGAAGGAAGCCTCAATGTTTGGGTTCATAAGAAAAATTCAAATAGAAACAGATGTCCTTTTAACTTAGACAAGAAGCTGTCAGTACTGAATCTTACTGAACTATCTTTTCTCTCTGAATTATTCAGCAGTTGGTCCAGATCACATAGAATTTTGAAGGCATCATAAGAACAGAATTTTATCTTAGCAAGAAAAGATTCACCCCTTGACTGAATAACAGGAAGTAAACACAATAATAGGTTTTTCCCTCCCTTTTGTTTACCAAAATATATTTTATATATGGTATTTCTCTAAACATTTAAGAATGTAGATAGTCTTCACATGCAGTTTTATCATGTCTTCATCGTATTCTCTGTAAAGTGGAATGCAGAATTGATTTTCCTCTTCTCTGACTACTAAAACTTCATTTCCCTCATTTCCACTATGTACTAACTTTTAAATCTCATTTAGTCCTCTTTTTTCCCCCTCTCTAATTTCTTTGGGAGTCAGGAGGTTGACAATGAGTTGAATCGGAGTTGCTGATTTATTTTCCTATGGCAGTAAACTCCCTAAAATAAAGGCCACCTTCCTAGCAGAAGTAGATGCTGTCTGTCAACTCTACTCCTCTCTTGCTGCCAAAGACTGACACCCAGCTGCAAACAATTTCATGTTTGGATGGTATATTAAGCAGAAGATGGACACCCCAAAAGAAGAAAGCCAACACTCGCTGTCTGACATAAGCATCAGGGTTAACAGGAACAGCTTGCGAAACCTTCCTAACTATGCCTCGTAGATCCTTGCTGTGGGAGAGAAAGACAAGGCTGATCTGAGTCACAGCTTTCTCTTTTAGAAGTGAGCAGCCTCAAGTACCTCTCCCAGGCAATCAAGGAACCACAAAGTAAGATTCTCTTTTCCTTGACTACTGTTTCAAATCTATTTATCATAATTTCACAGAAACAAACAAACAAAAAACCCCTCCCAAACATTCACCACTGGTCCCATCAGGGCTGGGAGAAAACAGGTACCTTCTGGTTAACTTTAGTGGCGGCCACAGTCAGATTGTGTAGATCCTGGGGATTACAATCAGTTTCGTTCATGCAGCAACTGGGGGGGATGCCATGATCCAGGAAGTAGGGGCTGGTGCTCCAGTTGGTGTAGTTCTGCACGCCACAGCAGCTCAGCTATTAACAGGGAAAGGAAAATAATCAAAAAGTGGTAGATCAAATGTGGGCTCCTCAATCACTGCCTTGTAACTTTTACAAGAGAAACACAGGCCAAGGCCCTAAGACAACATGTGCAGCTTTGGTGAGTCAAGATGAATGGGAAGCTCCAATAACAATTATACCCATACTGATGCTTGTTTGATCTCCAAGAAGGAAGTCCTAGATTATATATCACATTGCCTTTCTTTATTCACCTCCACAAAGCAAAGCAATACTTCTGTGTCCAACTCACAATCACCTATTGATATAGATGTATTCATCCACTAACTCAGGACTATTGATGGGTGAATTGAGGCAAATATGGTTTCAAAAACCTCTCCACTGGGATCTCTACTAATAAGTAAATAAATCGTTCTTTTAAAAAGATGCATATACAGAAAGGGAGAGCCGCAGCTGGTAAACTATAGCCCAGGAGCTACCTGTTTTTGTAAATAAAGTTTTACTGGGACACAGCGACAACTATGTGTTCACATACTGTTTGTGGTTGCTTTTGTGCTACAGTGCAGAGATGAGTAGTTGTGACAGAGTGTATGGCCCTCAAAGCGTAAAATATTTACTACTTGATCCTTTACAGAAGAGGCTTGCCAACCCCAATATAGGGAACATTAAAGCAAATGGGGCAAAAATATAATTAATTGGTAAATCTGAGTATACAGTTCCTTGTAATATTCCTGAGACTTTTCTGTATATGTTGGAAGTTTTATCAAAATAAATTAGAAAAAAGACTGCTTCTGAAGTAAACAAAAGCAAGAAAACCCAAAGCAAAAGCCTCATTAGTGATTCCTGATGGACGGTCATGCTTGAGTGCCAGCACCTGCCACCCAGACAGGAAATCTCTCTTCTATTTCCCCCATATCCTCCGCAAAATATCAGGCAGCTCACCCTCTTCACATACCTAACAGATCCTCAGTTTCTTCTAGGTCCACTCTATGCCCACTCCACTGCCCCGGCCAGTGAACACAGCTCACCTGAGCTCTCCACCCAGCCTGAAGACATTGATCCCAGAAAGCCAGCCTCTGGGAGCCAACTCTAAGCAAGGTTGTCACACACTCACTGCCTAACTCCTTCCCAAGGGTTCAGATCTGAAGAGCAAATGAGCTGTGCTTGGCATACTTGCAACCCTTACTGATGCAAGGCACAAGCAAGAGAGTGGTCCTCCTTGACACTCATTACCTGAATAACTGGAGCCTGGACAAGGACTGGGTGTCAACTCTTGGCAATGGAACTGGACTAAGAGTTGAAGAACGGGAACCAACAGCAAGCACTAGGCCAACCTACCAGCAGCCCATAAGTCTAAGCCCAGACCTCATAGGTAGTTCACACCCCCATCTCCTCTGGAACTTACACTGCGCTGCACATGGTCCACTGCCCGGCTCCTCTCATCATTGCCATTGTAATTCTGCATAGCGTCCGTGTAAGTCCTCAGGAAGGTGTCCTTGATCTATGGAAGACAAGGAGGGATGTGACTGCAGCCCACCACAGCCCAAACTGACTCCAATTCTTACCAACTTCTACCCTAACATAGCCTCTTCGGAAAGTCGCTGTATAAATATAGGCCAGGGAGGCAATGCCCCATTTTCTGAGACTGAAAAGCTCAGAAAATTTCCCAGGGGGTTTTTAAGCTCAGGAATTTAAAAAATTGTTCCCCTCAGCCTCAATTCAGAGAAAGTCTGACCTGCTGAATGACCTGCTGGAGGGGCCTGTCCATTTCTGAAAGGGCTGTGATGATGAGCTGCCAAACCTCAGGCATGGGCTTTCTACTTATTTTCTTTGAATTGATTAATGCCCATCTTTCTATAACTTTCTCTGCCCTTACACAGGAGGGTCATAAAAGACAAACCACTTGGGTGGACAGGATGACTGATGTTTTGGTCAAAAACTGATCCCCGTTTTACCATACGAGTGAGGCAAAACCAACTCTCACTTACCTGTCTTTAGTGAGGCAAATTTACAAAAAAAAAAAAAAAAAAAAAGAGGATAAAAGACAAGAACTTAAAAAGGTCAGCTGGGCGCAGTGGCTCACGCCTGTAATCCCAGCACATTGGGAGGCTGACATGGAAAGATAACTTGAGGTCAGGAGTTCAAGACCAGCCTGGCCAAGATGGTGAAACCCCGTCTCTACTAAAAATACACACACACACACACACACACACACACACACACACACACACACAAATTTAGCATGGTGGCAGGCGCCTGTAATCCCAGCTACTTGGGAGGCTGAGTCAGGAGAATCAATTGAACCCAGGAGGCAGAGTTTGCAGTAAGCAGAGATTGTGCTACAGCACTCCAGCCTTGGTGACAGAGCAAGGCTCTGTCTCAAAAAAAAAAAGATTAACAAAATCTTTTCTGTGAATACATTTGACTTTGGGGTAACTTTCAAGCTCTGTTTCCCTGAAAACCTGATGAAGGTGGAATGTCAGATGTGTTACCAGGCCACTGAGTTTGTGATAAAACTGACCCCCAATTGGTAAAATGTCTCCAGATTGGGAGGACAGCAAATGACAATAATTACTTGGTGGGAAGCTTAGGGCTAAGTATGGTGACTCTCCTAACTAGGCATATTCTTTGCTAAAATGCTGTAAACTATGCCCATGGGACAGTTACAAGACAGAAACACCAGTTACATGCAGCTTCTAAGCTAAGGTGGCTACCACACCCAGCTGTGTCATCTCATTTCACTGCACTTAAGCTGTCTCTTAGGATGGGGGACTGTACACAGAATAGGTGCTAGACCATTTTGTGGACTCATGGTGGAGAAGCAAGCCCACTGCTGCCTAGCAGGCAAGCTGGCCTTCCTTTGTTATATCTTTCCGCTTTTGTTAAATGGCACTGAGACCTACTGTCATCATGTGAGTTTGACTGTTGAGCCAAACTCAAGACCAGCGCTGGTGGTCAGAGTGGCATTGTACCCTCCTCCCACAACATCCCTCAGGGTTTCAGGCAAAAGAGATTAGGTAGATGAGGATTTCCAGCCCCTAGGCAGCAAGCACCATTAAGAGAAAAACCCCTCCACAGAACGCACTCCCAGCAACCAACAAGAGGGAAGTTCACAAGGGCTCAGGTAGGAACAAGCCAGGCTGCTCCTGGTGTTCACACAGGCACAAGGGGCACTTATTAGGGCTGTTGAGGCCGACACTTCATCAGGTCTCACTTCACTAGAGACTATGAATGGGGTTCTAATTCCAAATGCAGCACCCGTACAAACTGGGTTTTGGGAGTCAGCTTTGGCATCTGGGATACTGTCTCTGGTAAAGGGGAAAAACAAGGCAGTAGGGGAGCAGAGAGCATACAGGCAAGCTCAGGGGGAACTGAACCTGGCCAAGCACAACAGTGGTACCAATGAGGGTGCAGCAAGATGGGTTAATGAAAAATCTAAGACAAAATTAAAAAAGAAAAAAAGGCAGGGTCTGGGAACAGATGGTGCCAGACTTTTGAGACCCACAGTAACTCTCTGTTTTCCACCTGTATCTTGTTTTTTTTTTTCTTTTTCTTTTTAACACATGTGTATCTGCTTCTGGCTTTACTATTATTTATGGAATACAATGATAAAATTATGAGGCAGCAAGACAATTAGTTTGGCTTGCCTTTACAGTCTTAGAAAACTTGTTATACAGATATACACTTGTGCCTTACTGAAGCAGCTATTTTAAAAACAAAAAATAGAGACAGGGTCTCACTCTCTTGCCCAGGCTAGAGTGCAGCGGCGTGATATTAGCTCACTGCAGCCTCAACCTCCCAAGTTCAAGTGATCCTCCCTCCTCAGTCTCCTAAGTAGCTAGGACTATAGATGGTAAGCCACCACACCCAGCTAATTTATTTTTTTATTTTTTAGAGATGGGGTTCTCACTATGTTGCCCAGGCTGCTCTTGAACTTCTGGCCTCAAAAGATCCTCCTGCCCCAGGCCTTGCAAAGCTCAGGTATTGCAGATATGAGCCACCATGCCCAGCCTGAAGCAACTATTTTTAAAGGAGTATGTAATCCATATTGAAGGTGACTGCTTTAAAATGGGGGAGAGAATCATTTTATGCAACGGCTACACGGAGAAACAGTGAAGATCAACAATGAAGGTTTCATGCTTGGTGGAATTCCCACATTTAGAATTTCATGAAAATTTCAGGTCATATGACATGATCTTTGGAAAACAGCAACACCACTGAGGAAATCAGCTAGCCTATATGCATGCACCTTTTACACATTTCAAGAGGTTTCAAGAATCCTCCTCCCAAACACCCCTTAATTGAGTTAGGCATTTTGTGTATACTCACCTCATGACGAAACACAAACCCTGAAATGCCAGCTACGAGCTCAGCCAGGAACACCAGGGACAGAAACATGGCATACTGAAAATGAAGCACACAAAGACAAAGTCAGACACATCAGGATTAAGAAGAGGGCTTCTCCAGGGTAGGTTACTTTCAATCAACGGGAATTAGACAAGTCCTCACACTCCCTAGACAAAGTTTAGAAAAAAAATATAAAACATTCTTCTCTAAATTTACCCACATAAGCCTCAATCTAGGAATGTGTGTTTAATATGCATATGCATTCTGGAGTACACAGGCTGGGGAGAATTTACTGAGAGACTGGCATTGTGCCTGTCAGCTTGGCTCACCTGGAGAAACCCGGAAGGAACTTTCACAACTAAGGTATCTACTATTTGTTACGCTAGAATCTTTGAGCTAGAAAAAAACCAAACTGCTCTGAAGGTCACAGGACACATTCTGCCCTGTCTGGGGGGCCTTTTTTTTTTTTTTTTACCAGTTTCCTCACGACGGTCTGCAAGCCAATTCCCTGTGGCCCATTCCATTTTGAAACTGTTCCAATCATTGGAAAGATTTCCTTTCCCTTTGGCCACAAGTCTGCCTACTTCTAACTTCCACTCACTAGCATTGGTGCTGCTTTCAGAAGAAATAAGAACCGGCCCAATGTCTTTTCTCTAATGCTAGTCCATCATGTGTGTGAACACAGCCAGGAGGAGAACCTGCTGCCTGGGCAAAGGCCTCCAGTTGTCTCAACCACATCTCGGATGAAACGGTTACAAAACTGCTTCATTTGGAATTGTATCCCTCCCATCTGGGCCCAAGAAGCCAAACGTGTGCAAGATGATGTTCCTCTTCAGATTGGTGGTCATCACTGGACACAGTAGCCGCAGCAGCTTTCCTGTGGAGTTGCCCGCCTTTCTTGTTCGGGATGGATGCTGCATGGAGTTTATAGCCTTTCAAAAAGTAAATACGCCATACTACTAATGACATTTGCAAGCATCTAACATCTTCAGTGCTTTTCATCTCATGCTGCCAGTACTTCCGAAGTTTTTTGCATGTGCATGCACAGGCAAGCACGTCTAAATTCAAGGGTAGTACATGGTATTTATGAAACATTAAGGATAACTTTGAAAAGCAGATAAAAACGAGAATTGATTCCTTACCTACAAGGCACATGTCTTACAATCTGCTTCTTCTCATCTCAAAATAAAATATAATGGTTTTGAACATTTGCAGTGGCCCTAAATGATGCTGTGGAATTTGGATAGATTGCATGTGGCCACATTACTTACCTGTAAAATATACACGTCTCATAAAGTATACATATGTATGCAGAATCATACATTTTTTTTCTCATCTAGTGGCACATATATCGAAAAAGGAAATATTGGCTTAAAATATCAATTTCTTTCTAAATATTAACAAAATTCTCTAGAAAGCACAGCCACTCAAATGCTAAATATGTAGTTATGAGAATGTCCCATGTATGTGACTTCTTTCCCAACCTCATACAAAATGCAATTCAAAGCACAGTTTGATGTGAGACTCTCCCATTTTGCTGATAGGATAAGCCTAGACTCTTCCAGAAAGTTGAGTGGGAAAATAACTGCTAGCAGGCAGGTGGAAGAAAGGACATTTATCTCTGTAGTCAGAAGTCCTCCTAGGTTTGAATCCTATCTTGTTATGAACTACCTCTTAGAAAAGAGGCAGCCTCTCTGGGCTTCCATAAAGTAGACATAGTTATTTTCAGTTGTTTTGCAATTAATGAGGTTATATGAGGACTGCAAAATTCTAGACTGACAGTTAATCAAGTGACTTCCGTTCTCATCAGCCAGATCAGCAGTTTTCTGTGTCTGGCAAGTTTCCTGCCTCTAGGAGGTTTCAGAGAGTGGCCGTTTTACCTACAGAAAGCCTTGGCCAAAAGCCTATTGGGAAGAGCTTGTACTAAATACAGGTCGGTAGGGGTTAGAGCTTTTTCCCAAATGTAAACGTTGGAGTTGAAATAGTCCTGGCTTTGGAAGGAAATATACAAGGGTTCAAAGCCCAGCCTTCCATACATTAGCTGTGTGAACTTGGATGGGTTATCTAAACCCCCGAGTTCCTATCACATAACATGAAAATACAACTTACACTGCATGGTGGTAGTGAGGAGAAAAAAAAAAATGTCATACGCACCCAGTACAGCCTCTGTCACATAAAAGGAACTAAATCATATTTTTAAATGTTTTTGTTTTTAACTGACATATAACAATTGTACATATTTATTGGGTATAGTATGATGTTTTGATTCATGCATACTCTGTGTAATGATCAAATCAGAGCAGTTAGCATATCCATTACCTAAAATATTTCTTTGTGGTGGGAACATTCTAAATTCTCTCTTCCAGCTATTGCTAAATATATAATACATCAACTACAGTCACCCTACTATGCAATCAAACACCAGACAATTCCTCCTATCTAGCTGTGACTTTGCACCCATTGACTAACCTCTGCTCCTCCCTCCTCCCCTATCTCTAGACAAAAAATTAATAAATGCTGATGAGGATGTGGAAAAGGGGGAACTCTTATACACTGCTGACTAGAATGCAAATCAGCACAACCCACTATGGATAACAGAGTAGAGGTTCCTCAAAAAACTAAAAGTAGAACTACCATATGATCCAGCAATCCTATTGCGGGGTATATAACCAAAGGAAATGAAATTAGTATGTTGAGGAGATAGCCGCGCCCCCATGTATATTGCAGCACTATTGACAATAGCCAACCTAAGTGTCCATACACACTGGACACAATGTGTCTATACACAATGGAATACTATCTGGCCCTAAACAAGAATGAAATCCTGTCACTTGCAACAACATGAACGAATCTAGAGGATTAAGTGAAATAAGTCAGGGACAGAAAAGACTAATAACTGCCTGATCTTACATATAGGTAGAATCTAAAATTTGATCTAAAAGATATTTGTAGAGACCCAAATTAAGCCCCAAACCAAAAAGCTTCTCTACTTCCCCAAATGCTCACCTGCTAGTGAACTTGTGTTAGGAGAAGAAAATGGTAGTGTGGTGTGAAGCCACCTCCAGAAGAGGCCAGAACTAACTATCCCATTGTTTATACACATATCCTAATTTATGACATTATACTCACCTATGGGATACCTTTGCCCCACAAGCAAATTTAGAATTAGAACACAAAAATATCCCCTCTCCCACCCCTCTCCAGTCATAGTATTTGGGCCAGGAGAAACTTTGGTGATTTAGTCCAATTCTATTTTGTCATAATTGGAGACAAAGGTCCAAGGAGGTTACATCCTTGCCATTAAGACTTAAACCAGTTAGTTGGAATCAGTCAGGTCTCAACACCACATCACTTCCCTTCTTGTTTGAATGGATGGTTTTTTAGAATTTGTTCTTTTCTATGCTTTTGAAGTTAATTCTCCCCCTGCTACTCATTGTGCTAAACAAAAGGTTCTCGATACTGGTTACATGATAGAATCTTCTGGAGAGCTTTTTAGAAAATAAGATGCCAGGGCCTCACCACCACTGAGGAGTCTACTTCAACCAGCTAGCGGTGGGATGCCGGCAAAGGTTTTTGCAAATGGCTTCCGAGGTGATTTAATCACATGTCTGGAGTTGAGGACCACGGCACTAGACCAAAAGAAACCCTAGTGTTTATGAGAAGTACTAGAAGGTAGACTCAGGGTGTTAGAATAGAGTGCCAGGTGACAGCAGCAAAAATGCCTCAGGATGGGCCTCATTATGGCTTGCCCGCCAACCTGAAGAATCAATGGTGGCTGAGGCATCAGCCTCCTGTACGGTCTGCAGGATAGAAAGTGGCAAAGTCAAGCACCACTTCTACGAAGTTGACAACACAACACTGACTGCCCAGTGCCAGTTGGGAAGATGGTTCCTTTGGAATGAAACACTCTCACACCCACATATATCACTAGATGGTATTAAATGTTACTACAACCTAGGGCTACATAGGGACAGGCAACATGGCCCTGATGGAATCTTTGCTTCTCCCTTCATGGAGTAAGATGCCTGAAATAATTTTAAACAAAATTTTATTTTGAGGAGAGGTCTTTGCTAATTTTTATCTACAAAATCCTTTACCATGAATCCCCATCAATAAAGAACATGAACAGTGAGTAGAGAATTAGGCAACTGGTGTACCTAAAAGTTAAAAATCACAGTAATAGCCTTTCAATAGTCTGCCTTTATCATCTGGGAAGCATCACTGCTTTATCTGTCCCATGAGAGTATGCACCCTGCACTGGTCCTGGTAGCCAACACTTGACACTGCATAAGTCCTCTGGGTGGCAGGCTCTGACTTAGCTCAACTCTCATAGCACTGAGACAGGGAGTGCAGGTTCAGAGAAGACCACACACATGCATCCATGCACGGCCAGGCTCAAGGAGGTAGAAAGTATTTCTCCAATAGGAACTTGGAAGTAAAAGTCTGCTTATGTTCAGGATGCTACCTTGCCCACCAAAGCTGCATATCACATGCTTAAGGAGACTTCTAAGACATAGTCCAAAACTGAAACAGGGCGAGGCCGGGTGTGGTGGCTCACGCCTGTAATCCCAGCACTTTGGGAGGCTGAGGCGGGCGGATCTTGAGGTCAGGAGATCGAGACCATCCTGGCTAACGCGGTGAAACCCTGTCTCTACTAAAAATACAAAAAAATTAGCCAGGCATGGTGGTGGGTGCCTGTAGTCCCAGCTACTCGGGATGCTGAGACAGGAGAATGGCATGAACCCAGGGGGCGGAGCTTGCAGTGAGCGGAGATCGCGCCACTACACTCCAGACTGAGCAACAGAGAGAGACTCCATCTCAAAAAAAAAGACTGAAACAGGGCATCTTGTCATGAGGATACAAATGGACTACTGCAATGACTGGCCAGTGCTTTGTCATCATCTACCTGGAGGGGCTGGGACTAGATTTAGCGTGCCAGGCTGTGTTTGGGGCTGTTTTTACCTCTAGGGGATTAAAGGCTGGGTTAGGAAAGAGTCTGGACTGAAATTGTTAAGGTCTTGTCTGTGACCTCAAGACGAACCATTTCACCTCCATGTAATTTACATTTTTACAAAAATACAGTTGAGAAAGCAGTATTATGTTGTGACATACTCACCAGTTTCAGCATCCATGGGCTACCACGACATGTAGCAAAGCATCCAAACAGGCCAAAGACAACAATAGTGGTGCCAGTTCCGATGAGTACATAGGGAGCATTTGTGGAGTTCTCGGCAATAAGGGAGATATAGGTGCCCAGAGTAAGTTTGCCCCAGACTCCAACAGCCAGCAGGATCACCCCAGTGATCTGAAAGAGGGATAGGAGAGTGTGAAGCTATTGCCGAGAGAGGTGACAATCAGCACAGAGCAATGTGGCCCAATCTGAAGACTCAAGTTTCCATGAATAAGATGCTACTTGCTGTAGGATTTCCTGAGCAACGAGAAATGTCAGAGAGTGTTAACTAAAATCATCATAAAGACACTTTGGTTTTTTTCTTTTCCCCAATAAACGTGCCCCTTACATAATCCCATATGCAATTATTGTGTTAATTAGAAGTCAAACCAACAATAAAGAACTTCTTTTTTAAAAAGTAGTTTACAAAGCACATCATACGACAGGTCTGAGAGCCTTCCCCCAGCTGCTGCCTGACACCAAGCTGGGTATAACCCCAGGAAGAATGACAGCTGCCCTCTTTGATGGAATGTGTATACACAGTATATTTTATGGACATTCTGCACAACGTTTTCAGGAACACAGTGATTCCCTTTGACTATTATTGCAGAAATTTCCACAAAAACAAAATATTCCAAATATTTTTGAATCCCTATTGATGTGCTGTCTTAATATTTTATTCAATATAAAACAACAGAAGAATCTGCATAGTTCCTGGAATTAGCTGTAATGCGATTTGCCAAATCCCACTGATCAGTCCAAAAGAAATCCCTATAGCATGTCTAAACTAGAACCCTGCATCAATCAGGCCTTTACTTTATGGGACAGATTCCAGGCTGCATGCTATGGCTAACTCTCCACCCCCTGCAGGCCACACACCCTGGCAGCTTTAGCTGCTAAAGCCACTGGGGTTGCTTTATGTCTCTAACCATCTCCCAAGCTGGTCTTTCAGGTCACCAATAGCTTAGCAACTCAAACTGACAGCCTTGTAACTGCTACCACTTCTGATACCGCATGAAGCTTGAAAGAAACTTGGGTGTCAAAGAAAGACCATCTCCAGTTTGACCCCACCCTAGAGCCTGATGTCTCATACCAAATGCCTTGGATCCCTGTCTACTTTGCTCACTCAAGTGAGGAGTCAAGGTGAGAAAACTGGAGAGAATTGGCATGATACAAATCAATACCCACTTTGCCAAGGTTTCCCTTATCAATCAATACATGGCTCCTAATGTCTATGACCACCACCAAATATATGCTATACCATGAACCAAATGTCTGGGCCAGTGAAGATGCTCAGACCTCTCTCCTTTATACTCTGAAAACACTTCCTGTAATTTGGAACCATCAAGCTCCATTATCAGATTATTTTTGGGGGGCAGGACCAAGAATAGTCCATGTACCTTTCACTGCATAAGGTAAGGGTGAGCTCTACCTGTATGGGGGGAGAGGTCAATAAAAACAACTAGAGTTTGGTGACACTTCCCCGCCCCGGCAGCCTGTCTACTTTGTAGAACCCTCACCATGAAGACAGAATTAAAGGTTTTAAATCAGAAAAAGATTGAGGAACTAATGCTACTTTTATTAGGCAAAGATAAACAGTCATGATGCAGTGTTGCGGTGAAAGTGTTTGACACTAATATTTGGGAGAAAGTGGCCCCGTGGAGGTTGACTGCCTTTGAAAAATTCCAATGGAGATGGCCTAGCGAATTAAGAAATCCAAGAAAACCAAGAACACAGATGTTGCCAAGAGTTCTAAGTCCTCTGCTGACACCCGGTGGTTGTTTAAAAAAGTACTTTCCTTGAGCAGCCTCTTCTGCCATACTCCCCCACACGGAAACATAAAATCCTTTTTACCTGCTAAAATCAAATTTTAAGAACCAACTGTCAAGTCATTAGGGGTAAAAATGCAATGGACACTATGTAGAGAAGGACAGTGCCTGTGCCATCTTTTACTAATGCCTAGCACAGTGCCTGGCACAGAGTAAATGCTTACTATTCCATTGGGGAAAAAATTACATTTTTTATTTCTCTGAGTCTTAGAACCTATATTTTATACAACAGAGCTTATCAGATACCAAATACTTACACAACTTCTACATTCAGTAAATACTGCGAGGCGATTTAAAATGGGACCAAAGAGAAATTTCTCCCATACTTTCCACTGTAGCATTATCAGCCTAAGCTGTAAACATCACAATGTAAATGTATTGAACAAAAGCAAAAATTCAGTTAAGCTAGTTGTTGTTTAGGCTGAATATATGCCTCATTCAGAAACTTGCGACTTCATGGTATTGCTCCCAAAGATACAGTAACGCCTCAAATATAAACTGAGCTGCTGCATTCTGTGAACTGCTATTGCTGGTCCTTATTGGAATGTGATTGCTTTAATGAAAATGTATACTGCTAATCAAGTATGACAGTCTGATAACTTATATTTCTGTGACCAGTGATTTCATGAAGTTCAGTTACTGCCAGAACAAATCTTACATGCAGTATGTCAAAGTTAACACAAATCCTGACTTTAAGGCAAACAGTACCAAGATCATTTTAATGCCTTTTCTCCTTTCATAACATAATGTATCCTAATGCAATCATTGCTTTGTATATGAAGCCTCTCCTCACGTAAGTGCAAAACCTACACCAGTTTGTTAAAATGGTCATAAAATGTAAATTACACAAATATTTCATTTTCAGAAAAAGACTTTTTAATTTCAATAGGTTTTTGGTGAACAAGTGGTGTTTGGTTACATGAATAAATTCTTTAGTGATGATTTCTGAGATTTTGGTGCACCCATCACCTGAGCAGTATACACTGTACCCAATGTGCAGTCTTTTATCACTCATCCTGCTCCCACCCTTTCTCCCCAGTCCCCAAAGTGCACTGTATCATTCTTATGCTTTTTGCATTCTCACAGATCAGCTCCCACTTATGAGTGAGAACATACGATGTTTGGTTTTCCATTTCTGAGTTACTTCACTTAGAATAATGGTCTCCAATTCCAACCAGGTTGCTGCGAATGCCATTACTTCATTCCTTTTTATGGCTTAGTAGTATTCCATGGGGTGGGGGTGTGTGTGTGTGGACAAAAGCCACTATCATATGTATAAATTTTTTCTTGGCTCCTGTCAACACACATTCACTCTACACATGTGCTTTTGCAAGCACCCACAGGAAAGTCATGTCTCAAACATGACTTTTGAACTGAAAAGCAAGGGACTTTTTTTTTTAAAACATCTCTCTCCTGCTGTGAGGTGCAATGAGTAAGTTCAGAGTTCACCAAAGCAATTGTGTGTCTGAGCTCCTCAGAGACCTCAAATCCCTAAATCAATCATCAGCATATATTACCTTTCTCATGGAGGTTTTACTTCTTTCTCAGAAGAATTGATCAGCAAGCAGCCAATGCTGTGGTTCAGTGAGGAAAGAGATAGGAGACCATAGATAAACTACACGACTGGCCTGGTGAAGGACCAGCACCACCTTATATGCTCCCAAATCAACCACAAGCCAGGACGGTAGGCCCAGCAATCCATCAGCAGTAACCAGGCTGAGGCTCTCCCTTTCTTGCTTATTCCCAGCATCTCATTTTCTGTGTGCTTACAACACAGCTCAAAATGTATGGGTAGCAAAGTACCACTAGCTACTATTAATTTAGGCTTGGTGATGAGACAGAATAAAGCTATAATCATGGCATCAGAAAAGTTAGATCAGAACTGAAAAGGCTTCTGTGTGATGATTACTTTAAAATTATACTCAAAGAAAACTTACAGATAGGTTTGGCAATATGCCAAGGGGGTATCCAAAATGCTCTGAAACAGACTTACTACGGTTTATTTTCATCCTAAAATGGCTATTAGGGGAGCAAGTAGCCAACATAAACAATTCCCCTTGCTCTTGCCAGGTCATCCTGGCTAATGCTGATAAGTCTCTCTGTGGATCTTGTAGCATCCTGATCTTCAGAGAAGTGCCAGAAATAGAGGACTTCCATCTTGCTCACCTGTCCAGAGGCATTTTACTTGAGCCCACTCTGTTTTGTGCATGCAGACCACAAACCTTACGATGAAACTGGTGCAGCTGCTGTGCCAAGTCTGAGTGGGCAAAGTCCTTATTTCCTCTCACTAAATCCTTAATACAAGGTTCATAAGCCCCACCTTCTATGTGAATATATGCACATTATTGTAATGATGACACAAGTTCATATTTACTGTATCATTCAATGAAAGAAAACAAAACAACAAAAATTGAATCACAGAGGTACAAGCTATCAAAAAGAGACTGCCTACTAAGGAGCCATATGGAATAGAAAGCACTGCATCTAAAAACCAACAAAAAGAAACACACAGGTGAGAGCATAGGCAGCAGTCTTAGCTGGATTGCATTTTAGTTGGCCCACAATTCAATCATCCCAGAGGTTTACAGGTTAATTCCTTCATAGCGACTACACACAGAGGTATTGTGAAATATCCTCCAGAGAATTCTGTAACTCAGAAGAAAATGCATGACACTGAAATTCCATACACATCATCAATAATTGAAATCCACAGTCCTCAGATGTTAGGTTTTAAGAGGAGAAGTACCCGACAAACTATTCTTTTAGCTGATTCTTATGTGAGTGTGTGTGCCAAGGGGACAAAGACGAGGAGAAGTCTTTGCACCATGTTGGGACCTGATTAGGTAGAGGTGGAGAAAGTAACCAGAAAAGCAAAGAAACCAACCAGCAGCTTCTATAATGTTATCGTCTTATTTCAAGAAGTAACAGTATGCATCCATTATATTTACAACTTAAGATTTTATTACAAATTGTATGTATACTTAGTGTTTTTTAAATAGACTAAGAACCATAATTTATTGGGATTCTTCACTGGGCTTGAGAACCCATTCCAGATGAGTGGCAGAAAGGGACTCAATAAATTTAAAAGGATGTTAGCTGGGGCCAGGTGTGGTGGCTCATGCCTGTAATCCTAGCACTTTGGAAGGCAGAGGCGGAGTTGGGCGGATCACTTGAGGCCAGAAGTTCGAGACCAGCCTGGCCAACATGGTGAAACCCCACCTCTACTAAAAATACAAAAATTAGCCAGGTGTGGTGGTGTGCACCTGTAATCCCAGCTACTTCAGAGGCTGAGGTGGGAGAATCGCTTGAACCCGCAGGGCAGAGGTTGCAGTGAGCCAAGATCACGCCACTGTACTCCAGCCTGGGTGACAAGAGCTTTACTGTGTCAAGAAAGAAAAGAAAAGAAAAGAGAAAAGAGAGAAGAGAGAAAAAAAAAGAATGTTAGCTGAGTGTGGTGGCTCACACCTGTAATCCCAGCTGCTCAGGAGACTGAGACAGGAGGATCACTTGAGCCCAGGAGTTTGAGGCCAGCCTAGGCAACATAGAAAGACCCTCATCTCAAAAAAAAAAAAAATTAGAATTAAAAATGTTGTAGTTTTGTCATTAATAAGCTGTGTGACTTTGGGCAGATCACCTGATGTTTCTGGGCCTCAGTTCACTCTTCAGTAAAATCAGGAGGTGGAGAAACCTGATTGCCAGTGCTTCCCTCCCAGCTCTAACATTCTGATATAACAAATCAGAACCTCAAACTTGACACACTCAGTCACACTGAAATATATTTATAGCTGTGCCTTTAGGCAAACAAAAGAGAGTTTCTTAGATTCTCCCTGTACCTGATAAACCACCAGCAGCAGGGGTAGGAAAGTTAGCTCATTTCTGGACCTGAAGCCCACTGTTCTGTCAGCTTTCCAAGGTGGCGAGAGGCTCCTGGATAAGAAAGGGTTGGAAGAATGCCCAGCAGGACACGCGTTTGTAGTTTTACACAGACAACTCAAAAATGTATAAGCTCACTAGCATAACAAAAGCTTTACTTTTTATAAGAAGATCCCACTGTTATCAAGACATGTGCTTTGAACTCTCTCTAGGCAAGTATTTTGGACAATTCAACCTTTTTACTCCATCATTTTTGTCTCTTGTGTACATGTATACATGTGTACGTCTGTGGGTGTGTGTGTATGTGGAAGATCATACATGTTACATAGCTGAGAGGTTGGTGGTATCATTAAAAAGACACAGGGAAGTAAAGAAGCGGGAGAGGAGTGAGATAATCTTAAGTGCTGACTTGTTAAAAGGGAATCTGAGAACCAATAGGAAATCCAGAGACTATCTGGTCCAGGCTCTGTTTTCTATTGGGTTTAGGGTGACCAAAAGTCACATAGGCAACATGTTCAGAAGGCAGTTGTGAATGTGGGGCTTGAATTCATGAGTAAGTCAGAGCTGCAGGTGAGGGCTGAGGCCAGAAGTGACAGCTAAGAGAGAACAATGAATCTTAGGAAACAGAATCAAAAGATGGTGGGAAGGTCAAGGACTAAGGCTTGAGGAAGACTGCCACTAGAACATGAGAGGACAATGCTGGAAGACAGGGGACAGCAAGGAGACACAAAACAGAGTGGACAAGTCTATGAAGGTGGTTGCCAATACGAGAAGTAGGACATGGAAGAAACTTTTTCTCCTTTAAAGGTTTATTGGAAACAAGGCCAGGCACAGTGGCTTGTGCCTATAATCCCAGCACTTGGGGAGGCCAAGGTGGGAGGATTGTTTGAGGCCAGGAGTTCAAGACCAGCCTGGGCAACATAGTGAGACCCCCCATCTCTACAAAAAAAAAAAAAAAATACAAAAATTAGCCAGGTGTGGCAGCACATGCCTGTAGTCCCAGCTACTTGGGAGGCTGAGGTGGGAGGATCACCTGAGCCCAGTAGGTCGAGGCTGCAGTGCGCTAAGATTGTACCACCACACTCCAGCCTGGGTGACAGAGAAAGACCTTATTTAAAAAAAAAAAAAAAAAAAACTTATGGGAAACAAAACACCAGCACAATTCATTGACCCCATGTATACTAATGACCAGACAGGGCACTCTTTTTATTTATGCACCAGTACAGCCCACTGAGATCACATTTTGTATTTTAATATTATTACATCCTAGACTCAATTCATAGACTTCAAGTTTCAGGAGCTAGGTCATGAAGCCAGAGTGATTTGTCACAAACTCTAGCTTCTATTTGGATTTTATCAGGGATCAGATAGCCAGAGTCTAAAATGCAGATTGTCTAACAAGGTCTAACAAATCACAGATGCTTTTGAAAATATGAAAAAGGCTTTGAACAGCACTATGAAAAGTCAGAACTTCTAGCTTTGGCTGTGGGTCTATTACAGTCTCTTCATATGTGTAGTGAAACAACTAATCATTTCAATAGGAAATGGCTCCAGGCATGCTGTAAGTCCAGCAAACAATACTTCCTTCTCTAAGTTGCAACCACCAGCTTACACCAGTCATGTTGCATTTCTGTGTCTTCGTTCATCATCTACAAAGTGGCAGGACTAGCCCCAGGGCCCTTCCGGTGCTAGAGTTCTTTGTTTCTTTGAATTACCAGTGGTCCTCAGAGGGGCAAATATCAAATTCAACTGTTAGCTTGGATGCCAAAGACTGGTCAACAGCATTCACCAAGGTGCTGCACCTGCTGGGCTCTGTATCCATCCTGGGGAGTTTAGCTAGAGGGTGGCTCAAGGAGGCGGCTGGCTGGAGACTGAATATTCTCTAACGTCCTATAGGCCCATGAAGGGGTAAAAATTGACCCATATGGTGACAGTATTTTCAGAATTAAAAACAGAATCTGAACACAGTAGAGATCTTTGAAATTGGCCTGTCACAGAAAATCAGGGCCATACAGCTGCTAAAATAATAATAAAGGTCACCTTGTTAAGAGAGCCTTTTACTACTTGAATAACTAAACTCCTTCAAATGAGGCCCACACAGCTCTACCTTACACTTAATTCCATTATTCAACAAATACAGTCACATAAAATTCCTGAACATGTTATTAGGTACTCTGTATATCGCACTGGGAAAAGAGAAAGAATGGGCACCTCTATTGAATTGGTTTCTCATTTCTTTTATATTACCCTAAAAGGTTATAGACTTTAGGTTTCTTCTCCCTTAAAAACTAAATTCCCCAAAAAAGGCCCAGAAGCAAAAAGAAAAGAAAGAATTTGACTGCACACATATCTGTACGTTGAGAAACATTCTATTACATCAGAGAAGAATGTTAAGGGTAGCTTATTCTGAGCCCCTTGGCATTACTTTTTTTTTTATAAGCATTGTTGAGTTCTCCTATCAAATGTTTAAAACAGGACTTAGGTTTTTGATCTATACTAACAGTGAAGGTCTTATTTCAACTTTGAGAGTTCAAGAGCATATGAAAGGAAGAAGCAAGCAAACCAGAGGTTAAGACTATATGCATGTAGCTCATACCTCTGGTTTCATGATGGCCCAGATATATAAATAGACATCATATAGGTAAATGCCTATTAGGAATTGGGGCCAGCAAAGCCACTTACCAGGAGATTTATGTACTTAGAAATCAGCACCAGCTGTAGTGGCTAAAGTGACAGAAGCTTAATGTTTGGGGGATTCCCTCTATGCCCCACCTCCTTTATCTTTTGGCACAGTTGAATATACACTGAGGCCACGTGAGTGCCAGGAGCACTAACAGTCTTAGCGCCATTAGCAGATAGCCGACCACCACTGAAGTAAGAGTTATGGCAAGAAACCCCTTCCCTTGCTTCCATTCCTCAGATAACCAGCGCTGTGAAAAGATGGATCGAATTCCACACTAATAAGATAGTTTTAAAAAAAGAGCATGTCAGAATAAGCTTATAAACAGGAGCAACATATTAATGTGTGTTGACAGAATGTTTCTACTGACTACACATTTTTCTGCCCTGTATTAATTGTATTAATACATCAGGATTTTAAGAGTCATGTGGGGAAGGCATAAATCCTTTCCTCCTTTATATCCACCAAAGCCTCAGCCATACCTCGTACCTGATTTTCCAAGACAACATGCTGTTCAAACATTCTGTCTTAATATCCATCTAAACAGAATCACTGCTTGTCTGACAGTGATTCTCAGCCTTCAATTTGAAAGCCAGTCATTGTGCCTATAGTACAATGTACCTCTGGAGCATATAGTAGGAGCTCAATAAATACAGAATGAATCTTAGTGATGAGCTCTTCTTCAAATTCAGCTCCCTTTTAGTGACTGTGTCCTCATGAATTTTGGATGGGAATGAATCTGGAAAAACGAATGGTAACAATTCTTCCATAAATGCCAATCTGACAGCGGCACACTCCTTTCTCATAATTATGTTGAACATATTTGGCTTTCCTGGAGTTCCATTATTTTCGAAAGGGAGAATCTTCTTTGCATAATTTATGCATAAGATTATCATCTTCAAAATACTGAAACCAAAACCATAGTCCTAATAAATACTTTATACACAGGAAGAAGCTAGAACTCAGATGGCAAAAAAAGTCACTGAATTCCCACGCTTTATGTGGCTATGCATCGATGGGCTGTGATGGGGTGGGGTGGTTTGAAGAATTCATGCCTCCTTTCAGGTGAAACTGGAGCCAATAAAACATAATGTAAGAAGAGGATCTACTATTAAATGTGGAAAAGCCTGGAAAAGAAAGCATGTATGCAGTGTTCAAGAGCAAGATTCTCATATAAATAGTAAGGTAGGATTCTCCTTTCAATGATCCTAACTTTCTCCTGGGGTGATTTAGGGAAAAAAAAAAATTAAAAACTTGTATTAGTGACTTAATTCGCTTTCTTTTCAGCACTCATATGTCCATACTGCATATATATGTGGTACTGCTACTAAATGCAATGTACAGGGAAAATTCAGATGTCTAATGTTGACAGAGCACTATGAAAAAAATAACTTTAAGGTAATAGTAATATGTTTTTGGCCCCCCAAAAATCGGACATTTCAGAAAAACACAAAGAGGACACTTCACCACTTCTACCACTAGGCCAAGCCTCCATCTCCCCTTGCATCCACCCTTGTCCCCATTCTCCATTCAGCACAGCAGTTGAGGTGATCCTGCTGAAACCTAAGTCCAATAATATCATGACTTTGCTCAAAATCCTCCCACAACATTTCATCTCTCAGAGAGAAAGTCAACATTCTTATCCTGGCCTGCAGGCCCTACTTGACCTGCAGCCCTCACTGGTTCACTCTGCTGCAGCCTCACAGGCCTCTGTGCTCATCCTCAACACTCTTGGCATGCCCTTGCCTCAGAGATTTCATACTTGCTCTTCCTTCTGCCTGGAATTCCAAGATCTCTCATTTCTTCAAGTCTCTGCTCCTCCATGAGCCCTTCCCTGATGACCCTATTTGAAACCAGAATTCCACTCCCCCACAGGGCTCCTGCTTTATTTTTCGCCATTGCACCTATCACCTTTGTACACTATTTACCTTACTCACTTCATCTCCCAAAATGAATGTTAAGTTCTGTGAGGGCAGGATTTTTGTCCTCTTCATGGGTGTATCCCTAGGGCCAAGACGAATGCCTGCTCATAGGAGGGGCTCAGTAAATATTTGCTAACTGACCAAATACAAGACCGCAGGCAGGTAAGTAAGTATGAGCTTTGGAGGCATAAAGTCTATTGTCACTAGCACTGCATCAAGGAGGCTAAATGGTGGGCCTGACTACTTACCGTAAGGCCCTGGCAGTTGCACTCAGATAAAAACCTGTTCTTTGGCCAATTGCTTCTAATCCAGCACATTGCTTCATAAATGTCTGCATTTGGCCACAAGGGGGACTAAATGAGAAAGCATGGGAATGATTCCTTCTAATCCATCACCACTAATAGAAAAGTAATTTGAAGCTCTAATATCCTATAACTCTATAAGGTCTGTAGCTGATGGTTAGCAGCCAAGATAATGAACAGCATTTATGTAAGATTTCCCTCTCTCTTAAAAAATGTACAACTGAGATGCTTACTATCTATGTGCCCTGCACTATACTAAGTGCTTTAATGCTTTATCTGGCTCAATCCTCTTAATAACCCTATGAAACATGCCCAAGGTCATTGCCACTAAATGGCAGAACAGTTACTCAAAGCCCTGACCCTCCACCACTGCTTTCTTTTAATGTCCTCTTTAGCCTGTCTGTAGAAGGTTCTTTCTCTTCAACTCCTTACTCCTAACTCTTCCACAAGAAGAGTTCATAAGCCAGCGTCATCCATCCTGGCACTGATTTGTCCTTGAATCAACCCTGAGAATTTGGCTGCCATAATTAAAAATAAATAAGACCTATAGGCATGGCCAATAATTCATTTATTTTAAAAGGCTATCCATTATTTCCCTCCTTCAAGCAGGTAAATCTATAGAAATGAAAGCATGTTCCACTCCAAGCTATAGTTTGATACTTTAAAAGCCAGTATGGGAAATAAAGATCTTCATGTATATGTCGAGGTGAACCAGAAATGTTCAGTATCATAAGCACCAGGAACAAACCTGTGGGAGGACTGATCTGAAGAACCAATAAAGCTTGACAAACATATGGAAAACTGTAGTGTCTTGAGTATTGGTTTTCCACCAAGCACACCGTAAAATGAAAGCTTAAGAAACTTAAGTACTCTGGTTTGGGCCCTGAGAAGAGAAACAAGAGGCCACAGGTGCAACATACATGAGGAGAACCCACTCTGAAACTGTGGAATTGCCTTTCAAAGTAGCTCTAACCAAAAGCGATGGGCTGAGTCACCAGATAAGGCAGCTGCATCATATCTGCTCACCCCACAGCCTGGGAGGGGGATTTGATTGGTTGTTCACGAACGAAGGGCACAGTCTGGAAACACAGTTAACCGTGTATGTGTGTGATAAATGACATTTATTGAGCAGTACTGTGCTCCTTATACGCTTCATCACATTTATTCTTAATCTCTGTTTCGCAGATGAAAACCTGAGGCTTTCGGTTGTTGACTTTCAGCAACTTGCTCAAAGTCACAAGGCGAATAAGTGGTATAGCCCAGAGTCCAATTTCTGTCCAACTCGAAGGCAGTTTTCCTGGTCATTAGGATACTCTGCCTCTTGCGGCAGTGTAAGTAACAGCAGTCAAGGCCAAGGGCTGAGTTCCTCTATCCAATATTACCCAGTCACTGACCCTCTCCTCTAGGTAGGTGAGCGCTAAAGAGAAGCCTGGTCTTCTTTATACTGCCTAAGGGCTTCCTACAAGTGAGCTATGAGGAAACCAGTACCCTGAACCAATTTCCACAGCGAGGTTTCTTGGGCACTTTCTAATTGTCAATAGCCAGGAAACATGGGTAAAGGCAGAGTGGGAAGAAATGGACTCTACAAACTGACCCTGGGGGCGCTGGCCTTTGCCCTTCTCCTTTCCTGGGCTGGACCCTCCCGTGCCCCTTATTGGGCATGCTCCATTTTATGAACTGGGCTGTGTTCCGGGTTATTTATACATTACTTGTTTGAAACTCAAAAGGTATTTTCGTTGAGAAATCGTGTTATACATGGTGGCTTGTTTCTAGGCCAGTCCTCAAAAATCTATATTTAAGCCAGTATTAGGGAAAGTTATAGGGAAACAGATTTTTGGCTCATTACAAGGAAGAACTTTCTAATAATAGGCACTGCCCAAAATGGCGTGGGTTGCCTTGGGAGGGTTACCTTACAACAGAAGGTAAACAGCTTTCTGGGCAGCCCCATAGAGGCTCTGGATGCAACCATGGGACAGAAGTCCTATGGCTGGAAATCCAGCAGGAAGGGCTAAGTTGCACTGTTTTTCAAAACCTGTTCTCATTCTGACTATTGTCCCAGAAGCCTTGTGCTAGCCAATTGGCTAGCCTGTGCTAGTCAATTATCTCCCTGGATTTTCATACACGGATGAATAGGAGCTTTAACAGCACAAGAACTGGGGAAACCATTTTCCCAGATCTGGAGTTTCATTTCCTTTGATCTTCAAAGGAAGCGATAGGTCATATAATTTTGTCACATTAAGAGCAAGAGAAAAGCCTGTTCAGTGTAATGGGGCTGCAATGAAAACGAGCTGTGTTCTTTAAAAGAGGATATGGCACTGGAAGGAGTATTTGCCTTATTATTTTAATTCTTCTATTTTCCATAAGCAAATACACTCTACATCGCTTAGAGTCAGAAATCCTGGATGACTTTAAGAATCAGTGAAGCTGGTTAAAGATAAATTTACAAAAGCTATAGGTGCAACCTTCATACTTTTCACATATAGACAAGGATTCTGTCAAAAACCTGACGTATATTGGAACTAAAAAGAGGAAGTGTCTAATAAGGTGCTATTAGTAATGGCATATTGCACCAGAGATCTATTCCTATAGAAAATTACATAGCTCCTTACATGGCTATGGGGGCAAATACAACTCCACTTTGGACCCTGAGGCAGCACAACCATCAAACTTGCTCCTGCAGGATACATGCGGGGCTCTACCTGCTCAGCCCTCCTGCCCCATCGCTGCCCTGCCAGGTCCTACCTGCCTTTCAAAGTACAACAAAGATGTCCTTTCCACCAAGAGGACTTTCCTGACACTCAAAGACAATAATCATTTCATCCTCTTCTGAATGTGCTTAAGATTTTCCACATACCTCTTATGACTGACATTTTTACCTTGTATTCTAAGACTTTGGGAACACTTTATGTGCATCCCCAGTCATCTGCTCCCTGAAAAGAGATGAGTCCCTCATGGGGATTGTTATTAACTCTGTGTGTGTGTGTATGTGTGTGTGTATATGTGTGTGTGTATATATATAAAAAATCACATTTCTGATAATGAAATATGATCAGAAAGAGTGCTTTGATTGCAAATAGTTCTCATCAAGGACATGACGGCATTTTTCTTTGGTTTCTGAGGTTGCTAAGAGGGCATGAGATGGGAGAGGTCGGGCAGGGAGCCTGACATGTAAAAAAGGCTAGGGAGATGCAATAGTCAAGTTTGGAACCAGCATCAAAGGCTGTTGCATTCCTTCTACGTTGTGCTTAGAAACAAATATGACTGTTGTGGTCTTAGACAAATGAGAAGTCCAAAAAGTATAACCTGGTAATCAGGTCCCTCAACTCAAAGTCCAGTGATGTAAGCCTCTTCCTTCCCCAAGAGTCACCAAAACAACTTATTTTAGAAAGCTAAGACTTCTCAGCAAGAAGCAGAAATCCTTCCCCTCTGACAGTGTCAGCTGAAAGTGACTGGCCCGGGGACCATACCCTCTTTTAAAGAACTCTTTAAAGCAGCAATGAAGGGGCCAGAATGGTTGAGTCCCACCTGTGCTCCACACAAGTTATGGCCAAGGACATGCTTTCCTGGGCAAAGGAAAGCCACTGGCTCTTACCATATGTCTTCACTCACAGCCAAGGGCTGTCTGAAGCCCTGGCATACACTGTGAGTGACTGTGACCAAGGACTGCACTGGCTTGCTGGTAGGATGGACCAGCAGGCACAGTGGTATATTCTGACCTCTTACATCAATTGATATTGTTTTTACTAAACTGTTCTCTCAACTCATTTTGCCTCCCATTGTTCAGACGTAAAGTATCTTAACCACAGATCATGTGGCTACTAGCAAGAGATGATACAAGCCACCTTGAGCAAGGGGCTTCCTGAGGGCCACAGGCATCTTGTGGGAAGCACAAGCCGCTGGCACTTCCTGGGACAGGAAGTCAGAGGAGCTACCCTTCCTATAAGCCAGGGCTCTAGGATGTACCTCTCTTGCACATCAGCTGCATTCTTCTCTATCTATGCACACTGGCCCTCTCTGTACAAAGGCCTCCCACTAGGGCATTCCCGATTCAAGCATCCAACAGAGACTGATAAGCAGCCTTGAACATTAATTTCAAATTCATGGAAGAGAGAATCTGAGGGGCCCATCTCAGGTCAGGTGACCTCTCGGAAGCCATCAGCTGTGATGAGGGCAGGGCCATGTCCCAATGCCCCATCTTATCAGCAAGTGCTAGGAGAACAGATGGTCAGAAAAGGCTGTGAGCCGGGCAACCCACTGATTAACATGCCTGTCACTGTGGGACTTGGCTCTCCCTTTCCTCCTGAAATAAAGGATGGGGCCTGTGAATTAGCCTATGTGTTCGGTCTGACTTTAAACACTGCATCCTGTACAGCATCAGAAAACTGTGGTGATAGACCTGTTAACAGCACAACCCTTTGTCCCAAAGGGACCCTGGGGAAACCCAACTCAGGTAGCCACAAGCAGCCTGTACCAGCAAGGGAACAGAAGCTCTGGTTGGCTAACCAGGGGGCCTAGAGGGAGGGTGCAATATTGGCAACTCCCAGGAGGCCAGACCCTTCCCTCAGCTCCTCCCAAAAGTGTGGCTTAGGTCCTTGACCACATAAGGCTACATGCCAAGTGACTTCAAATAAATGAAGACACTAGCTTGAAGGAATTGGCTTGTTGCCAAACTCACTGTACTCTATGGACCATTCAACGTAGGTGTCTCTTAAATGTTCCAATGGCACTGGCAGGATCCTTCGGATATCCTTTCACCGTCACCAAGCCTCTCACCACATCTGGAACCACCACCCCCCTTCTGACTTGGGAGCTCAGCAAGTGGCTAACATTACTGCAGTAGGGACTCTTCCCATGCAAGAATGAGGGCTTGGCGGTCACGAGAAATGTATCATTGTGGACAATATAGCATAAGAAGAGGTGTCACACTGTGTCACAGTCTGTTAACATACTCATCTGGGGTGAAGAAAGGGCCTAAGGACCAAGAGTATATAAAATAAGTGCCTTCCAAAACGCTAGAGGATATTCATAAAAATAAATGTTTAAAAAGTAAATAATATAGTAAATTAAAAAGCAAGCAAATTTGGGATTACACCAGGGACCCTCCTTACCTAACAGGAATAACATAATATTGGCATCTGTTACTTCTTCTTCTTCTTTTTTTTTTTTTTTTTTGAGACAGAGTTTTGCTCTTGCCGCCCAGGGTGGAGTACAATGGCATGATCTCAGCTTACTGCAACCTCCGCCTGCCAGGCTCAAGTGATTCTCCTGCCTCAGCCTCCAGAGTAGCTGGGATTACAGG
The DNA here is from genome assembly GCF_037993035.2 of Macaca fascicularis. Classification (NCBI taxonomy): domain Eukaryota; kingdom Metazoa; phylum Chordata; class Mammalia; order Primates; family Cercopithecidae; genus Macaca; species Macaca fascicularis. Next base: position 38,607,305 of record NC_088395.1, on the reverse strand, counting down.
CTTGTGCCACCATGCCTGGCTAATGTTAAAATGCAGATGTCTGGCTGGGTGTGGTTATTCCCACCTGTAATCCCAGCACTTTGGGAGGTTGAGGCGGGAGGAATGCTTAAGGCCAGGAGTTTGAGACCAGTCTGGGCAACACAGTGAGATCCTGTCACTATGACAAAAATTTTAAAACTTAGCCAGGCATGGTGGCACACACTTGTAGTCCTAGTTACTCCAAGAGTGAGGCAGGAGAATCACTTGAGCCCAGGAGTTTGAGCTGACAGTGAGCCATGATTGTGCCATGGCAGTCCAGCCTGGGCAACAGAGCAAGACCCCACTCTAAATAATAAATAAATGTAAAGGCCTGAACTAAGCTACATCGATAGAAATCCTAACAGTGACTGTCCGTGAAGGGGTCAGGAATGATAGGAGGGGACACATGTGGTGATGCAAATAATCTTTATTTTGATTGCAGTGTATTGTGAGGGAGAACCTCAAAACACAAGCAGAAAAAGAGTAAGTGAAAAAATGTTATTATATAATAATTAGAGACAGCAGGAGGAAGAAAAATGACTCTGGGCTTTTACGCAACAAGTGAAATTAAAATATCCTCTAACATTTGTAAGCTGCTTTATAGTTTATAAAGTATATTCATTCATAAAATTGTATTTACTATTTATAATAATCCCATGAGGCTCACATAATTAGGATACCCATTGCAAGATGACAGTGCAGGCTCACAGAAAGTTAAGTATTGCCCTATGTCCCACAGGCTGTTAGGGACCAAGACAAAGCAAAAACCCAATGTCCTTAATCATAGGCCAAGTCATTTTGACTACACCATGCCAGGAACTTTTTTTTTTTTTGAGACGGAGTCTCGCTCTGTCGCCCAGGCTAGACAGTGGCCAGATCTCAGCTCACTGCAAGCTCCGCCTCCCGGGTTTACGCCATTCTCCTGCCTCAGCCTCCCGAGTAGCTGGGACTATAGGCGCCCGCCACCTTGCCCGGCTAATTTTTTGTATTTTTTAGTAGAGACGGGGTTTCACTGGGTTAGCCAGGATGGTCTCGATCTCCTGACCTCGTGATCCGCCCGTCTCGGCCTCCCAAAGTTCTGGGATTACAGGCTTGAGCCACCGCGCCCGGCCAGGAACTTTTATAAGTTAGTTTTCTTGGTTACTTGGTATAGTTCATTGTATTTTGTGTATCTGACTTGTGCTTAATCTGGTTCTCTACACTGCAAGCTCCCCTGAATAATGAATTTATTAACATTATCCAAATGTACAGGAACCAGGGTTGACAAGCTGCCGGAACCACAGGACTCGATCAATCTGTGACTAACATCCAGCATCTTGGACTCTTCCATAATCAAACCATGAGAATAAGGACTAAACATCACAGGGCTAAAAGAAAGCCTGTTCAATTAACACTGCCACAATTATGTTGCTTTGCAGATTACAGTTTCAATTTGTCTTGAAACTTCACAAATGTCCATCTTGTCCTCTTAATAGCATGCAAACAATTGAGGTTAGGGACCAAATCACTGTGTTTTACATTTCCAGGAGCATCCAGTATGGTGTCCTAAATATAGTGCATACTCAATAAATGCTTATTTTATCAGTATGTTTGGTACCTTCTAGAAAGTAATAGTGTCAAAATTAGAATTCTTTGACACAAAATTTTGTATCACAGACAAGGCCGGGCACGGTGGCTCATGCCTGTAATCCCAGCACATTGGGAGGCCAAGGCAGGTGAATGACCTGAGGTCAGGAGTTCGAGACCAGCCTTGCCAACATGGTAAAACCCCATCTCTACTAAAAATACAGACTAAAAGATATTTCAGTAAAACTCAGGACAAATGTACCATGAGCGTTTATGTACTAACTGCATGTGTTCTATCCCTTTAATCAAAGTGGGGGAATAATTTTACAGAGCTTAACTAAAGGATTGTAACTAGCAAAACCAACCAGTAGAAACTTCCGTGTTAAAAGAATAGTGAGCATAATTTTTTTTAAAGTATGTATTTCTGGGTGAACATAATTAGAAGAAAATCTATAGGCAGCACAGACCTCTCCAAACTTTGATGCCTATTTTCTCCCCTAGTGTACCCCTCATTCTCACTGAAGTCAGATGGCTTTCAGGCTGAGTTATCTTAAAAGATACACATTAGGCCGGGCGCAGTGGCTCAAGCCTGTAATCCCAGCACTTTGGGAGGCCGAGACGGGCGGATCACGAGGTCAGGAGATCGAGACCATCCTGGCTAACACGATGAAACCCCGTCTCTACTAAAAAAAAAAAATACAAAAAACTAGCCGGGCGAGGTGACGGGCGCCTATAGTCCCAGCTACTTGGGAGGCTGAGGCAGGAGAATGGCGTAAACTCGGGAGGCGGAGCTTGCAGTGAGCTGAGATCCGGCCACTGCACTCCAGCCTAGGCGACAGAACGAGATTCTGTCTCAAAAAAAAAAAAAAAAAAAAAAAAGATACACATTAGCACTGTTCTTCCTAAGTGGAACACTGGGAAATTTAAGCTCTGACCTCAGTGAGGGACCATGAACTGAGACAACCTGTTTTCCCGTGGCCACCAGTATCTGGCAATATGAAGACACAAATGTCCCAGAAGTACAGATAAAAGCAATGAAGTACATAATTACACCTGTGTTTGCACATTCTCGTTCTTAAAGGCAGAATTTTAAAATAAATATCATCCCTAAATTCTATCACCTTAATGCAATTTTTGAAATTTGGGGACATTCCACTTCACATGAATGCATATAATTACAGCATGTAAATTACACATCATCATTCACTTGAACAAGGAAGTAATTAGAGCTTCTCAACTTTTGCTAAGCATAGAATAGCTGATGCCCTCCTTTAAGATTATCTGGCACTTCACAAGTTCTTCCAAGCAATGGTAACTGCGAATGCACTGTCTCCAACTACGTACACCTCCCTCCTTTGGTTTCTGACATGCCCCTGCTAAGAATCCCTGTTTTACTTGCATTCACGGCTCCTAATATTTCTACTCTATTCCACTGCCACTTCAGGGAAAGAGTAAAAACCATCACTACCTTCACAAAATCCCACAGCCACACACATTAATATTTGTAGGAGCCAACCCTGCAACAAAATTCAGTAACCAAAGCCATAGCCACATCCTGTCTGCCACAAAATCCTGCAGCCTTTCTTTCTTTAATGAACGTGTAAAAGATATTATAGAAAAGTTCTATGGTATTGGATCTATACTTTTTGCCAGATGACTTTTTCCAAAGTTTTAATGTATTTACAAGTTTTTTTTTTTAACAGAAAGTACACCAACTATTACTAGTTTAAAAACCAGAGTTTTAAGTCTGTCTGACCAATAAGTCTGGAATTTACCAGGTCAGTAATTCACTGCCAGGTAATTGACAAGAAGTACCTTAACTTAAACATAAATTGTGCAGGCACCCAGAAAACAACTCTATACTTTCAGGTGCCTCATGTGTAAACTGACTATTATTTCATAGTGCTGATGAAAGGTTTAAATAGATAATTTCTCTAATATACTAGCCAGGCATTTAGGCCTGGTAAACAGGAAATGTCAAACAAAAGCAGTGGTTTTGCCATTGTTATTTTTATTATTTGTTATTATTGAGTGCTTCCAAGTATTTCCACAGCCATGCATGCTACCAAGAATCTGTACTGTCCAAAATCCTTTTATGTTCTGAATTGCCTCCTGAAAGAGTCTGTCTTTCTGTTAAGCTTCTAGACAATTATAAATGCAGAGGTTTGCTCTGGCTTTGGGGAAAAGTAAGTGTCGTTTTGCAGCTAGAAAATACTAATCTCCTTACTTTCTGCAGAGCCCCTTCTATTCTATGCTCACTGTTTAAAAGAAAGTTTGCTGTCATTAGCTATCATTTTCTTTTTCTTCCTTCAAATAATCCCTTCAATACAAATTTAATTAATTTGGAGATGGGGGTCTTGCTATTTTGCCCAGGCTGGGTTTGAACTCGCCATCTTCCCATCTCAGTCTTCCAAGTAGCTGGGACTACTGGTGCACAGCTTTGTCATTCATTTGCAAATCAGCAAGAGCAGCTGTTTTAAATTGAGCTCTTGGAAGAGGCATAAAATTTGTCAACTCCTTTGTTTGCAGGTCTGCCATAGGATTACTGTGGGGACCCTGTCAAGGGGGACAGACCCAGCCAGGAAGCAATGGGCTCACAAAGCAGCAGAATTAGAAGCTTCTGGGAATTAGCAAGGGCTCCAAGGCTGCCCCTATCCCCACGCCAGCCAACTGAAGTGATGCCACACGTCATAGTAGCAACGAGCAGCCTGAGTAGGATCAAACTGGTGTTGGTGTATGAGTGCAGATGGGTGGGGTGACTTCACTGCAAATACTGATGTCATGACATTTTCTAAACCCTCACTGTATATCACATTAGACATCACCATCAGCAGCAAGACAGTGAGGGGCAGGAGGCCACAGTGGCTATGAGAGAAGGCTTAGGGGTTGTCTTCCTGGGTTAGAATAATCCTGTTCTATACCACTTACCAGCTGGGAGACCTTTGGCAAGTGACCTGTGTGCATTCCTTCATCTGTAACGGGGAGTCAGTGATGATCAAGTACCTACCTGACAAGGCTGATGGGAGGATTAAACAAATTGATATGTATATATATAAAGTACTTGGAATAACACCTGGTACATCAGAAGCATTCAATCAATGTTAGCTACTATCTTCATCAACATCATCTCCGAGTCCAACCCTCACAATTTTACAAATGAAAAGATTGAGGCTTGGAGAAGCAAAATATTTGCCTAAGATAACACAGGGAGTTAGAGGCAGAGCCAGGACTAGAATCCACGTCATTTATTCATCCCTACAGATCGCTTCAAAATGTCACCTTTAAAGGCCTCTAAACAACTTCTATTATGGATGGGGGTTGGGGAGTGTAAAAGAGTTCCTGGGGAACAAGGTCAGCCTTATCAGGACTGTATATAGTGACAATACTTAATTTATTCTGAAAATCAAAATTCATTAAGGAAATGCAAAAGATATAAATCCAAAGGGACACTCGTTATCTGAAAAAACAAGCTATGGTAAACTACATCAAGATTTATTTTGATACTAGTGTGCTTTCTCCTCATTCCCAATCAACTCTCTGGTCACACAAGGTTGAAATAAAGATTTAACATCCTAGATTGTCACCAAAACAACAGTGCTGCTATTCCTTAAGCTCAAGGTCAGAAGAATCAGCATGTCTCAGCAAAATGTTCCCCCAAACAGGTGACTCAGAATAATTTTAGCCTATACATCACCTGCTGAAACAAAACCTCTCTCCTGTGCATAGTTTACTGAGGTCAGCGCAGCTTGGGAAGAAGGGGGAGTTTGGGCCCCGTTAATTTTATTATACCCACTGAAGCCATCTATCCTGCACTGAAAGCAACATTCATAGTGTCAGAGTGAGAGCAGCACAGGGCATTGTCAGGATTCCATAAACCCCAGAGATTTACTTTGTTGGTCTTTTACAGGCAAGATACCACCCTTTCTGGCCCTCCTTCCCATTATCTCTCATTCACTACCACCAAAGCAAAAACTAGTTTGTTTTATTTTATTTTTTTAATTTTTTTTTTTAAGACGGAGTCTCACTCTGTTGCTCAGGCTGGAGTGCCGTGGCACAATCTCGGCTCACTACAAGCTCTGCCTCCCAGGTTCACGCCATGAGTAGCTGGGACTACAGGCACCCGCCACCATGCATCTCCTGACCTCATGATCTACCCGCCTTGGCCTCCCAAAGTGCTGGGATTACAGGCGTGAGCCACCACGCCCGGCCCTGACTTAAATTTTTAAAAATTTCATTCCTTAACCTATACTTAGTGCCCTTGGAACTGATCTATTTCCTGTCACACCCAACTTCCATTCTAACAATTTTGCTTTTCTTAGTAAAATTGGGGAGATTTTAGTTTAATATAGGCTAAATCTCAATTTGATGTTTTAGTAGTAAGTACTTTCTGCCGAGTCTTAGCTACCAACCACATTGCAGACACATGCCCCCTCTTGTGGCTTTTTTTGCTTTATTTACACATCTTCTTTTATATTTATTTGAACAAATAGCCCAACTGTATACCTTCGTTCATACTGAAAAGCCCTCCTCCTCAACTACTAATGTTCTGCCCATCCTTTATAGCTCGATGTGGGGTTATATCTTCTCCCAGGATTTAAATCCCTTATACTCAAATCTGATGCTGCAACAATACCCAATAAGCTGCAGCCCCCTTCCCAACCTATCATGTAATTTTGTGTCTTTCCTCGTCATCTGCTCGGATATTTAAGAAACTTTGCTAAGGACCCATTGTGCAAGTTTCCCCACTCTCCCTCCAATTCTTCCCCAGCAGAGGTTCTCTCCCCTTTCCGGGCTGCTGGTCACTGACACCATCATCATCACTATCACCACAGCATACAAAGCACTGCCATGGGCTAGGAACTCTTGGAAGCATGTACCAACTTATTCAATCCTTATGATAATCCTACCTCATGGGAGATGAGGAAATGGAGGTAAGGAGTGGTTAAATAAACTGTCCAAGATTACATGATCAGGAAATGCCAGGGTCAGGATTTGAACCCAAGCAGCATCACTGCAGTCTATGCTTTTAACCACTGTCCTCCAGCTGCTTACTCTTGTAGCTGTTTGTACTATGTGATTACACTCTATCTTAATCATTTACATGTGCATCTTCTCAGTAGCAGGAGCCTTGGTTAGGTCGGAGGTTGTTTCTTATTGAATCTTTCATCCTCTGAATTTTGCTGCATTTAAGTCCATTTCTCTGAGCACCAAAGATTACAAAGGCCACTGTTTATAGTCATTTATTCCTTCCTTATTTGTTTCGTGTGTTTAGGTCTTTTCTCTCTAACTAGATTTTAAACTCTCGACGAGTAGAGACAACCCCTCAGCTTTTTCTGAGTCAACCTCGGTACTCAGCACAGTAATGAGCAAAGCATAATTGTCCTATAAATACCCACTGGGAGACTGGGTGGCTTTTTTCCTCTCATGATGGTATTGTCCACTTGTCCTTATTCAACATTATTTTGTTGAGTTTTTCAATTAGTCACAGTCACCCCGAATCCTAAGTTCAATCTTGAAATGTCCTAGCCACAGCTGCTCAATTTAATCATACAAATAACCTCGAGGTGTGCTCCCTTTAATCTCTGGGAACCACTGCAGACAGGGTCAAAGAGAAGCTGCAAATTCACTCTGGCAACACAAATGCACACCCCAGAGCATGCTGGAAACAGAAAAACAGAAATTGTTAATGGCTTTCAGGAGAAACATGACAAGTATCTACTGCAAAAGGAGGAGAGCTCTTTGTACCTAAGTGAAATAATGATTTTATACTTTGTAATGAAAATGAAGAGGCAGTAGCAGCATGGGGCATCAGCTAGTGGAGAAAGGCTTCATAAGGCCTGAGAAAAAATGGTAAGAGGACTTTCCAAAAGACTAGAAGGAGGAGATTCCAGGAGAAAAGCATTTCTTCTTTCCTTTTCTGGTACCTATTTACTCTCTCTTTCATTCTACCTTTGCTGTGATCTTGGCTAAGATCTGTGAGCCTCAACCTCCAATCTGCAAAATGAAGATAATGTCTGCACCATGGGGACAAAACGGGAAAGCACCGTGAAAATTACACACCATCAGACAAAATTCAGATCTTATTGGCTGTGAGAGTTTGAAGGAGTACATGAACAAAATTTAAAAAAAGGATCAGAAGGTGAATTAAGAGGGGAGAGTGAAAGGAAGGAGGAGGAAACAGTCACATAGTTCTTTTCTATAGATTTCAGTTTCAGGGTACACCAGAGAAGAGCATCACGGAGAGAACCCCACTATTGGGTAGAGATGTCAGAGGACAGCTACTTCCTTCAGAGAGGGGTTTGGACTCCTTTCATCATAGTTAACTCTGTCAACGCCACCCTGAAGGTCAAGATAAGCAATAATAGGTTCAGCAAGTTAAGAACAACATACATGCCTTCCCAAGGGAACTTGCATTACTAGTATCATACAGTTTTCTTTGTTCTTCAACTACAAACACACACCTGGAAGGGAAAAGCTTCACTTGAGAAAGTTCAAAGCCTCTCTTCAGAACTGTAGACAGTAGAAATTCTTAGAGAGGGGGCTGCACTCTGGGCATTAATCATGCTGCAAACATACTTGAGACCTCCCACTGGGAGGCTGTGGACCAAGTATCCAAGGCCAAGATTCTACACACAAATCCTCTAGCAGAAAGACTGAGCACAGACTTTGGCTTGTAATCTGACCAGGCACAAAACCCAGCTCCCATGAATACCTAACAGAGGACCTTGGGCAAAGCGTCCCTTACCTCATGTAAATGAGGATAACCAATCTCACAGAGGTGTGGTGGGTATTAAATGAAATATAGCTAAAGTGCTTAGTATTGTGCCCAAAACATACAAGTGCTCAAGAAATGTACTGCTAACCACTGTTATTCACCCTCCAAAGCAGAATCAGCCTCAGCTCATAGGAAGATGTCTCCTACTTAATGTGATTTGAGAAGCATGAGATAGATCTTTCCCCAATCTTTCCTTCCCACACAGTAAATGCCAGACTTCTTACAATTTCATTTTAAACGCATATTCTGTAAATGTTAGCATTTTAAGAGAGAAAATACCTTTAAAAGGCAACAAAATAGTGACTCTTCTTAATGAACATGTGATTTAATCAAGTCAGCCTTGGCAAGGGGAGGAAGGGCTTGCTTGTTGAGGAGATGTCCACTGAAAGTCTCTCTCTCATCACAAACAGAAAATGTCCAGGCTTCTCCTTGAACAGTAAATGCTGTGGACAAAGAGCTTTGGGGTAAAGTCGGCCTGGGTTCCATTTCAGGCTTTGTCAGATAGGTAGTAAGTACCTAGCTGATTTGAGTACAATCTCACTGAGTCTCAGTTTCCATATCTGTAAACACAATAAGATGCAATCTTGGGAGTTGCCCTTTTGTTCTCATATTTCACTATTATGATATTTATGAGTTTTGAAAGGGGGTGAGGAAGAGGCCAGGAGAAGTAGAAACTTGTTAAATGTGGAGTCCAGCACAGAGAAGGGGCTAAAGAAATGGTAGTTTCCCTTCCCCTAAAAGAAAGGCACCCTAAACATTCAATCCTGAAAAACTAAATTTCAATTACCTTCAGGCTTCTAAAATGCAATGAAAATTCAGTTTTGACACCAACATGTTTTAAACCTACTTCTGCTTCTCCTGGCATCCTCCTTGTTCCGTTTCAAAACCCATGAAGGTAAATGATAGTAAAAAACTATCATTGTAGTACAAAACTGTCCATTTTTGCTTGTGTATATATTTTTAAAAATCCTATTCCATTCATGGCTGAGTTTTCTAGGAGGATCCAGAAAGAAGGATCTAGAAAAATCTAGAAGAATTCTGGTAAATAGAATCACAATTAGAAAATAAGTGGTCATCATATGAAATGTGGCAATTACAATGAAAGTGAGAAAAAAAAAATTCTCATCCCTTTAGGATATGAATCATTGCTCAGAGATGAGGGAAAGACTAAGCCTGAACTTGAAGTTGCCAAAGCAGACCCCACTGATGAAGACAGTGCATACATTCTCACCCAAACCAAAGAAGAAGCAATAGAACCATCCCATAAGAACCGCAACCCAAGAACAGGTCATATTTACATCTAACAATAACCCAGTATGTGGCAGAATGTGACGTGCCACGAGAGAGACAACCATGTGCCACAAGAGTACAGACAGCAGGAAATCACTTCTCACTAGGAGAAGCAAAAAAAGATTTCACAAAAAGTAGGATTCAAACCAGGGCCTACGAGATAGAAAGGATTCTGATGGCTGGGGATGAACAAAAGAAAATATTTCAGGCAGAAGGGAAAATATAAGAACCAAATCAGATGATGTAAAGGGGCCATCCCACATAGCATGTGAGTGCTGGACTTGTGTGCTAGACTCAGTGGAATCCCTTCTCCACCACTCACAGGTATGTGACCTTGGACAAGTCACATAACTTCCTTAGTACCCAGTTTATTTATTTTTTCTCTGTAAAAGGGGGATGACAACAGACACCTCAGGAGGCTGTTACAAGGATCAGATGAAATAATGTGAAGTAAAACACTTAGGTCTGTGACTAACACTAAATGCCCAATAACCCAGAGCTGCTGCTATTCTTATCTCATTGTCACACAAGAAGTCCCTTCTAAAGACTAAATAAATATGCCTTTGAGGAGACTTTCTAGATGTGGTTGGGGAGAGCTTGCTAAAACAATTCCTTCTCCATATAATCGGTCAGAGGCAAAGGGTGTCGTAAAGATAGCTAAATGTATTTCTCCATGTACACTAGGAGGCTTCTACCTATTAAAGCATTAAAAGAAAAGACACTTAAAGCCTTTCCCTAGCAAAGTCCCTGCTTGCTGTATGCCTTAAACCCCTGCATTCCTGAATATCCAAAATGCTTACAGAGCATCATACTGGTGGGCTAAATTGAATTTTCTTATTAACCAAGAATTAATAGAAGACCAATTTGTCTTAACTCAAAAAAATCTGAAGCCCACGAGTACACTCCTTACCTTAGAACATGCAGTGTGACCGTAATTTAATCTGTCTTTCATGATTTAAGACCTGGCAGTGCCCAAGGCCCATATAATTAAGGAAGGTTCCACACAACTGAGGCTTTGCAGAGGAGGAGCTGGCCCAACTTTAAAGGCAAGCTGATGCGAATGGCAGATACTTTGAGACTAAGGTAGAAGATAGGGCTCTACAATCAGGGGCTTCCAGACTTGACCACGATCTACATAAAAAAATCAGATTTATGCTGAATAGCCATATACGTACACATATACAGCTTAAACATGGCTTTCTCAAAACACTACTTACCCTCAGTATGAGCATGTATTGTATTTTCTACTCCGTTGTATTCAATGTTTTAAAATGTTGATCATGACTCACTAAGATGATCTTAGGAACCCACAGTGTGAAAAACCTTTTTATAGGTGGCACTCAGATTGTACCACAGGGGGCCTGCCCTGTGATTTTGGAGAGAGAAAGTCACATAGGGTGAAGGAGGTAAGTCACTACAATTTCAATTTTTAAAAAACGGGCAGAAGATTAAAGACTGTAGCATTTTATCAGAATTGGGAAGTTAGAGGGGAGAGAGGTATAGCTCCCTAACGTGCAGTTATAGGAAGGTGCCCGTTCACCCTGCTTCGCAGAGTTAGCCAGGGACCCATGCCATGCCCTACAAAGTAGGGGTACATAGTGTGGAATCCTTAACACTTCCATTAACAGGCCAATCATGGGTAGCTGCCTATAGGGGGCTCTCTGGTGGCTCCAGGTCTCATCTAACAGCCAGTGAAGCCCCCCTGGGGCTGGAGCAATCTGTTACCTCTTGAGGGGCCTATAGCGTACACTAATATTGACACATCCTTCTGCTGCAGAATAAACCAAAAATCACTAAAATATGAAAATATTTTTTCACTTATTCAACTGTCACATATGTCTGTGGGAACCCCAAGTACACCAGAGGCACTTCTCCACAAAGAAGCTTCTATCGATGGGGAGCCTAGTGTGTCGCGGACCACCTGTGTGGCACAGCACTGCCATCCAGGGAAAATAAACTTGCAACTAGGAGAAAACCGTTGGCAGCCATCCACGTTGGCAAACCGCTGTGTGCATGTGGCACATGGGAAGGTTCCTATCAGCAGGGGCTTACTCTCCTGTGGGGAAAGATGGCTGGGTTTCAAGAGGCACTGGGAAGGAAAAAGTGAGTTCAGCAGCCTCAACAATAACTAAGCAGCACATGAAGGAAAACAAGCTCTGCTGAGCTGGGCCACCCAAGGGATCTGGGGTTGAACTGAAGCAATGATAGCCATGACATTTCTAAGTCTAGGAGCAAGGACACAAGATTACATATCTCTTTTAGAATAGACTGGCCTTGAGCATGTAAAACGGAAGCAAACTGGGGAGGGAGTTTTAGAGGAAGTAAACATTTGCCATGGTACACAAGGTTAAAGCAACATCAGAATAACCGTATTCATGAGAACATACAGGTCATATGAATTAAAAACAGTATTTTTGGAATTTTACAGGAAGGAAATCTGCCCACTAGAATACCCAAAGGCGAATTTGCAAGACACCAAAAGCAGCAGTAAGCTGAAATCTTAACCAGGACACAGGAACTTCCAGGGTTGCTAGCTAAGGAAATACCTCCCAGAAAGTCAGGATGTAACAATGAGCCTCAATTATGAAGGGGTTATTTCTTATATAGTCAGGTGCTTTGTAACATCTTGGCTATTTGTCCTGTGATGTTTCAACAGGACTATGGTTTTATTATAGAAATTATGGACAAAAAGAAATCCGACCAGGCGTGGTGGCTCACGCCTATAATTCCAGTACTTTGAGAGCCCAAGGCTGGCGGATCACCTGAGGTCAGGAGTTCGAGATCACCATGGGCAACATGGTGAAACCCTGTCTCTACTAAAAACACAAAAATTAGCTGGGAGTGGTGGCAGATGCCTGCAATCCCAGCTACCCTGGAGGCTGAGGCAGGAGAATTGCTTGAACCCGGGAGGTGGAGGCTGCAGTGAGCCAAGATCGCGCCATTGCACTTCAGCCTGGGTGACAGAGGTGACTCTATCTGACAAACAAAAAAAAAAGAAGAAAAAAGAAAGAAACCCCTGCCCTACCCCTAATGCTGATTCTGTCACAGGGAATACGGTCCTGGCCTCTGTGAGCCTGCCTCCCACCAGGTGCCTCAGCACTGTCCTCTACTGTTGGTGTCGTCTTTCACTTCTGTTCAATATGATAGCCTTGGGGCTGGAGTTCCATAATTTTCCATGATGCTCTGATCTTTGAGTTCATTCTCATCCAAAACTTACCTTGGGGATTTGCTTATCAGTCTCGCTGATCCTAAGTGCAAGAAATTTGATTTTGAACAGGGACAACTGTTTGGAACAGAAAGTAACTTGCAATTTTAAATGTTTCTCTACGAGAAGAGAATGAGTAACGGTTATTCACTCAAAGTCAGGGTGATGGTTATGAAAGAATCTGTACGAGCAAGGGAAAAGAAAATGGCTTCTGTCCTGCTGTTAAGTAGGTTGACTTAGTAAACAGAGGACGGGGCAGGTATACTTAGCTGTTCTGATCAACAGTGAGAGGTTTATTGCACTCAAATGTGTCTTGATTCTGGGGTATAGCCCCTTTACGTTTTGCAAAAATAAAAAATAAATAAATAAAAAACAAAACAAAACAAAAAACCCTAATTAGCAAATGCATAAAATTAACGGGGCTACAAAGAAGGAATTTTTAAAGTTTCACCTGAAAATGAATAATTGAATCCTTTGCCAGAAATGGGAAGTCTGTGATGAACTTCACGGGGTACTACTCATAAAGGCCTGCACAGCACAGGGCCACTCAGACCCATGGCCTACCTCAACTGGAAGGGCCCACATAGCTAGCGGTAACAGTGTTTTGGAAAGCGGGCTTTGGGGTGAGACAGAGTTGTTTCGTGTTTGAGTCCTACTCTGCAATTTCTTGCTGCAGAACTTGGGACAAGTTGTTTCTGCTTCAATTTCCTCATCTGCAAATGAAGATAGTATTAGTACCTTTTTCACAAGGTTCTACTAAGGACTGAATGAGGTTAACACACAGCGTGGGGCATATAGTAAGTGTTCAATAGACATTAAGTATCATCATCATCATTTTAGATTATTCCAGAATTTACTTTTCCTCTCTTTCTGGCAACGATGTTTCTAAGAACAAAAGAGCATCAATTTTCATCAACCGAGATGGAAAATGGTGTGAATTTCTTAAGAGATGTTACCAGAGACCTACATCATCTTCCTCAGGAAATGGAAATAGTATAGAAGTAAGATCCCTTTATGACACCACCTCTGCCCCCAAAAGTCTTGCCAAAACCTAACAGAAGAGGCATTTCATAATATTTTTCTACCTTTGAGGGCATCTTGGCCTCAACTAGAAAATCCTTGCACCTAAGGTAAAAAATTCAAACTAGATCTAGGGGTGTGTTTCATTTAAAATTAACTTAAAATTGACTTAATTGACTGGACTAATTAGCTCCTTTCTCTTCCAACCTTCAGGGTTCCAGGTAAAGATATAATTTATTTTCATAGAAGGAAGTTACAAGTCATAGAAGTATTTCCAAGTACACATCTGTATAAGGCAGGTTAAAGAAAATAATTTTCAGTGAATTTGTTGGCAGAGGCCATGTTTATTCAAATGGTGTCTATGCAAATTGATGGGGCACTGAAATTCCCAAAAGAACTGTGGCAATTCAAAAACACATCCACCCCAATCCTCACCAGTTCTTTAAATTTTTCTCAAATTTCCTGCCATAAAATGCACTGAGACCACCACTATTAAAATGCCAAAATTTAAAAATTTATAATCAATGTTTAAAGACTCAGATGGTAAATATTTACTTTCATGTTTGGATTTTTCAAAAATTAAGAAAATAAAAGCCATTTTTAAAAAAAATTATTACATCTATGAATAATGCAGAATTCTAGTCCACTGATCATTTGCTATCTAATTTAAAGGGGAAAAATATACCCACCCCTCTTTGATCCAAAGTAATGTGTAAATGGGCAGCACAGGTGAAAAGGTTAGTATTCAAGATTTACCGGCTGGGCACGTTGGCTCACGCCTGTAATCCCAGCACTTTGGGAGGCCGAGGCGGGCGGATCACGAGGTCAGGAGATCGAGACCATCCTGGATAACAGTGAAACCCCGTCTCTACTAAAAATACAAAAAATTAGCCGGGCGTGGTGGCAGCATGCGCCTATAGTCCCAGCTACTCCGGAGGCTGAGGCAGGAGAATGGCGTGAACCCGGGAGGTGGAGCTTGCAGTGAGCCGAGATCGTGCCACTGCACTCCAGCCTGGGCGACAGAGTGAGACTCCATCTCAAAAAAAAAAAAAAAAGAGATTTATCTAGTTCTTGGTACTGTACGTCTGTTCTCACATAGCGCAGAGGTAGAAATGAGCACTGCTCACTTGTCATCACAGATGGGGCATTTCTGACCGACTGTGGTGCTGATCACTGGGGTCTTCTCAAGGCAACTTGGGAGTACAAAGACATCATCTGGATCTATCCCAGATCACATTAAAAAGAGAGTTCTAAAAGTTAAAAGAAAAAATAAGAGGGATTTAAAAAGACATGCAGGCGCCCCAAATGGCCTAAAGGTATACCATGAACATGACATAATCATTACATCAGAATAGTAGAGACGTACACAAAACTACCATATTACACGTATTTGGTCCCCATTTGTATGTGTAGATTTAAAATTACATTATATTGAGGATACTGCTATACTCATAAACAATCTTTACCTGGACATACCAATGTGACATAGTCCTTACCATCAGGCCTAACTCTGAGGTTAGATGGAGGTAAATTCAGTCCTATCATAAGAGATAGACATAAACTAAAAAAAAAACTTTTAGACTAATATTTGTTAGGAAGCACCTGTATATTTACCACCCTTTAACCATGTGGGTTGTTGATTTCCAAAAATCATGAATATAAAGATGGCTACAGAACAGAGCAATATATCCACTATATATTTTCTTCTAGAAACAATTACACATTTGGCAATAAATCAAAATCATAAACTTAACAGGGCATGGTAACACTTTTTAGACTACATGAAGGACACAATCATTTTCTAAACTGATTTGAACATTTTGGATTGTAACTTGGCATAAAATAGCTAAATTAAAATGGGGAAATTTAAGTTATCCCTTTTGTTCATTTCTCTTTAACAATATTCTAAATTTTGAAAACATCTCATTCTTCTCAAGCATAACCATAAGAATCCTAAACCTTCCATAGTACAAGATTGTAAACTGGAAGCCAAACTCATTCTGGCTGTAACTATACAATTAGGCCAATTTTAGAGCCCAAAGGGGGGAAAAAAAAAAAAAAAGTCAATACCTTTTAAATGAGAATGGACTGGTTTCCAGAGTCTATAGACAAGATTGTAAAGGCACTCTATCATTGTGGAACAGCAAATACTAAATTGAGCAGAGACTTAAATTGATACAAGTCTGGGTTTCCCCAGAATTGTTTTCTAAAAAGCCCACGAGGAGGCCAAATTCCTGTAAGTTCTACATATACATGCAATGTTAGACATACTTAAGGGGCACTGGAGGCCCTCAGGTCAGAGGAACATGAAGGTGGAACAAGTTGTAGTACTCTTAGATATTTGGCCCTAAGCATCACACCTCCTGTCCCTTTTTCCTAAGAGGAGTGCTCTAAAGTGGTGAGTCTTTTATCGTGTATATGCATCCACATAGATACTGTCTCTCAGAGCAGCTAGGCTCAGTATTTCTGCTTAGCTTTGCGATTCCAAAGCTTTTTCGGAAACACCATAGTGGTTCTCAACACATTTTCTTCCAGTGCTACTCAAAAAGCAACAGGGTGCTAAAGGGTAATCAAGTGAACCATGTGATAATTAGGGATGCAATTTAAGTAATTCAAGTGTATTGTCCCAAATTTAATCAAGATGCTGCTGCTTTACAACAACAACAAAGTACACAAACCACGGTGGAAGGTTCTCCATATCGTATCACATCACCGTCTTAATGCTACAGGTCTGTGTTATTCATTGAACTAGCCAGTGGCTACTGAGCACTTGAAATGTGGCTAGAGCAAACTGAGATGTGCTCTAAGTGTGAAATCCACACCAGATTGCAAAGAATATGAAAAATAAAGAATACAAAACATTTCATGCATATTACTTATTTCTTTTTACTTTTTAACGTGGGTACTAGATAATTTAAAATCACTCACAAGGCTCACATACTGTTTCTATTGAACAAAACTACCATAGATTTTATTTAAAAAGAAAACAAAAAAATCAAGGGGGAAAAGCATTTGAAATACACAACATGGTTCTTGACTATATCTATGTTACTTAGGACGGGCCCAAAGACCATCCAAGGCCTCAAACTTACTGGTCATTAAAAATAGCTATAAAAATGCAAAGCCACCTGTACTGCACAAACCTTAATAGACTCCAGTGAATGGCATTCCTTTTAATGATGATGTCATCAAGTCCTCCAAAAACAAATACTTGGTAAATGTGAAATGAAAATCAAGTCAATAAATTGATAAATAACTCAGTTTTCCAAATCCACCAAGGAATGTTCAAGAGGTCAGAGGTGTTAAAAACCATCAGAATACCTAGTTGACAGCTGAATATAAAATAAGGAGCTTTGACATTCAACTCCAATACTGACCTGAGATGAAACAGAAGAATAAGGCAGACAGTGCAATCTTGCATGCAGAGATTTTTATTGTGCTATTTAAGTCAAAATCCATGACATTCATTTGAAAGCCTCCACAGATGGGTACCATACACTCTGCCCACCATGCATAGGTAAGGACTCTTTCCCTGCTCAGTAAAAGAGGACTGGAATTGTTTTCTTCTCTTTTTATTTTTAACAGAATTGCCACCATAAGTGTTCCTAAGACAAAAAAAATCATATTTGCCAAAGTCTTTCCAAAGCCACATTTATAAATAGGTCCTCACCCATAGATGTGATCCTGGAGTCATTTGCATACCTTGCTTGGGACTTACAGGACGCCCCTGGGAGTCCACTTACCAACACAGCTCCCATGCCCCACAGCAGGCATTGTGGAGGGGGGTATAAAAAGAGTACTTGGCATTAATGCCAATGGACTCCTATTTCTGGACATTGCCCAGGAGAAGACAATACGATCTAGAACTCTGCATCTGAAAAGCCTGTTCTAGACAGCAGGGAAGTACACCTTCATCCAAGGGAGTTCAGAGAGACAGCCCAGTGCAAGCCACTTGAAGTTAGGCTGACTTGCTTCCCATATTCAAGTCCAGAGGGCTCTCAGCAGGTGATCTGAAAGAAAGAGCTATAGAGTCCTACTGTGGCCACCAGAGGACTTAGCAAGGGCTGGGTGGAGGGCACTGCCCTCTAGAGGAGGCATGCATTATTACCAGTTTAGGGTCTGTACTCTGTGCCATCGTATGTCAGATACATATGTATCTGGTGCCATCCCTTCACAAGGGGCAAAAACCACTCAGTCAAATTGAGTATGCTTTCAAAAAGTATACTAGAGATAAAATAATTTTTAAGAGACTTTTTTTTTAAACCATAGGATTTGAGTCACTTTAGCTTTGGCAGGGGTTTGAGACAACTATGCAGACTTTACATGGTAATCTGGCCCCAACATTCCTCAATGTGGCTCTCATGATCTTGACTGGGCTTACTCACATGCCTGGGGACTAGCTACCCGGCAGCCTATCTATGCTGAAAAAGGGTGTTGGACTAGTACACACATTCACACCTACCTCCATATTTTAAGTTTATTGTTTACAAAATGCTTTCGAAAGTATTACCTCACTAACCTAACAGTCTGAAAAGTGTTAGCATCTCCATTTACATATGCAGAAACTAAGGCCAAGAGGGTAAGTGGATCAGTTTCCTCTGAGGGGGCTCTGAGTGCCCACTGCCAATCCATCAGATGCCTACTGGAACCTAATGCTTCTGCCAGCCAACCACCACACCGGCTTAACTTACAAGTCATCCTTGCTCATCCCTCAACGTAAATTCTTCCAGCCATAGTCTCTTCAATTTTTCTCTTTATCTATTTTCCCAATGTGTGATAAATTGCAAAAAATGCCCCACTTCCCTACCCCTTCTTACATCCCTACCCTTTGCTATATAATTTTGTGACTTTGAAACTTAGCTATGTGACTTTCTTGGACAAATTAGATGTTAGCAAAAGTGACCTGACCCAAGCAGAAGACTGAAGAGCACTTAAGCAATTCTGCTTGCTTTCATTCTTGTCTCTGTCTTTACTATGATAAGGCCACATCCAGGCTAGTCCATTGGTCCCAGAAGAAAGATGAGATACACACAAAGCAGAGCCAAGTTACCCCAGCCAAAGCCAGTATAGATTAGCTGACAGCTAGGTAACCCCTAGACATGTATGTAAGTTCAACCAAGACCATTAGAGCCACCTAGGCACCCCCCCACCCAATCTGACTCCAGAAACATGCACAATAAACTTATTATTGAATGCTCTCAAGGATTTATGGTTTCTGTGCAGCATTAATGTGGCAAGGGACAACCGGAACTTACTGCAACACTCTACACACCTACCCAAAGTCTTCCCATTGTTACTCAGTTCTTTCGTTGAAAAATAAACTCCTCTCTTCTGAATGTGCCTTTCACTTCCCAGCCCTCTCTGGAACCCAGATCTCCTCTGAGGGTACTGTGTCTTCTGTGGCCCTTTCTCCTACACCCAACACACTCATTGCCAGGAGGCAGGGTTAACATCTTTCTCATGCCCCAGTGCAACTTCCAGATCACTGCCTTTTCACTCTCGAATAGTCATCCTGCTCTCCTGATGCTCAGACCATCTGGCTATACCATATACCATACTCTATCACTTCCTATTAATGTCAAGTACCAATCTCTTTATATTTTTAAAGACTGACAGCTGGTTGATGGTTATACTGTATTCCATGTCCTATTATCCAGGGTGACTTCTTGCCCTTAGCGTCTCAGTCCTGAAGTATTCCCAATGGCAATGATCTTCACCTTCATTCCATGTCTGCCACCTACTCCCATAGCCAGAACATAAAATTTGTCAGAACCTGAAAGTACTTCCAGAATAGTATATCTAAAATCCCACTCTTTGACCATAGCCCTCTCATTTTTCCAGCTGTCACTTCTTTAGTGCCACTATATTTATTTTTCAGTCATTTATTCAAAGCCTGCCCTGTCCCAGGCACAATGCCAAGCACTGAAGAAATAGCAGTGAACAAGAAACAGTCTTTGCAGTGACAAATTCACATGATTCCCATCCTCAATAGATTCCTGGCATTGTCTGTAATTTTCTCCTTTGGATCTCTTTTCCATTCTCCATAAGATAATGTTTTTCAAAACACTATCTCCTTAAACTACTTACTTGGTCCCACGAAGTTCCCACAGATGACTTATGTCTTATACATCACAAAGAAAATTGAAGCTATCAGAAAGAAAATTGCCTCATACTTCTAAAATTTTCATGTATACACACTTGTTTCATCCTCCTTCCCAATTCTCAAAATCAAAGATGTATCTTGTTCAAAACTAATGCTTTCACCTGTGCTTTGGATCACATCTCCTGGCATCTCTATTGTTTTCCCCTCTCCATTGGGTCATTAATACACAGTATTTATCTTCAGGTAGGGCTAGCTGCTCAAACAGATAAACCCTCAAGTCTCTCCCTTAACATATTCTTCTTGTTCACATAGAATTACACTGTGAGTATTTGGAAGGGAGCCATCCAAAGATGGTCCTCAGTTGTAGCCAACAGATGGGGAAAGAATGGAAGATCACCCAGGGAGGCAACGCTTGGAGGTGGCATACGTTACTTCATGTTACTTCTGCTTTCCTTATCAACTAGAACCCAGCCACCTGACCACACCTAACTCTGAGGGAGGCTGAGAAAGGTAGTCTAGCTGTGTGCCTAGGAAGAAGATGGAATGGGGTTTGGTGAATCCTACTAGACTTTGCCTCAGTAGTTAAGAAAAGGAGTTTTAAAGTCAGAAAGACCAGGGTTCAAATCTCAGGCCTGCAATTACTGGGTGGGTGGTGGTGAGCTGATCTTAGGATTTAGACAGATTAAGGGAGACAATAATAAGAACCTCCTAAGCTCAACAGGGTGGGAAATGTATCTGCTCCATGCCTTGGTAACTGGCTAGATACATGTTGCTAGTGCTCAAGAGTCAGAAAAAGTATACTGTTCACAGGCAAGCAGAACTATTTTTCATCTTTATATCTTCCATAAACAAGTAAAAGATATGGAAAATTCCAAAGGTGTCTGGTCTCTTCCAGAAAACAAAAAAGTAGGACAGACCTCTGCAAACTGCTTTCAAGAATTCATTGTAGAAACTCTCAAACCTTAGTTGTATATTAAAAATCATCTGGGGAGCTTTAAAAAATCCTGATTCCTGGGTCACACCCCAAACCAATTAAATTAGATTATCTGGGGGTGAAACCCAGGCATGAATATTCCTTAAACCCCAGGTGATACCAATGTACTGTCAAGGTTGAGAACTACCACCTTAGAGGATTGAACGTTCAATATTGTATTTTTGCTTTCTAATTCAAGGGAGCAAGATACAGAAAGATTAAATACACTACTTATAATTGGGCAAGACAATTCTGCCTTGATTATTTGTTTCTTCTTGACTTAAACCTTTAGGCTCTAGTTACTATTTCTAGGCAATGTTTCTTAGCTCAGAGAACATTAATAACTAAAACCTATTTCTTCAGTGACCCGTAAGGTTACTGAGCACAGCTAACCTTACTAAGAGAAGTCAACATTCATTAGTCAAAAAACAGAGAAGTCTCTCAACTGTTAACATAAATAATTTAACAACCTAAAAATAAATACAATAATTGTCCTTCCATAGTACCTTTCATCACGAACCTGGTTTTCAGGGTCTCAACAGACGTGTGTGGTCAGAACCAATCTGGCAGCAACATTTCCTCCAGCCGGTAGGCATAATACAGCTTTACAGTGTGAAGCTTTAAATAACAACATTTTGATGGCTGATGGGGCGGGGGTCATAGCTTACTAGGTAGATAACAGAAATGCTGAAAGGCAAATTATGTCTAATATATTATTTGGTTGTGCCTCTTGCCTGGAGCCAGCCTAGGCTATCCATCTTTATAAATGACTACACTGTATGGCTCTGAAACAAATGAAAACAAAACAAAACAAAAAACACTCAAAAGTTCTCAGAGTTATTTGCCAAGATAATAAGAATCCATGCATCCCAAGTGTGACCTTCGGTCTGTTTCCTCATCCTTAAAATAAGCACAGTGGATGAAAATGTGGGTTGTGTTTCAGTTCTAACACTGAGATACACTTATTTCTCCTCCTTGTGACTCTACCAAAGGCACTGGGGAGTGTGGGAGGGTCCATGGAGAAGTATCTAGAGCATAATTTAGGAAATAAAAAAGTGGGGGCTTCAGGAAGGGTGCAGCTGTGGGCAGAACTGGTTTTTGTTTTGTTTCAAGGAAAGAAAAATCTGTTCAGTTTGAGGGCATATTGAGTTTGGAATATCAATATAGAGATGGCCATGGAAAATGAGTCCAGATTTCAGGAGAAAGTCAGAGTTTTCAGGATTGAGCTATTAGGTTGGTGCGAAAGTTAGTGAGGTTCTTGCCGTTACTTTAATGTCATGAGATGGCATGAGGTCACCAAACGAGTATAGAGGAAAGAGCCACAGACTGAGACCTGGAACCCACCCTGCATTAAGGGACTAGGGAGAGAGTAAGAACTAGTAAAGGAGGCTGAGAAAGAGCAACCAGTGAGATAGAAGGATAGCCAAGAGAAGGAGGTGCTTTGGAAGCCAGGTGGAGAGAAACTCCCAGAACGCACAGTGAGCTTTCAACTTCTCAGTGATTGAAGTTTAATCCTCTTCATGATTATTGGGGGCAATGGAAGCTGAGTTCCAGGAAGGTCTTTGATCGTACTACATGGCATTAGCTTCAGTGCTTGCCCTGTCATTCAAAAAGAAAGCCAAATTTCTCAGAAACCAAAGGGTCTGCTAGTAACGCTTACAAATAGGAGTAAATAAAACTGACAATGATCACACTTCGGTGTTAACAAAGTGCTGCCTCACATGGGCTCTCCTCGGATCTCCACAACTTCCCTGTGAGATGAGAAGGGTTAGCTTCAACTGTACAAAACAACAAACTACAAATCAATCAAGATTTAAGACCAACCATCTAGATTGTAGAAAAGCCATAGAACTTAGGTCTTCTGACCTCAAATCTTCGGTTCCATCTTCCATACCATATTACTTGTTATGTAAATGAGGAGAAACCCAGCTTCTTATTCTCTTCAGTGAGCAAGGCTATCCCAAACAAAGAGAAATACGCACACAACTAATATTTGCATATTATTTTGCAGATCACGCTAGCATGTGATCAACATCAGAAAAATAGGGGAAAGAACCAAGTCTGAACTAAACAAGTTATAGAAACCAAGATTAAAGACAGGCATGAGAACTAGGACTGCTTTTCTTTGCCTCACCATGGGCTTACTTAACATTCTACTGAAGGTAAATTGCCAACATGGTACTCAATCCCTCCACCTTCCCAAGTAGGACCCAATTCTGAACTAATGCAAGATACGGCATACCAGTCAGAATCCTAACTAAAGTTACAGCTTCTTTTTTTCTTTTTCTTTAAAGACAGGGTCTCACTCTGTGGCCCAACCTTGAGTGCAGTGGTGCAATCACAGCTTACTGCAGCTCAGAACTCCTGGGCTCAAGCAATCCTCCCAACTCACCCATCCAAGTAACTGGGATTGCAGGCACATGCTGCCATGCCCTGCTACTTTTAAAAAGCTTTTATAGAGACAGGGGTCTCACTATGTTGCCCAGACTGTCTCAAATTCCTGACTTCAAGCTACCTTCCTGCCTTGGCCTCCCAAAGGCATGAGCCACTGCACCTGGCCCAAAGTTACAGCTTCTTATTTAGAGCCAAGGATATTCAGTTATTCTGAGCCTTTCAGTCCCAGTCAAATCAAAGAAAGCATCGATCCTAGAACTAAGCATGAAACATTTCAAGTTATTTTAACTAACTAACTTCAGGACCAATCACAAATATACTGTGGGGTCTGGCCAAGGCGTGGCAACTTGAAATTTTTCTGACTCACTTCAGGGATCCAGAAGCAGAGTACTACATTAAATCAGTAGTTTTTGCCTTTATAAATTAGTTTAGATATTTGTGGATTATTAGTCATAAAAAGTCAAATGGTAGATTGTAAATGCAAAAGTTACTTACATACAGCATACCCTGGATTAAAATTCTGCATCTGCATCTGTTTCTGAAGTCAGCCTCACTAGAGAAAGTAATTATAGTACATCAGCAAAACTAAGTGGGACAGGTCACCACAATCACATCAGTTTGGATGCTATGTTTCTGAAATGCAAGTGATAGCAATTATTCCCTCTTTCTGATCAGGAAGCCAGTGCATTTTTATTTATTTATTTCTGAAAGATCACAAATGAATGTAATACAAAATTTAAAAGATACAAAGGGATATATGGTAAAAAAAAAAAAATCTTCTTAGGGAAAAGAATGGGAAAATATGCTTAAATTAGGAAAATCTGAATAGCTTCATTTTTGGTTTGGAGCACATACTTCCTTATTTTTCTTTATTTCACTTCCAAATGTAAGTTTATAAAACTTCTGTATTTATTACTATCTGCAACCCCAAAATAAGATGATTTGTACAATACAGGAGAGCCCCTAATCATAAAAATTCATTCTTAAGTTATATACAATTTTACAGTTTTGTCAGAGTATGCTCTGTGTTGGCAACCCATGAACACAAAACCGAGAATGTCAATACTGTGGATGTCACAGAGCTGCTCAGATTTTCAATCTAATTTAGGAATGAAAGGTTATGAATCTAAAATGACAATATGTCCTGCCTGCTAAACAAGCTCCTATCCTCCATACAACTATCAGCCCCCTTAAGGCTTCTGTGATTAAAATAAGCAGCAAAGCATCATTTAGAGACAATGCAAAGGCCTTTCCTGTAGCTCTTGAGAGAGACTCAAGACTGAGCCATGCCTTAGCTAATAAACACTGATAACCTATGCCATTTCAGGTGCCATTTGGAGTCTAAACAAGGTGAGAGCATGAACAATATCACCTGCAAAGAACACTTGCTGTGCTCTTTTAAGCAGCACCAAGTACTCAAAGAAGAGTGAATGCAACAAGGGCAGCATCCCAAATTCCATAGCAGGGCAGACTCCGATGCTATGGGGGCCCCGGTGTGAGTGGGGCCCAAACAGCTGGCGTGGCTGCTGCCTCCCAGTCAAGCAGGAGGCCTGAGATATCCCAGGGGCAGCAGTGGCCACCACCTGGACACTCTTATCACTTAGGCTCTTGAGGCTAGCAAAAATAGTACATTTCTTGGCTGTCTGAGATTTTTCAGTGCATGGTAACTTGCCATTTCCAGCAACATTGGCAGGTCCTAAGATATGAGCTCAGGACAAAGACAAGATAGGGATGAAATCCTTAGCAAGACACAGGTGCCAAAGTGCAATGTCTTCAAAGACACAGGTTCACCGCCAAGAAGAAAAGCCATCCAGCTTCCACTATAACACAACTACTTTGTTCCACAGTCTGTGCCACCCAGATGCCTCCCCACCACCCACAGAGAGACCACCAACTCCCAATCCTATACAGCCAGGATCTGTGCCCATTGTCCAATGAAGCCCCTAAACCTAACACAGCATCTCACAGAGAATCAGATGAAGGAAAATGTCTGCCCTGTAAACTGCTGAACTCACTGAGCAAAGGAATTAACATGAAGACTCTCCTAGCTAGTATGAAATGGTACCACTCTCAAGGTAGCTCAGCGACTAGCTGAGAAGCCAGATGGTTTGAGTAAAAGATTTGTGGAGGAATGAACCTTCCTTACTCTCCCACTCTCTCTCAGACACAAAAGTTCCCGCTGGAAAGCAAATCAGAGGGGAAATTATGCCGCATGCACCCTGACTTGACAGTAACTTCCAAATACACGCTATCAAGAACACCCACCCAACCATCTGCCTGTCTGTGATCCCTTTGCTTATTCGGAATACACAGAGAAAAAG
Organism: Macaca fascicularis; assembly: GCF_037993035.2. Taxonomy (NCBI): domain Eukaryota; kingdom Metazoa; phylum Chordata; class Mammalia; order Primates; family Cercopithecidae; genus Macaca; species Macaca fascicularis. Next base: position 38,581,640 of record NC_088395.1, on the reverse strand, counting down.
CCCAATAAAAAGGAAGTCATCTGGCTGACAGTCTGGGGGCTTTCTGAACTTCCCCATCCTCCGGAAATGCACAAGCCAGGTCTGCTTTTCTATCCAGAGAGGAACAGCATTTGATGGAGATGAATAGTGGCTGACAGTTAAAGATCAGTAAGAAAGTAAATGTATAATGGATTGTGAACTTAACGAGTTCTGACTTCCCTAACATGCTCACTGAAGTCTCTGTACTCCTGATGATTTAGAATTCAAGCTTCCTGTTCTAGTCTGTACCACCCTATGGTCCTTCCCAGTGATGGCTTGATTCCCTCCATCTTCCTTCCTCCACCTTCCTGAGGTTCACTGCACCAACAACTTCCAAGGTTCATTCTTCCTCCATTACAAACACCTTCCTTAATCTGCCCAAAATATTTTTAAATCGTTGTATGGCTTAAGTCTCCATCATTTTGTCCTTCTGACATGAACAGACAAATAGTAAAAATGTAAAATGAGGCTGTTTTTCCCATTAGTCAATCTTTCCCTGTCCCTTCCAATCCCCACAACAAAGAAAACTATCGCCCATCTGATCAAATGGATGGGTAAGCCTCACAAGATGAGGGCTGATTTCCCTAAATCAGAAGAGAGGCTCAGAGCAGAAGGAGTATTCTAAATAAAGAGAGCAGCATACAAATAATGAACCAGTGTTGCTCAAAGTGTGGCATGAAGTCTTCCTGCTTGACCAAAGCTTTGGTCAAGGTACCACTCTCAAGGTAGCTCAAAATGCAGATTTCTGAATACAACATGAGACCTACCAAACCAGTCTTTCCAGGGTGCATAAAATGCAAAACTCTGTGTTGCCTGTAGAGCACATCCCTCTAGGTTATCAGGTTCTAAGCTCTCACTGCTTTTGAGGTATTTTGCAACTTCGTAAGTTGTAGGCAACTGGAAGATATTAAAAACTCTGTCATTGTCTGGTTTTGCCTGACGTCCCTCCCCATTTAGGGGAAAAAACTAGTTTTGCTTCCATTTGCAATTCTATTCCTTTACTCAACATAAATTTGTGCTTTTTGACTTTTTCCCTTTGAACTGCTTATAACTTCTGCCAGGTTCCCTCACGTGAGTAAAATGAAATCTTTAAAACATGTTCATCCTTATCTCTATGAAAGTAATGATTTTGCCTTTTCTGAATATTATCTTTTAACAGAGGTAGGCCCAGGAATCTCTATTTGCAAAAGATGATTCTTCAGCACAGGAAAGTGGGAAAATCAGCACTCTCTGGCCGAATGCAACCAGCCAGGCTCTTTGTAGATCAAGTTTTCTTGGAATACAGCCACGGATACTGTGGCTGCTTTCGAGCTGCAGTGGAGTAGTTGTGACAGAGACCCTGTGCCCTGCAAAACCTAAAATACTATCTTGTCCTTTAAAGACAAATTCTGCCAACCCCTGCTTTACTGGAATAGCTTTCAAAGTTGATATTTATCAAGGAAATCTTTTAGTCACTGCAAGGCAATTGTGGATAAGCTGGCCATGCCACGGAAAGCTCAGTGGAAATACTGACGCTGAGTATGGTACCAGCACTCAAAGGTGAGAGGAGGTTCACAGGGGCTCAGGGAAATTGCAAAGTGGCTCTGAGGAAAAATACATTTTGTGTAGCAAGAATAGCCCACCTCAGTAAGCTATGGAAAGTGCTTCATACATTCATTCAGCAAGCACTTATGGAGAATCTACCGCCACCTATAGCAGGCAATGGGTACTCCATAGATCAAGCTTGTCCAACCCACCTTATCTTGTGGTTGTTCTGTTTTGTTTTTAGGCTTTTAGCAGCCTGAAGCCATGGTTTTTAAGTTTTTGTCTTTAGAGATGAGTGGAAAAGAGGGATGAGGAATGGGCTTTGCTGGCCAACCAGAAACAAAAACTAAGAATCCATGACTGTATTCTTGCCCTTGGACACCCCTGCCGTAGATGAATGAGGCAGGAACTCTGCCCTGCAGATGACCACGATTCAGATCATCATTATCAACCACCCCTATGTAGTGGATAAGGTATAGCCGTTGAGAGAGAGGCTCTGGAGACAGTCTTTGTGGGTTTAAAGCCCAGCTCCACCACTTACTAGCTGTATAACCTTGGGCACACTCTCTGTGCCTCAGTTTTCTCATCTGTAAAGTGGAGATATTAATATAGTACCTACCTTAGAGAGTTGTTGTGAGGCTTTGGTGAGTTAATACACGTAAAACTCTTAGAACAGAAGCTAACAAGTACTAAACGCTGTCAATTAGGGCTATGACTATAATCAGAACCTGCAATTACACGCCACTTGCTGCAGTAGGTCTCTAATGTACATTCCCCCTAAACCTTATAAGAGCTATGCAAGCTGCAAATTATCCCCATTTAATGATGCAGAAACAGGCCCAGAGAGGTCAATGACTTTTCCAAGAATGCAAGGTAGAGATAGGATTGAAACCTAGATCTGACTCTGAAGTCCAGTTTTCTTTCCAATCATTTTCCCTTGTGCAAGGTTGTCTAGAGTAATGGTGACCTCAAAATCACAGGTCTGCCTTCACGAGGTCTTCTACATTTCTTATGGGATTCAAAATCTGGCTTTGGAATAGCAGATTTTTCTACTATGAGACACCTAAATATTTCTCTTTAGGCAAGAATGGAAGAAATGATATCCTTATGATGAAAAAGTGTTAAAAATAAATTATTTTAACACTTTAAGCATTTTATTTCTCTCAAAATACTCATGGGATATGTTACTCATCATTTTCTTCTCTAGGTAAAAGGTCTAGTTAAATTTGAAAACCAATATAGTAATGCAGTGTATGGAGTGTCCTTATAATGTTCTTTTAAAAAAAAAAATCTTGAGAGGACATTAAAAGGCCCTGAATGTGCATTTTAAAGGAGCTGCAAGTGGTCCAGTGCTCTTTCAATCCCTTTAAATGAAAAGGGTTCTCTCTGTAGAAATTAAAAATAATTTGACTTGAGACACTGTATGAAAATGGAACCCCAGCTCATTTCAGGTTTCATAGGCAGAGGCAGGCTGATATTACTTTGCATTGGGGAAAAAAAGCTTATTTTCAGCTATGTGTAAGTATTTTATATTACATTCTTGTAGGAGAAGCTATAGTTACAGAAAAGAATATAAACAGAATCTTGTACTTAACTAAGCAACCATGCTTAGAAAGCTCACTGAAGCTGAAACATGTTATAAAAATAACACCCCTCAACACTCGAGAGTAAAAAAGATTTCATTGTTTAGCAATATTTCTAATACTCTAATATTCAAATCCACCCAGCCCATACTTAAGGCTATAGGCAATTCTTTAATGCTGAAAACAAAGTTTTTGATACATAATTTGGTCTGAACAATTTGGTTTGACAAAGGTTTACCAAAAAAAAGAATAATTAAATCTGTAAAGACTCTACAGCTCCCATTGATGGCTGGGCTGTATCCATTTTGCAAATCAATGGCTTCATACTGTTGCAAAAAAAGCAAAGCTCTCAATAGGGAAATGTGGTGCTGGTGCTCATGACACTGAATGGGTAATGAGTTACCTAGCCTTGTGGCCATATAGAAAATAAGTCCTTCATTACTGCACAATATCACCCATAAGACACACATTCTACTGGGTGGGCCAGAAAACCATGCATTCTTTGTTCTCCAGATAGACGGCACAACGGTGCCCATGAATGACCTTCAGCCACACACCAAGCTAGCAGGGAGGCGGGAGTCCCTGCAGCTGGGGAAAGCAGGTGCTTCTCATGCTTTGTGGGTGCCCCATTCACTTTGTAAAAGCCCAATCAAGGTTACACAACTCAAAACATGTCAGAATAGTTTTCTCCTTCAAAGTCCAGTTAACTCATAGAGATCTTAATAGGATTCACAGGCATTATTTCAACTCAGCCCCTGGTGGACGGGAAGAACTGGACTGGGTAAAAACTTTCACAGGGTTTCAAAACCCAAATCTTGGACTGCATTCAGATCCCAGCACTGCCACTTTTTAGCAGTGACCTTGGATGCACTGCTTAATCTGAGTTTCAACTTGTCTTTTGTAAACTAAGGATAATATCCATTCCTACTTGCATCTCTACACATGAAAAGAACTCAACAACAGTACCTGGCACAAAGGTGTTCCATAAATGCTCAGAAGCCTTGGGCTTCGAATAGTAAAAAATGTACCGGATTCAATAATGTAAAAAAGAAACAACAGTTCTGCCTTTCAGGTTAAGTCAGTGGAAATACATACATCTAATTTCACTCTCTTGAAACACCATAAAAACCACATCAAGGGATTGTTTTTTAAAAGACAAACTCAGGAAAACAGGAGATGGGACAATAGGAACAACATTTTGGAAGCTCCAAAGCAGACAGATGAGTGGTAACCAACTCAACAGGCAAGGGAAAAAGATAAAAACAAAACAAAAAACCTCAAACTAGCAGTGAGCAAAGCTGAAAATGGGCACAAGGCTTCTCTGGAACTGGGGGACAAGGGGGTCTCAAACGTGCAGAGGCTGGAAAGGAAGGCATCTGAGAAACTGTTACGTCTAGCTCCCCTTTCCATTCCACAGAGGGACTGCACTTTCCCCAGCCAGGAAAATATCCAGAGGATTATTTCCTAAAAAGGGTAAAACACAGGGTACCTATCCTGGGAGGCATAGTCAGGTCATGAGTATTCTAATGAAAATAGGGTCATTAAGTGACCAGATACACGCTGAACCCTGAATGCAGAGAGACTACCCTCAAGTCTTCTTTCCCCAAGAAGCTCCCACACTAAACACTAGACCTACCCTTCCTGCAGGAGACTTCAAGGCTTCTCTAGGGCATCTAATGACCCAAGGTGAAAGACCTAAAGATATTGTCATAGGCATTTCCCAACAAATGCCCAACCCAGGTCACTCTATAGTGAAAAAAAATTCAACAAGCTCCACCAACCTGCTTAGCTTCGCAGCAGCTTTCTAGTTCCCAAGAAACCAAGGATTACCAGACATCTGAGAAATGCCTCTACCAAGGAAGACAGATCAAAATAAGCAAACAAAAGAGCACTGGGAACAGAGACTATACACCTAGGAGAAACATTAAGCAAATATATATCAATGATATCCTTGGAGACCTAAGATACTACGTCCATAAAATTAAAAAATGATTTTTTAACCCAGAAAATTAAAGAACTGAAACAAACATTTTTGGAATTGAAAATTATTATGAGAAATCAAAAATAAGAAGATATTACCCCCAAATTAGAGCAAATACGAAGAGATGAAAAATAGGAGAAAACAGAAAATCAGATAACTGTTACGGAGATTCCAGCTCCTGAGTGTTAGTTGCAGAATGAAAAGAAAAATGGAGAATAAATGTTTCAAAAATAATTTCCCAAAACTGAAGAATTGAGGTGTCAGAATGAAATGGCACATAGTATGTCATACAATGCCCAGCATAGTGGATGAAAACAAACCCATGTCACGGCCCATTAGTGTGACATTTCAGATACCTGGGGACAAAAAGACTTTATAAACTTGTAGAGAGAAAAAGAAATCAGGTCCTAAGTATCCTATCAGGAATCAGAATGGCTTCATACTTCTCTACAGCCATAGTAGAAATAGAAGACAACAGATCAATGTATTAATTTTCCTTTAGAGCTTTGAATTCTACTCCCAAACTCCCATGAAGTATGATAGTAAAATAGACATTTTCAGGTATGCAAGGCCTTGAAAAATTTACCTCCCTTGTACCCTTTCTCACAAAGTTACTGGAAGTGCTCCACTAAAACCAGCAAGCAAAACAGAAGATATAAAAAGAAAAGAAGCTCTAACTCAGGAGAGAGGCCAAGGGAAGCTCCGGATGACAGCTGTGTACTAAAAGAAGACAACCAGTCCAGATTGGTGCAATGTGACTCAAGAGAGGGGCACACTGAGAACTTTCATCGCAAGACGCCTGCTGCCGTTAAACCTGCCGTTAAAACAATGATGGGGTGAGCTGGATGCAGCTTCTTCTGTTTTGCTCTTCCTGGCATGGGCTGAGGAGATTCCTGCTCTTCTCCACTGCCTGAACCAGCAAAGGACTCATTTCACTCCAAGGCAGCCTTCTGAGAACTGGAGGCAGGCATCAAAGAGCTGGAGAGCAGGAAACGCAGAGCAGCCTGTGCCCTCACCACACTCCTGCTAGGCGCCCAGTACCAGTCCCACACTACAGTGTTGTCAAATGTCCTGCCTATCAGGAGCCCCATTTTTCCTCAGATTCACTCATGGCCTTGCCCACCAACTTCCCCACAATAAGCTGTGAAAGCAGAAGCCAGATTTCTCCCAGAGACCTGGTGGGCTTCCCTTCTCTTGGGACTTTCATCAAACAAAACCAATGTCTCTCTTTCCTTGCAGAGCTAGGTTTGTATTTGCTGCTTGGTTTTCAAAACCATACAATATATTGTTTAGGGATACATACAGAACTCTGGCTGCTAAAAAGGTAAGGAAGAAAACGAGTGACAAGTCAGGGGAGTGCTTATCTCCGGAGGTTATGCTACTGGGAAAGGGAACAGAGGAAGGGTCTTTAAGGAGCTATTTTCCCATTTCTTAAACTGGGGGTGTGGGCCCATGAGTATTTTAAAATCATTCTTTATATTGTACCTATATCTACTAAACATTCTTTTGTATTTACAATACATTTTGCAATTTACAAGATGATTTGGGTCACAGATTATGTTACAAAGAGTACAAGAATCTATACCATTTGTCTCTATTGTTCCCCATAACAGCAGTGGACAGTGTCTGTTCCCACCATCATGATCCTTTAATATGGCCCAAGACAGCAGTCACAGAAAAGCAATTCTAGAAGGCACTTCATAGCAGGAACAAATGGAAACAAGACCCTCTGTAATTACCTTTCATATACAGCCTTGAGAAATGCCCTAATGCTCCTCAACTAGTGGGGATTCCTGCAAGCTCACAGGCTTCTGAGAGAAACTGAAGGGTCTAGCCAAAAGAGATTGTTCTCACCATTTCCCCAATGTGACTGAGTCTTGTTCGAACAAACTGGCAATTCCAAAATAAATACCCCAGACAACAGGTTCACTTTCCCAGCATGATTCAGATGAAGCAGCAGAAATGTTTATGGTTAACTACTGACCCATGTTTGGTCGATTTCCTTAAACACTATGTATGTATGGTATGCGCATACCACCATGACTAAAAGTCACTTTTCTTGAAAGGCATCTTGCTATTCAATTTCACGAAGCTGCTCCAACAGAAAAACTCTTTCGAAATTCTCATGTGCTGAATATTTTCCTTCCGTGTCTGGTCAAAGAAAGAAAGAAGTCACTCTACAGCATTCACAGAGGACTGAAGATGCTGCAGCCCAAGTCTCATGCTGTTTAGCCATCTGGCTGACACACGGCCTGTCTTCCCTATCCACCGATTTTCTCTTACCTCTTTCGGACTTCAACTCAAAATTCAGATGCAGACAATTGAAAGCAACTGGGCACTGATTTGAGTAAGAGCATTATATTCCACTCACCTGACTAATAAACTGAAACAGCTGGCTATGTTACATGAACACCAATGGATTTATACTTTGACTTTTCTAAAATATCACTGGAAACGGCATCTTCAGAAAGAACAATTTTTCTCAGACTTAAATTGCCTCCACTTGAAGAAGACTGCTCCATTGTGAATAGGCTCACCTCTTAGAAGACTCAGTGAAGTGTTCTCAAGACATGGCCGCAGTACTTTTTCCTCAGATGTTTCTGATAAAGTATTGGCCATCGATAATGACTCTTCTCCCCAGATTAGAGCTTCTCAACCGTGGCTGCACACTGGAATCACCTGGGGAGCTTTAAAAACTACTGGTGCTTGGGTCCCACCTTCCAAGAATGATGTACTAGGTCAGGGATGTGGTCTGGGTTGAGTTTGGAAAGCTCCCCCAGGTGATTTTAATGCACAGTCAAAGGTAAGAACTATGGTCTATTAGAGAATAATAGTGACCAGTTTCCTCCTGTCAAAAATATAAGCTAACATTTCCTAAAAACCATCACTGCTGTAACCGTGTTTATGTTTATATATGCCATGCAGCACAGCTAAGTAATTAAGAGCACAGAATCTTGAGTTAGGCTACCTGGGTTTGACTGCTGGCTTTGCCACTCACTGGCTGAGTGATCCTGAACAACTTATATAACTGCTCTGTGCCTCAGTTTCCTTATCTGTGAAATGGGCTAATATGAGTACCCATAGCTCACAAAATGGTGGGTAATTAATTAGTTGATATTTATAGAATGCTGAAAACAATGGATATGACACAGAACATGCCTCAGTAATGTTTGTTGGATAAATTGTCAAGCCAGTTTCTGTCAAGAACCCCAAATAATACAGAATCACATACAACTTTCTTTGGAATGCCAATCACACATTTTTAGTACAAAAATCTCTCAGATTTTTTGTACTACCTCTTATTTTTATAATGGAACTTTATCCAGCTCTGGCCAAAGGGGCATTCTTGAGGGCCAAGAGGGAAATTTAACATAACCTAGCGACATTCTTTATTGCTGGGTCCAATCCTTTTTCCATCATTTCAGACATCCATGTCATTGTTAATAATCTGGTGTGAAATCTGAGCACTATATTTGCAGGAATTGGCAAGAACAGCTTTAGAATTCCAAGTTTTTTATTTTCAAATGAGTATGTAACTGTCTCACCTAGAAGATAAAGGAATATTTTTTTCCAAGAGTTCTCTGTAGCCTTGTAGGAGATAGAGGACCTTGGATTTTTCTTACTTTAATTACATATATATAATTATATAATTATATAAAATTATATAAATATATATAAATATATAATTATATAAAAATATATATATATGCTGTATGCCAAGCACCATGCACAGAAATTTATTGATTCAAAAAATATTTAAAACAGGAGATCAAAACTGAATGCAGTCCTGAACTGTGAAAACAGACACTTGGCTGCACAAGCTTTACAACTACACAGATAAATATGAAATAGTATTTGAGGAAAAATAGTTTCATACATGTAGCTCCTAAACACAGAGGAAGCCTGATGGTGAACATTTCAGAGTCTCTCTATCTTCCACTAATAATAGAACCGATTTCTTATCAAGGCAGTGCAAAAATGCTGCAGAAAGCTTGTGTGAAGAGAGACAGCTCCAAATCATATTCCGCAACACCACTTCAAATACATTCAGTTTGCTAATGCTTTCATTCAAAAACCAACACTTAAATTCTCTAATGTCATGAAATCGCTTCTTAAAAATAATGAAAGCTCATTTTGAAACATGCAGATTACTCATCAGACACTGCTGAGAGAGTGTGTAAACAGGCTCATTTCTACAGGGCAATTTGGTACTATGTATTAAAAGCATTTACAGTGTTTATCCTCTAACACGGATTTATCCTTAGGAAGTAATGAACACTCATGTGAAAAATGTACGTGCAAGCAAGGTCATCATCACACTGCTTAATAGCAAAAAAGAGCACTGATTACCTAGAGGGTGGTATATTCATACAACGGGGTCCTGTGGCATAGCAAAATATTGAGTGAAATGGGAAAATATCTGCGATAATGTTATCAGGAAAAGGTGGTTAAGTTATTTGGATAGCAGGACTCCATTTTTGTGGAAAATAAGGATATTAATCACTGAAAAAATGTATGGAATGATGCACAGCAAAATGTTAAAGGAAGTTATCTTTGATTAATGGGATTGTGGGAAATTTTCTTTCAGGCAGTAATTTTTAATTATTCAATTATGTATGGCTGGCACAATAAAATAGCTAAAATTTTCAAAATAAAATGTAATAAAGATATATATTATATAATACTATATATATAAAATGAGGAAGGGGAACAGACCACTTTTCAACTTTCCCACATTTTTCAAGAGTTGTCTAAAATAAGTTCAGTAATGGCACCAAGGAAAGTTAACACATAGTTCTTATCCACTAAGAAATGGCCAGAAAACAAAGGCAGCGGAACTGAACATTTTAAAACCAAATACTGTCCTCTGAAGTGAGGGCTACCCATATTGGATTGGAGTCAGCAGTCAAGTGTTTTAAAACCTTAGGTTCTCAAGACCCTAACTTTGGTATATGCTAACAGTTCAGTCTCACTTTTTTTTTCTTTCAAAAAAAAATATATTTTTTTTTTTGGCGGGGGGGGGGGTGCTTTCTGGTAAAAACCGGAAAGCCTGCTAGACAAATTCTAAAAGAGCTGTAACACTACTTTTTTTTTTTTTAATCTTTAAACAGCATCTCAAGAACTCTTCTGGAAGTGTGAATTGCCCAAAGGAAACAGATGTTTAAAGGAACTGAAAGCTTAAGTGTCCCCAATTTACTTCGACTTATTTCTTACAACACTCCCACCTCCCTCCCCTCTGCTTTATTTCTCCAGTTCCCCCATATTTCCTAAAGGCTGGGGTCCTTCCCTACCAGGGACCACGCTAAATCAGGAAAGATTCAAGGGAATCTAGGCTTTGGGGGTGCCCGGGAAACAGAAAGATAGCTTTGAAGCCATTCAATACTCATTTGGTAATCTTAATTCGAACTCAGAATTGGTTCTTCTCTTTCCCACCATTTTTTTTTTTTTTTTCCTCAAGGCTAAAACTAGACCAGAGAGCAGTCTTTTTGCACACACTAAACATAGCCATGTTTTGGTTTCTGCAGGATCAGGAAGAAGGTGAGTCCTGAAAATGGTTGGGCAAGTTCAATCGTCAGTGCTCACCTCTGGTCTCACACAGATGCCTCTGATGTCAGAATATGAAATCACAGACTTACAGAAAATTAGAGTTGAAAGTGGCTTTCTAAATATGATAGATGAATGCTACGAAAAGTGTGCCTACTGGTCTAGCAGCAGCAGTACTGCTTGGGTGCTTGTTAGAATTGCAGACGCTCCAGTCCCACCACAGGTTCACTCAATTAGCAGCTCTGAGTGTGGGGTCTGGGGTACCTGCATGTTTACTAGCTCTCCAGGTGCTTGAGGCTCACCTAAGTGAAAACTACTATTATAGAGTAAGAAGCTGAAGCACAGTGAGAGTATCATAGAGTGTCATTTGTCTTCACGAAACGAGAGAGAGGAAAAAAAAGCAGTGAGACATCTAAATAAAGCTACACTGTTTTTCTGTTTCAAGATCTGCAATGCTGTACCCGCAGGTCTCTGGATTATCTTTCATTCCTAGTTGTCTTTTCGTTTTTACATCACTTCCCTTGGAGAAAGTGTGGCAACCATTACAGAGCAGCCCAATGCAGTCTCTGGAGCATGAAGGAGCGTTTAATTCAAACTCTTTTTACAAATCACTAGATTAATGAAATTCATCATACATGCGAGTTCTGGGGTATCGACTGCATGCAAATCATATCTAACAAGCTAAGCGCAGACTTCTAAAGTAGTTCCCAGAAAATCAGAGCAGCAAATGCTAGAATAGGAACGTGACTATACATTAATGTAAAAGAAGAACTGGAGTCCCTTATCTTATTTTCTCAGGCTGTCCTTCTCCACATCCACACCATGACTCAGAGAGGAGCTCTGAAATGTAGGGAGTTCTAGTTCGCAAAAAAATTTACGTTTCCAAAAGATCATTTCTAAATCCTTTGTTTGAAAGCTGGACACATTTCCTCATTAAACAATGTTATAAGTGGTCTTAAATGTCCAATCAAAATAGATTTATAATAAAATTGGCATTATAAAAAATCTAATCATTTAAAAATACTTACACTGGAAAAAAAGTTCAAGCTCCAATTTATGTGCAACTTCACAAAGGGGGCCCCATTAGGTATGGGAGTCACAACAGTAGCTTCTGGTGATGCAGAAATGCTGGGGGTGGATGTCTGGTGTTGCATTCATCACTTCCAGGTTGTAAATCACCAATATTATGGACTTAGGATTCAGGATCTCAAGACGAAAGATCAATTTACTACATCAGCTACTATCCTAGAAAACTCTGACCTAATACCTTAAAGAAGGCTGTAGCTCTGGCTCGTCTGGGTACCAAGACCAAAGTCAACTGATGTCTTACCTTTCTTATCTTTTACATTTTCCAACTCTTTCACCCCCCCAAGTTGGGCTAGGTCCTGCCTCTTTGTAATTCTAGTCTCTACTTAATGTTACATAAAATATATCAATGTCTTAAGAATTTAATATCTTTCGAGGGAATTAGTCTAATTTCTAATCCCTTTTAAAATATTAAATTCATAAGACATTGATATATTTTTATGTAACATTAAAGAAACCCTACATCCCTTAACTGTTGCTCCCAAGTCGCCACATATCCTCCAGTCCTAGGCAAATACTAATTTACTTTCTGGCTCTACAGATTTGCTTATTCTGGATCATTTTATACAAATGGAATCATATAATATGTGATCTTTTGTGACTGGCTCATTCATGATATAGTATGAATCAGTACTTCATCCCTTTTAATTTCCAAATAATATTCCATTTTATGGATATATCACATTTTATTTATCCATTTATCAGTTGATGGACATTTGGGTTGTTTCCACTTTTAAGCTATTACGAATAATGTGCCCAAATGCCCACTTATACACAAGTGTTTGTCAGGAAATATGTTTTCGGCTCTATAGGGTATATACCTAGGAGTGAAATTACTGGATCACATGGTAACTCTATGTTTAACCACTTAGGGAAATGTCACAGTTTCCCAGAGTGTCTGCAGCATTTTACATTCCCACCAGCAATGTATTAGGGTTCCAACTTTTCCACATCCTTGCCAACACTTCTTTTTTATTATAGACATTCTAGTGAACATTAAGTGGTATTTCGTTGTAGTTTTGATTTGCATTTTCCTAGTGGTTAATATTATGCATTTTTCATGTGTTTATTGACCTTTTGTATACTTGCTTTAGAGAAATGTCTATTTAGATTCTTTGCCCATTTTTTAATTATTTGCCTTTTTAATATTGACTTGTAAGAATTCTTCATATATTGTTGATACAAGCCCCTTTTCAGATATATGATTTGCAAAAGTTTTTCCCATTCTGTGGGTTGTAACATCCACTTTTTTGCTTATCACACGGAATGTGTCTGTCTGAATAGTTCAGTAGTACAGCATATCCACTTATTCCCAAATACTCAGCTCAAGTGGTTGCAGTCACATACTAGCTGGCTTTCTCACTGCTTGGTCCCACCTAAGGATCTTGTCATTACTCTTCCCTCAGCCTGGAACACTTCTGGAGCACATGGCCTGTGCTCTCACTGCATTGATGCCTTGCTTCAATGTTACCACCTTTGAGAGGCCTTCCCTGCCCATTTTCTCTAAAATTGCAACTCCTCCCGCTCACCTCTCCATTCCCTTTTATATTATGTAAGTGCTTTTATATTATGTAAGTGCAAAGAAAATATATCAAGAATTGAGACTTGTCAGAAACTTTTGTTTGCCTTTCTTTGACTACTGGTTAAATTGAATGTTTTCTTGGATGTTTATTGGCAGCTATGTGCATATTTATATTTCTTCTTTGTAAATATACCATTCATGACCTTTGTTGATTTTTCTATTGGCATATTTGTCTTTCTTGTTAATTGTTAGGAATACTATGCCTTTGTCTATTATCAATAATTTTCCCAGCTTGTGTTTTCCTTGTTTATTCATGCTGTTTGCCATCTGAGAGTTCATTTTTGTGGAGACTAGTCTATTTATATTTATTCATTGCCTTTGATGCATTCTCTTTACAGGAATACACAAAAGTGATTAGGTATTATACTTAAAGCACTTATCATAACAATCCCTTTGTCAGACTGCCCTGTGATTTCTCATTCAGAAAGCACATACATCATACTACTGCAGAAACTTGGTTTTCCTTCACACTCAGCTCTCATACCTCATCACAGCAACTAGTAGTGTTACTTTCATTTTATTAAAAGCATTTAGCAACTGAAAGGTCCACTGTGGGAGATGACTACATTAACAACCCCAGTAAGTCACACTTCCCCATACCTAAGCCCTTGTGTAGTCTTCCCTCCCACAACGACACTGGGCTTGGTGATGTGACTTGTTTTAGCCAGTGAGACACAGGCCAATGTTATGCAGACAGTAGCATCAAGACTGCTTGTTCATTATCCCTGAGAACTTATCTGCTATGATGTGAAAAGCTTAGGCTGGTCTCCTGCAATATGGGAGAGAATGTAGTGTGCCACCCCAGCTAAGGTCCAAATGCACGAGTAAGCCTAGATGACACCATGTGGAACAGAAATGGGCCATCCCAGTTGAGCCTAGCCCATACTACCAACTTGCCTAATTGTGAACAAATAAATGATTGTCTTCAACTGTTAAGTTTGGGGATGGATTTTTATACAACAATAGCTAATCATTCCCTTACCAGTAGATGTATCTTATAATTCAGTACAATGAAGTGCTATGTGGCCAGTATATCTTCCAAAACATACACAAAAACATACAACATTTTTATGCTGGGTTAGAGGAAAAACATGGAGGATAAATATTTATGTCAATGGGGATAAATTAAATGGTAGATGGTTTATGCCCATTTCCATAATTACTGATTGTATTTATATTTATTTAATGTAAATTTTACAAGTTTTTAAATGGAAATTCTTTTAGTAAAACAGCCTTTAAGATCCATCTGTAGAGTATCTATTTCTGGGGCTTCTCCCACAACTATACTTACCCCATGGCAGGGACCACAGTCTTTACCATTGTGTTCTTAGAAATGACTCCCTTGACTCTTGTTTGAGCAGTTTTGTGTGATTATCTAAGTCCCAAAATAATATCACCCTATCTGTATGATATACCCTATATGATATGTACTTCCAGAAAGGGAAGTATCCCTGTGTACTAATTAACAACTGCATATTTTCACACCCAGTTTCCATGCCTGTTTCAGAATATCATGGTCTTCTATACTCTACCCTGTAGTATTGATCCCTGTGCTGAGGTATTCATGAGGGGAACCTTCTGCAAAAGAGACTTGGGAAGGGCAGACCAAATGTCTACTCAAGGGACTTCCCTGTGTGAAGGGAAATTTATAGAATTCAATCTGATGTGTATATAATGCTGGCTGATTCCTTGGATGATGGTGTTCATGAGGTCACAGTTTGGCTTAAACAGACAAGCTAACCTATTTCATGAAAACACCACCCCACCTTCTCAAAAAATCTTGTTCTAAAGCCACAGTTCATTCAGAGCCCTGGGTATGTGATTTTTAAAAGGAGGTGCTAATGTAATGTCCACTGCTATTAGAAAGAATATAGAGCAGCCTTACTGCTTATTGGAAGAAAAGAATATCACTTTTTGTTAGAAACTACCCAAATTCAATCAAGCAATAAGTCTATGACACTTGCTAGCTATGTAGGCAAGAGAAACAAGGCTCGGAAAAAAAAAAAAAAAAAAAAAAAAAAACATTGCTAAATTATACCCTCTCATCCCTCCTATTTATAGGTTGTCAAATTGTAAGATTCCACTCTTAGCTGGGCTGGACAGACGAGACAGAAACAGCGTAATATCTCTGGAAGTGACAAACAGCTGGCAGAGCTTATGTGCTTCCCTTGCTGATAGAAGAAACAGAACAAAGGGCCAAAGAAGTGAATGGCAGTCAGTAAGCCCAAAGTGAGATGCTTTTCACAAGCGGGCCTTCCATTTCTGTGCTTTACAAAAAAAGAATGCAGGGGGTTGGGGAGAAAAACAAGATCAAGGGAAACTTAAGACCCTTTGTATGTTTAGGCTTTCCAGCTGGGTACACAGCTCACCCAAATATCTATCCTCTCCTGCTGTTACTAAAAATATATGGAACAGCTCTTCCAGGAGGAAAACGGTCACATATCACCAAGGAGACAGGAAGATACTCATGATATGGTTTTTAAAATGACTTGAGAATCCAAGCAACCCTTGATTCCTCTCTCTGGACTCTGCCAAGAGGGTAACTAAAGTTTCTGCCTAAAAAGAGATTTTCTTCTCAGATAGAATTTTGTCTGTTCACATCTGATACTGGGAATCAGCTGAAATCTAAAGTGCCTTAAAACTAGTTCATTGTGAAGGCAGACATTCTGGCAGGAAAACTAGAAAATGCTGCCACCAAAATAAATGCACATTGTCTTGTACCAACTGCTACTAGAAAGAGATTTCAAGGATTCTAGCAGAAAAGAGAGGATTGACAAGAAATTGAGCATGGGAGTGCTATTGGGAGAAATGTAAAACAAAATCATTTTCAAATGAAGGGTATTTCTCACAAAATTGGAAGGCAAAGCTTTCTTTCTATGATATGCAACATGGAAGAAACAGGATGCATATTTTTCTCACAAGTCTTGCACAGTTGCTTTGCTTTGAATAGGGCCCTTTGCTTGCTTCCTGCTGCCAAGAAAATGTAGGGCAAGCTAACACAAGCACTGCAAAATGGGGGACTCCATTAAACCTGATTGCAATTCATCTCCACATCCCCAGTACTTGATTGACTCAAAAAAGGCTGGCTATTTGTGTGATGTTCCCATTATTTTCTCATTTTCGTAATGCCTATTGTCTTTGAATTCACTGTTAAATTCACCGTTAATATTACATTTTATATTTGGTCATTTTGTTCCCCTTCTTTCCCATACAAAATATGTACAATTCCTACACTTGTGCTTAATTCACATTCAGGAGAGGATAAAGGGGTGGAGGCTCCCCTAACATTTCCAAAGAAGATTTTTTTTTTAATAAGTGTGGAACTTGGGTGAAGATAATTAGATAAATCCTGTTAATCAAAATCCTTGATTCATGAGGACTCATCATGGCATTCTTGTGTTTATTATATTAATATGCACATACACACACGAACCCACTACCCAACACAGAGACTAGAACATGGATAATAACTTACATCTCCATATGTAGTGACCTCCATTTCCTTCCCCTCCCTCCCTCATCCCAGGATAGCCACTATAAAGAACCATGTGTTGTGTTGATCTTTGATATATTCCTGTCATGCAATCATGGGTGACTTACTTTAACTTAATAAGATTCATCCACAGTGTTGTGTATTGCAATAATTCGTTCATTTCTACTGCTGTATACCACTCAAAGTATGAATCAGGGAAAGCAGGAAGTAAAATTTAGAGTATGAATACTTTATTGCATTAATTTATTTTTCATTTGTTACTTCTTATGCAAACAAATGTTATACAAAGCATCATTTGTTTTAAAACAATTGACCATATAAAACAAGTTGCTACTGTTTTTATTGTACTTTATAACTAATTTCTTCACTTTCCTTTTTTCCTATTTTCCAGAATTGAATGTTCATTATGGGTTCTATACTGGGTTTTCTTAAAGATTAGTGATATTAGAACCGGTGCAGATTAGGGCTGCTGATCCAAGGTCAGTTTGTTATAACAGTTAAATTAGACTCACCCCCAAATTCTAATTTATTTAACATTTCTAGTGATCTCATGGCCAGAAACTCCTGTACAAGATATAAGGCACTACTGACACCAAGCTGAACAAAACCATTCCTTTTCCTCAAAGTTCTCACTGCCTAATGCAGGGGGGGAATGATAATTTTAAAAATCTACAATAATACAAAGGTAATTGCAGAGTCTTAGCCCAGGAATCAACTTCCTGGTAGAAGAAGAAGAAAAAAAAGGGTATACTAAACAGAGGGACATTATGCAAAGGCACAGAGGTGGGAGAGTTATCAAGTGGTCAGGGGTCTCCAAGCATAAAGGTAAGAAAATCAAGAGTTAAAAAACTTAGAGCACCTTGAACTTTGAATCAAAGCAACTTTATCCCAGGGAGCCACTTAGAGATTTCACACAGAGGAGGGATAGGATCAGATTTACTATACCACAAAATGGGTGGCACTGGAGAGTGGGCTGTGGGTAAGAACAGTTAGAATACTAGTCTAGGATCCAAGCAATACATGATGTGGACCTGGACTGAAGCAGCTGCATGGATCATGGATACAGGAGAGGAGGACACAGATTTCTGTGATATTTATGCAGCAAAGTTGACCAAAAAGAAGACACAGACTCAACAAAAAATGAGCTTAACATACAAATTAGTGGTCTAAAAGTAACTGCAGTACAATTGTTTCAAGTACCATGCCTAAAAGAATAAAAAGTTGCCCACAGGAAGAGAAAAGCTTCTCTGGCATATTGCTTTCATCCCAAGAAACCTTCCAAATACTGAAGCATGTTTTCATAAATTACCAGTTACTATTATTTGAAATCATACTCACAGAGTACAACCCCAAAATTTCTTATAACAAGCTAATCTTGTTATCATCCACAAAAGAGAAAATGTGATACCCAGTTAAAATCTTAGTCTAATTGTGTTTTAAACATATGGTTCATTCTCAATATTCACAGCACTATGTTTTATGAAGTCACCACAAAGACTGAATTAACAAATACTGAACCATTGCTCCTAGGGGAAAATATAGGAGTAAGTTCCTACAAGCCTCTGGTCACAACATTTTTGTTACCTAATCAATACATAACCTTGTTTTATGTGTGTTTGTTTAAAGACACTATATTTAACATATATTTTTGGTTCATTATCATTAACTCACAGCCAACACTGCTCTAACTCCTACCCAAAGGAAGCTTATGTAATACACAAATTTTCTCTGTAAGGCACATTGCAGGCTTCTTGTGCTTAGGAACACTGAACAGCTCTTCAGCACTATAGTTAAAGACCACCTTACACACCAAAATCAATAACATAAAGCACAAAAATCAGGAAAAACACAGCACTAAATAGATTACAAATAAATACTTTTTTATAGTAGGAGAGCTGAAATAAGAAGGTACAGTCCTGCCTTGTTTGACTTTAACAGGGAATGTGCATGTCAGGTGAATCAAATTTTTTCACTTCTCTGTGCATGTCTGTGAGTGACAGCAAAAGCATCAGAAGTACCGATTTGGGGGTTACAAATAGTAACAGATCTAGCAAGTTGGCAAATTTGCAAATATAGAATCCACCAATTATGAGAATTGACTATATTTCCAAGAGATCATGTCCTACCTTGAGGTCTCAAAAAGCACTTTCGTAGGTGGACAGAGAAAGTTAGTAACAATGCCAAAATTTTAGTTATGTTCTTTTCCAGAATGAGTTCAAAAGTGTCTCTTCGGACTTCATATCAAGATGACCCCTTTGTTCATCTTCCATGAGCCTGGAAAAAGCTCAGTTTTAAATCAGGTTTTAAATATAAGAAGACCAAGGCTTTGAAAAATTGAGAAGCAAGTTCTTATTTCAGAAAAAAAGAATGAAAAGGACCAGGAATGAATTCTAGATGACCTGATTCCTAAACGAATGTTCCATCTTCTGTGGTAGTGCTTCTCAAACTTTAGTGTGCCCATGAATCCCCTGGGAACTTGTGAATAATGTTCCTTCTGGTTCAGAAGGTCTGAGCTGAGACCTCAGGACTCTGCATTTCTAACTAGCACCCAGATGATGCTGATGCTGCACAGACTTTGGGTAGCAAGGGGGTAGATCACAAGCTCCCCCAAGAAATTTATCAGCCTCAATATGGACCTATGTCCAATAGATGATAATTATTTAGATTTTAAAAAGCACTTCAGTTTCAGGTTATATATTAGATACTAAAAAGTAAGTAAACTTTCAGAATATCAACAGTTCCACATGTAAAACAGTCTAGAATTGACAATGCCATTGATTTTACTGCCTAAGGCTATTAGTGTTGTATGGAAAATAAAGTAACTAGGATCTCAATACTGCTTTCCAAATAGGATCTCAGCTTTGGGAGTATTTTTCTCTTCTCTCAACTGACGATTAGCAGCATTAAGGAAGTAAAGAAAAAATCATCTGAAAGATACAGAATGCTTCATTTGCAAGCAACTGACACACAAGTGGGCAAAGTACCACTTGTCCATTTTAACATGCAGATAAGGGAATCTGTTATCTGCAGATAAAGGCATTTGCTTCTCATTGCCTCTATGCTCTTACCCCCAGATACACAGAATAAATCAAAGACGACTTTGTGAAATAAAGGCAGTAGAAGCACAGATCACACAACCTGTAATTTTGTAAGGAAATCTGGCACTAAAGAGCCAGCGAGAAGAGCAGTTTGATGCAAATGCCCCAGTGAAAATTTGATTTCCAAGATGTAATTCAGAGGAACATTAGTCTCCCACAAAGATTTGTAGAGCTACAAAAATAACCACGAACCAGACAAAAAGAAGACTGTGTTCACTACTACTATAGAGGGGCAGACAATTGTAGAGGACAGAGAGTAAGAAAGGCCTCTGGGACACTCAAAACTGATTCTTTCAGGCCACTGATTCCAGCTTGATAGTTTGTGTTTAATAATTTAAATTTAACAATTCAAAGTTCCATTTGAGACCAAAGATAGAGTTCTTCACCACCTGAGCAAGTCTGATTTTCCTTGCTACTTGAGGACTATTCATAGCTGTTTATTTTCCTTATACCAATTTTCTTTCAGTACACATGGTACCAGTTGCAGTTAAGAAGAAAAAATAACTGTCTCCATTTGACTGTTTCTCACTAATGTAACCTTGTTTTTGTTGTATTTTTAAAACTCACAACAAAAAGGCAAAATGCAGATAATTATACTTCAAATGAGGACATCACATCTTAGCTCAAGCTACGAATTGAGAACATTTCAGAACATATGTAATGAGTTATATGAAAATAAATGATTAAAGAAAGGGCAGAGATGATAGTAAAAATGTAATGCTCAAGGGATAAAAGTTAGATATTAGCAGGAGTGTGCTTGAAACAACAGACACATTGGAAAATGTCCTCATCTATATTCCTGTACAAATTTGTTTTTGCTTTGTTCAAAACAATAGGAGAAAAGAAATGCAAAGAAAAGCTGCTATTTTCTGATACACATCAGAAATTCTTCAAGCACATAGAGGGACAAAAAGAACTATTTGTCCCAGGAATCCCACTTTTAGGAATCTTCACTAAGAAAACACCCCCAATAAAAAAATACATAGGTACAAGATTATTCATTAAAAATAGTTTGCAATTACAAAATATTGGAAGCAACCTAAATGTCCATAAATAGAATGGTTAACTAAACTATGATACAGTTACATGACGGAGTACCAAGCTGCTATAAAAAAAGGAGGAGGAAGATTTCTATGAACTGATGTGAAAGGATTTACAGGATAAACTGTAAGAAGTAAAAAAGGCAAAGTACAGATTTTAAGTGTCCTCACCGCTACCAGCTCCATGCATGCACAAAATGGTAACTCTGGGTGATAATGGATATGTTAATTAATCTGACTATGGTAATCATTATACAATGCACACATATATGAAATCATCACATTGTTTGCCTTGAATATAGATAATTTTTACTTGCACAAAGACAAATTTTGTTGTATTTCTATAAATGTGTAAACATTCTTAAAAGGCAAAGTGCAAAAAAGTATCTGTAGTATGCTACCCTTCGTTTAAGAAAGAAAACTTTCATGTTTCTTCTCATTTGTGCAAAATAAATACATTAACAATAAACCAAAAACTAAAGATACTGGTTATCTAAGGCAATAGAGAAAGGGATGAAAAAGCGGGGGTATGGGAAGGGGTGCTAGGAATAAAAAGGGAATGACACTTCTGTGTATACTGTTTTGTATAGCCCTGACTCTGAGAAGCATCGTCATGTTTAATGTACTGAAAATATAAGTCACTAATAAAATCACCTAGTGTGTTTGGGGGACAAGGGGACAAAATGGAATATAAACACTAACAAAATAACCTAATTATATCACAAGTGAATAATGTAACCATACTGAAGAGAGTGCGGAAGAAAAGAACTAACCTTATTAACTGTGTAAAACAGCATCTTGACTGGCTACTGGCTACTGTATTTTAAGACAAAAACAAAAACCAAAACAAACCAAAAAACAAACAGAAAAACAATACCCAGAACTACTCTAGTTAGTAAATGTGTTTCTTATAAGGGTACAGGTTAGCAGTTCTGAAACTACTCCATGTCTAAGAGGATTAAAGAAATACAGAAGCATGTTTACATATATTGTAGATAATGAAAACCAGGTTTCTCACCATCAGAGAAAGAAGGCTATAATGAACCCTGTGGTATTATATTAGAATCAAAGGTTTCAGTATGAACTCATAGTTTTTATAGATGAATGAATAGATGGACAGATAAATAGACACACAGAAAAAGAGAAACTCAGAAAATGTTTTAGTTCATTTTGTGCTGCTATAGCAGAAAACCTGAGACTGCATAATTTATAAAAAACATAAATTTATTTTCTCACAGTTCTGGAGGCTGGGAAATCCAAGATCAAGGTAATGGCATCTGGCAAGGGCCTTCTTGCTGTGTCATCCCATGGCAAAGGGCAAAGAGAAAGCAAGAGAGAGCCAAAAGGAAGCAACACCCATCCTCTTGTAAGAAACCTACTTTTGAAATAACTAACCCATTCTTGCAATAACAGCATTAATCCATTCATGGGGGCAGAGCTCTCATAGCCTAATCACCTCTTAAGGGTCCCACCTCTTAATACTGTTATAATGGCAATTAAATTTCAACATGAGTTTGGGAGGGGACACACTTTTAAACCATAGCAGATAACTATAGACGTGTGTTTGCACAGTTATTACACTCACGTATATTTCCTAGCTGTTGCTAGGGTCAAGAAGCAACGACACTCCAGTAGCAACAAACATACCTAGCACCCAGACCCTAGTTTCTAAATACCATTCTTCCATAAAAGGAACCACAAAAGGGTGGGACAGAAAAAATATTTACAGAATTAATGGTCAGAATTTTCTAAATTTTATGCAAACAATAAGCCCACATATTCAAGAAGCTCAACAAACCCCAAGCAATACATGAACTATACCAAGATATATTATAACAAAATTGATAAAAATAATTAAGAAAAAAAATTAAAAACCACCAGAGGGAAAAAAAAGTTACATATGGAAGAACAAAGATAAGGATGACATACTTCTCATTAGAAACAATGTAAGCCAAAAAATCTAGAAGCAACATCTTTAAAATACAAAAATAAAAACAACTATCAACCTAGAATCTATACTAGCAAAGACAGCTTTCAAAAACAAAGGTAAAGATTTTTTCAGATATACAAAAGCTGAAAAAATTAATTATCAGTGTATCATAAAATATGTTAAAATAAGTTGTTCAAGAAGACAGAAAATGATATTAGATATAAATATGGGTCTATGTAAAGGAATGAAGGGCACTGAAATAACTGCTTGGGAAAATATAAAATTATTTTTTCTTATTTAAATCTCTAAAATATAACTGACTACACAAAAATAATAACAATGGAGTGTGGTGGTACCCCATAAATATATACACCTACAATATACCCACAAAAACAAAAAAGAATTAAAAATAAAATGTATTAAACAATAGAAAAAAAGGCTAGGAATGGAGAAATAGTTGTATTGTATACTATCACAGGGTTCATAGACTATAAGCAAGGTGGTATACTATCACTTGAAGGTAGAATTTGATAAGTTAAATATGTATACTATGAACCATAAAGCAACCAATAAAAGCACAAAATAAAGAATTATAGCTAATAAGCTAACAGGTAAGATAAAATAGAATCATAAAAATAAAAAATAAAGGAGATAAAGGAAGTAAAGAAGAGATGGGACAAATAGAAAACATGGCAAGATAATAGATCTTAACCTAAAAGTATAAACAATTGTATTAAGTGTAAGTGGACTAAACATCCCAATTAAAAGGCAGAGATTGTCAGATTAAATTAAAAAGCAAGACTCAGCTACATGCTGGCTACAAGAAAGACACTTTACATATAAAGGTACAAATAGGTTTAAATTTGGGGTGGGAAGAGATATGGTTTGGCTTTGTGTCCCCACCCAAATCTCATGTTGAATTGTAATCTCCAGTGTTGTGGGAGGGGCCTGACAGGAGGTGACTGGATTATGAGGCAGATTTCCCCCTTGCTGGTCTCATGATAGTGAATGAGTTCTCATGAGATCTGGTTGTTTACAAGTGTGTAGCACTTCCCCCTTCACTCTCTTCCTCCTGCTCCAGCCATGTAGAACATGCTGGCTTCCCCTTTGCTTTCCACCATGCTTGTAAGTTTCCTGAGGCCTCCACCAGCCATGCTTCCTGTGCAGCCTATGGAACCATGAGTTAATTGAACCTCTTTTCTTTATCAATTACTCAGTCTCAGGTAGTTCTTTATAGCAGTGCGAGAACAGATTAATACACATACTAACACTATTCAAAAAAGAACTAGAGTGGTTATGTTGTTATGTTAATATCAGACAAAATACATTTCAGAGGAAAGAATATTAACATGGATAAAGAAGCTTATTTCATAATGATAAAGGGCTCCGTTTATCACAAGGACATAACAATCCTAAACATTTAAACCTTATGCTTCAAAACAGCTTCAAAACACATAAAGCAAAACTGATAGAACTGTCAGGAGAAACAGACATATCCACAATTATAGTTGGAGATTTCAAAAAGACTCTCTTTATTGATAGAACAAGTATTGAGAAAATTAGTTAAGGATATGAAAAGCTTAAACATTATCAATGTTGACATGACATTCCACCCAACAACAGTAGAATACACAATCTTTTCTAACACAAATGTAGTATCTGCCAAGATAAGCTACATTCTTGGCTATTAAACAAAACCCAATAAATCTGTAAAGGATTCAAGTCATAGAAAGTATGTTCTTCCCACAAACAAACTAATTTAGAAATTAATAGGAGAAAGATCTCTGGAAAAATCTCCAACCATTTGAAAATGAAATAATACACTTCCAAGTCATCCATGGATTAAAGAAAAAAAATCAAAAGAGAAATTAAAAATAATTTTGAACTGAATGAAAATGAAAAGACAACATATCAAAAATTTTGGGATGCAGCTAAAACAGTACTTAAGGAAAAATTTATAGCATTGAATGGCTATGTGGGAAAAGAAGAAAGGTCTCCAATCAATGACTTCAGCTTCTACCTTCAGAAATTAGAAAAACAAGAGAAAACTGATTCCAAAGCAAGTAGAAGGAAGAAGATGAGATCAGAACTAAAATCAATACAATAAGACAATGAAAGCACAAGAAAGAAAAATTAATGAAATCAAAAACTTGCCTATTGAGAAAATCAAACTTGATAAATCTCTAATTGGACTGATTTGAAAAAGCAGAGAGAAGACATGAATTACCAATGTAAGTACTGAGAAAGGTAACAACACTACAGCTTCTACAGATACTGAAAGCATAGTCAAAAAATATTATTAAAAATGTTATGCCAATACACTCAATAGCCTAGATGAAATGGACTAATTCCTTGAAAGAAACAAACTACCACAGCTCCCTCAAAAAACCCCAGACAACCTGAATTGATCTATATCTACTAAAGAAGTTGAATCATAGTTAAAAACTTTCCCACAAAGAAAACTCCAGGCCCAGATGGCTTCACTGGTGAAAACTCCAAAACATTTAAGGAAGACTGGTACCAATTCTATGTAATCACTTCTAGAAAACAGAATAAAAAGGAACACTTACCAATTCAGTTTATGAGGCCAGCTTTCTGTTATTACAAAAACCAACAACATTATAAGAAAATTATACACCAACAACCCCTATGAAAATTGATGCATAAATTCTAATTAAAATTTTAGCAAAATTACCAGTTTGGGCAACACAATGAGACTCCATCTCTACAAAAAATAAAAAATTAGCCAGGCCTAGTAGTGCACACCTGTACTCCCAGCTAGTCAGGAGGCAAGGTGGGAGGACTGCCTGAGCCTAGGAGGTCAGGGCTGCAGTAAGCCATGATCATGCCACTGCACTCCAGCCTGGACAACAGAATGAGACCCTGTCACACACACACAAAAAAAATTAGCAAATTGAATCCAGCAACATAAAAGGGATAACACATTATGACCAAATAGTATTTTGCAGAAATGCAAGGGGTTGCGTCATAAGAATGTTGGAGAAAAGTAGAATCCAGATCAGACCAGAAATTTGTAGCCACAACACCTTAGAATTATCACCAGTTAGGTCTTTATAGAGAAGTAAATGGAAATTAATGTCAACCTACTCTATAGCATCATAGCTATATATGAATTTATGTTTTATCAAACTCATAATGTATTTAGCTTCTACCTCATAAATTAAGAGGGGAATGATAAATCTGGTTTTCTGCAATGAAAACAATGGATTGATAGCTTTAAGGTATAAACATTCTAATAAAACAACCAAATACCACTAACAGAAGGTAGAAAAAGAGCAAAAGAACAGAAAATTCATAAAATACAAATAATTATTTAAGTTTCACCTTATAATATAAAAACAGAGCAAAACAACAAAAAATTCACAAAATACAAATATTTAAGTTTCACCTTATAATATAAAAGGTATATATCATTTACCATGTTTAAATCTATACATTTCAAATTTTAAAAAATCTTTGTCAATGGCAATAGTGTGTTGTGATTGACATTTTCTTATACAATTAATGGGGATATTGGTAAGCATCCTTTCAGAAAGCTCTTCTAGCAAAAATTTTCAATATTTAAAAATATTCATGCTTAATTCTACCACAAGGAAATTAGTTTAAACAAATAATGAAATGTGAAGACAAAGATTTAAGTGCTACTAATCATAATCTTATATTAGTAAAAAAGTGGAAATACCTACATATGCAACAATAGGGAAATTGCTAAATAAATGAACCTCAGGATGGAAAAATGCATGGCCATTTCATGGTATTTTTAAAGAATTTTTAAAGACACAAGAAAATTCTGATTGAATAAATATCAGGACACAAATCTGGTACAGCAAGATTCCAAATCTGTCTCATACCCCAGGTTTTGAAAGTTTTGCACTGCTCTTTAAGCACTTTCACCAAATTGTGACCTGAAGTGGCTAAGCAACTAAAGTCTTGAGCACTACCAAATAGAAATTCTGAACTCGGAAAATCCAATCCTTCCTTCTAATGCTAACCTGGCTGTGACCTGGGTGAAATAGCCACAGATCCATTAGCAATGTGGCTTCCACGTCAAGAAGCATGCTGAAAGTAAACAGTAGAAAAGAGTACACAGTGAAGAAGAGTAGAGACAAACGGGAATTTAAATGCCTGAGGTTTTTGTTCATATTCTAGTCCATTACAACGATAAACTGGGATCATTTTATTAGTCCTTTCTTTCAAAAAATAGAATAAGGCCATTTCAAAATATCACTTCAGGATAAGACACTCACTTCTGGAACTCGACTGCCAGTACATAAAAATAGCACCTTGGGATAAGAGGCTAAGGAAGAAGGGACAGAGAATGAACATCCAAACAAAAAAATAGTATTTTATGGGAATTTGAAATACTGTTCTAAAAGAGTCCTGATTTTTGTCAAGTTGGAAAACCATTTTCATCCTCAGTTATGAAATACTGAGGTTACCATGCAGAGCGACACAATTCATCCCAAGATTACATAGTGGAATTGGCAGAATTATTCAACATGACTTTTCTCCAACAATTCTTGATTGGCGGATAAGGCTAAGAAAACCAGCAAACACAGCATTTTAAATTTGTGGGTACATTCTTTCTTCCTTTTCACAGAGTATCATTTCAGCACTGCTGATAGTTTGCCTAAAATAAACCCACAAATAAAACCAACAAGATTCCTATGGTTATTCTGAGCTATAGCCTATAGTATTAAGATATAGTTAAATACCTCTACATGTTTCAGTGCGCCAATGCTTATCTCATTTTTTGCCATCATGCAAAAATTGGGGTATATTCTCATTACACCACAATGATGAGGATAGAATTCAAGTTAGACCACCCTTCTATCTAGCTTTTCTGTGTTTCTTCTAGAAACACATTAGCAAACTCCTTCTGAAACCTCAACTACAAATACCACCTTGATTTGGAAAGGGAATTAAAAGGAAAGAGAGAAAACACCTGCCAAGCAGATAGACACACTTACCATTTCAAGACTCATCTCAAACCATCTCTCAAGCTCCAATTACAGCAATTAGTGGTCAAGATAAACCTCTCACTCTAAGAAGGTGGTTCAGCAATGGAATCAAGGGTTTCCATCCACTTTACTGCAAACAACTGCTACTACTTACCAAGGTTAAATTCAACCACCAAAGCAACCAACATTCTGGAAATTATCCTTTAGAAAAGAAGTATATATTCTGTTTTTGCCTTCAAACACTCAGTCTTGTTTTATACCTGCAGGAACAAAAAAGACCTAGAAGATGCAAAGAGAATCTAGGAATTTGTGGACATAAAACTCAGTATTTTATGAGAGACGTTGATATAGATTTCCTGTTTTACAATATAGAAACTCTTCTCAGCCAATCATCCAGGGGTCAAATCATGTCCAAGTAAAATTAAGAATCTTTAGATTAATATTAAAGTATGGTAAAATTCAGAAGTCAGTTCAAGGGTGTTATCCTTCATTAATTACCATGTATATTCTACCTAGAATATAATATTATTTAATGAATGCATATTTGAAACTACATAAAATTTAAACATATCAAACACTGTTATGATGGTGGTCACACAACTACACATTTGTCAACATTCATCAAATTATACACTTAAAATTGGCAAATTTTATTGTGTATGTGTGTACATATATAGAATCTCCACAATGAAGCAGATTAAACTATCATATTAGAGCTCCACAGAACACAAATGTGAACTGACAATTCACTCACAAAACATGAAAATAACAGTGAATGGGGAGACAATGTAAGGAAAGATAAAAACTTATTTCCACTAAAACAGGGTTTCTCAGTCTCAGCACTACTGACACTTTGGGCCGCATAATTCTTTGTTGTGCAGGGCCATCCTGAGCATTGTAGGATACTTAACCAACATCCCTGGCTTCTACCCACTAGATGCCAGTTGCACCTTTCTCCTTCAGTTGTGACATCCAAAGATCTTTCCAGACATCGTCAAATATCCCATTTGGGGAAGCACAAAACCGCCCCCAGTTGAAAACCTTTGCCTTAGACACTTATTACAAAACCTATTATGTAAATTCAGCTAAGGCTGGTGGTGAAAGGTAACAAACTGGGAGAGAGGGAAAAATGAAGAATATTGATGCCTGAGGGGTTATTTAGGACACTGTCAAATATAGGTAATCAATACAATCAATGCCTTCCTCCATAGCTAATGAGCACATGCTAATTTGGAAACATCTCAAGTACATTTTTCCAGGAATCATCATTATACTCATGTCTCAAGTTTCATAGCCATAAATCATTGCCATTGACCAAGTCTCTCAACAACTTCATAAATTGGTCATTTGTTCCAGTAGAACAGAGAAGAATTAAAGAATTGATCATATACTCTGAGGACATAATGAAAATATGCATTAGACTTTCAATAAATGATTTTTCAAGAAATTGGCTTTTTAAAAATTCAAGTCCCTAAGTTCAACCTTTAGTCAAATTAAAAGAAAAATCTATACTACTCATTCCTACTAATTAAACTAACAAAATGCAGTTTAAATAAGCCTCTGTGTGGGACAGACTCTGGGCAAATAGGTCATTTAATCTTTTCATCTCCTAACATATGACATACCAGGTTAAAAGAAATACAGTGTTTTGTAATTCCACATTTGGGAATATATTCCAAGGAAATAACCCCCAAAAGAAATTAGATGAAAAATATTCAAAGCCTTCCTGATATCAAATATTGCAAAACTTCCAATTCTGCAAACTGAGGTGAAGCAAAAGACACAATACTTGATCAGACACATAAATGATGGTTGAAAGAAATCTGAGCAATCCATCTAGTCCAATGCCAGGTCTCTGAACCACTGAGAGGACTTGAAAGTAGTAAAGAAGGCCCACTGGGCATTTTTAGGACTTAAAAGAAAATGCCTAGGCCAAGGTTCCAGTTGGTGGTGATAAGCTGCAAGATTCAAAGAAGCAAAGAAACAAGCTCAGTCAGAACATCAGGAGTGATCCTGTATTCATTCATTTGCATTGCGTTGCTATAAAGGAATACCTAAGACTCTGTGATTTATAAAGAGGTTTACTTGGCTCATGGTTCTGCAGGCTGTACATGACACATGGTACCAGCATCTGCTTCTGGTGAGGGACTCAGACTACTTCCACACATGGTGGAAGGCAGTGGGGACCCTCCATGTCACATAGCAAGAAGAGGGAACAAGAGAGAGGGGAGAAAGGTCCCAGGCTTTTTTCACCAGTTCTTGCAGGAACTCTCAGGAACCTAACAGAGCAAGAACTTACTCATTACCAGGAGGATGGCACCAAGCCATTAATGAGGGATCCGCCTCCACGACCAAAACACCTCCCACTAGGTCCCACCTCCAACACAAGGAATCATATCCAACATGAAGCTTGGAGGGGAAAAATCTCCAAACTATATCACATCCATTGAATAATTACATATTTTGTATTGTATTAAAATTATCTGTATACAAATATTTTATACATACTGTATAAAAATTCCAAGAATTATAGAAATAAAAAAGTTTCTTAAAAATGTAATTTATTAATCAAAAATCTTGCAACTCATAGAAGTTAGGGGGAAAATAAGATGCCTCTTATGGGAAAATGAAATACGGCCCAGAAACTGATATAAGAATGGGCAACAAACAAAAATATATACTTCCTCATTATTACCCAGAGAATGCAAATTGAAGGCACATCTACCAGATTGGAAAAATATTGAGAAGTTTAATAAGAGGAAGTGCTGAAGAAGATGTAGACAACTAGAATTATCACCAATATACAACCATTTAAGAAACCAGTTTAACAGTTATATATTAAGTTAAAGATGCATCTATATCTTCACACATGTTTAACAGGAAAGAAAAGAATGTTCATAGCAGCATAATTCATAAATACAACTTGAGGACCACCCAAATGTCCAATAATGGAACAGATAATTTACGGTATAGTCATACAGCAATGAAAAAGAATAAATATACCTCCAAGCAGCAACAGGGATGGATCTCAAATAACATTAAGTGAAAGAAGTTACAAAATACAAAGAGTACTATTCAATTTATATAATGTTAAAAAATACACCAAAAAAGAGAAAAGAATTTGGCCACTTAAGAGTTCATTCATAGGTGGTACAACTATAAAGAAAATCAAGGAGATGGTAAATAAGTTTGTATGGAGTTTCTCAGGAAAGGGAAGAGGGGAATGAGAACATGATAGAGAGGGAGGGGGAACTGAGGTGGCTTCCGGGAGTTCTGACAATGTTTTCTTTCTTAACCTGGGAGATTAACTACGTATGTGATTTTTAATTAAACTATTCTCTAAACTGTACATAAATATTTTTGCAGCCTTTTATACATCTCTCACAACACAAAGACTTTTTCAAACACAAAAAAAGACACACAACCATTTATACATATGCAAGTCCACACCTGAATAACATTAACTAGGAAAAGCAGAACTCCACATGTTTGAGATGATTTGAGAGATCAATTTGGATAAGAGAAATAAGTGGAGAAATTTTCAAGTTTAGATACAAGGAAAAAGAAGAGAGAAATAAAGGATCATGCAAGTTTCAGGAAATGGCAGAATGATCCACCCTAATTTCATTAGTTCATCCCAATCACAATTGTATCAACAATGAAGTGCTTTAAATCATGGCCATCTTTTAATAATGCCCCATGTGAATGTTATCTAAAACAGTCCTTTTCCATTTCTACTCCATTATTTATATATCTCCCTTTAAAAAAATCAGGTTTGCTGGGCGCTGTGGCTCACACCTGTAATCCTAGCACTTTGGGAGGCCGAGGCAGGAGGATCATGAGGTCGGGAGATCGAGACCATCCTAGCTAATACGGTGAAACCCCATCTCTACTAACAATACAAAAAATTAGCCAGGCATGGTGGTGGGAGCCTGTAGTCCCAGCTACTTGGGAGGCTGAGGCAGGAGAATGGCGTGAACCAGGGAGGTGGAGCTTGCAGTGAGCTGAGATTGTGTCACTGCACTCCAGCCTGGGCGACAGAGAGAGACTCCATCTCAAAAAAAAAAAAAAAAAATCAGGGTTCTGTTCTTCATGCTAAAATAATTCATTAGAAAGGTAAATCTGGTGTTGCTGTCAGTGCAGGGAGAGTGACAGAAAACCAAAACCATAAATTGACTTCTAAGCTACATGCTTCATCAGATATCAATAACTATAACGATCAGGTTAACAATGGTTAGCAAATAGCAAAAAACACTGAATTCTGCATCATCTGAATTGTGGATTAAGGACCTTCTTATCCTTCAGTACTCAGTTCAAATGTCACCTCCTCAGAGAGGCCTTCTGTGATGACTCGGTCAAGTAGGCTCCCACACCAGCACCTCATGAACTCTTTCCTTTGGAACACTTATCAATGCTTGAAGTTAACATATTTATTTTCTTGTTTATTGTCTATTTTCCTCCCTTCCTGACAGATTATCTTGTTCATTTTGTTCACAATTAAATCTCAGCACCTGGCATTTAACAGGCACTCAATATTCCTGGCATATTTCTTGAATAAATGCGATGAGTAATTGAGGAAGGCTGACAGGTAAGCAAATGATTACGATACAACATGAGCACTATAATGGATGGGCAAAGTTCAAAGGCGTAAAGGAAGGAAAATGACTGTAGAGTGGCAGGGAGAGCGTGTCACAAAAGGCAAGGCTTCCCAGAAAATGTGACATTTGAACGAAATCTTGAAGACAAGTGAGATTCGCTAAGCAGAGGAACTAGAGCTGGTGACCAGAATGAAAGCTAAAAAATGGGGAGGAAGTACAATGAGGACCATAATGGGTCTTTTATCAGCACATGCATGGAATTTTGAACTTATTCTTATAGATAACATGAAACTACCAATTTTATCACACTGGCTTTATGAGATTGTTTTAGAATAACTATTTCAACAGAATGGATGGGATAAAATGAGGCTAGAGGTAGGAAAACCAGGAAACTGCTGTAAAGGTCCAAGTGAATGAAAAAACAGTGGTGAGATGAAAAGAAGGAAAGGGATGCAAGAGCTACTAATTTAATCTAAGAATTAAATTCACCACGGTTTGGTGATTCATGGGATGTGAATGAGGTTGAAAGAAAAAATCTAGGATTTATAGTTGAGGCAACTGGATACAATAAATGCAATAAAAGATTTGTGAGAGGCAGGAGAGAAGAAAGACAAACTCCATTCTTTAATTGCTGGAGCAGGTGTAGGGGGTTACTTTACAAACAAAAGGTAACACAACTTTACACATTCTGCTAAATTTAGACTTAATCTGAATGCAGCTTTCTCAGTCTATCTGATCAATGCCCCATCTTACAAACAGATTGTTTTTCAAATACAAATCCTCCAAAATCCTTATTAGTCAAACCTTTACAATCATAGGGACCTCATTCAAAGGGAGGTGAGAGGCCCCAAAGCAGGGTTGGAAAAATATTGACATGGTTACAAATGAACAC
Source organism: Macaca fascicularis (assembly GCF_037993035.2). NCBI lineage: Eukaryota > Metazoa > Chordata > Mammalia > Primates > Cercopithecidae > Macaca > Macaca fascicularis. The sequence continues at coordinate 38,548,289 of NC_088395.1, read as the reverse complement.
TTGATTTAAGCCAGGTCTGTTGAAATTAGGCCCCACGGTCTATAACACTTCCTTCTGCCACCTGATAGATCTGGGACAGGAGAATGGTATCTCAGTTTGGTGTCATGATATTAATAGAAGTAGAATACATGTGCATTAACTAATATCACTTAAGAAACAGTTTATGTTGAGCTTTGTATTTGTAAGATATGATAAATTATTGTCCATTGATGTTGGTGTGTAGCTGGTCTTACAAGCAGAAAAAGAGGTACATCTATAGGATGTAATTTTAACAGCCTGGGAGGAATTTCTTTTTTAGAGCTAGACTTTCTCCAGTGCTCATACCTTAAATTCTCACCAGAGGTAATATAGCTAATTATCCTGATACAGGCAAGAATTCCTCTTACCATTCATAGGCAGTATACATGACTGGTCAAATTATTTTCTGAAAGCAGGTTCAGGTAGGGGAGGCAAGATCACCCCAGCTGACAAACTTTTACTTGACCATGTGCCAATGAGCCTTACCTGTGTGTCCATGTGCAGATTACTATGTCTAGTTAGTGTCAGCTCATAGGAAAATGACTCATGATCCCCATTGCTTTCAGCTTTGTTTCTTTAAAGCAAAGCAAAAGTAAACCCTGCATCTCCAGCAGCTTTAAATGCCTTGGCTTCTGTCTTGTTCAAAGTGGTTGGGGGCTTATAGCCGCAGGAGGCAAGTTCACATTCTTACCATATTTCACAGCAGCAGGAGAAATAATACCTAGGTGTCTGAGCCAGCAATTTGGAGTGTTTTAGGCACAAGGTAATTTTGTTTTAAATGACAGAGTGGAAAGGCTATCGATCCCCATGAAAGTCTTCAGGGCTTCTTATGTCTTACCCACAGCAGCCATAAACTAAAGGGGAGAAGAAATGTTTACAGATTTGATATGGTTTGGCTGTGTCCCCACCCAAATCTTGAATTGTAGCTCCCATAATTCCCACTTGTCATGGGAGGGACCCAGTGGGAGGTAATTGAATCATGGGGGCGGGTCTTTCCTGTGCTGTTCTTGTGATAGTGAATAAGTCTCACAAGATCTGATGGTTTTATAAAGGGAGTTCTCCTACAGATGCTCTCTCTCTTGCCTGCCGCATGTAAGATGTGTCTTTCTCCTCTTTTGCCTTCCGCCATGATTGTGAGGCTTCCCCAGCCATGTGGAACTGTGAGTCCATTAAACATTTTTCTTCATAAATTACCTAGTCTTGGGTATGTCTTTATTAGCAGTGTGAGAACAGACTAATACAAATTCAAACCTTTGAAAGTGAATGAGCAGTTGTTCTGTTGCTCGCAAGAGCACTGGACCCGACATTAAGGTCCCTTGGACCATCTCCAGCATCCACTGTATGTAAACCTTGAGAAACTGAAGTTTTGAGCTGGGACGATAGCCAAAAATGTGACAAGATGGACCTGGCCTCAGTTTTCTACAAAGCAGCCATGTGAGATAATTATCCCCACTACAGTTGTAAACTTTGACCTTTGCAGAAAACAGAGGCTTCTCCCTGGGGCATCAAGCCTTGGCCAGATTTTAGAAGCCAAGGCTGGAGTCAATGAGAATTTATCCCTTGGGGCAGCGGGGATTCTCAAAGAGTACCCTCTAACCCATCTCTTCAAAGGTTTACCCTGGAGAACTGTACTCCTGGAATGGTACACTGGGCCCAGTGGGGCTGGAGAAGTCCAAGTTGAAACCTCACTTTAAACACGACCTTGGGGCACACTGTGGACCTCAGCTGCCTCCTCTCAAAATGAGGAGCACCAATTACTTCCTCAATAGATTGTTACAAGGAATAAACAAGATAATGCATGTGAAGTGCTTAGTACTATCCTTGACCCTTATTAAATGCTCAACGATCATAGTAGCAGCTATTAATTGTAGTAACAACATCACCATAACCTAAGACAGTTAACTGCATGCAGTGGTTACTCCTTTGTTGCTGACAGAAAAATTCATAACTCTCATTTTGCTCCACATGGACCACACAACCCTTTTCTCTCTTCAAGCAATAATAACCCACTTTGAGAAAAACTATCTAAATCAAGAATAAAAGTATCTTCTCTCTCCGAAACCACTAAATGAAACATCTAGGAACAGAGCCCATATCTGCCTTAAATTTATTTACTTTTTTGTTAAGTATGGAAAACAGGAACAAAATATATAAAAGCCAAATTGTTTAATATTCAATAGGCTACACTGGAGACCCTCTTACAAAGAATGAAATAGACTAGGGGTTGGCAAACTTCTTCTGTAAAGGGCCAGATAGTAAATATTTTAGGCTTTCTGGGTCATACAGTCTCTGTTGTAGGTGTTCAACTCTGCTGTTTTGGTGTGAAAGCAGCCATAGACAATACATAAAGTTTATTTACAAAAAGAGGTGGCTGGCTAGATTTAGCTCACAGGCCAAAGTTTGCCAGCCTCTAAACTAAAGCCAGATCTGTCAACAAGGAAACATATTAATGTTGAGCAAAAATGCAAGTTTCAAAACAATATGCATGGCATGATTCATTTATGGTCTTAAAAAATGAAAATACTGTATAATAATTATAGATACGTAAATATTAATATGTGTATAAAAATAAGCCGAATTGATAAACTCTGAATTTGTGACAGAGAAGAGGAGATGTAGGGGCATCAACTGTAAATTTTTCATATTTCTTTAAAAACAGAATACCTGAGGCAAATAAGGCATAATGCCAAAATCTACTATCTAGTAGATGTAGTAGATACACTATTTAGTTAGTAGATACACAGAAAATTATCATGTTGTTCTCTGTTTTAGGATTACATTTGAAATACATCGCCAAAAAAATTTAAATCCCTAATAGGAACAAAATGAAATTCTTTATTTTGAAGAGACAAGGCTTAAAAACCAAGTTAATGCATTTTTGCTTTGCATTCTTATTAATTTTTTTTTTTTTTTTTGAGATACAGTCTCGCTCTGTCACCCAGGCTAGAGTGCAGTGGCACAATCTTGGCTCACTGCAACCTCTGCCTCACAGGTTCAAGTAGTTCTCCTGCCTCAGCCTCCTGAGTAGCTGGGATTACAGGTACATGCCACCACACCTGCCTAATTTTTGTACTTTTTTTTTTTTTTTTTTTTTTTTTTTTAGTAGAGACGGGGTTTTACCATGTTGGGCAGGCTGGTCTCAAACTCCTGACCTCATGTGATCCACCCGCCTCAGCCTCCCAAAGTGCTGGGATTACAGGTGTGAGCCACCATACCCGGCCTTGCATTAATTTAATCAAATCCCTAAAATGCACAGGGTTAATAAACTACATTACAAATCAGATGATGTGGTGAAAAATAAAGGCACTCCATCTTTGAGACATAAAACTACATACTAGAAAATGTCCAGAGTAATTTTGATTTTTTTAAAAAAGAACTAACAATCTTTTCATTACGAAAGTAGTTCATGTTATATATAAACGGAGGAAAAAACCTTGGAAAATAAAGAAAAGCACACAGAAAGAAGTAGTCTATTAATTGTCTTATTACCCAACCACAGCTGTTAACATTTGATGTGGATCCCCCTCAGCATTTGTTACATGCATTGTTTTCTTTACAAAAATGGCTTGCCATATATTTATGTATATATGTGTGTACATATACACCCACATACGTATACATATATGTACATAACACATATACACATATATACACCATACATATGTGTATGTGTATACGTGTGTACACATATACACACATGCATATATGTAATTTGTAGATAGCTCATTTGAACAGTGTTTTTAGTACAATATTCACTTATGTACCTTTCTTTTCCTGTATTTTTTTCTCTCAAAATAATTAGCATGCTATATCTCAGAGTTCACTTCTAAAATCTTAGTTTAAAAGACTGAATTTCCAGGGATATGGAGAAGTGCACCTTTCCTCCATTTGTCATCTAGATGAGAAAAAAGCCCCCCAAAGTGCTCATCGAGGCACCACTCAAAGAGCGGCCTGTTCTAAGTCATTTACATAACCCTCAGGCTAGCCACCACCTCTGTACACCATGGCTATCTTTTGAAAAACACAACATACCAAGCAGTTACTTGTTTGTCCTCAAAACATCTCTGAAGGATATAAACTAAAACAACCTGCAGCCTCCCTTCCCAAATAGAGCAGCAGCTGTTAAGGAGATTAATAAGTAACTTGCTCTTACCCTGTAGGAGAACTTTTATCCCCTAGACAAGACTTCACTGGAATTGTAGGCATCCATTAATGCTGCCGGCCAAATGCTTTGCTGTACCTATTATACCTATTATCTGCAAGCAACTCAGCATTCATTGCATTTAGAACTCTGGGCTTACTGTGCAGTTGAAGAAAACACCATTTGCTATTTTATGCCTCTTAAATGAACATATGGCCTTTCACAACTTTGTATCTCTACCCCAACCTCCTCTTTTAATTCCAATCCTGCCTTTCTAGCCACTTCAAACATCTACCTAATCACCCATTTTGGTTAGCCAAGGTGGTTTAAGAGAGGAGGAAATGAGGCAGCTAGGAATCATACCCACTCAGTCAGGCCTCATCAGAACTATGAAAAGCCACTCTTCAGGCCAGAAGGGAAAAGCATGGGCTGCAGTAGAGCTGTCCAGGGGCTACACAGTTTAGTGACCAGGAGTTCACTGGTCCAACCCCAGCTGTTCACTGCTCACATGTCTCTGCTACTTCTCTGGGTCACTTTCTCCTTCTGCCCCTACACCAACCACGTCTCTTATATCTTGAGTTTGAATGCCTAAAAAAGAACTTCTCCATTCAGATCTTATAAGCCTGATTATCTCAAGTTCCACTGAACACCCAACAAATAGATATTTAAAGGTCAGATCTGCTCTCCAGGTCAATCAACTGTGACCATGGCAGAAAGTGGGGAGGGTCAGGAAGTATAGAGATGGTCAAAAATAAATAATTGCCTAGGGCCACCTCTATCAATGAAAAATATAGGCAAACAAGCTTCTGAGAACCAGCCTATATTTTAAATCTACCTTTGTCTCAAACTAAACACATGCAAAATGGAACACATCATATTAGTCTCAAACCCGCTCTTTCTAAGGTCTGCATTTTCATGAGAGTATCACCATCATCCGTGCTCTTTAAGCACAGAATACTGGGGTTCTCTCTCACAAACATTCTTGCCACATCATGAAGTAGCTGTCCCCTGTCTTCCATTCTTCATTCCCACTGTCACCCTATATTAGACTTTCATTCTTACCTAGTTAACCTGGTTTCACCACTTCTTGCTTTTCTTATTTCAACCCAACCAACTTACTACTTCCAGATTAGGCCTGCAAAGTATAGCTACCAAAGTTACTACTCCCTGCTCAAAAGTATGGACTAGCCTACTGGCTACTGGCCTACGGGCCAAAGCAGGCCCAAAACCCTTACTCATGCAATCAACCCACAATAAGGCTTATGCCTACTTACCTAAACTTGCTGCATGCCTCACTTTTTATTACAGCTAAACTTATTCCTGTCCTAAACACAGAAACCATTCTGCTGATAGCCTTGATTATCCTCTCCAAGAACCACTTGTCAAAATCCTGTCATTCTCCAAGTGAACTATGTCCACATGACCTTTCCAAATTCCCCAGCCCCACAGGCTCTCTCTCTTACAGTTCATTGCTTACAGTTCATTGCTGTCCAAGAGCCACATATCTAACTTTAAATTAGGGTATGAAAAAGCTTCAATCAAAAGTCACACTCCAAGTAAAAAAAAAACTAGTGAAATTAATCTAACTAGTATATTTAAACCACCATATCCAAAATATTACCATTTCAACATGTAATTAACATAAAAAATGAGATATTTTACAGTGTTCATACTAACTCTTAAAAGTCTGGTATTTATTTTACACGTAGAGACATCCCAAGTTTGGACTATCCACATTTGAAGTGCTCAGGTGCTTAATTTATTAGACAGTGCGTGACCAGCTCTTTCAAGATAAAAATCATGAGGCTTTCTTCATTCCCACTCCTATAGGCCTATATTAAACTTTAGATTTTAATTCTTGAGGGTAAGGATTGGACTTTCCTTCTAGTTGTATCCCCTAGAACAGGAATCAGCAAATTGTAGCCCATGGGTTAAATCTGGCTGCAAATAAAGTTTTATTGGACTATAGCCTTGCTCATTCATTTACATATTATCTATGCTGCTTTCACACTACAGTGGCAAAGGTGACTAGTTGCAACAGAGACTATATGGCCCACAATATAAATAAAATAAAATATTTGCTATTTGGCCCTTTACAGAAAATGTTTGCCTACCACTTCTCTAGAGCAGTAATTCCCAAAGTGTGGTTAGTGGACCAACCAGTGGCTGGTCAGCAAACTGTTGTCAGTCCACATTGAGAAGAAATTTATACCAGAAAGCAAACAGACTGTTTTTAGCAAAGCTTTCTGAATGAAGGAAGCAGTATATTAATTAATAGTCTGACACAAGTTTTTTATCCTACTTCAACTGTTTGACTTTATTGTACCTTTTGTCACAAAATTTTAAAAAATTTTATAACCAAACACATTGATTTTTTATTTAATTGCTTCCAAATCTCCAGCTTACATAAGGCAGTCTCTCTGACTCCTAATTTGTACATATGGTATGTACATTTTCTCATAGGATTTTATTTTCATATTTGAGCATTTAAACCAATTGGAAGTTTTCATATCATCTAAGTGAGGACTCCAATTTTATTTTCTCACATATAGATATCCTGTAGTATCAGGATCGTTTAAATCTAGTTTCTCTCACTGAAATGAATGCTCCTTTTCATTTATTAAATCATATTCACTAGAATTTATTTCTGGATTCTTTATTGTTCCACTTACCTATGTATTTCTAAGCAAACATCATATTGAATTGATTTTATAGTTGTATTAATTTTGTATTGCTCCATAACAATATTACCACAAATATAGAAGCTCAAAACAAAACACATTTATTATCTCAGTTTCTGTGGGCCAAAAATCTGGGCACAGCTTAGCTGAGTCTTCTGTTTCAGGGTCTTGCAAAGCTTTGATCAAAGCATCAGGCAGGGCTGTAGTCTCATCTGAGGTACAAATGGGGAAGAATCTGCTTCCCAGATCATTTGACTATTGGCAGCATTCAGTTGCTTGCTGGTTACTGAGGGCCTCAGTTTCTTGCTGTCAGCCAGAGATTGCCCTGAGTTCCCTGCCATGTGGCCCTCTCTACAGGGCAGTTCATAACATAAAAGTTTGATGCTTCAAAGCCAGAAAGGAACAGAGTCTTTTAGCAAGATAGATTTTACAATCTTATGTAATAAAACCATGTACACATAGTCATATGCATTTGATCACTTTTTTATACTCTATTAATTAGAAGAGTCTCAGGTCTCACCCACACCCAAGCAGAGGGGATTACACAAGGGCATGAATATGAGGAGGTGAGATTATGGGGGACATCTTACAGTCTATCTGCCACAATAGTATATTCTGATAATAAGGCATATTCTTCCTTTTCCTCCCCAAAATATCTCTTGATTTCTCAGGTATTTATTCTTCTGTGTAAACAATATAGTTTTATCAAGTACCATCTCCTCCCCCCTCCCCAAAATCCTGTCAGTATTCTATTGGGAAATATATTAAAAACATCTTTAGAAAACCGATATTTTTATGATACTAAATCTCCCTACCCAAGAACTTCTGGTATCATTTAATCTGTTCAGATCTCATTTTATGACCCAAAATAGGATTTTATTGTTCTTCATATAAGATCCTTGCCTTTCTTATTAACTTTATTCTGAAGTAATTATGATTTCTGTTGCTGCTGTGAATGAAATTCCTTCCTCTGTTTCCTAAGGGTTATGCGAAAATAATAAAAAGAAATTAATTATTGTATATTTCTCTTATATCCAGCCATCTTATCAAATTCTCTTAGTAGTTTTTTCCTAACATCTCTTGGGTTATTTAGTTTACAACAACTACATCTGTAAAAAGATAATTTTATCTCTTTCTCCAATGTTAATTTTTTTCTTACTGCATTTGCTAGATAAAACAAATCATACATAATAATGGTAAACAAGAATCTCTGTCCAGTTTCTGATCGGCTCAAATAATTTTAGTATTTTACTACTTGTTTAACTGTTGGTTTTAACATTTGTTGAATGAAAATCATCTTTGTTAATAAAGATAATGGTAGATACTCCTTCCTCAAGGAGGTAGAACATAACTCTTCACGTAAGTGTGGACTGTGCATTGTGATTTTCTTTGAAAGAGTACCATATGAGAAGGGGAGAAAGAGCAACTTTATGGTAGAGAAACCTGACGAATTATCTCACCCCGGTGATCAAAGTCAATATCAACAGTGATAAACAATGTTGGTGGTATGTATCCTTAATATGATATGATTGAAATAGCACTTTACCTCTGTGGTCTTCTTCCCCAGAGCACATAACTACATTCTAATCATGAAAAAAACATCAGGCAAATCCAAATTGAGGGACATTCTACAAAATGCATCATCAGTACTCCTCAAAACTGTTGACAGTCAAAAACAAGAAAAGTCTGAGAAATTGTCACAGCCAAGGGGAGCCTAAGGAGACATGACTACTAAATATAATATGGGGTAGCCTGTAACAGAAAAAGGATATTAGGTAAAAACTAATGAAATAGGAATGAAGTATGCACTTCTGATAATAAAAAGTTATCAATATTGATTAACTATAACAAATGTACCATATTAATGTAAGCTGTTAGTAATAGGGAAAAATGGTAGTATGATATATGGGAACTCTATGCACTAGCTCTATAATTTTTCTGTAAACTTAAAGCTATCCTTAAAGGAAAAGTCTATTTTAAAAAGAATAATGGAAGTCATCAATTCCTCATTTGACTCTAAGTGTCAGATTTATATTTATTCATCCTAGATACGAATACCTTTATCCCAATGACAGTACCAAACTCAGTGAGTCCTATTTTTTGTTCCGGTTCAAACCACTCTGTTAACTTAGCTTTCTTTGGTAGCAAACTATAAAACCCTAAAAGTGAATCATTCTTAATTTCCAGGATAAGGAATGTTCTGACCAATTTATTCATTTAACAAGTATTGATACAGTACCTTCCATGTACAAGAAACTAGGAAAAAAACACTTTACACCCTAAGGAATAATGTTGCCAAAATATATATGTATCACACTTTAGTTTATAAAGCACTTGAATGTCATTTGACCCTCAACACTTGACTGAGGTGGGTAATCATAGATATCCTCAATTCTAAAGAGGAAACTGGGGCTCAGAGAGAATAAATGATTTGCCTAAGGTCACACAGCAAATGTGCTAGTCAAGACTTCATATTAAGTCTAATTTTAAATCTTCTGCAATAGAAGGCAATGGTTAAAAGAATATCAAGTGGGTGATACAGTTCAAAATATGAAACAGAAATCTGGAGGGGCTAGAAGTCTGCAAAAGCTTCACCAGAAACATAACTTCAACCCAAATAGAGATGGGGATGTAGAAGGGATGTTTAGCAACAGTCTTACCAAGCTTTGGGTTCCTTTTCAACCCCAAAGGGGTCTACCTTTGGGAAGTCCTAGTCTAATTCCTGGAAATCATAAACAATCAATTAGTATTTATGGAGTGATTAGAACAATGAACTGATCCAGGAGTTCTACACATCATCATGATGATGTTTGAAGAATGAATGGGAATTGAGATGCAGAAGCAACTTCATTTCACTGAAGAGAATTAGCAGTCTGAGGTAAGAATAAAAGTCTCTATTACTGGGGAGAAAAAGATTGATTATTCAATAGCCACGGTAACTAGTAACCACCAGCACCAACTTTTAAACCTATTTGATTGAGGGCAATTCACCTCAGACTAATCATCAATGACAACTCAACTTGCTTCAGGGAACACAATTCTGGAAGCCAATTACAATGAGCTTCACACAATTCAAGGTCAACCAATCAGCAGCAGACACACTACAGTGAACATGCTTCTCAGAGTCAATCAACAATAGTCTCACTCAAATAGCCATGCTTCTAAGGTCAAGTTCAACCACTCATGCCTCTGTAACCGAAACACCATGATGCTTCCCAAAAAGATCAATAATCTGCTTCACTCATAGACTATGCTTGACTAAGCTGTCTCTTACTTTGGTAAGTCATGAATTCTGGGTTTTGTTTTACATCTTGGATTATGGTCTCTCTTTTGATAGAGGTTCGTCTTTGACAAACCAAGGCTTTTCCCTAACTTCTCAGAACAACTATGAAAAAAAATAGATTCCCCCTAAGGAATGGAAACTACTCCAAACTCCAAGAGTTCACTTGAAGACCCTTGCCAAAGACCAACTAAGAGAGTAAGAAAAATGCTACATTGACTACATCTTGTTTTGTGGAATACTCTCCTCAATTCAGCTTTATGGTACCACAGATCATATCATAGGAAAGCATTCATGAGGTAAGAACTCATTTACATCAAATGGCATCACAGCCCCAAAGAGCTACATCCCAGGAATCAGAATCACCTTGGGATTTTTTTTTAACTCACACACCCAGGTTTCTCTTCATATCAATTAAAACTTAAACTCTATGAGATAGGACTGAGAATCTGTGTTTTTAAAATGTCCTTGATGATTCTGATACACATTGCTTTAGTCAGGAATGATTAACATGGTCTCCTAAGACTGCAAGGCCATTTTGGTTTACTGAGAGACACTGCAGGCCTGGTTCCAGACTCTCAGGCAACAAAGACCAAATTAATATTGCCAGTACTAGGTTAGATACTCTGTAGCTACCTGCAGATCCAGGAGGCTCAAGTGAACCAAGCCTGCTATTAGCTACTGAGTTCTCCCTGGATCGATGTTTCTCAATCCTAATTGCACAGCTGAATCACCTGGGAGCATATTTTAGAATATCAATGCTGGCACTCTGTCCAGACCAATTCAATCAGAATCTCTTAGGATGGGGTCTAAGTATCTTTTTAGGGCCCCTTAGGCAATTCTATGGGCAAACAGGGTGAGAATCGCTGATCTAAACTGTTCACCAGTACCTGTGTCTGGCTCATCTCATCATCCTCTAGTATAAGGCACCTGGAATTTCTCCTACAAACAAATGATGATGGGAAAATCCCACTATATCTTGCAGAAAGCACCAAAGAAAACCTTTCAGAGTTGAAATGTGATGTTTAAACTATTTTAAATGCTTTACACTAAAAGCCCGGACTTCACCACTATGCAATATATGCATGTAACAAAACTGCACTTGTATTCCATAAATCTATAAAAGTAATAATAAATGTTTTAAAAGGCAATAAACAAATAAGTAAAATGCTTACCTGTTTAACTGATCAAATAACCAAAAGGAAAAACAAAACAAAGAAAACGCTCTCCTTTTTCCTCTACATCCTTTTCTTGATGAATAGTGGGGTGCTGCAGTAAAATGAAAAAAATGTTCAGCCAAGAATGAAAAGCATTCTGTCATGGCAAGGGGAATAACAACTAAAATAAGAAATTTAAGAGCAGCATTCAAAAATCTGCTTGCCATGAGGAGGTAACTCAGATTGGAAGCTGCTGTAATGGGACTAAAGGAGAAAAAGACATAAGAATATATTTTTAAAGTGTGTTTAAATGGGTTTGGCAGTGCATTAGTCATCTATGTCAAGGGTTTAACATGTTTAAACAAAGAAACACAGTCACAGATGACTTTCAATTTTCAGCACCTTCTGAGGTGCTTATTTAAAGCAGAATATAAAGAACAATCACTGAATAAGTAATGCAACTCACAATAAGGTCAAATCAAGAACTCTAGTTGTGATTAGAATGAAGAAGAGTATTTCATTCTATTTAGACCAAAATTCAGCTAATTTCTAAGCAACAACTAAGTGAAAAAGACTTAATGTTCCCCAAATGTTATAAAAGGTAGTTCACACATCCTAACTGTATACTGCATATGGTAAATTAAGTTGATAAAATAAGAAAAAATTCCAGATTATAATGTACAAGTCCAATAGTAACCATGAAGGGTTATCATTGTAGTAAAAGAAAAACAGCAAAGCAATAATCAGTTTAACATCAAGCTCCTCTCCCCAACACACACACCACACTATAAACACTAAATTAATCAAGCAAGGTCTGAATTAGGTCAGAAGACACATGGGACTTCGTCTGGTGGGAAGAAATAAGAAGGGCAGAAAAAGCAGCAGCAACCTTCAGAGCTTCATTTCCATTTGTCCAGTCGCTGATTACCAGATGACCTTATAGAGGATGTGTCTTAGTAAGCCTGTTCCAACTTAGAACACTTCCCTTGAAATCCAAAAGCTTTTTAAAAATTGAAAACTGGATACCAATATTTATTAGAATAGCCCGACTATTGCTGTTTTAGATGCTCTATTCAATCACTCACAATCAACTGGGTATTTAATTAGTACCATCTGATGCAGAGATAAAGCTATAAAGGACTTCCAGTTAAAGATGATGGATTGAATGCATCCATTTACCTTGGCTATCTCCCAAAACTCCACTGAAATGACACCAAAAGAATGTTTTTAACCTACAGTAACAAAGAGAGGAGACAAACCACAATGTTCTCTTCAAAGCTGAGAAAAAGTCAAATCTTATGGCAGCTGTGAGAGAAGCATAAAATAAAATATTCGCACCTGAACATCCCCAAAAGACTCAGGAGTTAGCAGCTGGAAGTAGGGAGGAAAGGGGAGCTAAAATAAATAGGTTCCAGTAAGAGTTTTTTGAAAAACAATTAGATTCCCCACCCCCAACCCCCGACGCCAACTTCCTGTCTCTGGTCTCTCCTCATTCTACAATAGGTTCAGATATGTATTCTTTGGAGGGTGAAAGAGATGGTCTCTGAACTGGGGAATATAAGCACAGTGGACATGGATGCTACACCGGAAACAGGAACTTAAGCAAAGGTTTATATACTGTACACAGAGACTTCTATATTCTCACCTTCTTTATTCAGAGAGCAATTAGAAGATTCTTCTGTAGGATATCTGATGAGACCAAAAGAAAAGACCTGAAGATATTGACCTTGGTCCTAAAACTCAACTGCCCAGTCAAATCACCCAAATTACAATTGATAAACATCTACTTCAGGCTAAGGGCTTCCAATCAGCTTGGTAGTGCCCCCTCTTAAACATGTACAGAAAAGAGAGCAAAACATGACCATAAATTTGAGGTAAGCCGGTAATATGCCAGAAAACAGAGCAGTCTGAAGGAAACTATGCAGGAAGAAGTAAACTCAAAAAAATCACTAATATTTTCAGAGAGATTTTAAAACTATATTACACTCACGAAACAAAAACAGGATGCTAGAAAAAAAGAACATTCAGACCTCAAAAAGCAGCTTCTAGAAATGAACATATGAAACAAATGAAAAATGCAACAGCAGCAAGATACAGTGGAAGTGATCTCCCAGAAATAGAGCAAAAAGAAAAAGAGGTAGAAAATAGAAGGGGAGAAAATTAGAAGATCAGTTTAGGAGGTCCAACATCCAAATAGGACAGAAAAAAAAGAAGGTAAAGAAAACAAAAAACAAAAGAAAATTTCCCCAAACTCAAGGACCAGATTGAAAGGTATACAGAAAATTTCCAGATTCAAAGGGTGCCCAGGAAATAGCTAAAAATAGGCATACACCAGAGCATATTATTGTGAAATTTCAGAGCAAGCAAGAGATCATAACGACTTTCAGAGAAGAAAAGCAGGATTCAAAAAGAATCAGAATAACATCTGATTTCTCAACACTAACAACAAGAGCAAGACTTGGAGCAGGGAAAGACAGAAAAATTCTGAGGAGAAATGATTTCCAAACTACAATTCTACACTAAGCCAAACGATCAAATTAAGTGCAAGAGAAAAATAAGGTTTTCACACCTGTAAGAGCTCAAAAAATTAACCCCCAATACATCATTTTCCAGAAAATTATTAAACTTACTCTACCAAAATAAAAAAAAAAAAAAAACACCAAGGAAGAGAAAGACATGACATCTCAAAAACTGAGGATCCAATGTAAAAGGAGACAGGATTCACCAGGATGATGGTGAAGGGAGATTATATTGATGTCCACTGTTTCAAAGGCCCAGAAAATACTAGTCCAGATTGAAGACCAGAATGCTTTAGGAGAAATGCCACCAAGAACAAGAAACTGATATGACACATGAAGTGTTTGAACAGACTGAGTGAAGAAACACAGATCTTGGGGCAAGTACAGGGATAAATTAGCAGTGAGCATGGCAACTAAAAAGCAAAGGATCAAACAAGGCAATTCTTAACTGCAGAGAAAACAAAAAGCTATGCAAGTAATCATAATATAACATGCTGCATGGCTCAGCTGTGACTAGGTTTACCTAGTCATATTCATGAAATCACTGATGACCGCTCTAACCAAAATATGACAACGATAAAATGATATGTTAGGGTCAACTACAATATAGGGAAGATACGAGTATGGGATAAAGGGGCAGGAGAGCTAAATCTTCATCTTCCATAGTGGGAAGACAGTACATAACATCTAAAACTGAAAAGTTGAGAAATAGAATACATGTATTATTTTAAAATGCAGGTAAAACGCCAAAAGCAGCAGCTAGTAAACGCTGGTACACATTCTATTGATTACTCAATACCTGACATGTAATAGACTTTCAGTGAATGATTGAATTGTGTTGATGTGCAAAAGAATAACTATAAACTAAAGTGTGTGCCTGATATGGCTTGGCTGTGTCCCCACACAAATCTCATTTTGAACTATAGTTCCCATAATTCCCACTTGTTGTGGGAGGGAGCCAGTGGGAGATAACTGAATCATGAAGGTGGCTTTTTCCCATGCTGTTCTCGTGACAGTGAGTAAGTCTCACAAGACCTGATGGTTTTATAAATGGGAGTTCCCCCGCACAAGCTCTCTTGCCTACCACCATGTAAGATGTAACTTTAATCCTCATTCGCCTTCAGCCATGATTTTGGGGCCTCCCCAGCCATGTGGAACTGTGAGTCAATTAAACCCCTTTCCTTCATAAATTACACAGTCTCAGGTATATCTTTATTAGCAGCTTAAGAACAGACCAATACAGTGCCCAAATTCAAACTCTTTAAAATGTTGGCCGGGCGCGGTGGCTCAAGCCTGTAATCCCAGCACTTTGGGAGGCCGAGACGGGCGGATCACGAGGTCAGGAGATCGAGACCATCCTGGCTGACACGGTGAAACCCCGTCTCTACTTTAAAAAATACAAAAAACTAGCCGGGCGAGGTGGCGGCGCCTGTAGTCCCAGCTACTCGGGAGGCTGAGGCAGGAGAATGGCGTGAACCCGGGAGGCGGAGCTTGCAGTGAGCTGAGATCCGGCCACTGCACTCCAGCCTGGGCGGCAGAGCGAGACTCCGTCTCAAAAAAATAAAATAAAATAAAATGTTAGGAGTTGCTCTTTAAGATGTTTTCTTCTATTTATATCCCAAGTACCTAAACTTTCTGAACAGAAAAAAAAAAAAGAATGATGATTGTTTTAAATTATTTATCCAAAAAAGATTAATGATGTTTCTCAAATGAAAAAAAAAAAACCACTGATATTTTACCACAGAAGAATTTGATAGCACTATTGATAAGCTAATTACCTCCTTAGATAATCAAGGAATAAATCAGGCCCAATATACACTTGAATTAAGCAAGGGAAATTTCTCTTCACACATGGTGGATTTAAATCTTAGCTTAGAACTCAGATGAGTATTTAAAATACATAAAAAATGTATAAATAAAACAAAAAGTTACCTGGTAAGCAAAATATTTATTACATTTCTTTGCTTGATCTTGAAACAGTTACATCGGTTGTGAGGAAAGGATATTTTGTTATAGATATATATAGGGCAAGATAGATATCTTTTTATTCATGCTTAACAAATTCTAATTAAAAATTTAAATAACCAAAATGACAAACTAACTGATTACAAAAATATAATGATTGAACTGTCATTAGGATAAGCAAGTCCTTGTAAAATCTACTATTCCATCTTTTCACACATTTATTGGAGGAGCACATTTAAATCACTACAGGTAGACTAGAAATAACACTGTTTTCAAAAACTTCCCCATTGAAGTGAGTTGAAATAAATAACTGAGCCCAAGAGTAGTCAATAAAATTTCATTTATTCATTCATTCATTCATTCATTAAGGAAACAAGTACTTAGTGAGTAAACCTACTATGGGCCCGACATTGTTTGCTAGTCTTTAAAGCACAGGATAACTTACTCCTAGGTGTGTTTTTCCCTCCTCTTCTATAAACCTGAAAATAAAACATACAAATCAAGAGAAATGAAGGATCTGTTTACACAGCATTCAGGTGATATTATTTAACTGAAAGACAAATCATCCCATCCATTTGAACACAATTATATAAAGAGGTACCTACCTTTTCTCTTCAAATAATTGTATAGTACACCATAGAGAATATTTTTCTTCTCACGTGATTGTGCTGCGCATGCTCTGCTACGGTGGTTCCAAACACGAATAAATATACAGAGGTTTGCATAACGCTCCATTTTTTCTTCACAGGACTTACTACTATGTAAGTCCAGTAGTGCAGAGTCTGGTGGCACTGTTGACATTTTGAGCAAGGCAATTCTTTGTTGTGAGGGGTTATCTCGTGTACTGTAGGATGTTTAGCAGCATCTGTGGCCTCTACCCACTAAATGCCAGTATCATCCTCCCCTCCAGCTATGGCCAAAAATGTCTCCAGACATTGCCAAATATGGGAGGGGGGCAAAACTGCCCCCTTTTGAGAACCACCACTTTAGAGAAACACCTCAGAGAGAGAGTGTGATTATAGACAGAAGAGAAAGCCAGATAAAACAGTAATCTCTCTTTCAAAAGTGTAGACTTCTGGTTTAACATATGCTAAGTACATCAACCTTTATGATGCTACTGCTCTACCACCATTTTAAGTTCAAATGCCTTCTAGTTCTAAATCTAAATTAAGGTAAAGAAAGGGGAAAATTCCTATTAAAACAACTCATGAATACAAAGGAAATAATTCTGTCTAATCTTTCCTCCACCTTCCACTTTAAAGAACACCAACGTCAGCCGGGTACGGTGGCTCATGCCTGTAATTGGGGTGGGTGGATCACGAGGTCAAGAGATCGAGACCATCCTGGCCCACATGGTGAAACCCCGCCTCTACTAAAAATACAAAAATTAGCTGGGCGTGGTGGTGCAGGCCTGTAGTCCCAGCTACTCGGCAGGCTGAGGCAGCAGAATTGCTTGAAACTGGGAGGCGGAGATTGCAGTGAGCTGAGATGGCGCCACTGCACTCCAGTCTGGTGACAGAGCAAGACTCTGTCTCAAACAAACAAACAAACAAACAAAAAAGAACACCAAGGTCATCTTTTTGTAAATTACCTAGCATAATCTCAGAAGTTTTGACAAATATTTGAGTACCTACTATGTGCCAGACATAGATCTGAGTGCTGAAGAAAGATTTATCAACTGCATTTACTGAACTGAGAAATAATTCTTATAAACATTTAACAGGTAAATATTTGTGACCTTGGTTTTGGCAAAGGATTCTCAAATATGACACCGAAAGCATAAACAAAAAAAGAAAAAAAATAGGTAAGCTGGACTTCATAAAAATAAACTTTTGTACTTCAAAGGACACCATCTAAAGATCACCCACAAAATAGGAGAAAATACTTGTAAATCATATATCTGATAAGGGACTTGTACCCAGAATATAAAAAGGGCTCTTACTACTTAATACAAAAAGCCCTACATCTTAAGATGGTCAAAGGATATGAATAAACTTTTCTTCAAGAAAGATATACAAATGACCAACAAGCACATAAAAAAGACACTCAGCATCATTACTCATCAGGGAAATTCATACCAGAATCACAATGGGATACCACCTTCACACCTACTAAGGCTATAATAAAAAAGTCAGGCAATAACAAATGTTGGCAAGGACGTGGAGAAATTGGCATCCTCATGTTCAAAGGGAATGTAAAATGGTGCTGTTGCTTTGTGAAACAAGCTGGCAGTTCTTCAAACAATTAAACTTAGAATTACCATGTGACCTAGCAATTCAACCCCCAGGTATATACCCAATAGAAACGAAGACATGTTCACACAAAAAATTGTACATGAACGTTTATAGCACCATTATTCATGATAGCTAAATGACCCAATCAACTCAAATGTCCCCCAACAGACAAACAGATAAACAAAATGTGCTATAATCATCCAATGGAATATTACTCAATCATAAAAAGGAATGAAGTACTGATATACACTACAACATGGATGAACCTTGAAGTAATTATGCTGAGTGAAAAAAACAGTCACAAAAGGGCAAATATTGTATGATTACATTTATATGAAATGTCTGCAATATGGAAATCTCTAGAGACAGAAAGTAGTGGTTGCTTAGGGCTGGAAGGGGGTGGGCATGAGGGTGGGAAGTTGAAATTGGGGGGTAAATGGGATAACAGCTAAAGAAATGGGTTTCTTGTGAAATGATGCAATGTTCTAAAAATGACTGGGGTGATGGTTGCACATATCTATGAATATACTAAATATACAGAAATATATACCACTTATATACTAAAATATGTGCTACTTATACTAAAACACACTGAATCATATACTTTAAATAGGTGGCTTTTATGGCATGTGAATCATGTCTCAGTAAGGCTACTTAAAAATAATATCTTGTTTAAAATATCCTCACACATCCGAAGAGATCTTATTCTTTTGGTTGTAAGTATGAAATGATTACAACAACCAAAGCCAGGACTGGCTTTGGTATTTAAACTATTGAAAACGTTCCAGGTAAATATTTAAGACTATGAAAATCTTGAAAGTCGAAAAAATTAAAATGAAGGCATCAAGGAACTTCCGGAGGACATAAAATGCAGTGATTGTTTAAGATGTATTGGGGGCATTAAGTAATTAGATTCATGGGGGTGGAATGTAAGCAAGGAGAGTTAAAGTGTTCATATGAAAAGCCTCAGTCTGGAAGATACCCCTTCTTTACCAGCTTGCAGTGATTCTGAAAGAACGATATTTCTTCATGTGCACTGTAAACCTTATTTTTAAGGAAGCTAAAAATATCCCCCCCCCCCAATATGATTTACTCCAGTAACAAATAGGAAGTCAAGTAAATGATAAAGGGCCAAACAAAAGAAATTTAAGGAAACACATAAAGATAAACCAGTTCCCAGGAATGGCTACTGGGAAGTTTCAGCAATCAGCATGTGTTATCGCTTTTTACAGGCAGAGCATAAGATGATATGATCCGTGCATAGCTCACAATTCCATTACCGAGACATTTCAACCTGTGTCATTGTCAGTCCAAATAAAGTCCGTTTCTGTGTTTGCCTTGTGCAATATGCCGGTTAATCTACCCTAACTCATTGCAGAGCTCCTGGTATGCGTGGTCTGGGGAGTCCATACCTTCCCCGACTTGAAGAATCACCAACGCCAGCGATAAGGAAATGTCCGGGGGCATTAGGAATATTTTTGAACCTCAATAAATTTCTGCTCCTTCCTTGACCATTGCAAACAGTCCGGTTTGCCATCTAGCTGATTCTCGGTACCTCATACAGTACTGTGCTCCAGTTTCAAAGCAAAATTAGGGCTAATATGTGGTGGTGGGTGAGGGGCGGGGGTGGGGGGTGCAAGAAGAAAACAACCAAAGGTTGAACTGGCTTTCCCTACAGAGCCTCAGATTTCAAAATGACTGCCATCGAAGCTAAAATGACCCAGATTTGGGGGACAAGAGGGGAAGAGGGTCGATATTCATTCCCCTGCAGGGTAGCTGTAGCTTGGTTATGGGAGTAAGGAACTAGGGAAGACGGGGTCATCTGCATGAAAACAGAAATAACGGGGAATGGTCTTTAAGTACCACGCACCTTTCTCAGTGAATCACTGCAGTGTCAGCCCTGCACTGATTCCATGATTTGCCAAACAGGATGAGGTAAGGCACAAGCCTGGAGCCCCCTCCTCCTCCTCCTCCTCCTCCTCCTTCTCCCCCCTCCCCCGCGCAGAAAGGCGCATCCCTCCGCGAAGTGCACCACGCAGCCCCCCGCGGCCCTGGCTGAGGGGCTGACGTCACCCTTCTGCATTGAGCTTCAAGGACCGGCGGCAGCACTGGATAGATGGAGAGTCGAGTTGGGGCGCTATCTCTATCACCAACTGGAGGGGACCCTCCGCCAGGGCGCTGCGGATTGTGTTCATGCAGTGACAGAACGACCAGATAGGGAGTGTAAGGATGCAGGGAGGTGGGAAAGGAATCCAAAGACTCGTCTCTTGGGTCACCAAGAAACCTCAAAGATGCCCCCGGCTTATGTAAGACCCTCTCCCTTTCGTGCGCCTCCACGCGGTGACAACGCCTGCTCCCCATCGTGCGCTTGGGAGACTTCGGTCGCCCTTGCCCAGCCAGGCAGGCACAGTGCTTCTGGTGCCTCCCTCTCGCAGCCCCGTGGGGTCGGGAATAACTGCGAATCTGAGATTAAACCCCACGCTCCCGTGTCCTCTCCTAGCCGGTCACAGGTTAGCTCCAAGAGGCGCCGCGAACCGGCTGGTAGGGGAAGGGAGTGAAGGCTGTACAGCGAGGAAAACAGACGAATAAACCCGCAACTTTCCCCAGGAGCTGACCCTATCCCGGGAGATTAAAAAAGAAACTAATGCATTAACATTCTTTTTTTGGAAGGTCGACAACCTGCAGTCACCGACACTACGCAGCCCCTTGCAGCCCGCGCGGAGCGAGGTCTAGGGTTCCAGCAGCCCCGACCCGCACCCTACCATCCTGCATCCCCGACCCAGCACCCCGCGCCTGTCTCCTTAAAGAGGGGTCCGAGATTTGATTTTTGGTTTGGGTTTTCCTCCCCACTTGTTTCTCAGAGCATCATCATACGGACAGATGGACAGCGACTCGGCCACGGGCCCGGCGTGGGCACTTACCCAGAAGACGAAGGAGTAGATGATGAGGAGGGTTTTGAGACAGGTTATCACAGGTTTGGTCTCCATTCTCCTCGATGCCATACTACAGAGCTCCGGCGGCGGCGGCGGCGGCAGGCGGCGGGCGGGCGCGCGGGAGGGGGGAAGAGGCGGGCCGGGGCGGGGCGGGCCGGGGGCGCGTGCGGCGAGAGGCCTCGTGAGCGCGCCGGCGAGGCCGTGCGCGTGCGTGAGCGCGCACCGCGCGGTGCTCCTACTGAAAAAGCCGAGCAGGGCCGGGCAGTGACTGCGCATGCGGGAAACACCGCCCGCGTCCGCAATACCGCGCAGGCTCAGACCCCCAGCGGAGGAGAGAGACGAGGCCAGGCGAGGGGAGACCGGGCGCGGCAGGACAGCGGGGAGGGAATGGGAGAATTTAGAGGCCGGGTCAGAGGTCACGGGAACCTCTCCCAGTCCGCCCTGGCATTTAGATTTCTGCTTTGTACACAGTTGGGCGTTACATTTGCAGGGATGCCTGCACCTGGCTATGGGAAGTTTATGGGTGCCCCCCTGCCCATCAGTCACGTTTCTGCATTTTGACACCCGCCAGGGCCTTCTCACATGGAAGTGGCCCAGTAGTCATGTCCTTGGCAACCAGCAGGACTTGTCTGTGCCAGGAACAGACTGTGACAGGTGGCCGGAGATACAGCTGGAGGGATGGACAGGAACCCAGGAGCTCAGACAGACCCCAAATCCTCGCCACCACAGGTATCTGCAGGCTCCTCCATTTTTTAGATTTTTCTTACATTGTGAAATGATAAAACGAAATGACAAAGGTCTGTATGAGGCGTCATCCTTGCTGCACATACAATGTTTAACAGATAACAGAAAAATGTTTAATATGCCTGAGAATCATTTGCGGCACGCTAACAAGTACAGACCACCTCCCTCCTGGAAGGGAAAGCCGCATTGAGGTTAAAAAAATATTCACAACCAATTTGGAGTTCCTCAAAATGTTGAACAGAGTTTGCGTATGATCCAGCAACTCCATTCCTGCGTATTTACCCAAGAGAAATGAAAATATATGCCCACGCAAAACCATATACATAAACGTTTATAGCGGCATTATTCACAATAGCCAAAAATTGGAAGCAACTCAAATATCCATCAGCTGATGAGTGGATGACCAAAATTCAGTACATCCATACAATGGAAAATTATTCGGCCACATAAGAATGAAGTACTACTGATAAATGCTGCAACGTGGATGAACCTTGAAAATAAGCGAAAGAAGCCAGACACAAAAGACCACATACTGAATGATTCATGTATAGGAAATATCCAAAATAGACAAATCCGTAGAGACAGAAAAGAGATTAGTGGTTGCAGCGAGTGGGAGGCAGGAATGAGGAGTGACTCTTAATGGGTAAGGGGCTTCTTTTTAGAGTAATGAGAATGTTCTAGAATTACATAGTGATGATGGTTGCACAATATTGTGAATTGCTAAAAACCACTGAGTTGTACACTTTAAGAGGATGGCTTTTATGATATATTAATTATATCACAATAAAAATGTACATTCCACCCAGATATGGTTTGTAGAGTAACACACAGATTCAGTGGGAGATTTAGCTTGATTGCTGAGAGACTAGCCAAAACAGCAACACCATCACAGATTAACTCAATCGTGGATGATTATGTTAAGGATACATATTTGTGAAAGAGTGAAAAACAGAGTCGATAAGGCTTGGGAAAAGCCTGCCAAGGTCAGTTGTTACAGGAGTAATTATTACCTCTATCGAGTTATATGTGGTCTCAGGTCAATAAGGTAACTGTATAAACAGTACACAAATATGAGGAAGAGGAGAACCTGTTTAAGGAAATTGTCAACCATAACAAAAAGGTACGTGGGCATAGAAGAGTGGAATAGGTGCAGGTGAAAGAAGGGACAGGTTGAGCAAGGTGTCTGTTGTAAAGGGGTCTTGGCACACTGATTCTCGATGCTGGGTGCTCATTTGCATCACCTGGTGTTTTAAAACAATTATGAATGCCTGTGCCTAATACCAGCTATTCGGAGTCATTTGGTGTGGGGTGAAAGCTCTGCTTTTTAGAAGCTCTTCAGGTGGTCTGAATATTAAGCAAGAGTTGAGGGGCATTGCCCCGTACTGCAATGAACTTAAACCCAACTTCAGAGAGGAGCTTTCTCTTTCATTCTTACAGTCTCCAGGTTGATACCAAATGCAGCAGCAGCAGGGAAAGGATACTGAAGACTTCAAACCCAGTGGGTATCCTTAGCATCAAAAGATCTTGGCCATGTATAATTATTCTGTAAAGGGGTCAGAAATCTCAATGTTCAGCCAAACAGTGACACTGCTAAGCATCATAGATAATTTGGTGAGTTAATATATGACGTTCACAGAAGACACCCATCAGTTTAAACTAACTCACAGTCTCACAGTTTGGAGCATTTTTGGAATATCTCTAGGTCCAGATTCTTGGAAACTTGGACTGTTCTAGCAAAAATAAACCATTTAAATGTAAAGATAAGTATGAATATTCAGTAATGTAATTAGTAGATAAATTAACATAGCTTGTAGCTAGATCCTTGCTCTCCAACTGTGGCCCATGACATATATATAGGGTGACAAGCCATCCCAGTTTGCCCAGGACTGAGGGATTTCCCTGCGTTCAGGATTTTCATGGCTAAAACCAGGAAAGTCTTGGGCAGACCAGAACATATTGGTCACACTAACCCTGAGCTGGCAGCATTGACATCCACTGGAAGAGCTGTTTGAACATGCAGAACCTCAAGCCCCACTCCAAGCCCATGTTAACAAGATCCCTAGGGAAGTCAGATGCACAGTAATGTCTGTCATCTATTATGGATTGAATTGTGTCCTCCCAAAAGATATATTGAAGTCCAGGCTTCGTGCGACTGAAGTCCTAACCCCAGTACCTCAGAATGTGATCTTATTTGGAAATAGGGTTGGTGCAAATATAATTAGGACAAGGTCATACTGGAGTAGTGGGGCCCTTAATCCAAGCACTTTTAAGGGCTCATATCCTTAAAAGAAGAGACACAGGGAGTGGGCCATATGAAAACACAAAGACACACAGGGAGAAGGCCATTGTAACAACAGAAGTAGAGATCAGAGTGATGCAGTTGCAAGCCAAAGACTGCCAAGGATTGATGGTCACCTCCAGAAGCTAAGAGGAGACAAGGAAGGATTCTACCCAGAGTCTCAGAGAGAAGATGGCCCTGCTGACACTTTGATGTCAGACTCCTAGCCTCTAGAGCTGTGAGATAATTCATTTCTGTGTTTTTTTTTTTAAAGCCACTCAGCTTGTGGTACTTTGTTACAGCAGCCATAGGAAACTATCAAATGTCTAAGATTCACTGATCTATAATGCATCAGTATATAACCACAGCTGCCATATCACCAAACAACTCACAGTAGCATCATTTACAATAGCCAAAATATGAAAACAACCTAAATAAATGTCCAGTGACAAATAGATTAATGAAATCTATTTTGTGGCATATCTATACTATGGAATATTATTCAGCCATAAAAAGGGATGAAGTACTGATGTATGATACAACTTGGATGAACCTTGAAAACATTATGCTGAGTGAAAGCCAGATGCAAAAGGATGCATATGTATAATTCTATTTATATGAGCTGTCCATAATAGGCAAATCCCTAGGCAGATTAGTGGTTGCCAAGGGCTAACCCTAATGGAGAATCACTGCTTAATGGATATGGGGTTTATTCTTGTGGTGACGAATAAGTCCTGGAGCTAGATAGTGGTGATGGTTGTGCAACAGTGTGAATGTACTTAATGTTGAATTGTATACCTTAAAATAGGTAAAGTGGTAAATTGTATGTTATGTGTATTTTATAACACACAGAAATAATATGTAACCACGGCAAGTCCAAGTATCCTCTGGCCTGAAGGAATGATGTGGGCTGGAGAACTGAAGGAAGGTCAGCAAGGCTCAATAGCAGGAGGCAAAGAAGATATAGAGAAGGCTGGAGAGAGGCCAGTCCATCCAGGTCTTTTTAGGTGACATTAACAATTTTAATCTTTTGCCTAAGAGTAAGAGAAGTGTTTGCTTTTTATTGGCTTCAAATTCAGCAAGTAGTTCAAGGAAAACTGGACTGCTACCAAAGCATCTACCTGGACCCTGCTCCTACTGTCACCCCCTCTATCTGTTGTTCACACAACAACCAGAGTGACCTTGTTCAAACACAAACCATTTCATATCACTCTTTGGCTTAAAATTATCTAGTGGCTTCTCATCATTGCACTTGGAATCAAATTTTCACTCTTTGCCCTGACTTAGAAAGCATATATGAGGCCAGGTGTGGTGGCTCACACCTGTAATCCCAGCATTTTGGGAGGCCGAGGTGGGTGGATTTCTTGAGCTCAGGAGTTCGAGATGAGCCTGGCCAACATGGCAAAACCCTGTCTCTACTAAAAATACAAAAATTAGCTGGACGTAGGGGCACGTGCCTATAATCCTAGCTACTTGGGAGGCTGAGGCAGGAGAATTGCTTGAACCCAGGAGGCAGAGGTTGTAGTGAGCCAAGATCACACCATTGCACTCCAGCTTGGGCAACAGAGTGACACTCTGTCTCAAAACAAACAAAACAACAACAAAAGTGTATATAAGCTGGCTCTGACTCTCTCTGCCACTACTCCCCCTTTGGACCTGTGCTTCAGCTGCTCTGGCCTTCTTTCTATTCTTCAAACAAGTAGGCTTCATTCCACCTCAGAGCCTTCACATTGGCTGATCCTGTCTTTGGAATGCTTTGCCCCCTAAACTTTGAATGATTGGTCCCTTCCTTCCTGTCATTCAGACCTCAGTATAAATGTCACCTCAGAGAGGCCATTTCAAACAAAAATAGCCACCCGGTCACTATACGTTCTTATTCTCTGCATAGCACTTATCTAACATTTTCTTATTTATGAAAATGTGCTTGGGTGTTTTTTGTTTTTGTTTTTTTTTTCCTGTGTCTCCTACTAAAATGTAAGTTCTACAGGGAAAGGTATTTTTTTCTGTTTTGTTCACTATTGTCTCCTCAGCACCTAGATACAGTAGAACTCAAAAACTTGTGAACTAATGAATGGCACACAGTAGTCCCTCAATAGATGATTGTTGACTGGTTGAATAGGGATATGATATTAGAAATGGACCTTGAAGTATGAATAAGATGATGGTGTTCTTTGAGGATTGGAGAAGGAGATCATTGCAGGTTAGGAACAGTGTGAAAAAAGGCAGTTTGAACAAAAGCAGAAAGCTCGCTAAGGAAAATGGCAAGGCATGCTAGAACACTGCTATGGTTTGAATGCCCCCACCAAAAATCATGCTGAAATGTATTCCCCGATGTAGCAGAATGGAGAAATGTGGCCTCTAAGAGGTGACTGGGTCATGAGGGTTCTGCAGTCATGAATGGATTAATCCATTTATAGATTAATGAATTAATGGGTTAATGGATTAATGAGTTATAATGAGAGGGGAGCTGGTGGCTTTATAAGGACAGGAAGAGAGATCTAAGCTAGCACATTAGCATGCTCAGCCCCCTCCCCCATGGATGTCCTGCACTGCCTCAGGACTCTGCAGAGTCCCCAACAGCAAGAAGGCCCTTATTAGATACAGCCCTGCAACCTTAGACTTCTCGGCCTCCATACTGTAAGAAATAAATTCCTTTTCTTTATAAATTACTTAGCGTCAGGTATTCTGTTATCAGCAAAATAAAACTAACTAATACAAGGACCTAGAGGAGGAAAAAATATAGAAATATAGGTTGGGCTGTGGTGGTAGAAGGCCTTGCTCAGGCCATGCTAGGACTCACCAGTATAGGCAGTAGGGAGCAGTGGGAAGTCTCTCAATGGGGGAGCTATGTGATCTGAACTGTGTTTTAGGAAAGTAACTTGGGAAGGAGTATGAAGCATGAGAGGTTGCCAGAGAAAGAGACGAGGAACAGGAAAAGAGTTAGGAGGTAATTGCACTCGCCTAATTGGGAGTTGAGGGAGGGCTCCACCTAGGGATGTAGCAGTGGCTCTGGAGAGGAGCGACTGGCCTGACCACTTTGTCTCAACTCTGGCTGTATGAAAATCCACTGGGGAGATTTTAGGTATGTGAATGCCTGAGCTCTATCCTTCAGGAATTCTTTTTGAATCAGTCTGTGGCGGGACCCCAATAATCAGTATATTTTAAAAGCTTCCCAGATGTTCCAGCTTGGATTAAAACCTCTGGGACAGATAAACCATTTGGAAATAGAATAGACAGCTCTCAGAACTGAATGGATCTGGGTGATGAAAGAAAATATGACTGACTTTATTCTGAGTAAACTTGTAAGACAGTTTTTAAAACACACAACCCTGATAATATATGGTACATCCAAACAGTGGACTAATATACAGTTATTAGAAAGTATGTATATGAAGAGCATTTTTAGTCACAAAGGAAAAGTTTTGTCATTAAGAAAAGGGCAAACAACAAAAAAAGGTATATGCAATATGACCTTAACTATAGAAACTATATAGAAAAGAGTTTAGATGAAAATGTGTATAAAATTTTCACAGCAGTGCCTCTGGGAAGGAGGTTATAGGTGATTTTATTTTCTGTATTTTATATTTCTTCTATTTCTGAATATTTCTAAATCATCATATGTTACATTTATAATCAGAAAAGAATATAAAGGAAGCCTTCTACCCCAAAGATTAAAATATTAAAGTTTTAGGATCTAAGGGGGGAAAACCCTGAACTATCTTGAAAACTTGCTGATATGAAATTTGAGCATACCCCTGTTCATCTGTTTCTATATTTATGAATATATCTGAGTATTTCTAGGATCCCTACCTGAGCAGCCCAAATGACATTTTACCCTGGGATTCAGAAACATCTACTGGACAGAGACTAGACCTGTCAAGGGTATGTTTGCAAGTCACTTGACTGAAGAAGGGAAAGAACTGAGCTTTGAAAACTTGGTTCAAGGAGCCATGGTTAGTGTCAGAGGGTTAGAACTATTCTAAGGATAGCCCAATATTGGCGTAAAATGAATGATGCGAGCCCTTACCTTTCCTCCATAGAGATTTACCCTGAGCCTTGGGGGTTAATGAGATGATTTTAACAAAGCTAGATTAGAAAAACATTTCATAAAGATATTGGGAGCACAAAGTTTTGTAGCCAATATAGCTTGCTGAACAAAAAATATCAGGGACAAAAGGTACTGTTCTCATTTCAACAGAATGACAGTTGAATGGATCAGAACATGAGGTAGAAACATAAGAGACTCAAGACAACTTCCCCAAAACAGAACAAATTAAAAAGCCAATGCCACTTAGTAACAGGACTACATTCATGAGACATACAATGGTAGCACTCAAGTGCTAGCACTCAGGAAGACTGGGTTTGTAAATATAAGTGCCACCTCCCTTCACATTGGGTACTTCCTGAACATGGGACAAATTTGAGAGGGGTTAGAGTTCTTTAATTTTGTTTTTGTTCCTTGACCCAGTAATTCCTCCTCTATGAATTGCCCTAAAAAGATAAATACATGTATAAAATATATCTGCAAGAATACTAATTTTTTATAACAAAAATTAAAACATTTTTTAAATGTTGTGTATAGAGGCTAAACCCTAAAAACACATTTTGAAAAATTATTATCAGGACCTTATAGTTATTCTGTGACTACTGGTATATAGGGCAATGCAAGTAAAATTTTTGTGTATTTCAAGGTACAAAAATTATAACTTAAGAATAAGCTACAGATCTCAACCAAATGGGAATATAATGCGAAGAAAACAATTTTTGAGGCCAACTATATAATTGTTGCTCCACATGCACAGAACTCCAGTGTTCTTCCTTTTATAATGAACACAAATCTGCTCTTGGATGTCTAGAACAGAGTTACTTAGAGCTGCTCTGTTTTATGGATTACCTTTTTCTTGCTTAGCTGAAGGAGAACATATCCCTTCTTAAATACCTCTCCTAGAAATTAAATATCATTGTCCACTGGATTCAGAAACTATCCCACTGATGGCTTTGCTTTCCACACTTATGTTGTGTCTCAAAACAATCTAAATATCCAGCAATAGGAGATCAGTTTAAAACATTATATTGTGCAGTAATTTTTCACTTGGCTCCCAGTTATACTTTCATTGTTCTCTCTGTATCACAGGGAGCTAGAAACCCACAAACTACATTTTTCAGATTCCTTTTCCAATTAGCCTCCTGTTAGGTTTGCCAGTGGGAAGCACTGGTGGAGAGACTATGAGGTGAGAGGAAAAAGAAGCCTCTTTTTTTGTCTCCAGAAGTCCCTCCAGCAGTAGTAGCAGCAGCAACAGTGACTATAGGCAGCCATTTCTTTCCAAAACATCTGTGACCGTTTTAACAGCATTAGTAAAGCTATAGCATCCTGTATTCCTACTCAGTGGGAGCAGCACCCCCAAAAGCAGCAGTGTTAGCATCACTCACAGATCAGCATTAAGTGACAGGTTATGGGTCCCAGCCCAGAAGTAGTAGAGCTTTCTGGTCTCTGGGTAACACACACTGTAATGAATTATAAAACTAGCCAAAATTCTTTCTCTCGGTTTCCACGACCTTTTTCAATGTGACTTTGCAGCTCTTCCCATAAAAAGTAAAATTTATTTATTCTCTCTCTGAATCTGGGCTCACCTTATTCCTTATTTTGAACAATAGAAGACAGTGAAAATGACGTTGTGATAGTGCTAAGCTTAGGCCTCAAGGGGACTCACCATCTTCTCCTCACTCTTTTGGAACCCTATGATTGCCATGGGAATAATCCCAGATTAACCTGCTAGAGAATGAGAAACCATGTGCATCAGAGTCTAACCAGCCCTCTTGTTTCCACTGATAACTCAGATATGTAAGGGAGCCCAGCCACAATCTGCAAAGTCAACCCAAAACCAGCAGGAAGGAGTTCAACTGAGACTAGAGAACTACCCAGATGAGCCCAGCCTAAATTGCTGACCACAGAATTGTTTTAAAAATAAAACCAGTAAGTTTAAGGTGGTTTGTCACACAGCAATAGCTAACTGATACACACCTTTGTCCTTTGTGTTTTTTCAGTACTTTTTGTACCTTATAGCAAATTACTTTTTTTTTTTTTTTTTTTTTGTGAGCAACAAGGCTGTTTATTTCACCTGGGTGCAGGTGGGCTGAGTCCGAAAAGAGAGTCAGTGAAGGGAGATAGGGGTGGGGCTGTTTTACAGGATTTGGGTGGGTAGTGGAAAATTACAGTCAAAGGGGGTTTTTCTCTTGCAGGCAGGGGCGGGGGTCACAAGGTGCTCAGTGGGGGAGCTTCTGAGCCAGGAGAATTTCACAAGGTAATGTCACCAGTTAAGGCAGGAACAGACCATTTTCACTTCTTTTGTGATTCTTCAGTTATTTCATGCCATCTGGATGTATACGTGCAGGTCACAGGGGATATGATCACTTAGCTTGGGCTCAGATGCCTGACATTCCTGTCTTCTTATATGAATAAGAAAAATAACAAAATAGTGTTGAAGTGTTGAGGCAGCGAAAATTTTGGTAGGGTGGTATGGAGAGATAATGGGCAATGTTTCTCAGGGCTGCTTCAAGTGGGATTAGGGGCGGCGTGGGAACCTAGAGTGGGAGAGATTAAGCTGAAGGAAGATTTTGTTGTAAGGGGCGATATTGTGGGGTTGTTAAAAAGAGCATTTGTCATATAGAATGATTGGTGATGGCCTGGATGTGGTTTTGTATGAATTGAGAAACTAAACGGAAAACATTGAGTCCTTTTCTGCATTAAATATATAGAGTAGTTTCTGCTTGACTGAGTAGATACCTAACTTACAAGTACTACATGCATAGAATGGAATTCTATACAGCTATGAAATTAATATTGAAGCAGAATATTTTGACACAAGGAAATTCCCACAGTATTTTTAAAGTAAAAAAATAAAATAAAATTACAGTGAAAGCACCAATGACATTCTTCACAGAGATAGAAAAACAATCCTAAAATTTATATAGAATCACAAAAGACTCAGAATAGACAAAGCTATCTTGAGCAAAAAGAATAAAACTGGAGGAATCACATTACCTGACTTCAAATTATTCTATAGAACTATAGTAAACAAAACAGCATGGTACTGGCATAAAAACAGACACATAGACCAATGCAACCAAATAGAGAACCCAGAGGCAAATCCATACAACTACAGTGAACTAATTTTCAACAAAGTTCCCTAAAACATACATTGGGGAAAGGACAGTCTCTTCAGTAATTGGTGCTGGGAAAACTGGATGTCCATATGCAGAAGAATGAAACTAGACCCCTATCTCACACCATATACAAAAATCAAAATGAATTAAAGAGTCACATCTAAGACCTCGAACTGTGAAACTACTAAAAGAAGACATTGGGGAAACTTTCTAAGACACTGGATTGGGCAAAGATTTCTTGAGTAATACCTCACAAGCACAGGCCACCAAAGCAAAAATGGAGAAATAGGATCACATCAAGTTTAAAAGTTTCTGCACAAGAAAGGATAAAATCAACAAAGTGAAGAGACAATCCACAGAATGAGAGAAAATATTTCTAAACTACCCATCTGACAAGGAATTAATAGCCAGAATATATAAGGAACTCTAACAACTATAGGAAAAAAATATAATGATCTGATCAAAAATGGGTGAAAGACATGAATAGATATTTCTCAAAAGAAGATATACAAATGGCAAACAGGTATATGAAAAAGTAGTCAACAGCATTGATCATCAGAGAAATGCAAATCAAAACCACAATGAGGTATCATTTCACCCAAGTTAGAATGGCTTTTGTCCAAAAGAAGGCAATAACAAATGCTGGCAAGAATATGGACAAAAGGGAACTCTTGTACACTGTTGGTGGGAATGTAAATTAATACAGCTACTGTGGAGAACAGTTTGGAGGTTCCTCAAGAAACTAAAAATAGAGCTACTATATGATCTAGCAATTGCACTGCTGGGTATATACCCAAAAGAAAGGAAATCAGTATACTGAAGAGATATCTGCACTCCCATGTTTATTGCAGCACTGTTCACAATAGCCAAGATTTGGAAACAACCTAAGTGTCCATCAACAGACAAATGAATAAAGAAAATGTGGCACATATACACAATGAAGTACTATTCAGCCATAAAAAAGAATAAGATACTGTCATTTGCCACAACATGGATGGAACTGGAGGTCATTATGTTAAGTGAAATAAGCCAGACACAAAAAGAAAAACTTTGCATTTATTTGTGGGAGTTAAAGTTAAAACAATTGAACTCACAAAGATAGAGAGTAGAATGATGGTTACCAGAGGCTGGGACATGTAGTTGTGAGAAGGGAGTGGGGATGGTTAATAAAAATTTAAAACGTAAAAAGTAAAATTACAAAATGAACTTATAGTGTGATGCCAAGTTGGAGATACACACACACACACGCACAATTTGGAGATGTGTATCTATATATACATATAAATAATTACTATTTTGTGGGGCAATATCTCATCACTTTGTGCTTTTTCTTTACATTTTCTACATTTATTAAATGTTCTGTAAAAGCATGACTTCTTTTATAATTAGAAAAAGTTTTATTTTGAATTGTTAAATTTTAGGTCATTGAGATTGATATTTGGTTTGAGAAACATGACATCCTCTGTAAATCCCTTTTTAGCAACATATTAGAAATGATATTTTCTTTTCCAGAAAATAGGTAATGTGAGAAAACTGTCTTACCCCTGTTAGCGGTATTCCAAGCAAGGTTGCAACCAGTCTTGTTCCTTATAATCCATAATCATCCAATAGCATCTAAAGTGGGACTTAAACCTTTTTTTCTTTCTGCCCTCTTTCTAAAGTTTCCATGTCACCTTACAATGCAGCAGCTGCTGAAACATCCTCCTGACACATTTTCCCTATATGTGTCCAGCTCTAGATAATTCATTCTGGAGGTATATGAATTTTTGATTACTGAGAATCTTATTAAAAGGATGTTGTGCTTTTACACTGACTCTAATACCTGTGATAAATACTTTATTCCTGTGAAAGGAAAGATATAATTGATAGAGACTTGTCTCAGAGGAATTTAACCAAAAAGATGATAGTTCCAGGTGTCCAGGTTCTGCAAATAGTTTTTACCACTTTTAGTCAATTATACCAAGTTTGTTGATCCTATTTTTGAAATCCAAAGGTAATTAATGCTCACTGAATTTAGTAGGAATACTTTCTACATGATGGTGACTAGTGTATTTTTACTTAGGTTTGTTTGTTAGAGAATTATCTTTGAGTGCACTTTAATGAACCCAATACATAAAAATGAATATGTTGAAATTCCTTCTATCCTGTTTGGTTACAGTGAAGTGTACTTTAGCTGTTAAACCATGCAGACATTATGTAACCTAGGCCAGGGCCCCTTCTTACTGAAATGCATGAGTGGCTGCATTTAAAGTGAAGACTGGGTCAGTGTGGCTGAAGCAGAGCAGAACATTGATCTTATTATCAATGCGTTGAACTGCTGAATTCAGCCCTAAACTTCCTTTTGTGAGAATTATCCCCATTAGTGAATTTCTAATAATTGAGTGTGTCATCATCATAACTGAAAAGACATTGATTAGCCATTGGCATCAGGATTTAAACCCAAACAGTCTGATACAGGAACCTGTGTTCTTGACAATAGGGAGAATTATCCCCATCAGTGAATTTCTAATAATTGGGTATATCATCATCATAACTGAAAACATTTATTGATCAACCATTGGAATCAGAATTTGAACCCAAACGGTATAATATAGAAGTCTGCACTCTTGACAGTAGGTTTTGGAGCCAGAATGCCTGGATTCCCTCCTGGCCTCTGGCATTTACAAGTTTTCACATCTGTAAAATGAGGATGGTAATAGTACCTACCTTATTGTCTTCAGGTAAGACAGTCTATGTGAAGTGTGCTTAGAACAATTCTGGATAGCGAATGCTTATTAAATGTTAGTTATCATTATAACAACTGTGTCACCTCCTAATTACAGCAGTTTAGATCTATAAGGGGCCTTAAAGATGATTAAGTTCACTGTTTTCAACTGGATGTCACATCTGTTAGGTATTATGAAATCAATTTGAGGGCTCTCTTTCAGCATTTAATAAAACAAGAATAAAAAACATTAGAGTATATCACATATAATAAGTGCTGTTTCATGAAATGTTTGCTTGGGGGGGAATAGCAAATATGATGGATGCTCTGCTTATGTCACTCAGGTCTCTTCTACTGGTTCTGCCCATTCCCCAGCGTCTTTGTGCAACTCTCCTACACGATATCCCCTCAAGCTCTTCAGAGAACTACCCTTCAGCTATTGGAGTCACATTAACTCAGTGTATGATATTGTTTATCTATTGCTGCACAACAATTTTTTCAAAAACCTAGTGACTTAAAACACCAAACATTTATTATCTCACATGGTTTCTGAGGGTCAGAAAACTGAGAGTAACATAGCTGGGTGGTTCTGGCTCAGGGTCTGTCATGAGATTTCACTCAAGCTGTCAGCTGGGGCTATAATCATCTCAAGGCTTGATTTAGGTTGGAAAATCTGCCTTCAAACTCAAGTCATTGTTGCAGGCCTTGGTTCCTTGCTGGCTGTTGGCTAGAATCCTCAGTTCCTTGTCATGAGAGTCCGTGTTATGGGCCTGTTCATTGGACTCCTCAGAAAATGAAGAGTCATGTAATCCCTTCTTCAGGATATAAATTGACTTGATCATGGTACCTTAAAAAAATTAAGCTCTTGAATCAAGCTATGTCAGAGATAAAGGTGAAAGACTCTGAATAAGAATGGCCAAGTAGAGAAATACTGGTGGTTGGGGGACAGGGGTGGAGAACCCCAGTATAAACCACACAAACAGATAAAGATTCATAGTTGTGAATGTTGACAAATAGAAAAATATTCATTTTGATGATCGTAAAAGGTTTCCAAGTCTCCTCAAGTACTTACAGACACTGCATTATCTATATAATTTATTTAATTATGAGAGAAATACTTGACATAATAAGCCATCCACTATCCTTTATGACTATCTAGAGGTGGGTGATGCCAAGAGAAATAAAAGGCATGTCCATCAGATTGAGTAAACCTTGCTCTAGCATCAAGGATGATCTAGGTAAAAAATGAGGATGAACATGATTGCCAGGTGTTTGGGCCACATTCTGCTCTAATTATGAATCTCCTAGGATTATTTTTCCTGCAAGCCCTGAAAATGGTAAAAGGGGCTAACACAGTCACGAATCATTAGGCCCATGAGCACTGGAGAAATCAAGTATCCATCCATTGTCTACATGGAGGGGAAAACTTGAAACAATGCAGGCCCTTTGCTCATCCTGTGGGAGTAACTGTGGAAAGGCTCTGGAATAGAAGAGCAGAACAGGATTTAATCCTTGTGGGCAGAATTCCAATTCCACCCTTCCATTGGCCAGTGGGAAAATTCAAGCACCATTCCCCACTGTTGCATGAAAGGGAAAGTGCATCTCACTTCCAACGCAGTACTCTCTCAATGTGTTATCAGGCAGGGTCAGCATCAGCCATATTCACTTCCTTTCGGATTTGTCTCTGAGAGTGTCAGACATCAGTCTCCCAAGCTTCAGAGGCATGTGAAGCTGACTGGCCATCTTGAAGCCAATGATGTAACTTCAACATAGATGATATCCTAAGGATTGAAAATCATAGCTTTTGCTCCATCCTTTTTGCAAGTTCAGTGCCTCACTCTGGCATGTGAATGTATTTGGAATTTACTGGTTTTCCTCCACCTTTGGGAACTCAGCCAAAACTGAAAACAAAAAGTTTTACTATTTTATCCTTTTATGCAAGTTCTCTTCCCTAGCAGAATGTGGAATTGAGCTTATCAGTAGCAACTCTTATAAAATTTTCCTGGACATCTCACTACTGAAGTTATTGGCTCTCTTTTTTAGTAAATCACAAATGAGCAGTTATTCTTGTCATTATATTCTTTGCCACACCTAGCACAAGGCCTCATTCAACAGATGCTCAGTACATGTTTGCCTGAATTGGGTCACCTGCTTTATTTTCCATTGATAAAATCAGTCAGATGTAGATAAAGTGTTAAAATGAATTACATTTGAGGTGTAGAATTAAAATTTAGAACTACTACCTTCCTTTTGAAATAAGAAATGCTTATCTTAAATAACCTCCTGGTTGGGCACAGTGGCTCACGCCTATAATACCAGCAATTTGGGAGGCTGAAGCGGGTGGATCACCTGAGGATGGGAGTTCGACACCAGCCTGGCCAACATAGAGAAACCCCGTCTCTACTAAAAGTACGAAATTAGCCGGGCGTGATGGCACATGCATGTCATCTCAGCTACTTGGGAGGCTGAGACAGGAGAATCACTTGGACCCGGGAGGCGGAGTTTGCGGTGAGCCGAGATCATGCCATTGCACTCCAGCCTGGGCAACAAAAGCAAAACTCCATCTGAAACAAACAAACAAACAAAAAAACCCCTCAGTTTATCAGTTTCAAAAATATGCTCTTACATTTTGATTACCAATTCTTAGATAATCAAGGCAAAATAATTTTCAACAAGTAATTAAATTATCTTTAGTTATTGGACAACTGTAATTGCCCTTTTAACTTTAAACCTTAGAAACAAAGCTTCTCATTGATTTCATTTTTCTTCAAATTTGGTATGTTCTATGAACAAAATCAAATAATTTGTGATAATTATACTTTTTGTTTAAACTTTAAGTTCTAGGGTACATGTGCACAACGTGCAGGTTTGTTACATATGTATACATGTGTCATGTTGGTTTGCTGCACCTATTAACTCGTCACTTATATTAGGTATTTCTCCTAATGCTATCCCTCCCCCATCCCCCCACCCCACAACAAGTCCCAGTGTGTGATGTTCCCCGTCCTGTGTCCGAGTGTTCTCATTGTTCAATTCCCACCTATGAGTGAGAACATGTAGTGTTTGGTTTTCTGTCCTTGTGATAGTTTGCTCAGAATGATGGTTTCCAGCTTCATCCATGTCGCTACAAAGGACATGAACTCATCCTTTTTTATGGCTGCATAGTATTCCATGGTGTATATGTGCCACATTTTTTTAATCCAGTCTGTCATTGATGGACATTTGGGTTGGTTCCAAGTCTTTGCTATTGTGAATAGTGCTGCAATAAGCATACGTATGCATGTGTCTTTATGGTCGCATCATTTATAATCCTTTGGGTATATACCCAGTAATGGGATGGCTGGGTCAAATGGTATTTCTAGTTCTAGATCCTTGAGGAATTGCCACACTGTCTTCCACAATGGTTGAACTAGTTTACACTCCCACCAACAGTATAAAAGCGTTCCAATTTCTCCACATCCTCTCCAGCATCTATTGTTTCCTGACTTTTTAATGATCGCCATTCTAACTGATGTGAGATGGTATCTCATTGTGATTTTGATTTGCACTTATCTTATGACCAGTGATGATGAGCATTTTTTCATGTGTCTGTTGGCTGCATAAATGTCTTCTTTTGAAAAGTGTCTGTTCATATCCCTTGCCCACTTTTTGATGGAGTTGTTTGATTTTTTTCTTGTAAATTTGTTTAAGTTCTTTATAGATTCTGAATATTAGCCCTTTGTCAGATGGGTAGATTGTAAAACTTTTCTCCCATTCTGTAGGTTGCCTGTTCACTCTGATGGTAGTTTCTTTTGATGGGCAGAAGCTCTTTAGTTTAATTAGATCCCATTTGTCTGTTTTAGCTTTTGTTGCCATTGCTTTTGGTGTTTTAGTCATGAAGTCCTTGCCCATGTCTATGTCCTGAATGGTATTGCCCAGGTTTTCTTCTAGGGTTTGTATGGTTTTAGGTCTAACATTTAAGTCTTTAATCCATCTTGAATTAATTTTTGTATAAGGTGTAAGGAAGGGATCCAGTTTTAGCTTTCTACATATGGCTAGCCAGTTTTCCCAGCACCATTTATTAAATAGGGAATCCTTTCCCCATTTCTTGTTTTTGTCAGGTTTGTCAAAGATCAGATGATTGTAGATGTGTGGTATTATTTCTGAGGCCTCTGTTCTGTTCCATTTGTCCATATATCTGTTTTGGTACCAGTACCGTGCTGTTTTGGTTACTGTAGCCTTGTAGTATAGTCTGAAGTCAGGTAGCGTGATGCCTCCAGGTTTGTTATTTTTGCTTAGGATTGTCTTGGCTATACAGGCTCTTTTTTGGTTCCATATGAAATTTAAAGTAGTTTTTTCCAATTCTGTGAGGAAAGTCATTGGTAGCTTGATGGCGATGGCATTGAATCTATAAATTACCTTGGGCGCTATGGCCATTTTCATGATATTGATTCTTCCTATCCATGAGCATGGAATGTTCTTCCATTTGTTTGTGTCCTCTTTTATTTTGTTGAGCAGTGGTTTGTAGTTCTCCTTGAAGAGGTCCTTCATATCCCTTATAAGTTGGATTCCTAGGTATTTATTCTCTTTGTAGCAATTGCAAATGGGAGTTCACTCATGATTTGGCTGTCTGTTTGTCTGTTATTGGTGTATAAGAATGCTTGTGATTTTTGCACATTGATTTTGTATCCTGAGATTTTGCTGAAGTTGCTTATTAGCTTAAGGAGATTTTGGGCTAAGACGATGGGGTTTTCTAAATATATGATCATGTCATCTGCAAACAGGGACAATTTAATTTCCTCTTTTCCTGATTGAATACCCTTTATTTCTTTCTCTTGCCTGATTGCCCTGGCCAGAACTTCCAACACTATGTTGAATAGGAGTGGTGAAAGAGGGCATCCCTGTCTTGTGCCAGTTTTCAAAGGGAATGCTTCCAGTTTTTACCCATCCAGTATTATAATACTTGCTGTGGGTTTGTCATAAATAGCTCTTATTATTTTGAGATACGTTCCATCTATACCTAGTTTGTTGAGCGTTTTTAGCATGAAGGGCTGTTGAATTTTG
The DNA here is from genome assembly GCF_037993035.2 of Macaca fascicularis. Classification (NCBI taxonomy): domain Eukaryota; kingdom Metazoa; phylum Chordata; class Mammalia; order Primates; family Cercopithecidae; genus Macaca; species Macaca fascicularis. Next base: position 38,509,428 of record NC_088395.1, on the reverse strand, counting down.
TCGAAGGCCTTTTCTGCATCTATTGAGATAATCATGTGGTTTTTGTCTTTGGTTCTGTTTATGTGATGGATTACATTTATTGATTTGTGTCTGTTGAACCGGCCTTGTATCCCAGGGATGAAGCCTACTTGATCTTAGTGGATGAGCTTTTTGACATGCTGCTGGATTCAGTTTGCCAGTATTTTATTGAGGATTTTCGCATTAATGTTCATCAGGGATATTCGTCTAAAATTCTCTTTTTTTGTTGTGTCTCTGCCAGGCTTTGGTATCAGGATGATGCTGGCCTCATAAAATGAGTTAGGGAGGATTCCCTCTTTTTCTATTAATTGGAATAGTTTCAGAAGGAATGGTACCAGCTCCTCTCTGTCCCTCTGGTAGAATTTGACTGTGAATCCATCTGGTGCTGGACTTTTTTTGGTTGGTATGCTATTAATTATTGCCTCAATTTCAGAGCCTGTTATTGGTCTGTGCAGAGATTCAACTTCTTCCTGGTTTAGTCTTGGGAGGGTGTATGTGTCCAGGAATTTATCCATTTCTTCTAGACTTTCTAGTTTATTTGCACAGAGGTGTTTATAGTATTCTCTGATGGTAGTTTGTATTTCTGTGGGATCGGTGGTGATATCCCCTTTATCATTTTTTATTGCATCTATTTGATTCTTCTCTCTTTTCTTCTTTATTAGTCTAGCTAGCGGTCTATCAGTTTTGTTGATCTTTTCAAAAAACCAGCTCTTAGATTCATTGATTTTTTGAAGGGTTTTTTTGTGTCTCTATCTCCTTCAGTTCTGCTCTGATCTTAGTTATTTCTTACCTTCTGCTAGCTTTTGAATTTGTTTACTCTTGCTTCTCTAGTTCTTTTAATTGTGATGTTAGGGTATTGATTTTAGATCTTTCCTGCTTTCTCTTGTGGGCATTTAGTGCTATAAATTTCCCTCTACACACTGTTTTAAATGTGTCCCAGAGATTCTGGTATGTTGTATCTTTGTTCTCATTGGTTTCAAAGAACATCTTTATTTCTGCCTTCATTTCGTTATTTACTCAGTAGTTATTCAGGAGCAGGTTGTTCAGTTTCCACATAGTTGTGCGGTTTTGAGTGAGTTTCTTAATCCTGAGTTCTAATTTCATTGCACTGTGGTCTGAGAGACAGTTTGTTGTGATTTCTGTTCTTTTACATTTGCTGAGGACGGCTTTACTTCCAACTGTGCGGTCAATTTTGGAATAAGTGACTAGCGCCCACAGGCCTCATCCTCCTCCATGATGCCCTTGCTGCTGACAGAGGGCACGCAGGTGTTGGCGCCCAAGTGGATACCTAAGTCACAGGTGTACGTCTGCTGCCACTCAGTCACCTTGATAGGCTGCTCCATCAGGTTCATCACCTCCATCGTGGCTACTGGGGGCACAAAGGAGGAAGTCAGGAAGATAATTATACTATTGAAAGCATAAAATTTAAATTATAGATGGGGGAACATTTACAGACTGTAAGAAAATATTTGCAAATTATGTATTTGATAAAAGTCTTGGCCAGGCATGGTGGCTCATGCCTGTAATCCCAGCATTTTGGGAGGCTCAGGCGGGTGAATCACCTGAAGTCAGGAGTACGAGACCAACCTGGCCAATATGGTGAAACCCTGTCTCTACTAAAAATGCAAAAATTAGCTGGGCATGTTAGCAGGTGCCTGTGATCCCAGCTGCTTGGGAAGCAGATGCAGGAGAATCACTTGAACCTGGGAGGTAGAGGTTGCAGTGAGCTGAGATCACACCATTGTACTCCAGCCTGGACAACAGAGCGAGACTCTGTCTCAAAAAAAAAAAAAAGTCTTGTATGTGGAATATATAGAGAGCTCTTACAACTCAATAATAAGACAAATAACCTAATTAAAAATGACAAAAAATAGTTGAATAGATATTTCACCAAAAAAGACACACAAATGACTGATAAGTACATGAAAAGATGCTCAACATATTTAGTCATTAGAGAAATGCAAATAAAAAAACACAATGAGATGTGTATTGACATATACAAGAATAGCTACAATATAAAAGACAAGACTTTAATAAGTGTTAAGGAGGATGTGGATAAATAGGAACCCTAATACACTGGTGGTGGGAATGTAAAATGATACAACAACTTTGGAGAAAGCATCTATTGAAGAAAAATGAGAACAATGTTTACATGAGACTTTTATATAAATGTTCATAGCAGTATTATTTATCATAGCCAAACCCCAAAACAATCCAAATGCCCATCAACTGAAGAATGAATAAACAAATTGTGGCATACCCATACAATGGAATTTCAGTTGGCAATTAAAAGGAACAAAATACTGATACATGCTATGTGGATGAACATCAAAAAATATTTGCTAAGTGAAAGAAGCCAGACACAGAAGACTGCATATTGTATGATTCCATCTATATGAAATGCCCAGAATAGGCAAATCGATAGAGACAGAAATTAAGTAGTGGTTGCCTAGGCTGGGAATAAGAATGGAGATCGAAAATGGGCATGAGAGGTCTTATTGGGGTTATGAAAATGTCCTAAAATAGGATTTGTGTGATGGTTGCAAACTGTAAATTTACTAAAAAGAATTTAATTGTACACTTTAAATGAGGCAATTTTATGGTATATAAATTAGATTTCAATAAAGCTGTTAAAAAAACATTTAATAATTTAGGTTACAGGCATTCCTTTCTATATTTTGTACTGAATTTTTTCTTATTTCATTATCGAACTTAAATTCGAGGATATGTTTGTGTATCTTTTGTTAAATTAAGGAATACTTCTTAATTGAAGGAAATTCAGAAAATATATACAAAAAAATTATTTCCATAATTCCACTCCCTAAACTAAACACTGTTAGTATTTTAGTGTATACCTTTTGTAGGGGGCATCCGCTAGAGTCCTCATATTCATGGCTGCCCATTAGCTTTTGGATAATCTTTCTATACGACAGGTCCTTGAATTACATCTTTTTTTTCAGAATCGTTTTGTTATAACATTGATGAGAAAAAAAAAAAATGATTCCTGGCTGGGGCCACGGTCTGTGTGGAGTTTGCACATTCTCCCCATGTCTGCGTGGGTTTTCTCCAGGTATTCCGGTTTCCTCCCTCATCCCAAAGATGTGCATGTTAGGTTAATCTGTGTGTCTACATGGCCCCAGTCTGAGTGAATGTGAGTGTGTATGTGAGTGCACTCTGTGATGGGATGGCATCCTGGCCAGCGTGGGTTCCCATTGGGTACCCTGAGCTGCTGGGATGGCCTCCGGTGACCCACAACTCTGAACTGCAATAACTGGATCTTGCTTGTTTTTATTAATCTGTCTTAAATGTATGTATAGCTCACATCTATTTTAATGTTTAATATTAGACGTGTTTTGGTCTTTATTTAGAATTTTGGTGATGTTTCTGTGACCAGAAATATGCCATAGGAACCTTGTTTATATCACTCTTGTTTACATCAATCTCATCACTCTTGTTTACATCAATTAGCCTATGGGAAAGTTGGCTTCCTTAGGCATTGTACCTAAAGTTTCAGTTTCCAAGAACCTATAGACAACGTTAATTGAGTTTAGGGGATGTGATGGTTTAGAGACCTGTCTGAAAATTCTTGATTCCTCCCATCAAATGGTGTAGTCTAATCCCCTTTTCCTTGAACCTGGGTGAACATCTGTGGTTACCTCCATGACTGGAATGTGGTGGAAATGATGCTGTGTGATTTCTGATCTTATCTTTAAAAAGGCTATATCACTTCTACATAGCTTTCTTTTGGAATACTCACTCTTGAAATTTAGCCACCATGTTGTAAAGAAGCCCAGGCCACATGGTGTCAAATGCTGACTTCCCAAATATCACCAGAACAACACACTGAAGAGACTAAGTTGAATATATTGCTTAAACTGATACTTCATGGAATCTGAGAGAGTCTCAGAGCAGGAGGACAAGGTCTGATGCTATATTGAGAGCTGGGAGTTTGGTTTACGAGAGTCTTTCAACACAGGAGCTTGATTAGAATAGGATAAGGATCTTAGGATTGGTGGATACTATAAGGTAAGTGTTTTGAGGCTAGAGGCTCAAATAATCTTACAATGTAAACTCTTCTACTGAAGAATGATACAACTTTCAGGAACTCCTGTAAAAAGCAATAATTTTACTTGCAACTTTTTTCTTTCTGGGCAATAGTCTACTGGAATACTAAAGTTATACTAACAAAGACAATGGAATAGTAAAGTCAGATTAATGTACACAGTAAGCTGTGTAGGGGTAGACAGTTTGTCTCTTTGTGGACAGGCCACATGTAGGTGTCTGGCCAATGGCCTCAGTTAAAGTCTCAACCTGAAAGCCATCATCAGTCACCAGACATGTGAGTGACTGAGATTTCATGTGATTCTATCCCCAAGCTTACACTGAATGAAACAGATTGTCTCTTGTTCAAATTTCACATTTGTGAGCAAAATACATGTTGCTTTAAGACATTAAATTTTGGGATGGTGTATGTGTTATGGTTAATTTTAGGTGTCAACTTGATGAGATTAAAGAATACTTAAAAACCTGGTAAAGCATTATTTCAGAGTGTGTCTGTGAGGGTGTTTTCAGAAGAGTTTAGCTGTGAGTCAAAATAGACTTCGTGGAGAAGATCTACCCTCTATGTGGGCAGGTACCATCAAATCTACTGGAGGTCCAGAAAGAACAAAGCAGAGAAAAGATGAATGTGTAGATCTGCTAAAGCTGGGGCACACTATTCCTCTCCTGTACTTAGAAAACAACTCCAGGCTCCCTGGCCTTTGGACTCCAACATAGGAGTATAAACTCAAATTCACAGCCCCACTTGCAACTGCTGTACAGGGATGTGACCTAGACCCTAGCAATCCAATGCATCCATGTGAGATTGTGGTTTAGAAGGCAGCAATCTTTGGTGCTTCCATTTCTCCTGGAGATGTGCCTAGCATCTACTGGTACAATGACAGAAGCTTTCTGGTGATTGCAAAGTTGAGTTCCTGCCACAGATGTGGCATAAGGATAGTGGCAATGCAGGCTTCCTCTAGCAATCAGTGGCAGTAGTTTATCAAGTCTGTTTTGAGGCATGGTTTCAGGTCTATTCCTGGAAGTTAGGCTTCAAGCTCAATTTACCAGGGCTCTGAGAAATTGTGAGAACTATTAATGAATGACTTTTCTACTTAATAACCAACCTGATTGAGAAATTGGTGCCAAAAGAGGTTGCAAGCAACAGATTCTCAGGAAAATAAGGGGAAATCTCAGATTTATTACCTCTTCTAATTGTTGTTGATATCTCTAAAAACTCAACCAGTAGTCTAAGACATGCTCAAATCAAAGAAATAGCTAATTATTATCTACGCTTATTAGGAATAATGTGCTCATTTTGGGCAAGACTCTGAAGGATCTAGTAGTAGTTGGAATAGAATAATATGAAAGCCTTAAATAATTAAAAATTTGCAGTATAGCCTAGCTGCTTCTAGCTGAATTTGGCAGCTTAAAGAAAAGAAAAGCAACCTCAAAGCCTTAATGTCTTATATCAAGACAAAACCAAAAAATTGTGGAACTTCTACGATTTTATTCAAAGAATCTCTTATCACTTGCAGCCACTGGAGTGAGATAGTTGAAAACAAAACTCAAATTTTGAGTCTTGGGCTGCTGCATAAAAACATTGGTTTACCAGATATTTTACAGAAAAGTTATATTTGGATTAGGAGAGAGTGGGATCCCAAGAATTGAAATGGGGACATATGGCCAGACTCATATAACTCAGTACCCCAAACCCCGTATAATCTTCCTTTCTCTCCTGGTTGATGAGGCTGTTCCTTCATTCTTTGAAGACCCTGTAACAACCTTGCTAAGAGTGTTACCTTGAAAAGATGAGAAAATTCTATTTAGCCCACTACCTCTGATTATTGCAAAACCTAAACTAAAATCAGGTCATGGCAGGCTCCAGTTGCCAAATTGCAAATTTACTAATGTATATTGGCTAGAATCATAATAGGTTCAGTGGGTGCTATACCGAGTGAAGGAAGGACAAAATACTAGATAAGGCTGAGTTCATTGTTTAAGAAGCACTTACCAGGAGATTCTGATTCCATTGTGTTAGGTTAAGATGCTGGGAGTGGTTCCAATTGTTTGTTTAGTTGAACTCAATAAGGGGGCCAGAGTAAAAGAAGTTGAGATGCTAAGTTTCTCAGCATGATATATGTGAAGGAATCCAAAGACTTAGAAATTTTGTGGTAGATTTATTATGCATTACTTATTTTACTTATTTACTCATTCAACTCACATCATTTGATAGGTTTAGTAGACCTCTACTTTATACTTGAAGCTTCTGTCATAATCTTCTGTAGCAGTGTGTAAGATACATAGGTAGTGAACCAAGTTCTCACCCTAACACATAATTAAGTCTAAAAAATGATTAACCATAACCCATTACTCATTTCCTGACCTTTTTCAAACACAAAGAAACTCATACATTCTTTCTAAAGACAGAATGCAGGGCACTCGATTTGTGACTAGAGACGGCTAATGCTTCATGGCCTTGGAAGGTAGTGGGAAAAGTATTCCACATTGCTTTGCTTCCACTGGCCACTTGAAGTAGCAGCCAGTTGTGCTATGTATTAAGTTACAGCCTCAAGTTGCATGACACTGCCATGTCCCAATTTGTGAGATCAGTACAAAATTACAAGTTAGGTCAGTGATTTTCAACTGTGAGTAATTTTGCCCACTAGAGAATATTTGGCAATGTCTATAGACATTTCTGATTGTCAAAAGTGGGAGGATACTAACTGACACTTAGTGACTGGAGATCACAAATGCTACTAAACATCCTACGATGCACAGGACAGTTCCCCCCACAACGAAGAATTATCTAGCCCAAAATATCAATAGTGCCAAGGTTGGGAAACCCTGGGTTAGGTGTATATAAAATATGTACTGGAAATAGAGGCTGAACAGCCCTGCCATCTTACATATGGAGTATGAGTCAGCAAACATTTTTTTAAAGTGCCGGATGGTAAATATTTTAGGCTTTGTGGGTCATAAGGTCTCTGTTGCAACCATAGACAATACTCATAAATGAGAGTGCCTGTGTTCCAATAAAACTTTATTTACAGAAACAGGTTATAGGTTAGATCTGGCCTGCAGACAATAGTTTGCCAACCCTTGATATAGAGATTAGCCTGAATGCTCTTACTACAGTATTTTTTTCTTTATTGTATGATGGTAATCTACAACAATTTTATTGTTTGATGATGCATTTATTTTTCAATAAACCTTTTAGTTGCAATGAGTTTTTTAAAGTGAAGCTCAGGCCCTGTAGCCTGGAGCCTCCCTTGGGTGGGTGCTCCAAGGAGGAGTTTTTGTTGGCCAGGGTTGGGGAAGGAAGGTAGAAAGTGGGTACTCATTGCACATGGAAGCAGGAAGCAGTTTCCAGTGGGCAGGGGAGTGTGCACACCACGGAGCAAGGCTGTAGGGGATAGGGTAGAGGTTAGGAAGAAGAGGAGGAGCATGCTCCCACATCTACCAACCCATTAAGTCTATTAGGGTCTTGGTTGGTCATCTCTGCGAGTGTGGGACCTGTGCCCACCTCTTCTTTGGGAGGGGAGAGGGATAGAAAGTCCCTCACCTCTCAGCCTGCCTGAGTGGGAATTGGTATGTCTTCGAAAGGGTGAGGTGGCTTTGATCCTGGGTTGCCAGCCAGCACCATGGAAGAGGTAGCTGGATACCTGGAGGATAAAGAGAAAAACTGACTGCCCCACAGACCTGAAAATGGCCACCCCCAAAGGCCAAGAATGCTGGTACCAGGAAGACATGCTGACTTTGCCACAATGCTTGAAAAATTACTTTACAGCCAATGACAGCTCCAAGTTCAAAACTATCAAGTCACATATGAAGTGGGAAAATGTAGCATTTAAGGACTTTTCTGTAGGTTTGAATGGGTAGAGATTTCTAACAAGGCCAGGAAGTTCCATACATTGACAGAATTGATCCTCAATGCTCAGAAACATGTTACAAATCCTTACAAAGGCAAAAAAAAAAAAAAAAAAAAAAAAAAAAAAAAAAAAAAAACCTGCAGATTTCCCAAGGAATTCCTTGATTCCTTATTTCCCTTCTTCATGAAGAAGCAGGACAAGTATGTGAAACTCCCCTTGAGATGAGCAATCTGGACCTGACCAAGATTATATCCAAGGAATCCAAGCAGTTTCCGGAGAAGAAGATGAAATATATTCAGGGCTTCCATAAGGAGAAACAAAAGTTCTGTAGAAACCTGACCCAATTCAAAGAGGATCACTCTGACCCAATCCAGAATGACAAGAAGTCAGATATCCCCAAGAAGCCCCAAATTCCCCAGCAACTGTGGTACACTCATGAGAAGAAGGTGTATCTCAAAGTGAGCCCAGTTACCACTACGAAGGAGGTAAGGAGGTGAAGGACTTCCTAGGAAGCAGTGGTCTCAGCTCTTGGGCAACAAGAGGCTGAAATGGATTAATAAGGCCCTGGAGCAGCAGAAGGAATATGAGGAGACGATGTGGGACTATATCCAGAAGCACCTTGAGCCAAGGTGGGGTGGGCATCACCAAGTTCACCCTCACCAAGGCTGAGAATGGCAGCTCAAGGACAAGTTTGATGGATGACCCACCAAGCCACTTCCAAAAAGCTACTTGCTGTACTGAGAAGAGCTCATGGCTGACATGAAGGACACACCCAGCAGAGAGTGCATGGTGCTATGCAGCCAACAGTGGAAGCTCCTCTCCCAGAAGGAGAAGGATGCCTATCACAAGAAGTACATTCAGAAAAAGAAACATTATGAGGTGGAGCTCCTCCATTTACTTGGAGCCTTCCCCAAGGAGGAGCAGTAGTGGGTCCTGGGGAAGGAGAAGATGTTGAACAGCAACAAGAAGCAAGCCACCAGCCTGGCCTCCAAGAAGCCATCCCAAGATGGGGGTAAGGGCAACTCAGAGAAGCCTAAGTGGCCTATATTGGACATGTTCATTTCTTTTTCTTTGAGGAGAAGTGGTAGCAGTTGTGGGAGGAGCAGCCTGAGCTCTCTGGGAGTGAGTGGACCTACCTGATGGCCAAAATGTGGAATGATCTGGGAAGAAGAAGGCCAAGAACAAGGCCCAGGAGGGAGTACTAGGCCCAGGGCAAGCTGCCAGAGTCACCCAAGACAGCAGAGATCTGACAACAGAGCATCATTAGTGACTACATGGCCCAATTGAAGAACAACTGGGTGAAGCCCTCAAAAGCCATGGAGATGACCTGGAATAACATAAAGAATAAGGAGAAACTGCTATGGATTAAGAAGGCAGCTAAACATCAAAAGTGATATGAGAGAGAGCCGAGCGAGATGCAGGCATCTCTGGCTGCTAGAAACTCTTCCAAGAAGATAAAGTTCCTGGGAGAAACCAAGAAGCCTCCCATGAACAGTTCCCAGGAGCTGCTGTCCAATGGGGAGCTGAACCACCTGCCACTGAAGGAACGCATTGTGGAGATTGGCAGCCGCTGGCAGCACATCTCCCAGAGCCAGAAGGAGCACTACAAAAAGCCGGCCAAGGAGCAGCAGAAGTGTACAAGGTATACCTGGGCCTCTGCATCAAGAGTCTCCCCAGGACCATGTAATTTATAGAGTACATCTCCAATAAATGTAAGAGCATGACTAAGCTTTGAGACCTGCACTCCAAGTCCAGCTGGACTACTCTGAAGTCCAATTAGGAGTCTGAGGAGAAGGACAACGAGGATGAAGAGGAAGAAGAGGAAGATGATGAGACTAGTGACTCCTCTGAAGATGGTGGGGACTCCTCCAAGTCCAGCATTGAGGATGAGATCAAGGATAGGGACAAGAATAAGGAGGATGACAAGGATAAGGATGATGAGGAGAATGGCAGGGAGGATGAAGACAATGAATCCACCCGCTCCTCCTCTTCAAGGGACTCCTCAGATGCTGACTTCAACTGAGATCAGCCCCACCCTGAGGCAGCCAGGGAGAGCCCAGGAGCTCACCTCACAAAATATGGTAGGGATAGGGGGCTGGAGGAGTCCAAATCAGGATCCTACAGCCTCAGAGACATCAGCCCTGGGGGGTCCTCCAGGGAGAGCAACCACCTGACTGAGCCAACACCAGACCAGTCCCCCACACCCCCACTACTTGTGACTTGTGCTTCTGGCTTGGATGATGTAACAGGGAGCAGAAATGAGGGGTCCCAGAGAGTTCAGCGAGGTCCTCACAACTGCAGCTCAAACCAAGGTGGGGTGGAAGTTTGGGGGGGACCCTTTCTTTTTCAGAGGGGCTTCCTGCCTGGCCTCCTGCATCGGAACTGGAGGCAGGGAACATTTCGGGAGAGGAAGATACGTGCCTCTGAGGAAATAGGCACTGCCCTGATGGCCCTCTCCCCTGTCCCCTGTAGGAAGGAGGTGTCTGGACCCGCTTATTGGGGAGGGGACAGAAGTGTGTTTTATATACATATATATTAAGCTGTAAACAAGATGCTTCATTCTGAAAAAAATGAAGCACATGATTATTAATAACCGAATTACTGACTTTCTGTTTCTCAAAACAGTTGATCATGGACATGTAATTTGCACAAAAGTTTAAGAGCCATTTACCAGCCACCCTGGGAGCCAAAATAATATCAATGACTGGCTATATAAAATCCAAGGAGGTAGATCTGTGAAAGGTACATGCACATTTATTTCAAAACTTCGTAGTTTCTTTTTTAAATTTATTTTACTTTAAGTTCCGGGATACATGTGCAGACCGTGCAGGTTTGTTACATAGGTATACACGTGCCATGGTGGTTTACTGCACTTAGAAAACTTCATAGTTTCAAAACTTCATAGTTAATTTAAGAAGCCTGGGCCTGAAGATGGCAAGTTAACATGTATTAATATGTCTTCAGAAGGTGTATTTACATATCACTCAGTAAAGCATGACTTTTAATTTAGATCAAATCATCATTTTCCTAAATTAATGCCATTCATTTTTATTCCAAGTGTTCATGTGCATATATTAAAAATGAACTGATAGATGTTATTGTGTTCACTTCATTAGCAGAGCTTTGCAAAGAATTAAGCGAGGTCAGTTTTAAATCAGTGATATTGAATGCTTCAAATAAAACAATCTGTTAATTCCAATGATGGCTAAATTTTTCTCACCCAACTCATTGAATCAAAGTGAAATTTTTAGAAGTTCATTCTATCAAAGTGAAATATGATATTGTTTTGAATTCTATTGGAAATTCATTTTAAAAGTTCAACATTGAGGATTCAGTTATTTGTTTTGTGATATAATATGAAAGTTATTATTTTTTTTTTGTGAAGCACAGTGTTATGGTAAAAACAAGGTGTTTTTTTTTAACTAAATGAAGTTGCCTATGGAGCAGAAGTGTACTTGAATTGGTTGACATGCACACATAATTCAAAATGATTGCAAGAGAGCTATGATATTATACCACTCAGAAAAGGCAGTTGTCACAATTTACCAAGGCTTTATAAGCATGCGCACGGGCACACACACACACACACACACACACACACACACACAGATTAATTGAAGTAAAAATATTTTCTGATAAAGTTCATATCGAATTAAAAAATGTAGTATGGCAGCACATGATTTCTCTCAAGCTGAGGAAAAATGTATATAAGAAAGTCTGATGGAAATTTAAAAATTAAAATAAATTTTAAGTACAATTTTCAAATTGATATTTTGGCCTCCTTCTTCCCAAAAAGGTTGTAGTAGGCAACACCAAAGTAACATTTCCATGAAAATAAAATATTTTTTCTGGAAACATTTAAATGAGCTAAAATTTATATTTCCCTATATTTCAATATTTTAATGACTACTGTGTATAACTTGCTAGCTAGTACAGTTGTTTTACTAAGATTTGTGCAAGAAGTCACCCTAATCTTTTAACTTTTATATGTGTAAAAATATAATATATAATATATATAATATAACAAATGATGCTCTTAAATATTTGCTCTAGGCTTCCTGCTAACCTCCACAGAAAGCACTTGGACTCTTAAGAAATAAATACAATGAGATAGAACAGGTCACTAATAAGGAAATAAATTGATAGTCCCTCTCTTCTGCTCAGAGCTGTTGTTGAGATGAATTTAATAATAGGATCACCAAAAAGTTGTTGAGCTCCAAATAAAAGACCTCTTAAGAACCCACTAAGGAGGAAATGGTATTTTCTGGCCCTCCACTACTGTGCCCTGTGTTCCTGTAGATATCTGTTACTTTTCAGCTGCCCGGTATCCACTGCCACTTCCCAGGGCACCCCAATTTTCTTTTGGTGAATATCTCTCCCTGATTAGGGTAATCTTGGTGTAAGGTAATTCCAGGTTCCTCCCTCACCCTTTGGAAGCCAAAGGCATCTAGCCTTGCCTACTTTGAGAACCAGGAAAGAGAAGTTGGTCTGAGCTTGACAAAACTGATACTCTTTCCCCAAACTTTGGATCTTGAGGAATTGATGCAATGAAACAAATGTAGGTCATGCGTTTATTGGTTACTTCCTTCTTTAAATTAGTTGCTATGAATTCTGTGGCCTAGGCGTACAGAGTGACCTTGGTTTCTGTAAGCCCAGGCCTGATTTTCCAGCCTCTGCCTTCGGTTAAACCAAAGATCATTTCAATTACTTGCAAACAGGAATCCCAAATGACACCTCTTCCTTTAGCAGTGCTTTCCCCTACATCTATGTCAAGTAAATTACCCTATAACCTACCTACGTTGCTTGTCTCTGAGAGAAGTCATATTTTTCTAAAAGTAATTTGCACTAAGGCCTTAAGAACTCAGTATGTTACTCTTTCTAGGAGTCTTAGAATAGCAGAAAGTTCTTTAAGGAGAAGATGTTAGATAAGCTTTGAAAGGTAGATGTTCAGACATTTGGTCCCTATATGAATATAGAATGAAATGCTACAATTTATTGAATACTTTACCATATGGGTGTTACTGTGCTAAGTGAGCACTTTGCAGACAATCTTCATGATGATACTCTGAGGAAGGTATTATCATACCCATTTTTATAGCTGAGCAATGAGAGGCTTGGAACAGTAAGAATTTCCTCAAAGTCATCAAGCTAATATTTAAGAAAGCCAAAATTTGAATCTATGTTATTTGGCTCCAAAGTCATTTTCCTAGCCATTACCATGTACTGCCTCTCTGTATGGTAGGAAACTTCTGGGGAAAGAAGGATTTTCTCTCTCGGGCACTCTATAAGCATGTTTTGCCATTTCTATGTGGGAACTAGCCCAGCACATGCACCCAAGTACAACATACCAACATGGAGGCTGACATTTCTTCCCTGTGTGAATCTGGATAGTTTGGTTGGACCAGGCCAGCAGTGTCCTTGTCCAGTTGTTTTTTTTCCAGGACCCAACTATTAGTAAATTAATGAGGTATAATTTACATATAGTAAAATGTGCAGATTTTATGAGGAGCGTTTGGAAAATTTTAGCAAAAATATACAACATGTAACCACCCAGCTCAAGATATAGAACATTTCCATCACCCGGATTTAAAGTCAGTTCCCCCACCCACAGAGGCAACCAGTTTTAAAATTACCACAAGTTGCACTGTTTTTGAACTTTAAATCCTTGTTTTGTAAGTAGGGTCCCATTCTGTCACCCAGGTAGGAGTGCAGTGGCACAAACATGACTCACTGCAGCCTGGATCTCCTGGGCTCAAGTGATCCTCCTGCCTCAGCTTCCCGAGTAGCTAGGACTATAGGTGCAAGCCCCCATGACTGGCTTATTTATTTGTTTGTTTGTTTATTTATTTTGTAGAGACAGGGTCTCACTATGTTACCCATGCTGGTCTTGAACTCCTTAGTTCAAGTGATCCTCCAGCCTTGGCCTTCCAAAGTGCTGGAATTATAGTTATAAGCCACCATGCCCAGCCTGTTTTTGAGCCTTATATAAATGGAATCATATAGTATATACTCTTTTGTGTAGGGCTTCTTTCACCCAACCTAATGTTTTTGAGATTAATCTATGCTGTTGGATGCATCATAATTATTTCTTTCTATTGCTCATTCACTATATGAATATACCCCAAAGTTTTTCGTTTACTCATTTTCCTGTTGATGGACATTTGGGATGTTTTCAGTTAATGGTAGTCCGAATAAAACTGCTCTGAATATTCTTGTCCAAGTCTTTCTATGGATATATACATGCATTTCTTTTGGTTAGTAAATACTTAGAAGTGAAATTGCTAGGTCATTTGAAAATTTGTATTCATGTCCTTAGACCAGTTTTTGATAGGATTGTTTGTTTTTTGCTTGCTGATTTATTTGAGTTCTTTGTAGATTTTGGATATTAGTTCTTTGTCATTTGTATAGACTGTGAAGATTTTCTCTATACAAATGGCCAACATGCATATGGAAGAAATGCTCAACATCACTAATTATCAGGGAAATGTAAATCAAAATCACAATGTGATACCACCTCACTCCTGCAAGATGGCCATAATCAAAAAAATTTAAAAAAAAAATAGATGTTGACATGGATGCGGTGAAAAGGGAACACTTTTACACTGTTGGTGGGAATGTAAACTAGTATAACCTATATGGAAAACAGCGTGAAGATTCCTTTAAAAACTACAAGTAGATCTACAGTTTGATCCAGCAACCCCACTACTAGGTATCTACCCAGAGGAAAAGAAGTCATTAAAAGAAAAAGATACTTGCATATGCATGTTTGTAGCAGCACAATTTGTAATTGCAAAAATATGGAACCAGCCCAAATGCCCATCAGTCAATGAGAGGATAAAGGAAATGTGGTATATATTCCATGGAATACTACTCAGCCATATAAAGGAATGAAATAATGGTATTCACAGCAACCTGGATGGAATTGGACACTATTATTCTAAGTGAAGTAACTCAGGAATGGAAAATCAAAGCACTGTATGTTCTCACTCATATGTGGGAGCTAAGCTATGAGGGCACAAAGGCATAAGAATGATACTTTGGGCTTTGAGGACTTGGGAGGAAAGGGGGGGTGGTGATGGATAAAATACTACACATTGAGCACAGTGTACACTGGTTGGGTGATGGGTGCACCAAAATCTCAGAAATCACCATTAAAGAACTTATTCATATAACCAAACACCACCTGTTCCCCAAGAAACCTATTGAAATAAAAAAACTAAAAATTAAAAAAAAAAAAAACTAATGCAGGAACAGAAAATCAAGTACCACATATTCTCACTTATAAGCAGGAGCTAAATGATAGGAACACATGGACACATAGAGGAGAATAACAGACACTGGGGCCTACGCAAGGGTGACAGATGGGAGGAGGCAGAGGAGAAAAACAAATAAACAAACAAAAAACCTAACTGTTGGGTACTAGGCTTAGTACCTGGGTGACAAAATCTGAACAACAATACCCCTGTGACATGAGTTTACCCATATAACAAACCTGCACATGTATCCCTGAACCTAAAATAAAAGTTTAAAAAACAAACAAAATCATAAGAGGAAAATATGGAATATTTCATGATTGTAGTTAACCCAATTAGATTAATTAGAATATAAGTTGAATCCTAAACATTAATTATTATCACCATCAAACTCATTGAGTCTCATGTTTTATATTTGTTTCCTATAGATGCTGTATCCACAGATCAATTTTCAAATGCTTTGCTTTCGTTTCTGTAAGTTCAACTTAATGTGTTATAGAGGTTATGAGTTAAATAAACATTTGGATATGACCTAAAAAAAAAGAAATTGCTAGGCAATGAGGAAGGAATATATTACATTTCATTAGAAATGACAAAGATGTACAAGTTTACATTCCTATCAGCAACGTATGAGCATTCCAATTACTCTACGTCTTCACCCACACTTGAGGGGGTGTTTTTTATGTTTACCATTTTAGTGAGTATGTAGTTTTATCTCACTGTGGTTTTAATTTGTATTTTCCTCATGACTAATAACATTGAGCACTTTTC
This sequence comes from Macaca fascicularis, assembly GCF_037993035.2. NCBI lineage: Eukaryota > Metazoa > Chordata > Mammalia > Primates > Cercopithecidae > Macaca > Macaca fascicularis. The sequence goes on along the minus strand of NC_088395.1, from coordinate 38,493,476 downwards.
ATATATTTATTGGCAATTTGGATATCTTCTTTCACGAAGTGCCTGTTCAAGTCTTTTGTTCATGTTTTTATTATTGTTGGCTGATTATGAAAGTGTATGACACCATACTTGACCAGCCATACAATCTTCATTCTAAATGCATGTCAGAAAGCTTAATCACTGACTCAGTGACATTCAATAGTTATCCAAAGCTAAGCTGAAAGAGGTCATATTTATAAGGATTGTCTTGCATTAGATGTTTCTGCCTACTCTTCAAGGCCAGAGGTTTTAAACTGGCAGCAACTGACCAGCTCTGGACTACAGAAGCATTTTGTTCAGTTATTATTTTCACTGATATAGTTGCTAATATATTAAAAGTCAAAATAAATCTGGCAACACAGGGCTTATGCTTCCCTCTGGGAATATTGGCTGAGGCTGAGTAGTAGTAGATGCCCTTAGACTGTGCATGTGCTTTCCAGTTTGACACAGCCCCAGCCCCTACTCCCTATTCTCTTATTCCCAATCTGCTTCACTCACTTACATTGCCTAGTGGCCTCCATAGACATGGGGGAATTTCCATTCTGCTCACAGAACCAGGCTGGGTTTCTGTGAGAAACTAGTTTATTATTTCCCCATGAATGTTGTGAAATAGATAGTTCACCACATTTCCCTCTTAACGCTACAAATGCACAGGCAAATTTGTGACTCAATTGCAAGAGACTTCATACATTTTATATGTTAAACCTTATATTTAATCTTGTCCCTAACCTTATCATTCTTTATCTTGATTTTTTTTACCTAAAATATCTTGCAGAAAATGTATTTAAATTTTTTTTGGAACAAAGCCTCTGCATATCTATTAGGAGTCGTTTCTTAAAAAAAAAGGATAGCCAGCCATTAGCTATGGAGCCCACATAACTCATTTTCTTCTCCATCTCATGGAGGATGGTCAAGGGGAATGAGGTAGTGTTAAAAAAATAGAAGATCCCCTCACCATTTGACATGGGTGTGAAATTTCTCAGCAGGCCCTAGGCCTAGAAGCTCTGAAAAAAATAAGATCCCTGGTGAAAACAAGAAGGAACAGAGTTTACACACATCTGGTCAGATCATATTACAAAAAAATATTGCTATATCACTACACATGTATTGAAATGATAATGCAGAGAAACTGGATCACTCATACATTGCTAAAGATAATGGAAAATGGTATGGCTACTCTGAAAAAGAACATGACAGTTTCTTACAAAACTAAACACATGCTTATCATACAACACAGCAATTTCACTCTTGAGCATTTATCCCAGAGAAATGAAAATATATGTTCACACACACACAAATGTACGTGGATGTTATAATATTCAAACACTGGAAATGACCCAGATGCTCTTTAAGGAGTGAATACTTAACTGTGGTATATCCATACCATGAAATACTACTCAACTGTAAAAAGGAACATGCTATCAATATGCATAACAACCTAGATGGATCTCCAGGGAATTATGCTGAGTAAGAAAGTGTAATCTCAAAAGTTTACATACCATATGATTTCATTCAGTCCATAATGAATGAATTTTATATAACATTCTTGAAATGAAAAAATCATAGTTATGGAAACCAGATTAATGGTTGCTAGGGGTTGGCTGGTGGTGGTGGCAGAAAGGAGGTGGTTGTGGCTATAAAGGGTGCATAAGGAGTTCCTTGTAATGGGACTGTTCTGTAGTTTTAAAATTTTATAATTATTATTATTATTGTAGAGACAGGATCTCACTATGTTGCCCAGGCTGGACTTAAACTTTTGGGCTGAAGCAATCCTCCTGCCTCAGCCTCCTATGTGGGACTATAGGCATGGGCCACCACACCCAGCTATTTTCTATCCTGACTATAGTGGTGATCACATAACACTACAAATGTGATAAAATTGCATAGAACTAAATACACACACACGACTGCGTGTACAACTGGTGAGATCTGAGTAAGTTTGGTAAACTGTATCAACATCAATTTCCTGGTTGTGATATTGTACTATAGTTAGGAAAGATGTTACTATTGAGGGAAACTAGGTAAACAGTAAATGGGATCTCTCTCTCTCTCTATTACTTCTTAAAGCTGCATGCAAATCTACATTTATCTCAAGATAAAAAGTGAAAAAAAACCCCACTACACAAAAGTATTGATTAAAAACTTAACTTCAAGCCAATTTAAGCAATATTAAAGCAAAAGGATTTAGGTAATTATGTACAATTTAATAACATAATATATATTGTCCATTATATACCTTATTGGTCTGGCAAAGAGCCTGTTTCAGTTACTATGGCTGTGTAACAAATCACCCCAAAACTTGGTAGCTTGAAATAATGACAACATTAATTTTGCTCATAAATTTGTAATTTGAGCAAGACTCAGTGGAATGGCTCATCTCTCTGTTCCATATGGCATTGTGTTTTTTTTGTTTGTTTTGTTTTTGTTTTTGTTTTTGTTTTTGGAGGGGAAGGGATGCCTAAAGACTGGGGGCAGAAATCATCTGAAAACTCACTCACTTACATGTTTAGTGATCGATGCTGACTGATTTATGCTGAGATCATGGCTGGAAATGTCAACTGGGACATCTCCATGTGACCTCTCCATATAGGTTAGGCTTCCTCATAACATGGAGTCAATGATGAGAGTCTCCAGAAAGATAGAGAGCCCAGTGAAAATTAATCATGTTTATGAGCTAGCCTCGGAAGTCATGCAATGTCACTTCTGCCACAGTCTCAGTCCTGTCCAGATTTAAGGGGAGTAAACGAAGACTCTTGATATAGGAGTGTTAACATCACAATGTAAGGTGATCGTGCTGGAAGGGATATACTGTGGCCATCTTTGGCAAATACAATTTAGTACAGGGCTGACACAGAATAAATAATATACAATTTTAATAAATGAAAGGAGAGAGAGGGAGAGTGAGTGACTAAGTATATGCTTTGTTACCTCTTTTTGCACCACCCTTACCCTCATCTTTGCCCTGCTGGGTAAATACCTTCAGTTCCACATTTTGAAAACCTGGTTCTCAGAAATATGTTAACACTTCTCTCCCTAGAATATATTGATTGTTATGGTGGCTTTGGAATGTGTCAACTTGGCAAGGCTCAACTACGTTTTTAAGATATCCCCTTCCTATATGTTGCTGGTTAAAGTGGGCCACAAGAGAAATTCTTATGTAAGATTAGGATAGCAGAAGAGAACAACAGCCATTTTGTAACTCCCACATCGTCACTGATCTGCTAACTGTCCTCATTGGAGAGAGTCAGCAGCTGGGCTTTAACTGCTCCACTCTCCCCTGACTCCTCTTTCCGATGCTTCTACTCCTGCGTAAGGTATGTGGGTTTAGCCCTGTGATGAAGGCTCCCCAGCTTCTACAAAACAATCATACTATTCGGTCCGTGCAAAGGTAATTGCAGTTTTTTTTTGCCATTTCTTTCAATGCTAAGGTCAGAGTCAACAAGAACTGTCACAGGTTTCAGCCCATCCTTGTCTTCAGCTTGTGCTTGTGGGTTCCAGCTTACTATTGCTTTCCCTCATTTCATAGCCATCTTCCCTTCCCCAACTGCCTGCCCTGTGGACTTTAAGCTCCAGCATCACAAGTGGCAAAGACAACCTTACTCAGACTACTTAACCAACTTCCACCAATTGTGTAAGGTTAAATCTGTTTGTGTGTGTGTACCTGTGTGTGTAGTGGTTTTCTTTCTCTGATTGAACCCTAGATGATACAGATGGCATCAGAAGTCCCCAGATCAAGTATTAAACTACATGTGAATTAATTTTAAGCAGCTTTATTGAGGTCTAACTGGTATACATACATGTTGATTTTTTTTCATTCATCCCACATTCAATATATATTTAAACCTCTACTATATCTCTATTCATATAGTCTTCATTTTCAATAAGACAGTTTCTTTAAAAGTGGGACAAAGTGTGATTTAACTTTTGATATTTTTGAAAGATCTGTTAAATAAATAGATGCGAAAATATTTTTTGTGGGAAACTCAACCCCATTTTTCTGTGGTGGAAAAGAGATGTAAGTATTCAAGACTTTTCAGGAATAATTTTGTTTTATTTGGGGACTTTTAAAGGCCAGATGAAATGCTGGGATTTCAAGCTGTGAAATAGATGTTTTGGTTTTAGGCAGGGGAGGAGGAGGAATATTTATGTACATGCTGTTGTTTAGCTTTCACGTATGCTGTGTCTTTGTAGCACCTCCTGAGGAGCTGGAGAGAGGAAAACAATGAGAGAACAAAGACCCTCTTCACACACACACACACACACACACACACACACACACACACACACAGCCATTCCTGGGTATTCTTTACTCTCTGGCTCTGAGGAAGGGGAATTGAGTTGATTTGGTAATTTATCCGAAATAGTCTTCATCAAACCATCTCATGATAGTCTTACTGACAAAGGCTACTTAACTGCTTTTAAACCGCATAAATCACAATTTAAAATCTGTTTCACAGAGGGAAACATTACTGTGACTCATTTTTCCTTGAAGATGGATAAGCAGCAGCTCATGCATTTTTAGAGAGTTCATATTTCTGTGGAGCTACATCTATTTTGCAATTTAAAGATTTCATTTTCGGCTGGGCACAGTGGCTCACGCCTGTAATCCCAGCACTTTGGGAGGCCAAGGCGGGGGGATTACTTGAGGTCAGGAGTTTGAGACCAGCCTGGCTAACATGGTGAAACCCCGTCTCTACTAAAAATTCAAAAGTTAGCTGGGCATGGTGGTGCACGCCTGTGGTCCCAGCTATCTGGGAGGCTGAGACAGGAGAATTGTTGGAATTGGGAAGGTGGAAATTATGGTAAGCCGATATCATGCCACTGCACTCCAGCCCAGGTGACAGAGCGAGACTCCATCTCAAAAAAAAAAAAAAAAAATTTCATTTTCATGACTGATATTAAAAGCCTGTAAGACCCCTTAGACTTTGTTTAATTATGTGTAATGTCCCGAGTACCTAGCATTTTTATGATGTCTAAATGTTGAAAGATTTAAAGCACATCACTTGGCCAGAGCTTCTGAGTCTTCACACATCAAAGTATACAAATGAAGAAAAAGTGTATACCTAAGTTTTATCTAAATTAGACCAATGCAGCTGCTACACACCTGGGACACACTGGGATGACTGTCCCAGTTGTTAATATATTTAAATACTTCCATACTGGTTGGTCAAGAGACATTGCACCGAGCTCTATAACACTCCCCGTCCACCTGGCACTGAAGCCACCTCTGCTCCTCCCCCAGGACCCCACAGAACACTCTTTGACACAGCAAATAAAGAGCTATTGCCCACCACATTGGGCTGCCTTCAGGACCCTGTGCCAATACTCAAGCGGGTCTTCAGTCCAGTACCTGTGCTATATACAGGTATTAAATATTTTGGCTCTCTCTTGTATACAAATGTGGTGGAGAAGGGCCTGGCATGGAAGTTGGGAGATTTAAGTTAGAGTCCTTGATTAACCTCTGATATGGTTTGACTCCATCTCCATTCAAATCTCAACTTGAATTGTATTCCTACATGTTGTGGGTGGGACCCAGAGGGAGGTAATTGAATCATAGGGGCTGGTCTTTCTTGTGCCAATCTCGTGATAGTGAATACGTCTCACAAGACCTGATGGGCTTATCAGGGGTTTCTACTTTTGCCTCCTCCTTATTTTCTCTTGCTGCCACCATGTAAGAAGTGCCTTTTACCTCCCTCCATGATTCTCAGGCCTCCCCAGCCATATGGAACTGGGAGCCAAATTAAACCTCTTTTTCTTCCCAGTCTCAGGTATGTCTTTATCAGCAGCATGAAAATGGACTAATATGACCTCTCTGAACCTCAGTTTCTCCCATTTACTTATTTATTTAAAAAATTATTTGGCCGGACGTGGTGGCTCACATCTGTAATCCCAGCACTTTGGGAGACTGAAGCAGGCAGATCATTTGAGGTCAGGAATTCGAGACCAGCCTGGACAACATGGTGAAACCCTGTCTCTACTAAAAATACAAAAATAAGCTGGGCATGGTGGCGCATGCCTGTAATCCCAGCTACTTGGGAGGCCAAGGTTCAAGAATCACTTGAATCCAGGAGGCAGAGGTGGCAATGAGCCAAGATTGCACCACTGCACTCCAGCCCAGGCGACAGAGCAAGACTCTGCCTCAAAAAAAAAAAAAAAAAAAAAAAAAAAAAAAAAAAAAAAAGAAAAGAAAAAGAAAAGAAAAGAAAAAAAAGAAAGAAAAGAAAAAGAATATATTTTTTTAGAGACAGGGTCTTGCTGTGTCACCCAGGCTGATGGCAATGATCATAGCTCACTGCAGCCTCAATCTCCTGGGCTCAAGCAATCCTCCCACCTCATCCTCCTAAGTAGCTGGGACTACAGGGGGCACACCACCATGCCCAGCTAATTAAAAAAATATATGTTTTAGTAAAGACGGAGTTTTGCTATGTCGCCCAGGCCAGTCTTGAACTCTTGGCCTCAAGTGACCCTCCCACCTTGGCTGGCATGAGCACCCAGTCAGTTTCTCCATTTATAAAATAAGAAGTTTGGACTAGATTATATCTAATGACCCTTTGAGTTCTATTCTGGGATTCAATGATTTAGACACATCTGAACATTTTTCATTTTTATCTGGAGGTTTTGGTGTCTTGCAGAGGGAAAAGAATGGCTAAAAGGAGTTGGATAACTTGTTCCAAAAAGCTGGCCAAGCAGTTGGACTTGTCAAGAAAAAAGGCAGTGGAAATAAAATAGAGAACACTGTATAAAATCCCTGCCCAACTATGCTGGGAAAACCATTTGCAATTCTGATTCTAAAATGTCTAAAAAAAAAATCATATTGGAGGTGGAAAGTTCCCAGAGAAGGGCAACTAATAGATTGGACAAATGGGCGATCTCTCTATTTGAAGACAGATGAAGATTTGTAATACTTTTGCATAGAAAAGCAAAGTTGAGTAAGAGAGTCAAAGACTATACGTTTTCGAAAGACATAGAGGGATGATCACTGACTTACTCATCAAGCCTTTATAATCCTGCACCTGGAAAACAGCTCTTAAAGATTGAAGGGACTAAATTTAGAGTCATGATCTTCTCTGCACACTGATAGGTGTGAAGTCGGGGTGATAAACTTTTGAAACTTGTTACCCCAAGAGGTACTAGGAGCTGTTTACATTGATCCAAATAAGATAGATATTAGTTTATGGTGATGAATCTATAAAATATGCAGGGACAGTGATGTTCAGGGCACATCAGGGAAGACAGTGCTGATCTCTTCTAACCCAGTATTGCCACTCTCCAAGACAGAATGTAGGCCAAAATGACACCTAGGTATACTTCCAGAAGGGCAATTTGCTTTTCTCCTTTTCCCATTTTTTTGTTTTCCTTTATTTTCTTATTATTATCTCATAGAAGTAGTGAATGATCACTTGCAACAAGAAAATTTAAACGGTTCAGAAGACCGTGAAATTAAAAGTAAATTTTTTCCCCTGCCAACATCCCTCTTCTTACAGGTAACCACAGGAAAATGTGCGTGTCCATTTTGACTTGTCAAAAAACTATGTATGATCATATATATACAGTTAATAAAATATCTTAGGTATTTTATCCACTTATTTAATTATTTTAGTGGTTTTAGATTCCATCATGTAAATAAGTCATAATTTATTTAACCAACTAATGAATACTTAGGATGTTTCCAGCATTTGCCACATTTGCAGTGTTACAATGAACATTTTTGTGTCTTGTATATATCTTGTACCTCAGTCCACTTGTTTGTTAAGGTGGTTTTATACAATGAAGTTTCTGGGAAAAGTACTGCTACATTAAATTATATCACATAATACATTTTGATAAAATGGCCAAATTTTTCCACCAACTTATGCTCTGTTTATGAGTGTTCCTCTTTCCCTATGCTATCATGATATGACAATTTCTGTATTTCCACATCTTTATGCATCTCCTCCTGGCTAAGCAGAAATGTATTCAGTTAAGTATATTACTACACTCCTAAAAGCACAGATGTTATGAGGATAGCAAAGAGATATAAATAAGCTTGGGAACTTGGAGAAATGCCATATAACAATATCTCTGTTGGCCAAATGGATACAATCACATAGAGTTTTCTGATGAATTTTATTTTCAGGTCCCCAAACAGGGTATTTGATCTGAATTTCATTTTAAAATTTTATTCTATTACACAAATCATTCATAGAAAAGAGTAAGTCTTGGAAAGTATAACGAATGAACACCTGTGTAGAATCTTGTTTAGGGCAATTAGAGGTTGAGTTGACTAAAATAATGGTAGTTTTTATTTCTGTCAACCTGATCATTAGGTAGATCACACAGCCTCCTCTTCCTGCATCATTCTTTGCCTCACCCTCCCTCTACCTGTATACAGTAAAGTAGATGTGATTAATAGAGCTTATCCCTTTAATTTTGTGACTATTTTGAATGAGTTATTTACAACAAACATTATGGGTTTCTTTGAATTAAAAAGCGAAGGGGTTAAGATGTCATATATCCCAGGATTATATACACATTACTAAAAACCAGAGCCTTACATCCAAGGCATGAAACACTAGCTATGAATTTTCCAGCATTAATAAGCAGATAGGAACATAGTTGATGGGGTGGACCTGGAGGGAGATCTAGGTGAAGGGTATGTGTGTGTGTGTGTGTTTTGTGTGTGTGTGTGTGTGTGTGTTTGTTGGGGAGGTGGGGTGATGGTCCATGTGCTTCTGAAACACACCTGCTGTCTCCAGTTATGTAATTTGGTGAAAGAATGCCAGGACTTGGCAGCTAAATGATGGTAAGAAATAGCTCTTCTCTCTCCTCTGCCTGAGCTTGCAGCATATGGTCCCAGAGACTATTACAGGCAGGAAGATAACCTGGATGTCCCATGCCTGAGCCAGTTCTCACCCTACTCTATCCCAGCTGCATGCTATAACACCACAGAAACACAGACCTTTGTGTGTCTGATCAAGAGGAAGGTATTTTTCAAGAAGGAATGTGGAACCTAGACTAGAAATTTCAGCGGGCTTATAGCTCTGGGCATTGGTTTGCCACTCCCTGGCACTTTGGTTTTTATTACTATGGCTTCACTTCCCACACCCTCTGACCATGGCCATTCACTGGCTTCATGTTGCTTTTTCACTTGAACACCATACAGCATTTTTTAAGCCTCAGTAGTCAGAGGGATTTGTTTGCAGAACCTAATTCCCATACAAAATAAATAAATAAATAAGAATCACTTCCTCTTTTGCAAGGCTGCCAACTTGTTTACTTCAAGGGGCAATTATGTCACTGCCAGAACCACACTGATAAATAATCTCCTTGTATTTGAATTTTAAAATGAAGCTCTCTAGAGGGTTAGACTCAAAAAGAACCAATGATAGCTTACTTTGCTGGCCTCAAATTCAAGTTAAAATTTGCATCTTAAGAAGAATTTCTTTCTTTCTATTTTGGACTGAAAGAGAGAATAATGATGAAAGGGAGTTAAGACTTACCTTAGTAATTAGGGAGTCCCAATGGATTAGACTTGCTAATAGAAACCCAATTAAAACACATTTTGGAGGGATTTTGTTAGAACTTATAAATACCCCAGAGCTGGTTCTGGATTGTCAGGTTTTTTTTCTTTTAAGTTTACAATTCTGTTTTTGTTGTATGTTGGATAATAAGTAGGACTAGAGGAAATCGGTTTTTATGAAACCATGCACAAGTCTCTAGTACTTTAGAGCTTGAAATAGCTTCATAATTTCTTGTAGTCCACATGTCATGGCCTATCCTTTCCTCAGAGAAGCCTGACATTAGTAGAAGAATCAACATCGCTTCATTTGTGTCTGGAGATTGGAAAATGCTGCACTTAGTAAGTTCACAGCCTCACTGCCAACAGGCAGGCACCTGCCAGGTTGAGAGGGTACAGCCATCTGGAACAGCAGAGAATGGGGTGAGGAAAGCTTTTTCAATTTGCAGAGAAAGCAATTACTACATAAAATGAGTGAGATGGAACCAAAAAATGAATGTCCTGTCTAACCACCTGCTGTTCTTGATCTAGAAATAATTCAATCCTTTGGTTATTTGCAGGGAGCTTTGGGAAGAAAACACATTTCATAAATCCCCATGGCTACAGAGATTGCTGCAATAGTTATCATCATGCCTAATGCCCCTGGATTCCTGCAGACTATTACACGACTCTGTTGACTCTGAGTCACCAGCACCTGCTGCTGTAAGGAACCTTTAGGTCCTCACTGCTGATAAACCCAGCATGAGAGTCTGGGAGTGATGGATCCAAGAAGATGAAATGGCTGCCTTGGGCTCATTGCAGGTATTAACACTCTCAGTTTTACCTCAGGTGCAAGTCAGAAGATTGCAATGATAAAGGTTATTCCTTTAACCCACTACACGATGAGTCTGAGAATATGCAGTCATGGACCACATAACTTCAATGGTCAATTATGTCACTGCCTCTTGAAATTATCTTTCAGTCAGCCACGGACCACATATATGACAGTAGTCCCATAAGATTATAAAGGAGCTGAAAAATTCCTATGATGTGTGCCTAGTGACATTGTAGCCATCATAATGTCATAGTACAATGCATTACATCTTTGTGGTGATGCTGGTTTAAACAACCTACTGTACTGCCAGTCATATAAAAGTATAGCACATACAATTATGTAGAGTACATAATACTTAAATGTGATAATAAATTAGTTACTGGTTTATATATTTCCTGTACTATACTTTTATCATTATTTTAGAATGTACTCCTTCTACTGATTAAAAAAAGTTAACTGTAAGACAGCCTCAGGCAGGTCCTTCAGGAGGTATTCCAGAAGGTATTGTTGTCATAGGAGATGACAGCTCTGTGGATGTTTTTGCCTCTGAGGACCTTCCAGTGGGACAAGATGTGGAGGTGGAAGATAGGAACAGTGATGATCCTGACCCTATGTAAGCCTTGGCTAATGTGTGTGATTATATTTTTGTTTTTAACAAAAAGTTTAAAAAGTAAAAAAAAAAAAAAAAAAAATTTAAAAAATAGAAAAACACTTGGCCGGGCGCGGTGGCTCAAGCCTGTAATCCCAGCACTTTGGGAGGCCGAGACGGGCGGATCACGAGGTCAGGAGATCGAGACCATCCTGGCTAACACGGTGAAACCCCGTCTCTACTAAAAAATACAAAAAACTAGCCGGGCGCGGTGGCAGCGCCTGTAATCCCAGCTACTCGGGAGGCTGAGGCAGGAGAATGGCGTGAACCCGGGAGGCGGAGCTTGCAGTGAGCTGAGATCCGGCCACTGCACTCCAGCCTGGGCGACAGAGTGAGACTCCGTCTCAAAAAAAAAAAAAAAAAAATAGAAAAACACTTATAGAATAAGAATATAGAGAAAGTTATCTTTGTACAGCTATATAAAGTGTATCTTACACTGTTATTACAAAATAGTAAAAAAGTTAAAAATTTGTAAAGTTTATAAAGTAAAAAGGTTACAGTAAGCTAAGGTTAATTTATTATTGAAGAAAGAAAAATATTTTTATAAATTTGTTGCAGTCTAAGTGTACAGTGTTCATAATATCTACAGTAATGTCCTAGGCCTTCACATTCACTCACTACTCACTCACTGACTCACCCAGTGCAATGTGCAGTCCTGCAAGCTCCATTTATGGTTAAGTATCTTATACAGGTGTACCATTTTTTATCTTTTATACCATATTTTTGCTGTATCTTTCCTATGTGTAGATACATAAATACTTACCTTTGTGTTACAATTGCCTACAGTATTCAGTACAGTCACATGCTGTACAGGTTTGCAGCCTAGAAGCCATAGGCTATATCACATGCCCTGGGTGTGTAGTAGGCTGTGTCATCTAGGTTTGTGTAAGTACACTCTATGATGTTCACACAAGGACAAAATCTACTGACACTGCATTTCTGAGAACATATCCCCATCATTAAGCCACTCATGACTGTACTGGAAAGAGCCTTTAATTGCATCTGCTGTTAGAAGTCTAGGACTCTTTCCTGTGGTCTTCATGATGCCGAGCAACAAATATTCAGTTCAGTGATTAATCAGCCCAGTTCTTAGTTTTGTTTCCCCAAGAAGGAAACCTCAAGACAAGTATTCAAATGCATGTAGCTTGTTTGGGAGGTGATTCCAGGGAACACTGTTAGGTGAATGGGGAAGTAAGACAGGTAAGAAGAGGAAAATGGGCCTAGTTTGGTGGTTCATGCCTGTAATCTCAGTACTTAGGGAGACCAAGGACAGGTGGATCACTTGAGTCCAGGAGTTGTAGACCAGCCTGGGACACATGACGAAACCCTGTCTCTACAAAAAATACAAAAATTAGCCAGGTGTGGTGGCACATGCCTACAATCCCAGCTACTCGGGAGGCTAGAGTGGGAGAATCACCTGAGCCTGAGAAGTCAAGTCTGTAGTGAGCCATGATCATGCCATTGCAGCCCAGCCTGGGTGACAGAGCAAGACCTTGTCTCAAAAAAAAAAAAAAAAGAAAAGAAAAGAAAACAATACCAAGTTCTCCAGCGAGATACCACTGAAGATACCACTGTGTAATCTCCAGAGAAACTTCAAGAGATAGTATAGAGCAGGGGTTGGCAAACTACAATCCATGGGCCAATTCTAGCCTGGGTTTGTACAGCTTGTAAGCTAAGAATGGTTTTTATGGTTTTAATGGTTAAAGAATATCAAAAGAAGAAATTTGTGACACATAAATTACCCCCCAAAAATCAAATTTTAGTATTCATAAATAAAGTTTTGTTGAAATGCAGCCATGCTCATTTATTTACAAATTGTTTATGGCTACTTTTGTTGTACAAAATTACAACTCTCTACATTGATGTAATCTCTGTACGGCAGAGTTGAGTAATTGTAATAGAGATAATGTCACCAGCAAGGCCTAAAATATTTACTATGTGGCCCCTAACAGAAATAGTTTGCTGTCCTGTAATGTAGAACATGTACCTCCCAGTTATCCCATCTGAGGAGCTTGAGAGCTGGGGTACTTATCTAACCAATTTTCATCCCTCATTGGATGAGGGCTGCTCCTGGACAGCTTTCATTTCCCAGCCCTTAATAGTCTGCCTTGCCATAAATGGAGAATACCCAGGAATTATGAGTTCTATGAAAATTCATTCTCAACTCAAAAAGACATAATTACACATTTCCCCTAATTAAACATGAAAACATGCATTTTATAAATTCCTAGTTTTTCAAATTCCTGAGAAAACTCGGTTGTATTCTGGGCCCAAGACCACAGAGTGAATTAAATATTTCTGTCTATTTCTCAATTATGGATTGAATTAAGCAATATAACAAGTTATATAGAAGAATATTAGATTCCAAATATGTTGCCTCTGGAGGATGGCTGGTAGTATAAAGTACCTTTTCTTAATCAACAACAATCCATGATAATAAGTAAGTTGGAGCTGAGAATGTCTTTATCTTTTGCATAACTTCACCAAGTGGATAGTGAGCTATTTCAATTAGAACGATATCAAAACCCAAATGGAGATTGTTATAGATTTATTTTCATATTTAACAATACTATGCTTGTCAATAACTGAAAATGGTAAAACATGAAAGGCAGGAGCATTGTCTAAATAAATGCAAAGCAAAATCAGTATTCACTGAGGCAAAACTTGTTCTGGTAGCAGATTCTAGACACCAGTCATTCCCAAGACTGTATATCCTCTGCACAGCCACTTTCTTTTATTAATTCATTTATATTTCTTAAACTTTTAGGTTCAGGGGTGCATATGCAGGTTTGTTATATAGGTAAATTGCTTATTGCTGGGATTTAGTGTACAGATTATTTCATCATCCAGGTAATAAGCATAGTACCCAATAGGTAGTTTTTTGATCCTCCTCCTCCTCCTACACTCCACCCTCTAGCGGGCTCTGGTGTCTAATTTCCCTTCTTTGTGACCATATGTGCTCATTGTTTAGATCCCATTTATAAATGAGACCATGTGGTATTTGGTTTTCTGTTCCTGTATTAGTTCGCTTAGGATAATGGCCTTCAGCTTGACCCTTGTTGCTACAAAGGACATGACCTGATTCTTTTTTATGGCTGCATAGTATTCCATGGTGTGTATGTACATTTTCTTTATCCAGTCTGCCATTGGTGAGCATTTAGGTTGATTCCATGTATTTGCTATTGTAGATAGTGCTGCAAGGAATATATGCATGCATGTGACTTTATGGTAGAACAATTTATATTCCTTTGGGTATATACCCAATAATGGGATTACTGGGTGAAATGGTAGTTCTACGTCCTTTGAGAAACTGCCAAACTGCTTTCCACAACAGTTGAACTAACTTACATTCTGACTAGCAGTGTATAAGCATTCTCTTTCCTCCACAACCTCAGCAGTCTGTTATTTTTTGACTTTTTAATAATAGCCATTTTGACTGGTGTGAGATGGTATCCCATTGTGGTTTTGATTTGCATTTCTCTAATGATTAGTGACATTGAGCATTTTTAAAATATGGTTGTTGGCCACGTGTGTGTCTTCTTTTGAGAAGGGCCTATTCATGTCCTTTGCCCACTTTTGAATGGGATTATTTGTTTTTTGCTTTTAAATTTAAGTTCCTTATAGGTTGAGGATATTAGACCTTTGTTAGATGCATAGTTTGCAAATATTTTCTCCTATTCTGTATGTTGTCTGTTTACTCTGTTTATAGTTTATTTTGCTGTACAGAAGCTGTTTAGTTTAATTAAGTCCCATTTGTCAATTTTTGTTTTTGCACAGCCACTTTTAAAATGAAGTCTAAACATAGCCAATTTCATACAGCCTTATACCCTAATTTACTTAGATGTTCAAACACCATCAAGCACTTTCTCTCTTTGAAAGAACAGCAGCACAGCTTAAAATCCAAAATGAGAAATTCAGAAAATAGCCAATTAAAAACAAAATCAATTTCTTATTCCGAAATGATTTCAAGTTTTTCTTTGGTCACTAAAACAAACCACAATTGTTTCCTCCAATAAAATTGTTAAAGGTTCATGAGTTTTAGATGTTGTTTATCTCCCAATATACCAGTATATTATTAAAAAGGAAAAAGTCTATTTGTCCAAGCCCAGATTCACAGTTAGAACAAACTGTACACTTAAATGGTCTTCTGTATGACCCTCTTATTCCATGCTGTACATGCTAGAGAATGCCCAAATTAAGTGCTGCCAAATGTCATCATGCCTGCATAAACTGCTCTCTACTAATTTGGAGGGTTAGCCTTTCTGTCTTGGCATGATCCCACATACCTCCTAAGCAAAACGGTCCCAGTTTTCTGGTCTTAGGAAGATGGTTGCTGATAGTAGAGTAGGAAAGTACTAATCTTATCTACACTAGCCTGCTTCTGTTTTTCTGGCTTGTTATATCTGTTGTTCTACGGCCAGCAGGCACTTTTCTTTCCACTATTTAAGGTGGTCTCAATACTTCCACTCATTCATTCAACTATTTATTCTTTTGATAAATGTTCGAGTTCCAACAACATGTCAGGCAACATCCCCTCAACTCTCCTCACTTCATCCCCAACTACCACACACACTTGACTTGTCTCAGATAAAGCAGATAGGGGGCTGGAGGAATGTGTGCACTCTACTAGGGTCTTCCACATTACCACAACCACCAGAACCACAAAATAGATCTTCACAACTTCAAATGGTAGAGCAAATATATGGTTGCTGACTCCAGGCTTGAGACATTCTGGGTGGAATCCCCTGAAAAAGCTTTTTGGGAAACCAATGCGATTTTATCAGCAAGATTTACCTCGTGAACCTTGAAGGCCTTTAGATATCTGTGTAGACCAGGCTATCAAAAGAAATAAAAGTTATTAAGCATTGGGAGGTCAGAGTCCTAGCTAAGGTTTAGGCTGTATAGCTTTGTGGTTAATGGCATGGCTTTTCAAATGGATGATGATTGAAGTTCAGCTCTATCTATGCCTTTAAAATAAATTTTGTAATCAATATTAGAAGAATACCATGTGTCCTCTGTTAGGCCATGCAGTGTAGTATATGGCAATAGCAATATGAGTTCTGTTTCCTCTCTCCTTTGAATTATACCTAAACGTTTTCCTTAGGACTCCAAACTTAGAATAGCAGACTTGCAAAAACAGGTTCATCTATTCCTAGTGTACCAGTGTTACGTCTTTTCCTCTTCTATTGAATCTCTTTGTTTTAAACAATGACTAGCTTCTTATTTCCATATTCTCAGAAGGAGTCCATTATACCATGCATCAAATTTCACTGATGCCCATGAGATCATATATGCCTCAGAATATTAAAATATTAGATTGCCTGTTTATTGTTTTTAATTACCAGTACTCCTTGGGTTGTTTGTTACACAGGCAGAGTAACAAACACCTGGTAAGCATGCACTAATCTCCCTTCCTGCACAGGGCAGGCATTGCTAACCAGCCATAGCTCTCTAAAGGCAGCTTCAGAATATTTCCCAACACAAAGTTCAGGAATCCTTTATCCAGATGAAGTCTATTGGACATTCTTGGTATATTATGATATGAATCCTATTGTTAGGGGTTAATATCAAGAAAATTACTTTTGAGATAGGTTTGAGCCAGTTTTTAATTTGGAAGGGATGAAAAAAGAGAAAAAGAAGAGCAAATAGAGCATTGCTCATACAAAGCAATGTTTTTCTAAGGAGAATGCTTATCGGATTTAATTTCCATTCTAGCTGATGGATTTTAACGTTTAAACAGAATCGCTTGGATTTGAAGAGACCTCTCGTGGGGTAGTTAGCTCATATCTCAGGACTACCACAAGATAGATCTCATTATTTTTCTTAAATCCTGTCTTAAAAATGAATGAGTGTCTAATGAGTCTTTAAATAGTGATTTTACTACCTCCTCTGGTAGCATGTGTTATAACTTCTGTATTCTACTAGCTTCATAACTTCAGTGTTCTAATAGCTACCAATTCTGCTCTAGTATTTATTTAAAATTTCCCTGTAGCATCAGAAGTCTGTTGCTGCATTTTCTACACTTGCTCTGTTTTTAACCTTTGAAGCTAGTTACAACTGGCAGTCACTGAGGAAACATTACCTGCAGATGTCATGGATGGACTGGTCGCCATAACCACCTTGGACTTAACAGTCGCTCCTGACCATTCCTTAGTTTGAACTTCATCTTCTCCTAAGTTCAAACATGAAGGATGGTTGGTAATCACGTGTGGGGAAAAGAAAGAGAGATCAGACTGTTACCGTGTCTATATAGAAAGAAGTAGACATAAGAGACTCCATTTTGTTCTGTATTTGAGATGCTGTTAATCTGTGACCCTACCCCCAACCTTGTCCTTGCAAGAGACATGTGCTGTGGTGACTCAAGGTTTAATGGATTTGGGGCTGTGCAGGGTGTGCTTTGTTAAACAAGTGCCTGAAGGCAGTATGCTTGTGAAAAGCCATCACCATTCTCTTGATCTCAAGTACTCAGGGACACTGCCAAAGGTCGCAGGGACCTCTGCCTAGGAAAGCTAGGTATTGTCCAAGGTTTCTCCCCATGTGATAGTCTGAAATATGGCCTTGTGGGAAGGGAAAGACCTGATCATCCCCCAGCCTGACACCCGTGAAGGGTCTGTGCTGAGGAGGACTAGCATAAGAGGAAAGAAGGCCTCTTGGCAGTTGAGATAGAGAAAAGCATCTGTCTCCTGCCCGTCCCTGGGCAATGGAACATCTCGGTGTAAAACCCGATTGTATGTTCTATTTACTAAGATGGGAGAAAACCGCCTTAGGGCTGAAGGTGGGACGTGCTCTTTATGCACTAAAAAGGTTTATGGAGATGTTTGCATATGCATATCAAGGCACAGCACTTTTCCTTAAACTTATTCATGTCACAGAGATCTTTATTCATATGTCTTACTGCTGACCTTCTCCCTAAGATGATCCTATTATCCTGCCACTTCCCTTTTTCTAAGATGGTAAAGATAATGATCAATAAATACTGAGGGAACTCAGAGACCGGTGCCAGCGTGGGTCCTCTGTATGCTGAGCGCCGGTCCCCTGGGCCCACTTTTTCTTTCTCTGTACTTTGTCTCTGTGTCTCATTTCTTTTCTCAAGTCTCTCGTTCCACCTAACGAGAAACGCCCACAGGTGTGGAGGGGCAGGCCACCCCTTCAATCATGCCTCTGGCCCTTTGAATTTAATACAGTACTGTTATCTTGGGTGTTGACTTTTCTCATTTGCCTGCTTCTCCATTTCTTTGTATCAGCCAGGAATCAGTGCTTCTCCCTATTGTTCAGCACTAACACCTGTATAGGAAGAATTGAGGCAAATTCTTCTAAAGCCTCATTTAAAATGTTGACACTAAAGCATGATTATATCTCGACTGTGCATCTCTAGATCTATAAATTTGGGTTCTTCCCACCCATAAATGAAGTGGGAAGTTATCTTTTTGTTATGATTTGAGTGGATAGCCTTTCTAATAAAAAAAAAATCTTCCTTACTTAGAAGTGCTGGAAATTGAATCACTGAAGAGTCTTTTCTCTTGATTAATCACAAGGCAAACCAAGGTTCTCTTTTTAAACTGATGATGATTTAGAAGGGTTAATCCATTAGGTCAAAAACTCCCTGGTATAAATTAGATATTTTTCATCCCACTTTCCTCCCAAATAAGTGAGCATAAATAGTACACTAGAGTCCTTGAAAGAGATGCTGAAAGAAATGACAGCAAAAACAGGTAATGGAAAAGCACCAAAGAAAAATATTGCTTATTTCTCCATGTGGTCATGGGCTAGCCTGAAGTCAACTCAAATCCACAAATATAAGACTTTTTTCATTGTGTTTCCTTAAGGCTACATTCCAAATCAATATCCCTACTACTTGACAAGTGCTCTTTACTCATTAATCCTACCTTTGGCTGCCTGGGACTTCAAAGATTACCTTCGTACTATCTTATTACCAGGGCTTGCCTGGGAGGCCTTTCTTCTTTTTTGCTTTCCATCCAATCCTTGGCTTCTCTTCAAGGCCAAGATCATTACATACCCATAATAAAACCTTATCTGAGACTTCAGACCTTACTCTCAATTTACTTAGCAAACATTACTCTAAGGCATGCAAATGAAGAGGAATGAAACAATGTTCATTGTGTACCCACGATGTGGCAAGCACTGTGCTAAACATATATCATAAGGTATCTCATCTTAGTATGTACAGTCATATCAGGTAGATGTAATTATCATTGTAAAATGAAAATGAAAAAATAACATTAATTTTTTTATAGGAAACAGAAATCTACCTGGAAAACTGTCGCTCACCTAACAGAGTTGAGAAGCATGTTCTTATGTTCTTAAGGTAAGCCATTAGATAGAACAGTCTGGAAGATTCTAATTCAAAACCTGTGAACATTTCACAAAAAAACTGTCTAGTAGTGCTGGGAAGTGTTTAGTATCTGGATGTCTGGAAGGTCTATGAGTGAGATGAGGTAAAACTTTTCTGGGAAAGAATGTAAATAAAAGAGTTATTAAGTAATTATTGGGGACATGTAGCTTAGATTCAGCAGCATGCCACTTTGCCAGGATCTGTTCTTTAAATATAGTCACTCCAGCTTTGTTTTTATTAGTATTAGCATGGTATTAATATATCTCTTTTCATCCCTTTAACATACCTATATCATTGTATTTGAAGTTGGTCTCTTACAGAGAGTGTATAATTGGGTCTTTTAAAAAAAAATCCATTCTGACAATTTTTGACTTTAACATTTCCATTTAATGTGATTATTGATATGTTTGGATTTATACTTACTATTTTATTATTTGTTTTGTGATTGTTCTATTTTTCATTTTTTGTTTTTAGTTTTCTTCCCTTTTTGGATTTTTGGACATATTTTAATATTCCATTTTAATTTGTCTATTGTTTTACTGCCTTTTTATTTATTTATTTTTACTCTAATTGTGTTTGTTTTTTACTGATCAGAGAAAAGGAAGACACTACAAACACTATTTTATGTGTTTTTTCTAGAGATTATAATATATGCACTGAACTTTTCTGAGTCTACTCAGAATCCATACTTTACGATTTCAAGTTTAAAAAATTACCACCATGTATGTCCCTTTCCCTTACCCCCTTTATCCTGTAAATGCCTTTTATGTAGTACCTCTACATATCTTGAAAACCCTATCACAAAATGTTATGTTTGGCTTTCAGTCATCAAGCATATTTTAAAGAACTGAAGAGGAAAGAATATTCTGTTTACCCAGATGTCTACCATTTCTATTGCTTTTCTTTCATTCCTGATGTTTCAACTTTCTCTCTGGTGACATTTCCCGTCTGTCTGAAGAATTTTCTTTAACAATTATTTCAGAAAACATCTCCTGGCAATAAATTTTCTTGGTTTTACTTCATCTGATAATGTCTTTATTTTACCCTCATTACTGAAGGACTGGATTGACAATTCTTTTCTTTCAGCACTTTAAAAAAATGGCATTTCACTTCCTTCTGGTTTCCATGGTTTCTGATGAGAAATTTGCTGATATTCAAATTGTTATTATCATGTAAGTCATGTGTCATTTTCTCTGGTGGCTCTCAAGATTTTGTCTATAGTTTTCAGATGTTTGATTATGGTATGTCTAGGCACAGATTTTTTTCAGGGTTATCCTATTTGAAATTTGCTGAGCTTCTTAAGTCCGTAGGTTTATGTCTTTTGCCAAATTTGGGAAGTTCTCAGCCATTACTTTCTTACATATTTTTTCTGCAGCATATTCCTTCTCATTTTCTTTTGCAGCTCCAATGACACAAATGTTAGCTCTTTTAGTATTGTCCTACAGGCCCCTGAGGCTCTGTTGGTTATTTATAAAAATATTTTTTCCTATTATTTGGATAGGATCATTTCTATTGATACCCCAACAAGTTCACTATTTCCTCTGTTATCTCTGTTTTTGTATTGAGCCCATCTTGTGAATTTTTATTTTGATTACTGTATTTTTCATTTCTAAATTTTTCATTTTATTCCTCTTTATATCCTTTATTTCTTTGCTGAGACTTTCTGTCTTCTCATTTATTTTGAGAGTATTTTTTCTTCTTTTTAAATTTTTAAAAAATGTTTCTGGGTACATAGTAGGTTTATATATTTATGGGGTACATGCGATATTTTGATACAGGTATACAATGTGTAACAATTGTATCTGGGTAAATGGGGTATCCATCACCTCAAGCATTTATCCTCTCTTTTTGTTACAAACAATCCAATTATACTCTCTAATTATTCGTGCTTTAAAGTCTCTGATAATTCCAGTGTCTGTGTCATCTTGGCATTTGTTTCTGTTGGTTGTTTTTCCCATGAGAGTTGAGCTTTTTTGTGGTTCTCTCTATGCTGAGTAATTTTGGATTTTATCCTGGACATTTTGGAAGACTCTAGGTTATGAGAGACTCTGTGTCTTTCATCCTGTAGGGAATGTAGTTCATTTTGCTGTGACAGACAATCAACTTGATTGGGTTCAGGCTGTATATTCCAACGAGCCTTCTTTGAATTGTGGTTCCAATGTCAGTTCATTTTCCAAAGCTTTTGCAGTGCTATTCAGGTCTGTCTCATATGTGTGAAACCCAGCAGCCAATTTAGGACCTAAGCAGTGTTCTGTCCCATAATTTCATTCTCAAAATCTTTGGTATATTGTTTTGTGTCAGATCCATACATGCACAGCTAGGGAGGGAGCCTAGGACTTCACAATTTTATGGGATTGTTTTCTTCATACTTTCCAAAATGTCCCCACAACTTTTTTTCCCTGGGGTTCAACTTACAGGCTGTGACCCTCTTACAGTCTAAGAAAGATGGGGCTTTATATAACTATGCTGTGCTGCGCACTTCCAACAACTGAACCTATGTCAGTTCTGAACTGAAATAGCAGGAGGGAAGATAGAAAGAAAAAAGGCAATGGGGATTCACCCCACCCTTTTGGGACATAACTATCCTGATCAGAAATAGTGGTTCTCCTCCCTCAGAATTTTAGGCATCCCTAGACCCCCAGTGCTGCTGCTGTCTCTACTGCTACTGTAGTTACTGCAGGATGGCCTGGAGTGCAGAAGGACAGAGAAAAGGGAAAAGTCTCAGAAGATTTCTCCCAACCACCCTCTCTCTGAGCATCAGATCATCTCTTTCTTGCTCTTCAAGACAGAATTAGAGAGCTTTTCTGTCCATGCCTGAGTACCCACTTCTAGGTTTCAGGATGCCTTGATTCTAGGCCGGGGATAACAGAAGAAAAATAAATGATAAACTCAGTGTCAATTTGGTAGTACTTCAGATTCTGGCCTGTCTTCTCTCCTAGTCTGCCCACCACTGTTTAATTTTTGGAGTCCTCAAATAGCTGCCCCATGCATTCTGTCCAGGTTTTGTAGCTGCATTGAGTGGGAGAAACAGGGTGGAGTTACCCCCATTTTACTTGGAACCAGAACCTCCTATTTCTTTTACATCCTGCTACGAATATATCTCTGTATTTATCACAGTTACTTTTGTTATTTTTATAACATCTTCCCCCTAGAGAAAGCCTCTAAAACACAATGTTTTGCTATAAATATACATAATGAAATGGTTAACTTATCTATCAAGTCAACATTATCCATTATCTCACAGTTACCATTTTTTTTATGGTAAGAGCACCTAAAATCTACTTTTTAACAAATTTCCATTATACAATATTAAGTATAGTCTTCATGCTATACATTAGATCTTGAGACTTATTAATCCTACATAACTACACCTTTGTATCCTTGACCCACATCTCCCTGTTCCCCACCCTCCTAATGCCCTGGTAACCACTGTTCTACTCTTTGTTTCTATGAACAGGATTTGACTTTTTAAAATTCCACCTATAAGTTAGATCACACAGTATTTTCCTTTCTATGCCTGGCTTATTTCACTTAGCGTGATGTTCTCCAGATTCATCTATGTCCACGTTGTCACAAAAAACAAGATCTTTTTCAAGTCTGAATAGTATTCCATTGTGTGTGTTTGTATGTTTGTGTGTGTGTATATTTATCCATTCATCCACTGATGGACACTTAGGTTGGTTCCATACCTTGGATATTGTGAATAATGCTGCAGTGAACATGTGCATGCAGCTATCTCTTTAATGTGCTGATTTCATTTCCTTTGGATGTCTACCCAGAAGTGGGATTGCTGGTTCATATGGTAGTTCTATATTTGTAGTTTTCAGAGAAACCTCCATACTGTTTTCCATAATAGCGATACAAATTTACTTTTCTACCAACAGTGTGTAAGTGAACGTCTTTCTTCACATCCTCTCCAACACTTATTTTTTGAAATGTTCTCAGGAGAAACCTGTAAGGAAGGAAGTGAGGGAAGCAGGAAAGGCAGGGGAAGAAGCTAAGCAAAGATATGGTTTCAGCAGAAGTCTAGCATCAGCCTGATCCCACAGGAAGTTCTAGAGCAAAGACGGCACCACACAGTTGTCTCCCTGGAGGCAAAGGGACTGGATTTTTGCTCCTACATACCAGTCTGTCATTGACTGTGCTGGTGGGTACATAACCTCCTAGGCATCTCTGGGTGAGGTTCCCATCAGCTGAGAGTAATTCTCAAGAGAACAGTGCAGCTGTGAGCTGTTAGCAGCCAACACTCATAGCTACTAAATATAAAATAAATAGAGCTAGTCACAATTCTGGGTAAGATGGTGTAAGCAGCTGGGGATGGATGCTCTGGGTGAGGCATCAACACCATCATTATAATGATTAATCACACATTTCAGTGGTGATCGTCACTGAATGCTGCTATTTCCTTCCAAAACACAGAGAGAATCACTAACTAGTTGTGGCATTGCAGGAACCATGCCTGCGCTGAAATAATCAGCCTCTAGGGTAATGATTCTGAACATTAAGTGTGCATGAGAATTACTTAGGGAGCTTGTTAAAGATGCAGATTCCATCACCAATCCAGAGATTCTTATTCAGTAGATCTGCTATGAGAGCTGCATTTTAACAAGGACCCCTGTGATTTCACTTTGAGATTATGGAGGTGGTCATACAACCTATTTCAATGATGGCAAACGTCATTCTGCTTTAATTGTGTTTCCTCAACTAAGTCTGAAGCTCCTATGGGCAGATGCTAAACTGCAGTAATTTCCACTATAGTGACGTTCACGACCATAAAATGTTTTATACAGAATGTTTTAATTAAGCCCTTACCGATACATTGTTCTTGTGATCCAAGTAATCACTTTATAGGGAGCCTGAAATGAGGTGACTGTAGGTATCTGAGGCACAGAGGAAAACTCTCAAAGCAGGAGCCATAGGAGTTGTGGAATCCTAAGAGGCAGCTAGCCCTATCAGCAGTGAATCATAACTTTTTAAAAATAATCTTCAGACAGCCCAGGGGTATCAGAGGCTTACTGACACAAAATGCCCATCTCTGCCAAGTGCCCTGAACCATGAATAGAAATGTATGGCTGGGATGGGCCTGGGAGACTAGCATCTGTTTTTATAGCTGTGATTGTCCGTTCAGATTGGGGTCAGCATCAATCATATCATCTTTCACTATAAAGAACAGAATATTGATCAGGACTCAGTCCTGCCTAACAATACCAGCTCCACTTTGGGTAGCCAGACAATTTAAGATCAGAAATGAAACAGTATTTCTAAAAGTACATAAAAAAAACTAAAACGAATATGAGAAACCAATAGACTATCAAGTGTTCCTTTCATTCCTTTGTAAGAACTAGGCTACATGCTGTGACAGCAAAGGATTTGCTTAGGAAGATCTACTTAGTTAGATAAAATATGTTCCCTTAGTAAATCTGAAAAATAAGCAGTTATGCTCTCCTGCATTTTTATCTTCTATGATTTTATTAGCTTATCCAGCACACACTACTGCACACTTAAATAGGGCAAGTATTTTATCTATTCTTTATTTTATTTATTTATTTATTTATTTATTTACTTTTGAGATGGAGTCCTGCTCTGTCGCCAGGCTGGAGTGCGGTGGCGCCATCTCTGCTCACTGCAACCTCCGCCTCCTGGGTTCAAGCAATTCTTTTTCCTCAGCCTCCCTAGTAGCTGGGAGTACAGGCACCCGCCACCACGCCCAGCTATTTTTTTTTTTTTTTTTTTTTTTTGTATTTTTAGTAGAGATAGGGTTTCACCATGTTGGCCAGGCTGGTCTCAAACTCCTGACCTCAGGTGATCCGCCCACCTCCACCTCCCAAAGTGCTGGCATTACACATGTGAGCTGCCGCGCCCGACTGTTTTATCTATTCTTGATGATCAAGTGGAAGTTATGAGGTTGATGCAGTTGTAGTTTAGGAAATCTGACATGTAAGGGAGCATGTTAAGATTTTATGGGCCATTAAAAGTACAGAATTTTAAATAATTACTGAGATCAAAATGTCATTTATTTTCATAACAAATAAGTGGTTTGGGATTTGTTATTCCCAAAGTGAGTATCATTGAGGCTGACCCTTGCCCAAGGGCACATTTATAAATATATGGGCCTTTACCAAACGTGTGAAGTACCTAGTTGTTTATACTTACTTAATGATTGACTCTTTGTCTGCTGCTGATGTGTAGTTAAATAAGCGTGTTGTTGACTGATAAATCCTCCCAGGACTGAGGAGGTCAAAGTAAAGAATCAGCATTTTGTGGCAACCCATGATCATCTGTCTTACTTCCTTGAGAAAAGAGAAGCCCTGAGCTGAGGTGATCAGCAGGAGGCAAGAACTGATTAATAGGCATCATTTTTTCTGGCTGCTTTGTGTAAGCAGCTAGGCTAGACTAGTCATGCCTCTGAGAAGAGGTGAAAAATGACAGGATGAATTGGGGAAGCAACCAGGAAGTCATAATCCTGGGAAGCCATTTTGTCACCTGGGTTTAGTAGTTTCCAGAGGAATCCTGCGACCTCGGCTGTTATGAACATTAAATGTATTAATAGCATAAGAGCCAAGAGCAATGCCTAGCACAACTTAAGAACTATGTAATTGTTTATGAACTAAGTGAATAAGCCAGTGGAACTCCATAGCCTGTGTTCTTGACTATTATGCTACCTTGGCAGGACTCTGATTCCCAGGATGCACAGTGAGAGAGCTAGGCAGCCTAAGCACTAGGAAGTACCTAAGATAGTAGGCAACTAATCACTCATTCATGCACTTATTCACAAATATTTATCGAGAATCTCTATATATGTGCTAAGCATTTTTCTGGGTAGTAGAGATAAAGCAATGAACAAAACAGCCAAATTCTCAACCATCATAGAGCTTATATGCTAGTGGGGAGACAGGCACTAAACAAAATAATTGATAAATGTGTAAATAATGGCAGGTAATGGTAGGAGAAATGAAGGAAATGAAGGCAGTGGTAAGAGCGCAGGGAGCCCTGGAGCTGGGGCTATGGGAAAGGGCTGAGTGTGTGTTATTTTAGAAAAAGAGATGAGGAAAGGCCTTTCTGATGAGGCAACATTTGAGCAGAGACCTGAATGAAGTGGGGAGGGATTCAGGCAGCAATCTGGGAGACAAGCCCGGGTAGAGAAAATAACCAGAAAGGCAGGGATGGCCCTTCAGAGTTGCCCCAAGTTGAGTGATGTGGGCTGCCTTTAGAAGGAGAAGAAATCTTGGGTGAGGCAGTTTTCTTCAGTGGAGGCAATCTCCAAAGGGAGACGACAGCTGATGGCCATACCCCTGCAGCTCTCCCAGCAGCTGGGGAAGGAAGTGTTTCATTCCTGAAGGATAATCTGGGTGGTACAACTTCCAGCACCCTGTGCCTGTCTTCAGTAGCTTGTTCTACTATTTGGCTTGCTCCTGAAGAATCCAATCTTTCCCACCAAAGAAGTTATGCTCAATATTTTGAAAATTTCATCAAAGTTCTTGTGTAAAAGTGCAAAGGTTGAAACGTTATTTGGGGTTTAAGTACTAAAATGTAAATATTGGACACTGATTCCTGAACAACACAGGGGAAAGGAGCAAAAGTCTAAATCTGAAAGTTTTTAGGAAGGGAGTACTTGGCAGATGGGTGATTTTAAAATGTGATGCCATGAATTCTTTTGCAACTTGATAACACATCAGCACTGCCCACACATTCTAGAAACCATGTGAATGAAGAAGGCTGTCATTAGAGCTGAAAATTGCATTGTGATTTTGGCAATGGTTCACTCTTAGGCCAGGTTCAGATTTCCCAGTTTCTGAACTCTAACCAGTAATTGCTATTACTGTGTTTGGGAGATGACTGCTGGAGATTGTGGCAAAAAGATAGAATTCTCTGCCTTTTAAGGCATCTTAATCACAATTTTGGCAGCATGGAAGCCTTCAACTTAGTAAACTGAGCAGCCATTTCCATAGCAGAGAAATAAGCTACTGTTTGATTCAGAGATGGAGCTTTCAGCTGTTGTTTGTTGACCTGAGCCGAGGGAAACAAGATGACAGATTGGACAAGCAGCACACTATGCAATTTATGCCCTTCATGGACTGTCAAGCATTAATTTAATTTAATTTTAATCATTACCATCTGGTACTTATATAGCAAGTCAGGCCCAGATAGATATTTCCTTATCTTGAATTGGTGAACAGAGCTGTGTTTTGGCCTGCAGCCATGTTCATACATCCCAAGGAAGGGGCAAGAACACTGTGGAAGGGTAGATTTGTATGAATGCCACGCATGCAGCTATCACCAGCCCTGAATGCTATAAAAGGGACCTGTTGGTGCTAGTCCCACCATGGTTCATGGCCCCTTCTCCTGTCCCACTCATGGAGGCACAAATGCTCAGTCATGTCTTTGTCTTTGTATTCCTTGACATTGAGAATGGGAACTGGCTGGGGATGCTCTCTGGATGAATTGAGGCATCTGACTCTGTGGCTTAAACCTCTTAAGCAGGTAAAGTGACCAGTAGCCACATTTAATATGTTCATTAGGAAATTAGTAAGCACTGATGACCTTTGAGTTTCCATTACTCTGAGCATCTGTTATTTTTTGTGTCAATCATGGTGCCAGACCCAGTAGGGAATATGGAAGAAGTATAAAGCAACATTCCTGTCCTAGAAGCCAACTCAGTCCCAGGAGGGATTCTCTTTTCTTCTCAGTCCTCAGACTGAACCTCAAGTTGTTGGTGGCTGGTAGGGAGCAGAAAGGTTGCCAGTGAAGTCCCAGAGGAGTAAGGGAGGAAGAGTGGATGAGAAAGCCCTCCATGTTCCTGAATTTTAATCTTTTCATGCAAAATAGCTTGGTGCCCAAGAGGCTAAAGGATGCCTTTCAGCAAGCTAGCTCTGGCTTCAGGAGACAAACACTGAGCCCTGTTCATTGCTTTGTGGGCAAAGATCATATGACCTACTTGAGAAAGGACAGCAAGTTTCCGCCTTTTCTTTGAAAACAGAAACAGGTCTTTTTTCCCCTGATTTCCTGCAGCAATGTTAAATACATGCTTATTATCCCCAAAATCAGATAATACAGAAAAGTAGAAAGTAAACACTTGGTCACACACAGAGATGACTGTTAATATTTTAGTATACACATCTTTATACACACACACCATATATATATGTATATATACACACAAATAGTGTATATATATGTGTGTGTGTATATATATATACACGTGTGTGTGTGTATATGTACACACACACACATATATACACACATATATTTTTTTAAATTGGATCATGCTATAGGTAAGGAAAAGCAAAATCTCTTGCCATGTGATTTCCTTCTCCAATCAGATGTCAGTATGACCAGAAAGAACATTCAGGGGCTTCAAGCAAGGAAAGAGAGAGAGTGGCATTGCAAAATTTGCCACTTCAAATTTCAAGGCTGGATGTTGTTTCCAGCTCAAGCTGTGTCTCTCCAACCCACCTCTTGGCAACTGCCAAGGACAGACTTGCCAGCCCTTCTGAGATATGAGGCCACCTCTAGTCAGGATATGAATCTTGTTTCTTTCTATGAAACATTACATTTTTCCTTTGAAAAAAAGTAACAGAAAGCACTGTTCATCATGGAGGGAGAGAGGCAAATACAGCATGGAAGAAACATTTTCAAGAGTTAAAATAGAGCATGGTAAAGAAAGAGAATCACTTCCTGCCCTCTTTTCTGACTATAAGAAGTTTAAACCATATTTTAGATTTTTCTTTATGTTAAAAGAGAAGATTATTCATACAAAACTCATTTTGATCTATGTGCATCAAAATTAAATGGACGTGATCTACAAGTGTGTTTTGCACCAGGTCAGGATGAGATTGCAGCTATCTCCTTGAGGAGATTCCAAAACCTTCTGGAGAGAGACCAGAGAATAGAGGCCCACAGAGCCAGGCCACGTAAGGAATGGTGGAGTAAGCCAGGTGTGTTTCCATGGAGAAGGGGGTAGTCTTAGTTTAATGGGAAGGTGGGCTGGACATACTTTTTATTCTTCTGGAAGCTAGAACTGGAATGAAAAGATCAAAAGCGTTATGAGGTACAGAACTGACACATGAGATTTGGGAAGGTGGAGAAGAAAAAGGAGTGAAGACAGCTAATATTTATTGAGCACCTACTATGTGTCAGAAGTTGAGCTAATTCCTTGTATTATCTTATTTAATCTTCACAGTAATCTTAAGAGGTAGATAATATTGCTGGTATTTTCTAGCTAAGGAGAGTAAGATTCAAAAAAGTTAAGTAACTTGCACAAAGTTGCATAGCTGTTAAGTGGCAGAACCAGGTTTAAATTCACATTTGTTTGGCTCCCCTACATCACACTCTCTAAAAATGGCATGGGCGAGCTTCCTGAGCTAATGTGTTCCTGGGTACCTGGTTGCATTCAGGAAAAGACTAAATGGTTATTTGTTGGGGATGTTCTTCAAGGGATTTGTGCATTGGTATAGAGCTTCAACACATGGTTTCTAAGGGCCTTTCTAACTGTATGTTCTAACAAGGTCCCTCTAAAACATATCACTCTTGCTTGTCTTCAGGATACCTACTGGGGGCATGATTTGAATTTTATTTTTGGCTAAGGCATCATCCTCAGAAAACGAAACTGAAG
The DNA here is from genome assembly GCF_037993035.2 of Macaca fascicularis. Taxonomy (NCBI): domain Eukaryota; kingdom Metazoa; phylum Chordata; class Mammalia; order Primates; family Cercopithecidae; genus Macaca; species Macaca fascicularis. The sequence continues at coordinate 38,463,534 of NC_088395.1, read as the reverse complement.
ATAAATCCCCATAAATGTTCTCTTGGAGGACCAACTCCAGCAGACATTGTTGGTATGGTACTCATACCCCCTCAGCACTCACCATGCCCATACATGCCCATGCAAGCTCCGCCTCCTGAGTTCCCGCCATTCTCCCGCCTCAGCCTCCCGAGTAGCTGGGACTACAGGCGCCCGCCACCACGCCCGGCTAATGTTTTGTATTTTTAGTAGAGACGGAGTTTCACCGTGTTAGCCAGGATGGTCTCGATCTCCTGACCTCGTGATCCACCCGCCTCGGCCTCCCAAAGTGCTGGGATTACAGGCGTGAGCCACCACGCCCGGCCGAAGCAACTCTTCTTACTTCATAACTGCCTGGTGCAAGGTGGTCCCTTGTCTAAAGCGTAACAGCTCAGAACTAAACTCAGTACCCCTTACAGTTTCTTTTAGAAAAATGACAAATACACAGAAACCATTTTACTGTTTGTGTAACATCAGTTTTCAGGTGAGTTCAGTTTGGATGACAGGTTCTTAAGCAGCAATTTCACAGCCTGTCAGTTTTTTGGTTGCTAGGGATATTTTGACTTTTAAGTACTTGTGTGAAGCTATTTAAAAAATCAGTATGTGGTTCCAATATGGGGAATGCTGTCAAACGGAGTAGAGGGTCAGATAAAAGATGTAAATGCTTTCTTATCTAGAGCTTTGGACCTGATTTGGCTGGTATGTGTACAAATGAGACCCCTGATGAGAGTGACAGAGTTTCAGGGATGGTAAAGGAGACTACAGATGTAGGTTCCAAAACCCCTGTATTCCCTGTAAATAGAAGTAGCAAGGAAGAATAAATAAAGGTTAATACCTATAAGCTGGTCTTCATCTTATCTATTAGATTCCTGGTTAAAAACAAAAAAAGGTTCTGATTGGGATTCCTCATTACCACTGAATTCTGATACCTTCCAAGGTCAAGCAGGGTAGCAAGCTGGTGCTGGACACTGTACACGCCCTACCCAAATTCCCTTCTCCCTGTTTGATATGCTCAGCACCCAATTTCAGTGTGCTTTTCTGCTAGTTACTAGCACCTGTGGCCTTCTTTGGTGTCTTTCTCTTGGGCTAATGGAGTTGCTTCACTTGTACATACCTCCCATGTACCCTGGGGTTTTTTTTTTTATCACCCTGGGGAGGCCCACGACCATGGGGCGAGATTATAAAAGCCCAGTTCCCTTGTCTCATGTTGAAACAAACTCTAGGTGTGATTTGCACTCCAGAGCTCCACCTTGGGATCGTGGCTAAGCTGTGACATTTCCTGACATTGAAGCTTTGTTTATTGGCTTCTTGCTCTGTCCTGCTTTCCCTACTTTGTTGTGGTCTCCCTGTGGGAGCACTTCCCTAATAAATCACTTGCACAGGAATCCTCATATCAGGGACTGCTTCTGGAGAATCTGATCAAAGATTCTCAAGGCATCCCAAGGTCTATATTTGAGTGAAAGGGAAGGTGAATTTTACCACTCACAAGTAATGTTTCAGAGTCTTACCCTATCCTACAAAATAGGCACTCATTTTTTTTTTTTCTGTAATGGATGATTATCTTGGTCCGGAGAACTAAGAAAACATACTTCTGCCACCTTTGCACTGCTCCTCCTGCTTCCACAACCATCAGTGCCTCAGGAGGCATTGTTGATGCCTGCTTAACCAAGGGAAGTAAGAGGAGCTGCCTTTGCTTGTGCTCTAAATGCCTTGATCTTGAACACTCAAAGCTGTGCTTTTGTGCTTGAAAGGGTATAGCCACCTACAGAGGGTGATTCAGCAAAACAGGTCTGCAGTGAGAAAACTTGGATCAAAAACATATTGGCATCTGCTTCTGATATTTACTGGGGTTTGAGAGGATCTCTACAATTTTATTCCAAAACTGATCGATCATATAGCACCATTTTTTGAGTTTTTTCTACTTGTTTGGCAGCATTTTCTTGTGCATTTTATCATTCAACCTTTGTAGCATACTTGTGAGATATTAACATCTCCATTTTATAAGCAAGAAAGCTGAGGCTAATAGAAGTTTTATTACCTGCCTAAGTTCACACTCGTAGTGACGAAGCTGGGTTTTGAGCCTACCTTGGTCTGGTTCTAACGGCGGTGTGCTTAACTACCCCCAGAATATGGCTCTGATATTGGCTCTTTTTTTTCTAAAGTAATGAGGGAAAGATTTGTCAACATTTGCACAAGGCAGAAACCTATCTCATCTGGAAAGGTTTATATAGACATTTTTCTCTTCCAAGAGGAATAAGTAAATGTATAGGAAATTGAAATATATTAAATGAGCCTGACATGCTGCAATACGGATAATATTTTATATGATGAAGTTTTCTCTAAGCTTAGCATTTCCTTATTATAAGGTCAATATGATGATTAATGGTTTATGTACAAGGTAGAAAACAATCATTTTCTTTGCAGTCATTTGGAGCGTATTGCATCTGGTTTAATTTATCTCTTATTTAGTTACCTGCTAGGGTTGTTCTTGGGTTTGAATTTTTGTTTTTCCTCCTCCTCTATACTGCCAGCCTTTTTTATGCCCTAGAACCAAGGCCAGGAAGACTGTAGAACTATGTATTCATGTTTTATCCAGTTAATTCCCCCCCAGGATTGAAAAATGTGACTCTTCCTGAATATTAACAGTTTTTGCAAACTTAAAATGCAGTATGAGAATACTTTTGGACTACAACCATCCATGAAATTAAAAGTGACAATGTATCCTGTATTTAGATAAAGGATATGTGTTCATATTTTACCTTAAGCAGTAAAGGAAGACTCCAGGCTTCTTTTTGTAATTTTAAGATGTCAGTTTTCAGCAACAGAGAAAATACAAATTGAAAGTTGCTGGAAAAAAACTGAATTTTCATTTTTATTTAGTGCAAAGTCCAAAGTTCAAAGCAAAACTCTCTTCTCTAGGGTTCAAATCTTATTTACCCTGAATAGAATATGCCTTCTTGTTTGTTAGAAAATACACAAAAGTAGGCCGGGCGCGGTGGCTCAAGCCTGTAATCCCAGCACTTTGGGAGGCCGAGATGGGCGGATCACGAGGTCAGGAGATCGAGACCATCCTGGCTAACACGGTGAAACCCCGTCTCTACTAAAACTACAAAAAATTAGCCGGGTGAGGTGGCGGGCGCCTGTAGTTCCAGCTACATGGGAGGCTGAGGCAGGAGAATGGCGTGAACCCGCGAGGCAGAGCTTGCAGTGAGCTGAGATCTGGCCACTGCACTCCAGCCTGGGCGACAGAGCGAGACTCTGTCTCAAAAAAAAAAAAAAAAAAAAAAAGAAAATACACAAAAGTGTTCTAATTGTGAAACAGCACCAGACAAGTGGTATTTAGGAAAATAAAATACTAAGCATGGACTCACAAAGCCAGAAGAGACCCTGTGAGAACATCTTCCAACAGGAAATAGCCAACTCATTCAACTTATATGGATTATTTTCTATTTTGGTAGGATTTATCAATCTATATTTTTCATCTTTTGCACTCATTCACATGATGTTTCAGTTAATGGAGCAAGGTCCTGAATCCTAAGAAGCCACCAGTACCTAACAAAACACCTGGTACCTATGCCATTCAATAGAACTTTCTAGAAGAAATAATTGAGTCAATGAATAAAAAATATAAAGTGATGAATAGAAAATTTATGATAGGCTTCTTACTGGTATGATTAAGTAATAAAATGGAAACAAACCATGGTCAAGTTCAATGTTTTACAATCTCTATTCATAGTATAGATTTTCTTTTCCTTCTCAATGGGTAAGGTGACCATGTAATATATACTGCAAACAAGGACCCTTTTGAAAGGGAAAGGGGCGCTATTAATCATTATACCAAGACAACAGGACCACTCTGCACAAACTGTAACTAATGGTCACTCCCAATGAGGGATTAGGAGCAGGAAAAAAATATGCGTATAAACCTCTAAATTTAAAAACAAGGGAGTTTCAACTCACAAATGAAGATTTAGAGGGATTTCACTATGAGTACTTTTGATGTTCTTATCTCATCTTAGAATTATGGTAAAAATGAGCCAAATGACAAATAAAGACTTCTTTCTAACAATTAGGAAAGAAAGAGGAATTAAATTGTTATCAAAAGCTACAGGGAGAACTACAAAACACTGGTAAAATAAATCATAGAAGTCAAACACAAAAAATAGAAAAACATCTGCTCATGGATTGGAAGAATCAATACTGTTAAAATGACCATACTGCCCAAAGCAATATACAGATTTAATGTACCCCCATCAAATTACCAGTGTCAATTTTCAAAGAATTAGAAAAAAGCAATCCTAAAATTTACATAGAACCAAAAAAAGAGCCCAAACAGCCAAAGCAATCAAGCAAAAAGAACAAAGCTATAGGTATCACATTACCTGACTTCTAATTATACTACAAGGCTATAGTAACCAAAACAGCATGGTACTGGTACAAAAATAGACACATAGATCAGCGAAACAGAATTGAGAACCCAGATATAAAGCCACATACCTATAATCAACTGATCTTTGCCAAGTCAACAAAAATATACACTAGGGAAAGGACACTATATTCAATAAATGGTGCTGGAAAAATTGGATAGCCATATGTAGAAGAATGAAACTGGACCCATCTCTCTCAATATATACAGAAATTAGCTCAAAAGATGGATTAAAGACTTAAATGTAAGATGTGAAACTATAAAAATCCTACAAGAAAATCTAGGAAAAACGCTTCTGGACATTGCCCAAGTCAAAGAATTTATGACTAAGACCTCAAAAGCAAATGCAACTAAAACAAAAATAGAAAAATGGGTTTTGATTAAACTAAAATGCTTCTGCACAGCAAAAAATAATCAATGGAGTAAACAGGCAACCTGCAGAATGAGAGAAATATATTTGTGAACCATGCTTCCAACAAAGGACTAATACCCAGAATGTATGTGGAACTCCAAAAATCCAACAAGAAAAAAAACAAATAAGCCCATTAAAAGTGGGCAAAGAATATGAACAGACATTTCTCAATAAAAAACATACAAGCAGCCAACAAATATATGAAAATGCTCAACATCACTTATCATCAGAGCAATGCAAATTTAAACCACGTTGAGATTCCCCTCTCACACCAGTCAGAATGGCTATTACTAAAAAGTCAGAAAAACAAGAGATGTTAGAGAGGATGCAGAGAAAAGGGAACTCTCATACACTGTTGGTGGAAATGTAAATTAGTACAACATCTATGGAAAACAGAATGGAGATTTCTGAAAAGCTAAAAATAGAACTACCAAGATCCAGCAATCCTATTACTAGGTGTCTACCCAAAGAAAAATAAATTGTGATATCAAAAAAACACCTGCACTCCTATGTTTATCACAGCATTATCCACAATAGCAAAGTCATGGAATCAACCTAAGTGTCCATCAGTGGATGGTTAGAAAAAGAAAATGTGGTGTATCTACACCATGGAATACCACATAGACATAAAAAGAAATCATGTCTTTCCCAGCAACATGGATAGCCCTAGAGGCAATTATCTTAAGTAACTCAGAAACAGAAAATCAAATACCACATGCTCTCACTTAGAAGTGGAAGCAAAATAATGGATACACATGGACATATAGAAGGAAACAACAGACACTTGGAACTCCAAAGTGGGGAAGGAGGGTGGTGAGGGTTGAAAAATTACCTATTGGGAACAAAGTTCACTATCCAGGTGATGGGTATCCTAAAAGCCCAGACTTAACCACTATGCAATATATCCATGTAACAAAAGTACATTTGTAGACCTTTAATCTATTTTAAAAATTACATTTCTTTAAGAAATTTGAATATGTACAATGTTACTAATAAACCAGGGTCCTGGCTGAATGATATCATCAAAATAAATCTTATTTGCAAGAAAAAAAAAAAAAAAAAGCTAGGCTGAGAGATTCTGCGCCCTGTGATCCCGCCCCAACCCCACAAAGTCCCACTCTCCCCACCCCGCCTCTCCCCACCCTCCCCACCCCGCCTCTCCGCATGCTGCCTCTCCCCACCCTCTAACCCTGCATCTCCACTCACAACTTCCGTGACTATCTGCTCAACTATCTCTGGCTTCTGGGACCAGCCAAAGCTTTTGTCGTTAGTTCCTGGTTGCCCGCCAACCATGAGCACCCAGAGCCGCCAAAAGTATACCGCTGGGGTGGAGGCCGCTATTGACCGCCTGATCAACATGCATCTGCAGGCCTCCTACACTTACCTCTCTCTGAGCTTCTATTTCGAAGGCGACGACGTGGCTCTCAAGGGCGTGGGCCACTTCTTTCGCAAGTTGGCTGAAGAGAGATGCGAGAGCGCCAAGCATCTTTTGGTGCAGAACCAGCGCAGCAGCTGCGGCCTCTTCCAAGGTGAGCAGAAGCTGCTCCGAGATGAGTGGAGTGGCAGCCTGGCCGCCATAGAAGCCACCCTGGCCCTGGAGAACCTGAACCAGCCCTTTTTGGATCTACATACCCTGGGTTCTGCCAACACAGACCCCAGTCTCTGTGATTTTCTGGAAAAGCACTTCCTAGACCGAGAGGTGAAACTCATCAAGAAGATGGGCGACTACTTGACCAACCGCCGCAGGCTGGCCAGCCCTCAGGCCAGGCTGGCGGAGTATCTCTTCAGAAGGCTCAAGGATGACTGGGAGCTTCCAGAGCCCAGCAACTTTTGAGGTGCCCCTCTGCGTTCTTCTGGCTTCCGGATTTCGGCCTGAGCTTCTCAACATCCAGAAGTACTCACCAAGCCATGGACCGCATGGAAACAATAAAAGGTTCTTTTTGCAAAATTAAAAAAAAAAAAAAAATGCTAAGCTGAGAGGGAAAAAAATGTTTGCAGAATAGCATGAAGGATCTGCAGTCTGTTTAATGCTCTAGAGTTTTTAAGAAATTGTTCTTTTGTGAGTCACGTGTGTATTTTAAGGATTGATAAAACTGCATTTTGTCTGTCAAGAAAAATACAGTTTCTTATTCACAAAATGTTGCATACAGTTTTAGTGGTTTAATAATTTCTCTGGGCCGGGCGTGGTAGCTCAAGCCTGTAATCCCAGCACTTTGGGAGGCCGAGACGGGCGGATCACGAGGTCAGGAGATCGAGACCATCCTGGCTAACCCGGTGAAACCCCGTCTCTACTAAAAAATACAAAAAACTAGCCGGGCGAGGTGGCGGGCGCCTGTAGTCCCAGCTACTCGGGAGGCTGAGGCAGGAGAATGACGTAAACACAGGAGGCGGAGCTTGCAGTGAGCCGAGATCTGGCCAATGCACTCCAGCCTGGGCGACAGAGCGAGATTCTGTCTCAAAAAAAAAAAAATATATTTCTCTGAGGCCATTCTGGGTACTGGATTGTTCTGTTATTCTTGGTTTTGCCCAGCAGAGCAGAGAGGCGAGTATCTAGAATATATCACATTGTATCCACCCCAAACCCCTAAACTCATGATAAAATTTCTTTTCCTGATTTTTCAAGTTAATGCGATGCCATCTGCCTTTTCAGAGAAATGCAGTAAGAGCTCTGTGAAATTCATCTTTGCATCTCCCATTTGGTTGCTACAGAGAACACTGGCTGTTACATCACATGCTGACCTCTTTATGAAGCCTCTCAAGAGAAATTTCGTTCTGGTCTTAGTATTAGGAATACCAGTGCTTCACTTGGATAATTGGTTTGTTTTTGTTTTACAGACACTGTAAGTGATGTAACTAATTAAGTTTCCTTTTCTAGACTGCCTGCTAGAAAGCTTAGAGACAAATTTGTAGTCTACCCAGAGTAAATGAGTAGAATTGTATAAGCATTTTAGTATGAGCTTCATTCTTGTCCCATTTGTTATTCATTTCTTGGTGTATGTTATGGATCCTTTGAAGCCACCTTAAACCCTCTCTGGAACAAGGCTGTGTTTAAGTAGATAAATAAAGTAAATTTTTAAAATGCAGATTTAAAAAAATGGCTCTGTGGTTCATTTTAGAGAAAAGGGAAGACAATTTTAAGGAACACTAAGAGAGCCAAAGCGATTAGAATGGAGGTGGGTCAGATGGAGGTTAAATTACGGAAGCCAAGAGAGGAGAAGCACCAGAGTAGCATTTTATTTAAAATGTATTTCATTTTTCTGGCCAGTTATTTCCTCCTAAATCCATACATTTGTATCCCACAGATAGTAATAGGTGTGTAATGTTTTCTTTGCACTTTGAAAAGCTGGAGTTACAGCTTTTTCTCAAACCTCAAAAGTGAGAAGAAAAATTAATTATTTTCCTACAGTTCCTTTGCTTCCTGAAGCAGGAAGACCAGAAGCATGCTATCCTTTCTTTTATCATGGAAGGGTTAGAGTCATAGGAAGAATATTTTGCAGAGATTGGGACAACTATTTTGCTTAGTTAAGGAGAAAACTGTATCTTCCTGTTTTCATGCAAAATATTTTGATAATAAAAAAGAATATACTGGCAACTGTTTCCCTAGAGAAAGTTTTTTTCATTTGCTGGTTGTTGGCAGTAAGAGATATACAGAAGCAGTTAACAATTGTTTTCAGATTTGGATTAAAAACTCATATCTCTGTACTTAAAATATGTACTTAAAGTTATTTTCAAATTAGCACACAAATAAAAACACATAAATCTGACTGAGAAAAAAAATCACCTAGCCCTGTGAGACCAATTGAAAGGCTGTAATTTGAGGTAAAATGTTTGTGAAGAAGGATGAGAAAATTTATTTCCAAATAATACACAGTATTTGTCAAACCATTAGTTATTATGTTTTTTAATGTCAAGAATGGGGCTGTAGAATAAAGCTTTATTAAAGTCTCCCAAGTAGGCTAAACTGTTCTTTGGTCATCAAATAATTCTTGGAAAACACTTACTTCCTAATGACTTAAGGTTCTCGGCAAATTTATTTGTGGAAGATGGGAATTTGATGACATTAAATTTCAAGAGATTAATTTGGAAACAAGTCCCACAGTGATTTCCTCTATGGATAAACAGTGTGTGTGTGTGTGTGTGTGTGTGTGTGTGTGTGTGTGTACTTGCACAGAGAATTATAATAATTCTCGTATGACCAAGTTCCTTATACCAGCCTTCAAGATTGTTTTTTTTTCTTTTTTTGAGACGGAGTCTCGCTCTGTCACCCAGGCTGGAGTGCAGTGGCGCGATCTTGGCTCACTGCAAGCTCCGCCTCCCGGGTTTACGCCATTCTCCTGCCTCAGTCTCCCGAGTAGCTGGGACTACAGGCGCCCGCCACCACGCCCGGCTAATTTTTTGTATTTTTAGTAGAGACGGGGTTTCACCGTGGTCTCGATCTCCTGACCTTGTGATCCGCCCGCCTCGGCCTCCCAAAGTGCTGGGATTACAGGCGTGAGCCACCGTGCCCGGCCCTGCCTTCAAGATTCTTCTTGGTCTACCCTGTATAATTTATTAATACCTTTTAAATTGAATTTTCTATTACTTTCCCATTGTTGAAGTTTTGGGGGTGCCAATTACTCATCCTTCCTTTCATCTAAGAAGCCAGACTGGAATCAAGATAGCTTTGCTGATGGTAAAGCCAAATTGGAGAATGTGTGAGGGCTTCCTACTGCCACCCCCTGAATTAAACAAACCTCACGGAGACTCAGGGGAATGCTGGCAGCCCAAGGGAAGTGGGGAGTGCTTGGCAGGCCCATTGCCTTGTCATTGCAGTGCCCCCGTGCCCTGATTAATAAGCACCAATAGTCACTGGGCTCTGAGAGTTCTTCATATTCACCCTACTACTTCTCATGGATTAGAAGTGTGATAAAGGTCTCCTGCAAATGACTGCAAGATCTCTCTGCTGTAGACAAACTTCTCAGTTTGCTGGTCCCAGGACGTGTAAAGTTCCTTTGATTTCCCTCACCTGGAATGCTTTTCATAGCCTACTTCAATAAATCAAACCCAGCCTGCTTTTCAGCCTAGTTCCAATCTGCCTTCTGTGAAATTTTCCCTGACCAACTCAACCCAGTCATCTGGCATGGATTCACCTTGTTTGTTTGTTTGTTTGTTTGTTTGTTTGTTTTGTTCTCCAAATATTTATTGAGGTCCTACTATATACAAGACAATGTACTCGAAATAATGCTGTTAACAAGACAAAGAATCTCCTTAACCTAAGGAACATACAGTCTAGTGTTAAAGGCAAATACTAACCAGATAATTCCACAAATAAGCTATCATGAACTATGGTGAATTCTGTGAAAGAAAAGTTATGGGTAGCCATGAAAAGACCTCATCTGGGGGCCTGATATGGTCTCAAGACAATAGGCGGGGTCTCCATGGAAGAGACTTTGAGTTACATTCTGAAGGATGAATAAGAGTTATGTACACAAGGGGTGGGGGTGGAGGAAGGATGGTGAGGAGCTGTCCAAGCAGAAGTAGCAGCGTGTGCAAAGACCCCCAGGTAGGAGAGGGCACAGTGCATCTGAGGACCCGAAAGAAGACCAGAGTGGCTGACAGCAGAGAGCAAACAGGAGAGGGGCTTGAGATGAGGTGGGAGAAGGTGTAGGTAAGGACTTTGGCCTTTATCCTAAGAGAAGTAGTGAGCTATTGGAGGTTTCTGAGCAGGGGACTGATATGATAAGATTTGTACTTTATAATCACTCAGAGTGCCCTGTGGAGAATGAACTAGAGAGGGCCGGAGAGGAAGTGGAAAGACTAACATGGAAGATAAAGGTATAGGGAGAGGAATAGAGAGAAAATAAGAGAATGGGAGCATGTAGCCCTATGTTGGTTGAGAGGTAGTACAGTAGAGCATAAAAACAGTGGCTCTGAAACCAAACTGCCCAGCTTTGTGCCCTGGCTTTGCCACGTACTGTCTGACCTTAAGCAGATTACCTAAGTGTTCTCAGTTTCCTGATCTGCAAAACGGGGATAATACCTGTCTACTTCTTAGGTTATGTGAGGGTCAAATGATGAATATATATTTAAAAACTTAGAACAGTGCCCAGCACACAGTAACTTCTTATTAAATGTTGTGGCTACTCTGTTAAACACAAATTATGCCTAGAACCACAGAATGGTTTTTCTCACTAACCAAAACAAAAACAAAACATTCTTCTGCTTGATGATGCGCATTCAAACTGTTTTATTTATGTATTTGTTAACTTATTAATTTCTTAGAGATGAAGTCTCACTATGTTTCCCAGGCTACATGCAAACTCCTGGGCTCAAGCGATCCTCCTGTCTCAGCCTCCCAAGCAGCTGGGACTACAGGAATGTGCACCATACCTATGCTCAAACTTTTTTAATAACAGTGATATTGCAGGAGAGTCCACAAAATGGACAACAATGGCCTTGAAGGAAATACAGATCTCAGAAGGGTATTTTTAACAGAAATGCCCTTGAAGGAAGCACATGTCATTCCTGGGAAATTTATGGTTGGCTTCACCACCAGCCTGCTTTATTCATTGTGGCTCCCCCTCTTTGCCCTTCTTAAGCCATTGCTCTGCCTGGTTTTAAGCACGGACTCAGTCAACACTGGGTTCTGAATATTTTCTTGGGGACAAGGAAGTCCATGCATCAACCATAGGCTTCATTCCAGGACTGGCCCCCTGATATTTCATGTCTTGTAGTTTGTCAGGTCACTAAGAGGTAAGAACAATGCCTATAAGCCAATAACCCAGCCTGATGTTCTGGAATTAGGTCACCATGAGGGATACTTGGACTACTATGTGCCAAACACCTGTTCTAAGCCATTCTCAACATTCCTGACTATAGATGCAACCTCCTAGTGATTCTGGTTTTACATCTATGGGACTGTGTGATCACGAGCGAAAAAGCTCTTCTGTATCTGAAGACCAGGGTAGCCTATAAACCTAGAACTAGCTCAGGACAAAGGAGAGATCTCACCAGCCCAAAGAAAGCCCCAGAAGGTCAAATAGCTGGGAAAACCTGGGCAGGGGAGGACCTCTCCAGAAAAAGTAGGCTGCTGGACCACACGGCCACAGAGACACAAGACACAATGAGAAAACAGACAAGCGCCCTACTCAAGATCACAAGGACAACAGTTTTTCACTGAGAACTGGGGTAGGAGTAGGAAAATTGGCAATAGGCCAGTTGTCCCTAGAATAAATCAGGTAAATTGTGCTCCAGAGAGGGCAGAGCTGGTGGTGGTGTTCTTCAGGGCAGTACAGCCTCTTTCTGTCACACCTTACTTGGCCAGGGCCAAGTTTGTAGACTACAGCTGCCGGGTCTCCTGGCAGATGTTCTGCTCCACTGTGCCACACTCAGCTACGAACGCCTGAACTTTTTTTTTTTTTTTTTTTTTTAACTAAACCTTTCCTTTTTGATCTATTGTCTTTCAAATTTTCTGGCAGGATCAGTGTGTCGATCTCTTCCAAGATCTTCATAAACTGTTTGGTTGTGGCTTTTCCTCTCCTATCAAGTTTGCAGAGAGCTTCAGTTTGCAAATCCTTGGCCAGAAAACCTTGCTGGAGTCCAGTAAGCTGTTTATTCAACTCTTACAGTTCGTCAACTTTCTTCTCCACAGGCTTCACCAACTCTTTCAATTTCTTCAGTTCAACCTCTTCCTCTGGACTGTTCTTTTTCCCAATTAACATGACTTGGCAACCATTTTGTATTCCACTTGCTGACAAAGGTATCTCCATTTCCTTCAGAGATGTTCCCTTAATTATGAGTTTCTGAAAAGACAGTAGAACCTCTGTGGCCTCTCTAACAACCTGGGTTAGGTCTTGGGCAATTGGTTCACTGCTGGACCTGCTGCAGGGTAACGTGACGGTCATGCTTCTCATTGCTCGGAGTGACGGTCATGCTGAGCTCGGCTGCCACCATTTCCTCCTTGGTCACCTTCTTGCTCCAGGCTGAGTGGGGGTGGATTTTTTTGTTCATCTGCAGTGAGCTTGGCCAGGGGGTCCAGGGTCTCCGACTGGTGAGATTCCTGGCCTAGCCAGGAGCCCAACCACTTCCAGTCTGGATTCATCTTCTTCTCTTAGTTCTTTTATGACTCCCACTAGACTGTAGGCAAATGGAAGCTGGAAGGCAGGTAGCACAGTGGTTGAGCAATGGGCTCTGGGCCAGACGACCTGTGGTTAAATCCTGCCTCCATTCTAACTCACCTTGGTCCAGTCCCTTCACCTTTCTCAGCCCCAGCTTATTCATCTGAAAAACCGGACATATATGCTCATAATCATAACACTACCCAACTCGTAGATTGTAGTGATGATTAAATGAGATAAACCATGAAAAGCCCTTAAGCTATGGCCCAGCACATGCTAAATGCACAATAGATGTTAGTTACTTTTATCAACTGTGTCCGAGCTATGCTAGTAACATCTCAAGCTTGCTTCTCAGTTTCGGTAAAACAAATAACTTTAGATTCTAGAATCTCCTTTAATGAGCATTCCTCCCTCTAAATCGCTCCTATAGGAATAGGAAGTAAAGTGTAGGAATTTGCTCATTTTTCGATGTGATGTTCAGTGAGTAGGAGTGGAGAAAAAGAAAATGAAGGTGGACCACTCTCTCCTCAACCAAATAAGTAGAGCCAGCTTATTTAGGCCCTGAGATTGTTTTAATCACCATACTGCTAAAAAGCAGCCATGGCAGCATTTTAACCTCTTTCTCAGGAAGGACAAGCTGCACAAAGGGGTCGTTTTAGAAGTAAAACTAATTAACTACCGGCTGCTAGTCTGCATAGTTTCCAATTCTTGGAAATCTTCTCCACCCACTCTTCGCCCACACATCCTCCTCCTTCCACTTTGTGGTAGCCTTGGATATACCAGTGAGGAAGCAGGGACTGAACTGGCACAATCAGAACTCTTGGTATCACTGAGGCCTTGACCTCTTTTGCACTAGGGCCTGTTTAAAGCTCTTGCTCTTCGGGTACCATTTACAGGACTCTTCCTCTCTGGAAAGAAGAACAGTCTTACAGGCTGAGTTATAAGTGCTACTTATTTAGAAAAGGGAAATATCTTTATTACACTCATGTCGTGTTATTTACCTCTGTAAGCCGTTTAGCCACCCTGATGAATAATGTATTCATTGCAATAATAATAAAGCAGGTACTAATCCCTGGGGAATTAGGGTGGGGAGGGACACACATTGGAATGAGTTTAGAATTAATGTAAGCTTTCTGCTTAGTGTAAACTCCCCAAGAAGCAAACATTCTCCTCAGGATTTTAGCAATTCTGATGGCTAAATTAGAGATCATAGGAGAAAGCAGAGAAAAGTCTGGATTTCACCAGAAAACCTCAAAAGCTTCCCAATTGTGCACAATGTCAGGTCAAAGTGAGGGAGACGTGGGTAGAGGCAGCTATTCTGAGATTTTAAATCAACCACTTATTACTGCTAAAAATGTGTACCCTGAATATCATAATGAGAAATATCACATACATCCAAATTGAGGGGCATTCTACAAAATAACTGGCCTGGAATTCTCAAAGTGTCAGGGTCAAGAAAGACAGAAAGACTGTGGAATTATCCTAGGTTAACAAAGACTTAAAAAAAAAAAAAAAGAATGACATCTAAATGCATGAACCTGCATTGGAGCAGGATATGGAAACAAAATACTATAAAGGACATTGAGACAATTGATAAAATTTGAAAATGGACTATGGAGTGGATAGTATTGTATCAGTGATAAACTTCCTGGCTTGAATAACTGCATGGTGGTTAGATAAGGGAATTTTCTTGTTTTTTGAAAACACACACTATGAAAAAGATACTTGCACATGCATGTTTATAGCAGCACAATTTGCAATTGCAAAAATATGGAACCAGCCCAAATGCCCATCAATCAACGAATGGATAAAGAAATTATGTGTGTGTGTGTGTGTGTGTGTACATACATACTACTCAGCCCTAGAAAGGAGCAAATTAATGGCATTTGCAGCAACGTGGATGGAACTGGAGACTATTATTCTAAGTGAAGTAACTCAGGAATGGAAAACCAAGCATTGTATGTTCTCACTCATAAATGGGAGTTAAGCTATGCGGATGCAAAGGCATAAGAATGATAGAATGGACTTTGGGGACTGAGGGGAAAGGGTGGGAGGGGGTGAGAGATAAAAGACTGCAAATCGGGTTCAGTGTATACTACTCGGGTGATGGGTGCACCAAAATCTCCCAAATTACTACTAAAGAACTTCCTCATGTAACCAAATACCATCTGTTCCCTAAAAACCTATGGAAATAAAAAAAAAAATTAAACAAAGAAAACACACACTAAAGTATTTAGTATGGCTGGGCACAGTATCTCTAACTTGCTTGCAAATGGTTAGGAAAGCAATTGGTAAATCTGGATGAAAGGTAAACCGGAGTTCTTGTACTATTATTGCAACTTTTCTGTAAGTTTGAAATTATATTCAAATAAAAAGCTGTCCCCCCAAAAAATCAATCTCAGATAATTTAAATCAGACTGACTATTTCTTGGGACCCAGTTGCTCGTGGCTATACTTTCTCTGTGTCTGGCAACATTTCTGTCACTTCCTTTTGCCAGGGGTGGAAACTCTGACAGAGAGTTAGGTTTGTTTTATGTCAGTGATTATTTGTCTCCTCTGATGGACTGTAAGCTCTTCTAGTACAAGAATTTGTTTTATTAATCTTCGTAACTCCTGCATCTACCATGGTACCTAACTTATACTAAGTGCTCTAAAACAATTTGTTGAATAAATAGTGTAATGGCTTTTAAGTGACCATTTGGACTTAGATTTCCAGTCGCAGGGCTTCATAAACGATTTAACCAACAGAAAATTCCATATTCTGTTTTTATTCCAAAATATAAATTATATACTTTCAGATTTGTTATCTAACTCTTATCCCCTAAAAGTATGTCAACAATTTTTTTAGAAGAGAGAATAGCCAAAACAAGGAGGCAGAGAAAAGGAAATCCTATTATTTTATTGCTACACAAGTGATATTGCTGCTGGATTAAGTATTTTAATTTTTCAGGGCTTATAGTTTATATCTTCAAAGGAGGATCTGGGTTTCTTGCTTTTCAGTTGAAAAAATCTATTTCTTTTAGCCATTATATACATTTGGGACTATGCAGAGCTTCAGGATTTAAGATTCTTCTCAACCTGAAAGGTCACAGAGAGCATGATGGAAGATCGAGTTTGCTTTTCGGTTTTAGTCTCTTCTTCTATTCAGCTCCCATTTCACACTTGTGAGTGCTATCAGTACCTGTACATATAATCTTATTCTTTTGGGCCCTTCTCTCATCACCTCACAGAAGCATCTAATGATGTTCAGAACTTCTCTGATGTTCACAGTTACACCTCAGTATTATTACAAGCTGACCAAATGCTCACAGCCAGGCCATTTTTTTTTTTTTTCCTGTGGGACATAAACAATCTCACAGAATACCAAACACAGATAAACATACCCTGAGACCATTAGAAAATGAAACAAAACAAGGTCACTTCATAATTTTGTCTAAGCCCAAACAAAATCCAAGCCACTATGCCTTTCACAACAGACCTAATCATAGGATTGCCCGCACTTCTGACAGCATCTGATCGAGAGCAAATCCCTGCTTCTTTGTTCCCCTCCCCATCATCCATCCAAAGTCCCAACTTTATCATAGTTTCTTTCTAACACACTCTTACTGAGACTCTGTAAGGTCCACCATGATGTGTGTTTCTTCACTGCAATGAGTAAAAACCCATGTTGTTGAATTATAGCCATGTTCCTGGTCATACTTGGCTGAAGAGCATTGACACACTATTCTGGGGAATATTCTTCCTGACCACACATTCAATCTATAAATAGTTGAGGGGTATTTTCGAGTATCCAAAGAGAGTATGTCCAACTCCTTGTTTCATTTAATCAGAAAGTATCTATTGGTAACATTCATTAATTCATTCCAAAAGTGTTTATTCAGCATCGACTCCATAGCAGGCACTGAACTGGGTGCTTTGGATAAAGACACATTACTTTCTCAATGAGCTCACATTCTGATAGGCAGGACTTCAGTACAGTATGATAAATTGTATAGTAGAAGTAAGAACCAGGTAGTGGTTTGCAAAAGAGGGCATGATTACTTGGGGAAAACTTGGAATACTTTAAGAAAAAAGAGCTGCTTAGCTGATCCTGACAGATTATCAGTGTTGACCCATTGGACAAGGGAGGAAGGGGTATTTTATGTAGAGAGAAGGCGCTTGAGGAATAGTTGGGATGCCTGGGATGAGAAAGTGGACTGTAAAGAAAAGTCTGGAGAGGAAGGCAGGGCCCCCCGATCATGAAGGGCTTAATGGATTTAATCTTGCAGTGGCAAGGAGCTCACCAGAATTTATGGGGTGAATCAACACAAATATAAGCTGTAGCCCCTGCACTCAAAGAGTTTTCATTGTTGTTGGTGAGATAAAACTCACACATAAAAAACAACCAGAAAGCAACATAAGCAATATAAAATTGTAGCTCTCCGATCCTCTTGCTCTACCTAGAAATTTCCTGTAAAGAACTCCCATATCCATACAGTTATTTGCCAGAGGGCACTCTCTGGCCATGGGAGCATGCTTGGTTTTCCAGTAGGGTAGGCCAGAAGTGTCAAGTGTTAACTTCCACCCCATCCCTAATAGCGACCCTAAACCAATTAGGGATGGAAATGAGTGAATACATATCTGAGCATCCTCAGCAATCAGCAGGACATTTCTGAAGCATATTTTACCCAATATCTCAGAAGGGGCCAGTGACATTGAGCCCCAGTTGTCCACAGTAGTAACCCTTTCATTTACACCCAGAATATTGATTTTCCTTCTTTTCTTTTGCCATGCTTCCTAAGATTATACCCCCTCCTCCAATAAACTAATTGCAGTCAAATCCTTGCTCAAGGCCCACTTTTTCCAAACCTCATACAAAGACAAGGGTCAAGTATCAAATTATGTGTTACAGTCTCTATCAGCTCTAAGAACTTCTGGAATAACCCACTTTTTTCTTCCAACCAGCATGCCTCACCCTTCTGCCCCCACCACCTTTGCTCTATATGTTTCTCATTACCTTGCCCCTAGGTAGGTACCAGACTATCCTCAGGGTGTTGATGACCCCAGAGGATACTCAGCCTGTAAAGCCCCTACTCCCGTGAAAAGCTACTGCTTTTCTTCTAGTCTCATCTAGGTGAGTGAGTTGGCTGCCTCGCAACTTTCAAAAAAACTCGTCGCATTTTAGGGGCACTGAGACCAATGCCAGTCATTTCAGCTTCCTAAACATTCATAAATACAACAGCTGGGGCTTGGTAAACACATTTTTCCAGCTAGGGGTCACATGGAGTTCTATGAGTAATGATAGCTTTAGTGCTGGGCTTGGCCACAAATTTATTCATCTAAGTATACAGGGCATATACCTACTCAGACTCAAGAAGAACATTTGAGCCTATTTCTCTGAAGCAAATATTAATGAGCCGGTTATGTATTCTTGAGTCAGCTCACATTCCAATTATTATTAGCTGCTTACATCACTAAACTTGTATTTAGCATGACACCTGTTGCAAACAGGATCGTGTTTCTTTATGTCGGTAATAACAATTTAAATCTCTAGGATCAGTCACAATTTGACATTTAATTTATTTCTATTACAACATGGACTGGAAAAAAATCTTTTTGGCATTGTGGGATAGAGTAAGAAGCAAAACCAAAAACAGAAATTGGAATATGATACCCTTTTAGTAATTGGCCAAAGCTAGTAAGAACTTTGAGAATATATATTAAAACATGAAATTTAATAAGTTAGCAGATTATGAAATCAACATTTAAAAGTCAGTGAGGATGGTGGTTAAATGGGTATATATTTTTACTAAAACTCATTGAACTGTGTACTTAAAATCTGTGCATGTTGTTGCATGTAGATTAGACCTTGATAAAGCTGATTAAAACTCACGTATACAAACAATGAAGTTAGAAAATATAATGTAAGAGAAGACGTCATTTTAATGGCAAAGGATAAACCAAAATAAGTAAAATACGATACCTAGGTGAAAACTTACTTTAAAAACTTTCAGAACCTACATGAGGAAAACGAAAACACATTTCTGAAATACATGAAAATGCCCATGAACAAATCAAAAGACATACCATGTTCTAGGTTAGGAAGATTCATTATCATGAAGGTGTCAATTCTTATAAATTTGCAAACTGACTGAATATTTAACAATATTAAAGAATTATTAATTTTTATGTGATAAAGGTATTACAATTATATTTTAAAATGTTTAATCTTTTAGAGATAGATCTTCAAGTATTTATGAATAAAATAATATAGTTATCTGGGGTTTGCTTCAAAAGAATCCAGTAGTGGGGAGAGGGCGGAAGTAGATGAGAATGTAGGTGAATCAAGATGGTCATGCGTTTATAACTGTTGAAACTAAGTGATAGTACAAAACAGTTTATTATTCTACTCTCCTTAGTTCTCCATATGATTTAATTTTTTATATTAAAAATTTAAATAAAGTATAATCTGTTTTTAAATAAAGTATATTTATAGACATAATTAATAATTTTCTATTTCTCTCCTTGTTGACCAAAGAAACAAAACCTCAAATATAAATCAGTATCTTCCAAAGCCAAAACAAAAAGAAAGAAAGAGGGTGGAAGAAAGAGAGGAAGGAAGGAAGGAAGAAACAAAGGAAGGAAGAAAAAAATGTGTTGTCAAATAAGGTTACAAAATATTGCAGACTTTTTATTTTTTACTATCATAGATTCACAGTACATATTAGCCAGTAGTTCTTTCTAAAATTTATTAATTTTAATTTTTTTGTGTGTGACAGGCTCGCTCTATTACTCAACTCGAGTGCAGTGGCACAATGTCGGCTCACTGCAATGTCTGCCTCCCAGGCTCAAGCCATCCTTCCACCTCAGCCTCCCAAGTAGCTGGGACTACAGGCACGTGCCACCACACCCAGCTAATTTTTGTATTTTTTGTAGAGACAAAGTTTCACCATGTTGCCCAGGCTGATCTTGAACTCCTGGGCTCAAGCCATCCACTCACGTTGGCCTCCCAAAGTGCTAGGATTATAGACATGAGCCACCATGCCTGGCCAATTTTACTTTTTGATTGACAAAAATTGTATATATTTCTTCACGTACAAATGTTGTTTTGAAATATGTATGCACTGTAGAATAGTTAAATTGAGCTGATTAACATATTCATTACCTCACATGGTTTTTTAATGGTGAGAACATAAAATCTACCCTCAACAATCTTCAAGAATACAATACATTAATAACTACAGTCACCATGTTTTACAATAAATGTCATGAACTTATGCCTCAACAATCTTCAAGAATACAATACATTAATAACTACAGTCACCATGTTTTACAATAAATGTCATGAACTTATGCCTCCTGTCTAACTGAAATGCTGTCTCCTTTGACCAACTTCTCCCCAGTCTTTCCCTACCCTCTCCCTAGCCCCTGGTAACCACTGTTCTATTCTCTACTTATATGAGTTCACTTTTTTAGCTTTCAAGTATGAATGAGAACATGTGATATTTGCCTTTCTGTGCCTGGCTTATTTCACTTAACATAATGTCCTCCAGGTTCATCCCAGTTGTTGCAAATGGCAGGATTTAATTCTTTTCCATTATGTATATATACCACATTGTCTTTATTCATCCATCTGTTGATGCTTAGGTTGACGCCATACCTTGGCTATTGTGAATAATGTTGCATGGGAGTGCAGCTATCTTATTGACATACTGATTTCATATCCTTGGGATATATATCAAGTAGTGGGATTTCTGGATCATATGGTAGTTCTATTTTTGGTTTTTTGTTTTTGTTGTTGTTGTTTTTGAGACAGAGTCTTGCTCTACCACCAGTCTGGAGTGCAGTGACGCGATCTCGGCTTACTGCAACCTCCGCCTCCTGTGTTCAAGCAATTATCCTGCTTCAGCCTCCTGAGTAGCTGGGCCTACAGGCGCACGCCACCATGCCCAGCTAATTTTTGTACGTTTTTAGTAGAGACGTGGTTTCACCATGTTGACCAGGATGGTCTCGATCTCTTGACCTCGTGATCTGCCTGCCTTGGCCTCCCAAAGTGCTGGGATTACAGACATGAGCCACCGCTCTTTGCCTTATTTTTGTTTTTTGAGGAGCCTCCATACTGTTTTCCACAATGGCTGTACTAATTTATATTCCCACCTACAGTGTGTAAGTGTACCTCTTATCCCACATCTTCTCCAACACTTATATTTAATCTTTTTGATAATAGCCATTCTAACAGATGTGAGGTGATAGTTCATTGTGGTTTTAATTTGCATTTCCCTAATGATTAGTGACGTTAAGCATTTTTTTCATATACCTGTTAGCCATTTGTATGTCTTTTTTGGGGGGAAATGTCTATTCAAGCCCTTTGTTTATTTTTTTAATCAGTTTATTTGTTTTCTTGCTATTGAGTTGTTTGAGTGTGTTATATATTTTTGATATTAACTTCTTATTAGATGTATGGCTTGCAAATATATTCTCCCATTCTGTAGATTGTTTCTTCACTCAGTTGATTGTTTCCTTTGCTGTGTAGTTTTTTGTGTGATATTATTTCATTTGTCTATTTTTGCTTTTGGGGTGATATAAAAAATATCATTGCCTAGACCAATGTTATGGAGGTTTTCCTCTGTTTTTCTTCTAGTAGTTTACAATTTCAGATATGTTTAAGTCTTTAATCCATTTTGAGTTTATTTTTGTGTATGGAGTGAGATAAGGGTCTGATTTCATTCTTCTGCACATGGAGATCCAGTGGTTCCAACATCACTTATTGAAGAGACTGTTCTTTTCCCATTGTGTGTCTTGGCACCATTGTCTAAAATCAGTTTAACCAAGAAAGTGACGTATGTGTGCACTGAAAACTATAAAACATTGCTGAATGAAATTGAAGAAGACACAAATAAATGGAAAGATATCCTGTGTTCATAGATTGGAAGAACTAATATTGTTAAAATGTCCATACTATCCAAAGCAATCTATAGATTCAATGCAATCTCTATCAAAATTTCAATGACTTTTTTTTTCACAGAAATAGAAAAAAAACAACCCCTAATTCGTGTTGAACCACAAGGACCCCAAATATTCAAAGCAATTCTAAGTAAAAAGAACAAACTGGAGCATCACATTACCTAACTTCAAAATATGTTATAAAGCTGTAGTAACTAAAACAGTGTGGTATTGCCATAAAAAACAGACACACACACCAGTGGAACAGAATGGAGAGCTCAGGAATATAGCTGGTGATTCTTAATCAGGGTGAACATCAGAAATATCCAGAGAGTGATTATTTTTTGTTTCCTAAATCTTGGTGGGGCCCAGTCAATTCTAGCTTTTAAAAGTTCCCCAGGTGATTCTAATGTACATCTCTGAATGAGAGTCACTGATTGCAAGCATATCAAATGCCTAGAAAATTTCTGCAGTCAAGAAACTTGTTTGACATTGCTTACCTTGATATTTCCTAAACTTATGTGACCAAGGAAACTTTTTATCATGTAACAACTATTAAGAAAGCTGTGTTCTGTAACAGGTAGCAAAATGCAAATTTGAGCTTCCTTGAATGCTGTCTAAAAAGTAGGAGGTTAGGTTAGATTACCTCCAAGGTGTCTTCTAGCTGTAAAATTTGCAAATTGTAGGGTCCAGATCTTTAGAGTTTAAAGAGTGACTACTGACATATTTAACGTGTGCCTTTGAATTCAGCCAAATGATTTCTTCAATTAATAATGTACCAGCAAATTTAAATATGCCTTTAGTTCATATTTTTGACAGCTTAGTGTCCTCCAAACTCACTCTCCTGTCTCCTTCCTCCACCTTTCAGCTCGAATATAACATCTGAATAAAATCAGTAAAACCTTCTAATGTATCTTTTCACTTTTTAGTGGGAGGAATATAATTTATGGCACTACCTTAAAAAATAAATTCTGCCAATAGGATAATTACAGCTTTCAAAGAGAAAAGTTTAAGAAGATATCTTTTTATTGACTCTTCCAATTAAAAAGCAAATGTCAATGGGAGCTGAGCCCTTTGGGAGTTAATGGTTGTTGCTAGGGTGACCAACCATTCTGGTTTATCTTGGATCGAGCTGTTTCCAGGAACACAGGACTTTCAGTGCTAAAATGAGGACAGTTTCCAACAAATCAGGATAGTTGGTTGCCCAAGATGTTGCCAACCACTGTTTGAAAAAGATGGGGAAGGTGTGCAGGTTTCTCTGTGGGTCAAGGGACATTATGCATTTGCCTTTGTCTTCTAGCTTTTTTCTACTCCTACCATCATAGTGGCAGACTGTCGCTCAATGTCATCCATCTCATTATTACCTTTTCTTGCCTACTCAAAGGATGCTTTCAGGCAGCTAGGGTAGTTGGAGGGCTGCATCTTTTTCTGTTTTACATCTGTCTTCTCTGACTTCTGATCTGTAATCCCATGGCAACGAAAGGAATAAAGAGTTGGAAAAACATCTTTGGTTGATTTCCATTTACATGACAATGTGCTGTATGTGGGTGAGTATGCAGGGGCAGAGAGAGGCACACACTGGGAAACATGCAGTTGACTGGGAGGTACTGAACACAGCTTTGCTAATGGTTGAGCAACAAGCCAGCTGGTGCCCAATTTGTACTGTCCTTTATTGATTGATTAATTGATTGAAACAAACACAAAACCAAAGACTTATTTTGGATGTGTTAAAATAATATCATTACTCAACCTCGCTGGTAATTTATTTGTTGTTTACTTGGTTCTAAGGTTATCAAGTACCTATCACACTGGAAAGTTAATGCTTTTCAAGCAGTTTATTCATCACCATCCTAGCTAAGTTTATTGGACCATAAAACCACGAGAGGTGATAGATTATTAGTTAGCATCTATTGGTAAGTCACTGAGCTGGAGGTTTCAAGTGTTACACTGAATAACAAAGTTGACTCTCTGTTTTCCAAGCAGCAGGCTTTAAAAAAATGCCACGCTCTGGTTGGGTGTGGTGGCTCATGCCTGTAATCCCAGCACTTTGGGAGGCAGAGACGGGTGGATAGCTTGAGGCCAGGAGTTTGAGACCAGCCTGGGCAACATGGTGAAACCCATCTCTACTAAAAATACAAAAATTAGCTGGTGTGACATGCTTGTAGTCCCAGCTACATGGGAAGCTGAGGCATGAGAATAGCTTAAACCCCAGAGGGGTGGTTGCAACCTAGGTGACAGAGTGAGACCCTGTCTCATGTGTATATATATATATATATATGTGTGTGTGTGTATGTGTATATATATGTATATATGTATATATGTGTGTGTATATATGTATATATATGTATATGTGTGTGTGATATTTTATATATATGAAATTTTTATATATATATATATATAAATTTTATTATCTCTTAGTTTTTGTGGCACAGCTTATCTGAGCCCCCTGGCACAGAGTCTCTCCTGTGCTACAATCAGGATGTTGACTATGGCTGCAGCCTCATCTCAAGGCTCCAGCAGGGAAGGACTTACTTCCAAGCTCACTCATGTGGTTGCTGGCAGGTTTCAGGGCCTCAGTTCCTCATTAGCTCTTGAGTGGAAGCCACTCTCAATTCCCTATCACATGGGCCTCTCCAACAGAGCAAGTTGATTAGTCAAAGGCAGCAAAATGTTCTGCTAGCAAGATAGAAGCCAGTCTTGTATAACTAACCTTGGAAGTGAAATCACTTTAGCCACATTCTATTTGTCAGGGGCAAATTACTAGGTCCAGCTCACACCCAAGGGGAGAGAATTGTACGTGGATGTGAATACCAGGAGACAGGGCTCATGCGGGGCCATATGAGAAGTCTCCTTTCCATGAAGTAGTTTCAGAAGGAGTATAGAAAATTGCTTGACTGAGCTGCCTCTGAAGCCTTGTTTGGACTCTTGGCATTGCCACATATTAGCTACATAGCTTTGAAAAAAGTTACTTAATCTCTTCAAAGGCCAGCTCACTCATCTATTAATCAGAATAATAATTAGCTCTCCAGATGGTTGAGAGGATTAAATTAAGAGAATTTATGTATGTGGACATTTAGCATGGTGCCTGACAACATGGCAGGTACTCAAAAACATGACTTGTCTTAGCCACGGTTCCCCAGCAGCAGACCCTGAGAGATAGAAAAATGGATTCCTATCTCATCTTCCTATGAAGATGAGATGAGCAGAGGAGAGGAAGAAAGGGAGAAAATTTGGCAGCCATTCTGCAAGAGGTAACTTCAGCCTGATCCTGCCAGGAAATTCTGCAGTGTGAGGCCTCCAAGTTGTATCATCCTGAGGTCAGACAGTTGTGCTTTCAAAGTCCCACATTCTATAGCCATTGGTTAACAGTCACCCCCAGGTAGAGGTGAGGGATGAAAACTCTCAGAACTAATCCTCTGACCTGTGGGCAAAATAGCTCCAATAGCCTGAGGGCAGCTTTCAAGGAAGAGCCCACTGAAAGGTGGCAATTCAAAGAACACTGAAATCAGTGGAGGAAGGACACATATAGTAAAATGGCAAAGAAATCTGAAGGAACCTATCTGGAGCACTGACACTGTCCAGTGTATTACTCAATAAAACATGCGGTAGTGGTAGTGAGAATGGAGTAAGGGGGCAGATGTAAATGTTGCAAAGACAGAGAGCTTACAAATTTGGCAATTGATTCGATACTGGGAAGAGCAAAGGATAGGCTTTGAGCTTTTGGGAAAAGGAGGTAATTTGTGAGAGGACATAATGAATTTATCTTTGGACCTGTTGAGTTTGATATGCTGTTGAATTATTCAGGGAGTAATGTCCATCAGGAAGTTGTGAACATATGAATAGAGCTTGAAGAAATAACTAAATTAAGAGAAATAGGTTTTGTAGATAAAACAATGGACTTTGATGAATTCATCGAGGTTCAAGAGAAAGAAAAAATAAGAACCAAGGACAGAGTCTTGGAGAGCCTTTAGAAGCAAGAGGAGGAAGAAAATCAGTGCAAGAGTCAGAGGAGTATCCAGAATTAGGAGAACAAAGAGGCTTCGGTGTCATAAAATTCAGGAGAAGAGAGGCTTGAGAATATCAAAAGAGGGAGAGAGGTGGAGGGGAATAGAAAGAAGGATATAGCAATTGGATTTACAATTAGTAGGTTATCTGTGACACTGGTGAGTGGTTTCGGAAAGGTGGCAGAAATGAAATCCACATTTCGAGGGGAAAAATGGTGAGAATATTATGAGAATTATTTCAAGAATTTTGAGTGCAGTGAGTTTGGCAGCTCGTGGGAGGCAGGATATAATTATTTTTAATATAGGATAGACGTAAAAATATAAGTGAGGGGAAGGGCCAGTAAAGCAGGTGTAATTGAAAATATAAATTGATGGAACCAGATCTAAAGTGTCACCAGAAGACAGTGAGGTCAAGAGAATATTCATATTCTTCCTTTCATTTTGGGCTCCAGTAGAGTAAGTAAACCCATTCATGACAGCTTCCTGTAGCTGATGTTATTATCAGCGCCCCCCCCCCCCCGCCCCGATTCCCTTTAAGCTTAGAATCTGTCAAATCGTGAGTCAAATAGTGTCTCTAGTAAAGAGTGCTTAATTTCTGATGAAGCTTGCCATTTAAAAAGTAAAATGCAAAAGATGACTATATCAGGATGATGAATAGCAGATGCTTAACTAGCAGTGAGAGCTCACAAATCCACCCACAACACTCATCAGTATGGAGGGAAGCAATAACCCTAAAACCAAATGCAATTTACAGACCTAATTTTTGGTTTCTGTGTACTAAAGTTTGCATCAGCATACAGATAAAACAACCTTCAATTGGACTTCATGTGCCCAGTCACTCCTGAGATCTATAAAGGTAAAGACTGGGGGACAAGTTTGTTAGTCAAGGGCTCTAAATAGAACCAGAAATAAAAGGATCTTAAAACTAGTCACTGTATTATTTTTCATCTTCAATATGTTTTGTTTTTATTTGGATTTCTTTTCTCAGACACTAGGAGAAGGGATTTGGGGTTCTAAATTAGGCCTGGAATGAGGAAAATACAACTATCTTTATGACATTATTAGTATTTTCCCGGAGTATTACCCTGGATTACAAATATGAAATTGAGCTTCTTAGATCCACCAGTACCCCAACTTGTACAGAAAAGGGCTATGGCAGCCCCTGTTAAGAGTTTAGTGGTGGAGGTAAGGACCTCTGAAACCAATTCAGAGCCAAGCTATACTTTGTAGCCACCTTCCTACTGTTAGGCTTATATATGCCATGTTAAACAAACTGGAAATTAATTTCGCCATATGATGTATCCATGGAGTGGTTTCTTTTCACCAATCTGGAGCCCACATAAAAAAAAACTAAGGATCAAACAATGGAATTAAAAAAATTCATAGATATAATTCAAGAAACATTGCTGAAATCAAAGGAGCCTTGAATATGCAGATTAAAATGGTGTACTCAGGAAAAACTGGTACTGAATGCACATTCCAGTTATTAATATCTCAGCTCCAAACCTACCCTTCTATATTCCACTTGGTGATGCTGGGACTGGGACCTGCAAATTACATTTCTCATCAGCCAACTGGCTCCTTGTTAGGACCTGCCAAAGAGGAGATATGATGATTAATATTAGGTGTCAATTTGACTCCCTTGAGGGATGCCTGGATGGCTGGTAAAGCATTGTTCTTGAGTATGTCTGTAAGGCTGTTTCCAGAGGAGATTGACATGTGAGTCAGTGGACTGAGAGAGGAAGATGGCCCACTCAATGTGAGCAGGCACCATCCAATGGGCTGCCAGTGTTGATAGAACAAAGCAGGAAGAAGAAGGGGGTATTCAGCTGCTTGCTCTTCTTTCTTTTGCTCGCTCTCTCTCTCTCCTGGTGCAGTATACCCTTTCCTCCCCGTGCTCTGGGACATCAGACTCCAGGTTCTTCAGCCTTGGACTCTGGAACTTGAACCAGCAGCCTCCCCAGGGCTCTCAGGCCTTTGGCCTTAGAATGGGGATGCACTATCAGGTTTCCAGGTTTGGGGCCTTACAGACTTGGACTGAGCCATGCTACCAACTTCCCTAGGGGCCATGCTACCAGCTTCTATCTTTCTCCCCCAGCAGACAGCCTGTTATGGGACATCACCTTGTAGTTGTGTAAGCTAATTCTCCCTAATAAATTCCTTTTCGTGTATGTATATATGTGTATACATATCCATATATATATATATATATGGTATACATTTTAACATTTTATATATATCCTATTAGTTCTGGTCCTCTTGGAGGACCCTGACTAATACAGAAAATTGGTACCAAGTAGCGGGGCATTGCTATAAAGATACCTGAAAATGTAAAAGCAGCTTTGAAACTGCATAATGGGCAGAGGTTGAAGAGTTTGGCTCAGAAGAAGACAGGAAGACAAGGGGAAATTTAGAACTTCTTAAAGACTGGTTAAATGGATGTGATCAAAATGTTGACAGAAATATAGATAGTAAAGGCCAGGCTGACAAGGTCTCAGATGGAAATGAGGAGCTGATTGGGAACTGGAGCAAAAGTAGCCCTTGTTACCCCATAGCAAAGAACTTGGCTGAATTGTGCCCACGTCCTAGGGCTTTCTGGAAAGCCATACTTAAGAGTACCTAGGGTATCTGGCAGAAGAAATTTCTTTTTTTTTTTTTTTAATCTTCTCATTTTTTTTATTATTATTATTATACTTTAAGTTCTAGGGTAATTTCTAAGCAATAAAGCATTTAAGAAGTGGCATGGCTACTCTTAGCAGCTTACAAACAGATATGGCAGCAAAGAAGCAATCTAAAGTTGAAATTTATAATTAAAATGGAAGCAGAACATATAAATTTGGAAAATTAGCAGCCTGGCCATGTGGTAGAGAAGGAAAGAGCATTTTCAGGAGAGGAATTTAAGGGTGCTGTGGTGCATCAACTTGCTGAAGAGGTCAGCATGACTGAAAGGGAGCCAAGTGATAATAGTCAGAACAATGGGAAAAAGGCCCCAAAGGCATTTCAGAATTCTTTGATGCAGCCCCTCCCATCACAGGCCCAGAGACCTAAGAGGACAAAATGGTTTTTTAGGGGACAAGCCTGGGGCACTGCTGCCTTGTACCACCCTGAAATACTGCTCCTCGCATCCCAGCTGCTTTGGCTCCACCCACAGCTTAAAGGGCCCCAGATACTGCTCAGGCCACTGGGCCTTCTGGAGGGTACAGTCCATAAGCCTTGGCAGCTTTCACCTAGTGTTAAACCTGAAGGCTCCCAGAATGCAAGAGTAAAGGAGGCTTGGTGCCTTCCACTTAGATTTCAGAGAATGTATTGGAAAGCTTGGGATCCCAGGCAGAAGCCTGCCACAGGTGTGAAGGCCCCACAGAGAGACTCTACTAAAGTGATGCCAAGGGGAAATGTGGGCTTGGAGCTCCCACAGAAAGTCCCCGCTGGAGCATTGCCTAGTAGAGCCACTGGAGCAGGACCACTACCCTCCAGAACCCAGATTAATAGAGCCACCATCAGCATGCAACCTCAGACTAGAAAAGCCACAAACATTCAGCTCCAACCAGTGAGAGCAGCTATGTGGGCTGAGCCTGGCAAAGCCATGGAGTCAGGCTGCCTAAGACCTTGGGAGCTCACCTCTCACGCCAGTGTGCCCTAGATGTAAGACCTGGAGTCAAAAATTATTTTGGAGCTTTAAGAGGTGATGTCTGCACTGTTGGGTTTCAGATTGTATGGGGTCTGTTACCTTTTCCTTTTGGCTGATTTGTCCATTTTAGAATGGGAATGTTTACCCAATGCCTGTATCACCACTGTATCTTGGAAGTAAATACTTGTTTTTGATTTTACAGACTCATAGGTGCAAGGAACTTGCCTTGAGTCTCAGATGAGATTTTGGACTTTTGAGTTGATGCTGGAATGGGTTAAGATTTGGGGGCACTATTGGGAAAGGATGATTATATTTTGCAATTTGAGAAGGACATGAATATGGGGGATTGAGGTTGAATGATATGGTTTGGATGTGTGTCCCCTCAAAATTTCATGTTGAAAGGCAATTCCCAATGTTGGAGGTAGGGCCTAGTAGGAGGTGTCTGGGTCATGGGAGCAGATCGCTCATGAATGTCTTGGTGCCGTCCTCATGGTAATGAGTGAATTCTCCTTATACTAGTTCCTATGAGAGCTGGTTGTTAAATAGAGCCTGGCACCTCCCTCCCCTCTCTCTTGCTTCCTCTCTTGCCATGTGATCTCTGCACACCATCGCTCCTCTTTCCTTCTTCCATGAGTGGAAGCAGCCTGAAAGTCTCACCAGAAGCAGATGCTGGCACCATGCTCCTTGTACATCCTACTTAACTGTGAGCCAAAACCACCTCTTTTCTTTATAAATTACTCCCCTTCAGGCATTCCTTCATAGCAACACTACACAGACTAAGTCAGGGGCCCTATAGGGATATTGTAAGGCAGGAGAAGAGACCATTCTTTCTCATTTTTGCATAATGCTCCTGGCAACATTGCCCCGGCAACATCACTTTGTCAGTTCCTGTCTCCAGTTTCTTTGGCATTCTCACAACTGACTGATCTTGCCCCTTCAGAGACAACAGCAGCAGCCAAGAGTACACATTCTTCAGAGGTCTGAGGATCAGCTCTGCAGGGCCTCTTCAAGCTCCTGAAATGCTAGCACCAGCCAGGCAGCACCCCTTCCTAGAAGGTTGGGGTCCCTGCCTCCAAGCTTCTAGGTCCTGTTAGTTACTTCCATTTGTTCCCACCCCTCCCACCCTGTCTTAGGAATGGTAGCTGTTTCCTGCAGGTATTATCTCTGATGATCACCCCATGTACTTACATAGTTGTCCCGTATTTTAGTTGTATCTTATTTTTAAGTTTAAAGATTAGATGTTATTATCTTTATATTCACTTGTTTTTTTTAAATTCTCCATTTGGATTTTATTCATTATTATTCCTTTTTGCATTTCAGACCTTATGTCTGCCATTATTTTCTCCTGCTTGACTGACAATCCTTTAGAATTTAATGATGATCTACTGATAAAAGCCTTTTATTTTTCTTTGTCTAAAAAAAGTTTTTTCATTTCTGTTCTTGAAATATAGTTTCTGTGGGTATGAAATTCCAACTTGACAGTTACTTAATCTCAGAATATTAAAGATAGTCCACTGCCTTCTGGCTTCAATGGTGGCTATTGATCTAATAGCTATCCTTTTATAAGTGTTTGTTAGCCTTTTCCTCTCTGGTTGCTTTGGATATTTTCTGCCTTTGTTAATTCACAGTTTCACTAAGATATATGAAGGTGTGGATTTTTCTTATTTTTCCTGTTTGGGATTTATAAGAATTTTATAATGAGGCTTGGGTCTGTCAACAATTCAGGAAAATTCTTATCCATTATCTCTTTGAATAGTTGTGTTGCACCATGTCTTTTAACCTTTTCTTTAACAGATTTTATCTCCTATCTCCGGGCTACATTCTAGATCTTCTCTTTAGGTCTCCCAGCTGGTGCTGTCACAACACATTCCTCTGTGGCTCAGGCTCTTGCCTCCCATACTGCAGCAGTGCTGCAGAACTGAGGCTCCCAGTTGCACCTTCTTTTTGTTAATGTGGGCCCTATCTTATGGCCCTCTCAGGAAACATGAATTTAAGTGGAGTTTGTTCCTGGCACCCTCTCGGCTTCATAGTCATCTACCTTGCCACGTCCTCCCAATTCTTATTTCTCTCCTCCAGGGACAGTCTAGCAAGTTGTCTGGCCTAAGGAGACATCCAATGAGGGAGTGCAATTCCAGTCTCCTTTTCTAACAGGCTATAACTTTATGAATGATTCTCTTGCAACTCCCATCTTGGCTTTGAAAAAGGGAAGTACCCTCGCCCCAGGTCAATCAGAGAAAGGTTGATGGCAATGGTGAAGGGTCACAACGGCTTACTTTACAGATACAGAGTCATGGGCTCTCCCTGAGTTCTCCTATAGTATATACTAAGAGAAGGGAAGGGGAGGATCTGCTTTCTTTTTTTAATTTCCAGTTCATATTCTTTGCAGTGGAGCAGTTGGCCTCAACTCTAGATGGCTATCTAAACTTAGATTTAGGGTACTATTTAGTCTTTTATTAACAGCTTTAGGCCTTAACTTTAGTTCCAGGGAAACAGAAAAATCTCACTCAACATCTAATCACACATTATTTTTTAGAGAAGTTGCTCAACCATTGGGATACTCAACTGTTACTGTCAGTTGTATTCCTAACTTTACTCCTTAATATACTGTGCTTAACTCAAATAATTCAATGAACATATGTTTAGAAGAATTATTAAATCTTTCTGAGCTCTTAGTTCTGATATAGCAATTTCTTTTATGATTTCTAGAATTCTATCTAAGGGATAGTTTGTTAAACACTTTAAAACGTATGAAATCTATGCAACTCAATAGACCCTATCCTCATCTTGGCTATTCCCTAAAACAGCAGCAAATAAACAAAAACATCTACTTCTGATTAGCTTCTCAAATTAGAGCAAGTATAAGCACAATCTATTGATTGTCTGGGATGCACACACACTAGCGTCATCCATTAACAATGTTAATTAGAGGAATCATCAATTAAAGTATAGCAGGCCTGGGGCTGAGAATAGACATTACAGAAAACAGTCATGATCTGCTAATTATCTAATCACTAATGGACATGAGTGAGTTAAACAGCATTATGACACTCATAAAAACAGTAAAAATTTTAAATAAGATGGCATATGCTTTTTGTAAAACAAGTTAAATAAAACAGAAAAGTATTAAAAAGAACGTAAAAATCCCCACAAATCATCTGACCTGGAGGTGAACACTGGGAATATTTTGGTAAACATCTTTATAGACAAATTTTAAAAGAATCACAGTTTGTCATGGTTTTATGTATCACAGGCATTACCATTTCAGATGCTTCTCAATATTCTCTGTAACTTCCTCATATTCTTTCATTTTATAGAAGATTAATGATTCACTAGTGTCTATTTGCAGACATTTGCATAAGGGAGTGGGATTAACCTCCGGAAAACTAGAATGTAAAGAGGTCATGGAGCCTATTTAGAAGCATCAGACTTTAAGAGTTGCCTATAATTTTAAGGAAATTCCCGAGCTTTAATGAGGAAGATTATATCTAAAGGCATAACATAGCAAGTGAGTTTTGCCCTGTCGATCCTATGTTGGTGTTAAATCAGTGGCAAGTTCTTTTTGGTTTTCTTCTGTGTGAATCTTTATAGTCGTCTTTATGGTGTCTCCTTTAATTGCTAAGCAGGACTGCCACCTAGCTTCAATTGCCTAAGCTTTCAGAATGTCAGAGCTTCCATTAGATGATGAGTGGCCAACTTGAAGGTCCCCTCAAATGCCTCTATCACTATCACTTAAAGTGCCTTTATCCCAGGCCAAAGGAGGTCTTCATTTGGCTTTGTTATATTATCGTTGCAGACAATGAAGATTTCAGAGGAAAAAATGTGATTGTTACTCTTTGTGTGATCACAAGATAACAGGAATCTGTTAGCAGCCCCTTTGGCTACTCAGAGGATGAAGCCAAAAGTATGCCATGGTCAAGTATGGTGGGCAGGGACATCCTTTTTCCCCAGGCAGATCTTAAACTTCCTACATCATTTACAATACCAGGTATTTTGTAATAGAAATAATTATTTAATGACTGTCAGAATCAATGATTCTCAACCCTGGCTGCACATTAGAATTATCTGGGAATCTTTTAATCAGTATCAATGATTACGTCCCACCTCCAGAGACGCTGATTTAATTGTTCCAAGGTTCTTCTCAGACACTGGTATTTTTAAGCTTCTCAGAGATTCTAATTAATGCCCACATTTTCAAACCACTGATTGAAATTACTAGAAAGGAGAGGAAACCTCATTATAGCTATAGTTTAGATAATGAAAGAAGCCAGTTTAGGGCCGGGAGCAGTGGCTCACAACTGTAATCCCAGCACTTTGGGAGGCCGAGGCAGGCAGATCGTCTGAGGTCAGGAGTTCGAGACCAGCCTGGCCAACATGGTGAAACCCCGTCTCTCCTAAAATAAAAAATAAAAAAATTAGCTGGGCATGGTGGCGTGCGCCTGTGATCCCAGCTACTTAGTAGGCTGAGGCAGGAGAATCGCTTGAACCCGGGAGGTGGAGTTTGCAGTGAGCCAAGATTGTGCCACTGCACTCCAGCCTGGGCAACAAGAGTGAAACTCCATCTCAGAAAAAAAAAAAAAAAAAAAACAGCCAGTTTGAGCAGATGCTCAAATTTTGAGGAAGGAAAAAATGGGAAAAAGTAATATGTTTTTCATCTTAGTCATGTTTCAGTGCTGTTTCCTCATAGCCAGGATGACCATATAATTTATCACCCAAATCAGGACACTTCTGAGAGTGAAAGAAGGAGCTATTAACAAATACGCTGGAACAAAAATTAACTATTACTGTCCAGGCAACTTGGGACCAGTTGGTGCCATGCTTAGATATATGGCTTGCCTGTCTTCTTGATCTCAATAGTTGCCCAAAGGTAAGCAATACTGTTGTTGATGTTTTAGTATTTGCCTATTGGAAGACTTTTAAGTCACTTTTAAAACTATGTGTCACTATCATATCAAATTCTAGCAGTCATTTTTTGGAAAGTTATTTTTTCCTTGTTTAAAAGATGCATGTTCTCAATATTCTTATTTTACTGCACCACCTTTCTCTTGCAGAAGAGATAGGAAATGCAACCCACATATATTGCCTTAAAAAAAATTTTGGCCGGGCGCGGTGGCTCAAGCCTGTAATCCCAGCACTTTGGGAGGCCGAGGCGGGTGGATCACAAGGTCAGGAGATCGAGACTATCCTGGCTAACATGGTGAAACCCCGTCTCTACTAAAAATACAAAAAACCGGGCGTGGTAGCGGGCACCTGTAGTCCCAGCTACTTGGGAGGCTGAGGCGGGAGAATGGCGTGAACCCGGGGGGCGGAGCTTGCAGTGAGCCGAGATCGCGCGGCTGCACTCCAGCCTGGGAGACACAGTGAGACTCAGTCTCAAAAAAAAAAAAAAAAATTTTAACCACTGTGGATACTTTTTAGTACCTCCAGCCAAAATTAAATGAGACAGAAGTTAGAAACCAGTTGCTGTAATTAAGTTTTTAGTTTGTGTGTGGATCTTGCACACACAAACTTGGTCCATTTCCCATTAACAAGGATAATTAAATGTTAATTGGACTTAAGACATTTGTGAATGTATAGTCTTAATTAATTACGTTTATTGATTAGCTTTATTCTTCTGGCTAAATGAAATGTCTGTGAGAACTCTTTAAAGAAGTAGAAAGTGCCATATAAGTGAAAGACATTATTATATCACTGAAGTTTGTGTTTTAAAACAAATAATCCTAATTTTCCTATGAGATTTGGTTCAATGGGTTTTCAATAGTTTTCTTAACCTGAGAAATATTTTAGCAAATGAAATTTTATTTAGAAACTCAATATATAAAATAGGTTAAAGACCTGCTGCTTGGATTGAAGTGAGAAGAGGAAATTGGGATGGGGACAAGGGGAAGGAGGCAGTACTTTGGCTATTCTGTTCACTCCCCCTCTTTCAGAATAAAGGTATATGAAGAGAGTGGGAGAGAAACTTGGGGCTTTGAAAATCTATGTTGTGTTCCTAGTTTCAGTACCAGCTTTCTGCTACAGCCCAACATATTAACTTATTTCCAGGGGTTTCCTTTTCAACTGATAGAGGATAACACAGTCTGCCATCTGCCTGCCACTCAGGGATGATATTTGAGCCAAAGATGATAAATACGACATGCTTTGATTTGCCAATGAGAATTTAATTAAATCTAAAGTACTTTAGGTTTCTATAATAAAATTATTACTAATGAACAAAAGAAGCAACAAGCCCAGAGAGAGAAAAGAAGACAGAGATTTAGTTGCTGAGTTGAAGAATATTTTAGCAAGAATCTTGCTCTCTTTACATCTTCTGTTATTCATAAAGCCAAGCTAATAGATCTACATGATCTTTAACCCAGACTTCTTTCTCTTATGACCATTTTCCCATCAATTGGTGAATGAACAAATTGTGGTATATCCACACAATGGAATATCACTCAGTAGTACAAAGCTAAATGAACTTTTGATACACATAACATGTCTGAATCTCAAAAACATTATGCTGAAGGAAAGAATCTGGGCACAAAAGACCATATACCCTATGATTCCATTTATATGACATTTGAGAAAAGACAAATCGAATCCATAGTATCAGAAGGAAGATTAATGGTTGCCTGGGCTAGAGGTGGGGAGTATTGAATAGAATGGGGTTGCAAGGGAGCACTTAGGGGTTTGGGAAATGTTTTGCATCTTAATTGTGTTGATGCTTACACAAGTTTATACATTTGTCAAAACTAATCAAAATATACACTTAAAATAGGTGCACTTTAGTGTATATAAACTAATGTCAATTTCATTGATTAAAAAGTTTCATTTTCTTTTCAAAGAAAGAAAGGTATGGGAAGAGAGTGGGAGAGAAACTTTGGGCTTTGAAAAGTTTTCTTTCAGTTCTTTCCAAACTGAATAAATACTAGTTTGTTCTTGGCACTGATGCCAGTGG
The DNA here is from genome assembly GCF_037993035.2 of Macaca fascicularis. Taxonomy (NCBI): domain Eukaryota; kingdom Metazoa; phylum Chordata; class Mammalia; order Primates; family Cercopithecidae; genus Macaca; species Macaca fascicularis. The sequence continues at coordinate 38,427,112 of NC_088395.1, read as the reverse complement.
AACAAGATGAAATATTACATTGAAATACTCCTATGCAATATATTGATCAGTTGGTCTGCTGTTATCTCCTAGACACTATCATATCTACTTCTAAAGCTTACACTGTAGATGTGAATGTTGTTATTGTTTCTACTTCTATGTTTACTCTTAGCTTCACATTATCCTCTGATTTATTTAATTTCCCTTCATGTAACGCTTGCTATTTTTTATGATGACATGCAACCATACAAGCTATATGTACTAGAAGTACAAGGTAGAGTATAAATTTTTTAAATAAAATAAAATAAACGTATTTGGGTTTTTAAAAATTATAGCCAAAAGCAACATGAAATTTTAACTCACTGTATGTATATGTATGTGTGTGTGTGTGTATATATATATGTACATAATATATATATAAAATAGAGCATGCATCTCACACACACAATTACTAACCATTAATAGATTTAGAAATCCAATGAAGTTGATGGATTTGGGAAGATAGTTCATAACTGTGACAGGTTCAATAAATGAAATATTTGCTGTGTTCTATGAGTCTTCTCCTAAAACAGAAACTGATCAAATAGGATTAATAGTGGACACCCTGTAATTGAGAAACCTGGCAAAAAATAACTCTAAAAAACCTCATTAGAAAAGCATTGTATGGATTTAGATGTTGCTTTTCATGTTACTGGTGGCAATGGAGATGAGTAACAATAAGCCCTACTCTTGTATTTAGTAATACTGAAAACCAGCTTTTCTTTCCTGGAATCAAAGCTATCTCATGACACCAGTGAAATGTGTTGTTTAAAGGAGATTTGCTATTGGGAAGAGTGCCCAAAGAAAAGTGAATAAATTAAGTTTCAGATATGGAATTGAGGGAACAAATTTAGGAATAACCCTTATTCAGTACTTTCATATCTTATGTATGAAATATATAGAAATATGTCCTTGTAATAAGGATAAAAAACATACAATTCTATTTGAAGGTACAGATGGTGCCTCTATGTGACTGAGATAGGAATTGGCAGTGCAGACATGCTAATAAAATTAAAATTATCTAAGAAAATACCACGTTCAAAATTTGTTCAAAATCCAAAAAAGAAAACTAAATAAATGATACAACATAAAACATACAGCAACAACTGCAATCTACGATTTTTGTATCAATTAAAATGCTAATTTTTTGTATCTTGAATACCTTTCCTTTAACTTTTTCATAAACATAAATGCTCTATTGGCAAGTACTTTAATTTCTCTTTCCTTCACCATGAATAGTCATAAAGAGATATGATTATCACATAAACACTTTTCTTTCCTTAAGTTCAAAGTTCAATAAACTAGGGCCGGGTATGGTGGCTCATGCCTGTAATCCCAGCACTTCAGGAGGCCCAGGCTTTTCTTTCCTTAAGTTCAAAGTTCAATAAACTAGGGCCCGGCTAATTTTAGCTGGGCTAATTTTAGCTGGGCTCACGCCTGTAATCCCAGCACTTTGGGAGGCCGAGGCAGGTGGATCACATGAGCTCAGGAGTTTGAGACCAGCCTGGTCAACATGGCAAAACCCTGGCTCTACTAAAAATACACAAATTAGCTGGGCATCATGGTGGGTGCCTGTAATCCCGGCTACTCGGAGGGCTGAGGCAGGAGAATCACTTGAACCTGAGAGGTGGAGGTTGCAGTGAGTCGAGATCACGCCACTGCACTCCAACCTGGTCGACAAAGTGAGACTCTGTGTCAAAAAAAAAAAAAAAAAGTAGATATAAACTGAAATTAAATTTCAAATGTTGAAATGTGCAACGAAACTTAGCATCAATATCCCTACCCTTGACCCTTGCTACTTCAAGTGTGGTCCACAGGTGGATCAGAAGCATCAATATCACCTGAAAACTAGAAAGGTAGACTCTCAGGCCCCACCCCAGCCCTGTTGAATCAGCATCTGCATGCATGTTAACAGGAAATTTGGGGACTTTGAATGCAGTTTACCATGAGAAGCCCCGTCCTAAACCAGTAATATAACCAGAATTATTCACAAAATGGCTACAGTAAATAACCATTCCAGTTTGCCCTAAGTCTGAGACTTTCAATGCTAAAATTGGGAAAATCCCAGACAAATCCAGATAAGATGGTCACCCCAGAATTGATCAAAATTCAACTTTAGAATTGAGGAGGAACAAAACATGGATGTGGAGAAATTACATCCTGGATCAATTTCCATTCATGTTAGCTCTTCTCCCATAGCCTGTTTCCACTCACTAATTTTAAGTAATAATAAAATAAATGAAATGAGGAACAGCTTTCTGCTCTCTGTGATGTTGAAATCCGAGAGCTCTTTAGGTCCTTCTATAAATAAAAACATGAAAACCAGGGTGAAAGGCCTAAGAGATAAAACTTGCTTTGTCAGTAAATTTCTTGCCACTGGGCTAAAATACTTGATAGTTTCAAGCAAGGTATTCTGTTCCTTTCCTTTCCTGGTTTCTCATTCAGGATTTTTGAGCTGTACCTCTGGCTTGTGCGTGATTATCTTATAGTTGCAAAAACCTCCAACGAAGGCCGCCTGGGATAGAACTGTTTGCTGTCATTAGCTGAGAAAACAAAGCTCTGTTTATTCCTCTTGCTAGTGTCAGGGGAACCCTGGTTTAATTCCAACACAGGTCTGGGTGTTGATTTCACACAAAGGGATTACCCTATGCATCAGTGAAAATTCTAAGGTACCCTCAAAGGAGACATTTGACTCAACACTGTGTGACTAGGAAATACTGGGTGTACATAATACATCATAATTTTCTTTTAACACATGTGATTAGCAAATTGTTATAAAGTCAAATCAAGTAAATAAGATGCCAATAATATTGACTCATCTATCATGGACATGGGTATTTATTTTGAAATCATCCCTGATACATGTCTCTTTTGTTCGGTGCTGACCTCCTGTGAGTGTGGAATGGGTAGTCACTCATTAAAGTAGTTGCTGCCAGTGCTCTACCCATAACCTCTTCAGTCTATTCACCATGTTCATGCTTTCTGGCTCCCTGAAGGCTTTCATTTCCAGTATCTACATTTCTTAGTTGGATGACTGCTCTCAGGCAGCTGAAGCCTGATTTGCCCAGAGATATAGAGAGCTGGAAGTGCCTGGGGGCCTGTGTCCCCTGAGAGCAGCCCTTAACCAATCAGTGACAGACAGTGAAAAGAAAAAACTGTTCTACCTCCCTTGCCACCTGTAGGGGACAATTCTGAGGCGTGTTTCACACGGTCTCCGTAACTCTCCTATGAGACTGACCCAGAGCAATATTCTCTGGAACTTTGCTTGCTATCATACCCTGGCTTAGCCTCCTTCTTTTTCTTGTCCCATTTTTCCTTTAGCATACTGTCTTCACATGGACATACCTGCTAATAATTCACAATCACATGAATCCTTGTTTTACGGTCAGCCTCTGGGGCACTGAAACTAAGACATTCATGTTACATAATTTGAAGAGCATTTAAATCTCTTCTGTCTTAAAGAGACAGACTGTCTATACAAATAGATATACAAATGAACCTCAAGCACGTGCAAGGATGCTCTGCTTAATCATGGTAAGATAAACAAATGCAAATGAAAACTACACAGAGATACTATTTATCACCCATTCAGGGGCAAAAGGAATCTCAAGGTTTGACAACATACTCCATTGGTGATGTTGTGAGGAAACAGGCATCCTCATTGGAAATGCAATGTTTTTGGAGAAGAATTTGTGACATTTGAAAAATTACATATGTATTTATCCTTTGACCAGCAATTTCACTTCTAGAAGTCTAGGAAAAATTCAAGATGACATATACCAAAAACTTCATTTCACCACTATTTGTAGTAGCACAAGCTTGGAAATAACCCAAACGACCCTCAAGGAGACTGGTTGAATAAACTATGCTACATCTAATCAATGAAGGACTAGTTTATGTTAAAAAGAATGAGGACGAACTCTTTATACCGTTGTAGGTAATCTCCAAGATATATTGTTAAAACCAAAAAAAGCAAGGTGAAGTAAAATATGTATAGCTTGCCACCTTTGGCACAAAAATGGTCTTGGAACACACACGCGCGCGCACACACACACACACGCTTGCTTCAATAAGAAACAATGGAAGGAAAAAATTAATAAAGAAATATTACTTACAGGAGGGGGAAGGAAATATATGGGGATATGTGAACAAGAACAATGAAGGAAGTTAGGACTCTGAATGTACCTTATTCTATAATTTTGACTTCAGAATCAGAGAATAATTTTTACACAAAACCAAAATTAAATTAGATTGTAGTGATGGAATCTAATTATAGTTCAGTTTGGTGGCATAACCACAGAAGTACTATTTCAAGTGATTTTTAAATGAAACCGTTTTAACCCCCTTAAATTATTTGAGGACTATATCCTAAAGACCAAATAACCTCAAAGAAATCTTACACTGCACTCAATAGTCTTGTTTTTAATAACAATATTGTTATTTCTGAGGCTATGACATATAAAGCAGGAAAATAAAATGATCGATTATTAATATGTTAATATTATTACGATGTTTTCCATTTAAGAGAAAAGGGATACACATCTAAAATAAGTTAAAAACCCAGTAATCTTAAATTTTTCCTTGGAACTAACAGCATAAACTCATGATTTGCTTTTCACTTTATAAAAATGTACACATTTTGTAATTCTGTTCATTGAAAAAATGTAGAAGCAATGAAAATCCAGTAGAAACTAGAATCTCTAATGTCCCAATTATGGTCTCTAAATAGCATTTGCCACAAAAAGGAATCAGGGCTCCTTAGAGTAATGTTTGGTTCCATGTCTGCAGCAGAAATGTATAAAAAGAATCTGAGACATCACATTGCTCCACAGAGCAAGAAGCTATAGAAGCCTATTGAGGTCATGACAAAAAGGCAACAGCATGAGGGGGCTACTGCTGGTGAAAGATGGGACAATTTGAGCATCAAAAGAAATAACGAAGCACACCAGATATATACATATTTATGAATTCACAATATTATTTGAAAAAAGGGAGGCTTCTTTGGAGGTTACTAGAACATCAACTCTTCTGAAAAATCAATAAAGAGACATAATCAAACATTTATTCTCTTTATTGTACAAGCTATACTTTAGGTAATGACATAATTGGTGCATGGCATTTCTAGCAGCAATCATCAAAACCTATCAAAATCATTAGATGGATGTCAGTGGGGACCTTTATAATGGAGGATACAGACTTACAACACCTGAACCCAATGTCATCAGTCAGGTCACAGAAGGAAACAATATGGCACAGCCAAATAAGACAGTTGAGGACAGTTTAATAAAAAGACTGCTTATCATGGTATGGGTGTGTTTAAGGAAAACCAACAAGGAATAATGAGGTACCCTAGGAGTCCCATAAGAAGGATGCCATTATTGCTTCTCGGCCTTTTGGCTAAGATGAAGTGTAGTGGAGAAGGATGCCATTAACCCAGAGCCTGAAGAGGTAAAGGGAGCAATTACTGGAACGTAGAGAGAGAACTGTAGCTATAAGAGAAGGCCATGCAATGGGAGTTGTGGCCTTTGGTGGAGAACTACAACCACTGCCAACCTGTGGCAACTCAGAAGAGAAGAAACCAAGGGAATAAGTACTCTGACTTCACTCCATTCCCATGCAATGATCTACATGTGTCTACCATTAGACAGCCAGGAATTAGAAGACAAAGAATTCTGTTGATGCAATCTATAAAAGTCAGCTCCTGGGGCAACGAGCATGGTAGAGAGGAGTGGAGAGTATAAATGAGAAAAACATATCTGACATGCAAGTGATAAATCCTTTCAGTACGTCTGAATCTTCAATAAACCCAAACAAAAGACCAGACTTCATAAGGATGCTCCCACCATTTAGGATTTTTTAATTCTTCCCTCACTTTGAAAACCAATAAGAAGCAGGCTGATGTTGTAATCAATTCCAACAGAGTCCTCAGGATAGAGGCCATAGGGACCCTATTTGTTCATCCCCATTTCCAGCTGGTGCACTAAAACACCCACAGTGAGATGCAAGATTTGGTTAAAATTCTGAGCTTCAGGAACTCCAGAAAAGGATAAAACTTGTAACAAATTCAATCTGGCCCCTTGCAGCTCCTTTAAGTTGATTTTAAACATAAAATTATCTTCAACAAAATCTTGGCAAAATTTTAAATCTTTCTTCCTCTCTAACTAATTATTTCAGAGTTCCTATCCTTTCTACCCATGAAAAAAACCTAATGACTTTTGTCACTTGATAACTAGGGTGAACTCTCAACAAATTAGGTATAGAAGGAATATATCTAAAATAACTAAAGGCCATATATGACAAATCCACAGTCAACATCATATTTAATAAGGAAAAACTGAAGGCCTTTCCTCTTAGATCTGGAACAAAGCAAGGGTGGTGCTTTTACCACTATTACTTAACATGGTACTGGAAGTCATAGCCAGAGCAATTAAGCAAGAGAAATATATAAAGGGCATCCAAATTGGAAAGGAAAAAGTAAAATTAGCCTTGTTCACAGATGACATAATCCTATATTAGGAAAACTAAATACTCTACAAAAAAAAAAAAAAAAAAACCCTGTTAAAACTGACAATTGAACTCAGTGACATAGCAGGATACAGAATCGCCATACAAATATCAGTAGTATTTCTATATACCAACAGCAAAAAAATCTGAAAAAGAAATCAAGAAAGCATTCCCATTTATAATAGCTACAAAAAATAAAATACCCGGAAATAAATGTAACCAAAGAAGTGAAAGATATCTATAATGAAAACTATAAAACACTGATGAAAGAAGTCAAAGAGGAAACAAAGAAAAAAAAAAGATAGCCCATTCTCATGGATTGGAAGAATTAATACTATTAAAATGTCCATACTATCCAAAGTGATCTATAGATCCAATCCAATTCCTATCAAAATACCAATGACTATCTTAATATAAATGGAAGAAACAATCCTGAAATTTGTATGAAACCACAAGAGACTGTGAATAGCTGAAGCAATTCTTTGCAGAAAGAACAAAGCTGGGGCATAACACCACTTGACTTAAAAAAGTACTACTAAGTGATGGTAATCAAAACAGCATGGTACTGACACAAAAACAGACACACAGACCAACAGAACAGAGTAGAGAACCCGAAAATAAATCCATGTATTTACAGCTAACTCATTTTCTGCAAAGGCACCACAAACTTATATTTGGGGAAAAAAACAGTCCCTTCAAAAAATGATGCAGGGAAAACTGGATATCCATATGCAAAAGAATGAAACTAGACCTCTGTTTCTCATCATATACAAAAATCAACTTAGGTGCAGTGGTTCATGCCTATAATGACAGCACTTTAGGAGGCCGAGGTGGAAGCATCACTTGAGTCCAGGAGATTGAGACCAGCCTGAGTAATATAGGGAGATCCTGTCTCTACACACACATACACACACACATACAAAGCATTATCTGGGCATGTTGGCACATGCTTATAGTCCCAGCTACTTGGGAGGCTGAGGTAGGATGCAGTGAGCCATGATCATGCCACTGCACTCCAGCCTGGGTGACAGAGCAAGACCCTGTCTCAAAAAAAAAAAAAAAAAAAAAAAATCAACTTAAAATAGATTGACTTAAATGTAAGACCTGAAACTATGAAACTACTAGAAGAAAACATTAGAGAAACACTTCTGGACATTGATCTGGGCAAAGATTTTTGGGGCAAGACCATAAAAGCACAGATAACAGGCCGGGCGTGGTGGCTCACGCCTGTAATCCCAGCACTTTGGGAGGTCCAGGCGGGCAGATCACGAGGTCAGGAGATTGAGACAAGCCAGACCAACATGGTGAAACCCCGTCTCTATTAAAGATACAAAAAATTAGCCGGGCATGGAAGCAGGCGCCTGTAGTCCCAGCTACTCAGGAGGCTGAGGTGGGAGAATGGTGTGAACCCGGGAGGCGGAGCTTGCAGTGAGCCAAGATCACGCAACTGCACTCCAGCCTGGGCGACAGAGCCAGACTCCATCTCAAAAAAAAAAAAAAAAGAAAAGAAAAAAAAAGCACAGATAACAAAGGCAAAAATAGACTAATGGAATTACATCAAACTAAAAAGCTTCTGCACAGCATAGAAAATGATCAACAGACTGAAGAGAAAACTTACAGAATGGAACAAGATATTTTCAAGCTATCCATCTCACAAGGGATTAATAACCAGAATATGTAAGAAACTCAACTCAATAGCAAAAACAGAAAACAAAAATAATCCAATTAAAAATGGGCAAATGATCTGAATAGATATTTCTCAAAAGAAGACATACAAATGGCCAAGAAGTATGTGGAAAAAATATTTGACATCACTCATTATCAGAAAAATGCAAATCAAAGCCACCATGAGATATTATCTCACTTCAGTTAAATGGCTATTATCAAAAAGACAAACAATAACAGATGCTGGTGAGGATGTGGACAAAAGGTAATGGTTTTACATTGTTGGTGGGAATGTTAATTAGTACAGTCACTATGGAAAACAGTATGGAGTTTCCTCAAGAAACTTAAAATAGATCTACCATATGATTCAGATATCTGACTGCTGGGTATATATCCAAAAGAAAGGAAGTCAATTTAGCAAAGAGATATCTGCACTCCCATGTTTGTTGCAGCACTATTCATAATAGCCAAGACGTGGAATCAACTTAAGTGTCCATCAAAGGATTAATAAATAAAGTATGGTATTCAATAACATTCAAGCTGAGAGCCATATCTGTAAAGAAATCATAGATAACACAAACAAATGCAAAAACATTCCATGATCATGAATTGCAAGGATCAATGTAGTTAAAATGGCCATATTGCCTAAAGCAGTAAACAGATTCAATGCTATTCCTTTCAAGCTACCCATGTCATTTCTCACAGAACAACAACAACAACAACAAACTATTCTAAAATTCATATGGAACCAAAGAGGAGCTCGAATAGCCAAAGCAGTACTAAGGAAAAAGAAGAAAGCTGGAGTTGTCTCATTACTCAACTTCAAACTATACTACAAGCCTTCAGCAACCAAAACAGCATGGTACTGGTACAAAAACAGACACACAGACCCATGGAATGTCATAGAGGACCCAGAAATAAAGCCATGCAACTACAGCCATCTAATCTTTGACAAAGTCAACAACAATAAGCAATGGGGAAAGGATTCCATATTCAATAAATGGTACTAGGATAGCTGGCCAGTCATATGCAGAAGAATGAAACTGGCTCCCTACCTTTTACCATATACAAAAATTAACTCAAGATGGATTAAAGATTTAAGGATTAGGCCTCAAACTTTAGTAACCCTAGAACAAAACCTAGCAAATACTTTTCTGGACGTCAGCTTTGGGAAAGAATTTATGACCACATCCTTAAAAGCAATTGCAGGCTGGGTGTGGTGGCTCACGCCTGTAATCCCAGCACTTTGGGAGGCCAAGGAGGGTGGATCACTTGAGGTCAGGTGTTTGAGACCAGCCTGACCAACATGGTGAAACCCCATCTCTACTAAAAAAAATACAAAATTAGCCGGGTGTTTTAGTGCACTCCTGTAATCCCAGCTACTTGGGAGGTTTACGCAGGAGAATCACTTGAACCTGGGAGGCAGAGCCTGCAGTGAGCCGAGATCCTGCCATTGTATTCTGGCTTGGGCAGCAAGAATGAAACTCTGTCTCAAAAAAAAAAAAAAAAAAAAAGCAATTGTGACAAAAACAAAAATTGAAAAGTGGGACCTAATTAAACTAAAGAGCTTCTGCACAGCAAAAGAAACTATCAACAGACTAAACAACCTACAGAGTGGGAGAAAATATTTGCAAACTGTGCATCTGACAAAGGTCTAATATCCAGAATCTATAAGGAAACTATACAATTGAACAAGCAAAAAACAGCCCCATTGAAAATGGACAAAAGACATGAACAGACACTTCTCAAAATAAGACATACAAATGGCCAGCAAACATATGAAAAAATGTTCAACATCACTAATAATCAGAGAAATGCAAATCAAAACCACAATGAGATACCATCTCATACCAATCAGAATGGCTATTATTAAAAAGTCAAAAAATAGGCCGGGCGTGGTGGCTCAAGCCTGTAATCCCAGCACTTTGGGAGGCCGAGGCAGGTGGATCACGAGGTCAGGAGATCGAGGCCATCCTGGATAACGTGGTGAAACCCCGTCTCTACTAAAAATACAAAGAAGATTAGCCAGGTGTGGTGGCGGGCGCCTGTAGTCCCAGCTACCCGGGAGGCTGAGGCAGGAGAATGGTGTGAACCCGGGAGGCGGAGCTTGCAGTGAGCCAAGATCGCACCGCCGCACTCCAGCCTGGGCGACAGAGCGAGACTCTGACTCAAAAAAAAAAAAAACAAAAACAAAAAAACAGATGTTGGTGAGGTTGCAGAGAAAAGGGAATGCTTATATGCTGTTCAAGGGAATGTTAGTTCAGCCACTGTGGAAAGCAGTTTGGAGATGTTTCAAAGAACTTAAAAATAAAAGAGGATTGCCATTTGACCCAGCAATCACATTGGCTGGGTATGTATGCAAAAGAAATACATCGTTTTACCAAAAGACTAATGCACTCATATGCTCATCACACCACTATTCACAATAGCAAAGACATGGAATCAACCTAGGTGCCCATCAACATGGACTGGATAAAGAAAATGTGGTACATATACACCGTGAAATATGATGAAGCTGTCAGATACAACCGATTGTTTCCTTTGCAGCAACATGGATGCAGCTGGAGGCCATTATCCTAAGTGAACTCACACAGGAACAGAACACCAAACACCACATGTTCTTGCTTATAAGCGGGAGATAAACAATGGGTATTTGTGGACAATAGACACTGAAGACTACTGGGGAGGAGGTAGGAGGAGAGCAGGGGTTGAAAAACTACCTATTGGGTACTATGCTCAGTACCTGGGTGATGAGATCAATAGTATCCCAAACCTCAGCATCATGCAATATATTCAGTTCACAAACCTGCGCATGTACCTCCTGAATCCAATATAAAAGTTGAACTTATTTTTAAAATGTGGTACATATACACAATGGAATATTATTTGGTCAAAAAGGAATGAAATTGTGTCATTTTCAGCAACATGGATGGAACTGGAAAACATTATGTTAAGTGGAATAAGCCAGGCACAGAAAGATGAATATTGTGTGTTCTCACTCATGTGCGAGCTAAAAAAGTTGATCTTCCTGAGTCCAAGTGATCTCATTGTTCAGTTCCCACCTATGAGTGAGAACATGCGGTGTTTGGTTTTCTGTTCTTGTGATAGTTTGCTAAGAATGATGGTTTCCAGCTGCATCCATGTCCCTACAAAGGGGAACATCACACACAGGGGCCTATCATGGGGAGGGGGGAGGGGGGAGGGATTGCATTGGGAGTTATACCTGATGTAAATGACGAGTTGATGGGTGCAGCACACCAACATGGCACAAGTATACATATGTAACAAACCTGCACGTTATGCACATGTACCCTACAACTTAAAGTATAATAATAATAAATAAATTAAAAAAAAAAAAAAAAGTTGATCTTATAGAGGTAGAAAGTAGAATGATGGCTGCCAGACGCTGAGAAGGGTAATGGGGATGGGAGGATGAAGAGTGGTTGACTAATGGATATAAAAATACAATTAGATAGGAAGGAATAAGTTCTAGTGTTCAATAGCACAGTAGGGTGACTATAGTTAACAGTAATTTACTATATATTTCAAAATAATTAGGAGATTTGAAATGTTCCCAATACAAAGAAATGATAAATGTTTGAAGTGATGGATATCTTAATTACTCTGATTTGATCACTACACATTGTATGCATGTATCAAAATATCACATGCATCCCATAAATATTTACAGTTATTATGTATCAATAAAAATCTTTAAAAATAACTAGGGTAATCATAATATACAGTCAGTTTTCATTATTCATGGATATTGTATTTAGAGATTTGCTTGCTTGCTAAAGTGTATTCATAACACCAAAATCTCTACTTGTGGTGCTTTTGCCATTGTTCATAGACCTGCTCAGAGTGACAAAAAATTTTAGCCACTCAACATGCATTCTCCTTGCTTAGGTTGAACAAGGTGACACCCTGCCTACTTGTTTCAGCTCTTACACTGTAAACAAGTGTTCTTTTCATGGTCTATTTACTGCCACATTTTCCCCATTTTTATGCTTTTACTTAATGATTTTGCTGTTTAAAGTGGCCTCCATGTGTAGTGCCGAAGTGCTGCTATTGTTCATAAACACAAGAAGGCTATAATATTTCTTTTTCCTTTTTTTTTTGAGACAGAGTCTCGCTCTGTCGCCCAGGGTGGAGTGCGGTGGCGGGATCTCGGCTCACTGCAAGCTCTGCCTCCTGGGTTCATGCCATTCTCCTGCCTTGGCCTCCCGAGTAGCTGGGACTACAGGCGCCCGCCACCACGCCCGGCTAATGTTTTGTATTTTCAGTAGATACGGGGTTTCACCGTGTTAGCCAGGAGGGTCTCGATTTCCTGACCTCGTGATCCGCCCGCCTCGGCCTCCTAAAATGCTGGGATTACAGGTGTGAGCCACCCTGGCGTATAATATTTCTTAAAAAGAAAATATATATGTCAGATAAGTGTCCTTCAGGTATGAGATAGTGTTATTGGCCGTGAGCTCAATGTATAATCTATAACTATATGTTAATGTATAATGAACCAACAGTACACATTAAATAAGGTGTCTTTAAACAAGAACACACAGAAAACAAGGTAATATATTGATTTGTTGATAAAAATGTGACCAGAGTCTTGCCGGAACCTGACCTTATGTTTTACCTAGGAGTGATAGTTCAGTATTCACCAATTTGGTGTTTGCAGTCAATTTATAGAACATAACTACTGTGCATAACAAGAATAGACTCTATTAAATAAAATACTTTGGGAAGTGAACGATGGCAGGTATGAACAACAGATACAGGGTGGGGCTGCCCTGGACACCCCACTGATAAGATTATATCTAATGTGTTGTAGCCAGCTCCCACTAACCTGCAGAGCTGATTGTGGGTGTCCCTTTCCAACTTCACATTCATTGATTCCACATTGCTAGCTTGATATTGGCCATTGTGGGAGTATTTACACCATGGAAATAGTCAAACCCTGTAAATCATGGATTCTTCCCCCAGGAGAGCCAGTTGTTAAACATTTACCAGCACACCACTGACTATAACTCTTCCTTTCTGTAATTCTCCCCTCAAATTTTTCACCAGTTGGAGGGATCTTTCCTCAGGTCATTGATTATCCCATATGCTGCCTAGAAAATGGAATGAATTTCTGTCTCTAGTTAATTCCTTTTTTGAACACTTCTTCTCAAGTGGAATTGACTAGGAAGCCCCAAATATCCCAAACACAACCATGACAAAATGTGATGAATGATCTATATCTCACCAAATGTGTTGAATTACAGGGAAGCTACGAGCAATGATATCAGCTGCCTGCAGAACTGGAGAGGGGAATGCTAAGGCAGATGCCTGGAAGTGGGTGGCAAAACCCCATGCCTTTTGTCTTTGTCTGCTGATGCCCATTGCCTTCTATTGTGAAATAATAGCTCCTCCTTCATTCCACTTTCAATGTCTCTCATATCAAACTCTAACTGGAACTGTGATGGCAAAAGAATCTGGGAAATATAATTTCCAGGCTTTCAGTCCTTGTGGTACAAGAAGGTGTGGATAATAATGAATATCAGTAAACTCTATGTGACATGGAAGGTAAATAACTCTGATATTAATATATATTAATAAATTATTCAATAAATAAATGTGCAAAGCAACATGCTAGAGCAGTAATTTTCAAATTATGGTAAAAATCTATAATTGGTTGTAATATAAATTTACTATGTTGTGTTCGATATTATTTTTAATACAATTAAAGCAGAATAGAATAGAAATATCAAAGTGCATCCCACATAGTATGAGTAAATTGTTTTTCTAAAACTTTTAGATAGATATATGTATGTATCTACTTGTTCGCTAAGTAAAATGCATTTCTTACTGTCAATTACAGACAAAGTTTTTTTAAAAAATGTTACTTTAGAACAGGGATCAGCAAGCCTTTTCTGTAAAGGGCCAAGTAGTAAATATTTGAGGCTTTGAGAACCATACAGTCTCTGTTGGAGCTACTCAACTCTGCCTCTGTAGTGTGAAAACAGCATATATAACAAATGAATGAGCATGACTGTGTTCCCATAAAACTTTATATACAACAACAGGTAGGTGACCAGTAAGATGTGACTAACAAGCCATAGTTTGCCAACTCCTTATTTAGAGCAGTGCTTTTCAAACTATCTGCATTAAAGTACCAGTTCTGTTCTTTTTATTCCTAATTAATTGCAAGCCAGACCAATACATGGTTCTGCTGCCCAGGGCAAGTATACAGCTCACACCACATGCAAGTCATTCTAGCCAGTTCAACAGCACTCAATCTGGCCTATGCCTTGTTCTACTAGACGAGCATACTCATCATGTACTTAGACGGTATGGTAATAGTAAATTTCTACAAAAGATCTTAAATATGTACTCTCAATTTGTGTACTTATCTTGTTGCAAACTGGCAACCAACTGTTCCCAGACCAGCTCCTCTCCATGAACCACATCTCACCGCTTTAGAAAATACAAAGAAATAAAAGATACTGCCATTGTATTCAAAAGGTTTGTAAGCTAATGGAGATGAACTTGTTAACAAAGAGCAATAATACAAGGTAGAATACAATAGGTGCTCTAATACAAAAGCTAGCTCATAGCACACATTTTTCCCAAACCTAATTTACCTGTCTGGAATGGCATATGCCATTTACAAAATTTCAAATAAATTATTTAATGCATATCAGTCATTATTAAAACTTTGTATTTGATAATAAGATGTATGTGTGTATCACAATTTTACATATATATATATATATATATAAGAATTTTTTACCATCTTTTTTGTTTTGAAAGGTGCTCTGTGAAATTTAAGAGGAAAAAGCCTCTGTGAAATTTAAAGGAAAAAGTTGTTCATAGACATCATTATGAACAACTCTGTGAATGAAGACTTGGAAAACATCCAACTCAATTACTGCTGGAGCTGCGGTTGACCAACTAGAGACAGAAGGGATTGTTATTTCCATGTCAAATGGCTTGTTTCTGTCTCCAGTGAGAACCATTACTCTCCATATGCTAGTAGCAAAAATAATTTAGGAAATATGTTTAGATTTATAAATATATAATATGGTAGATGAGAGCCAGATCATAGTGCGATGGAGTCACACTTTTTGACGTGAAAGTTTCTGGCAATTCCCCCTCCCCATTCCCTCGAAAATGGACTCTTTTCTTGCTATTTCTTTTTCTACCCAGCAAGGAGGGACTTCTGATGACAGAGTGGTTTGAGAGCTTCTATGCTGGAGAATCGGAAGAAAATGGTGAAGCAGGGTGTGTGATCAAGAGTTGCATGGAATCCTGATTTGCTAGATGTGGCTAGATCCTTGCAAGCATGGGTTGCTGACGTCAACTTCAATTTTAGTTATGTGAAATGTACTTCCTTGAAAGATAACACTGTATGTGAGGGATGGTTTTATAACAGTAATATTGTTGCCTTTAAACGAGTAGCATTAACTAGCAACGTTTTACCTCGTCATTTTCCTCCCTCAAAGTACTCAATGTTTGAAGCTAGATCTTCAAAATCTGTCAGAGCTATTTTTTTTTTTTTTTGATGAATGCAAAACCAAACATGGATAATGCTGAAAGAATCCCATGAGTCATAGATTTTAACACTATTTTTGGCTCTTATAATATTGATTCAATTAAAATTTGGGCATTTTCTCCTTTATAAGAACCTATAAAATGAGGAAGAGATAATCAATATAATCTCAGTTTTACAAACAGATAAATTTACATGCAAAAGATTAGATGCTTGATTTAAAGTCACTTGGTGAATTGGGTCTCCTGATAAATTAAATTACAAAACTGGCATGGACTCACAGAACTTTTTGTCCCAAAGAGAATGACTAGATGATTTTGGCAATTGGAACAGCTACAGACATAAGAATGAAGAGAAACTTCAATCAGCTACTGATGTTCCAGCAAGCTCCTCATCCTAATATCCTGCCGTGAACACCAGCATGTTCCACAGAAACATTACTGTTAAAGAAAGATCTTTTGGGACTTTTTGTGCTTTGAAAAAGGCTTCACTCCACCTATATCCCAGACCCCCACCTCCAGTTTCTCCTCTGCTCACATATTACCCGAGAAATGTCATACTCTTCATTACTTTAAGTTGGACTGACATCTGGGGGGATTTGGGACAATGCATTTTTATAAAATAAAATTTTTATTTTATACAGTATGTTTTGAGGGGAAAAGACCCAGGAAATATCACCAGGACAAAAATGGGACAGAAAGAAGACAGAGGATGAATTTTGCTTGAGTTTGTTTTTTATCATGCCATGAAATAGAAAGCTTGGAACTATTCTTGATAGTATACCCATGAATAAATGGGTCAAGGAGGAGCACTCTGAATCAGTCCTGTCACTAATAAGAGAAGGGGAAGTTGCCAGGCTCTGAAATACTTCCCCATGGGCAACAGATCTATTAGGTAGATATTGTCCCTCTCCCTGCTGGCAGAACACGATTAATATCATGGGAAAAGCTCAAGGATGATTAGGAAGCACATATTTTATTTTTAAAAAGCCTAACTGTCTAAAACCTGAAATGTATGTATTTAATTTTCTCCAGAAATGGTTTGCAATCATCTTCCCTTGTCACTGAATTTTTCAGGATAGAGAAAGCTCATGCCTTTGTGTTTGTGGTACACTTCAAGTTCTTGGAGTGACTAATAGCACTGCATTCTTGGATGATTCAGGAAGGACATTTAGTATTGTTAATGTATTATTTTAATAAGTAAATTTAAGGCAGACTATTTCTCCAGTTGAATTGCCTTTGTGAAATTCCACTGAGTCTTCCTAGTTTATATAATAAGGCTGACTCTGTTGGAAGGGTGACCTGCCTGCCTGGCCAGAGGGAAGAGAAATCGCTTTTTGACCTAAACTTACTCCCATCATTGATTTATTTTTCCAGATGCTTCAGCACAATCTTACTTACCTGGGTCAGGGATACTGCAAGAAAGAAAGCATTGATCTGGGTCAAGAACGGCTCCATATTGTGTTTCTGGTTTTTCTAAGGCAGGAACACAAACTCAGCATCTGGCAAATGGGTTGTATACAACCTTTTTTAGGTCATAAACGTTTTGAGTATCTGATGAAAGCTGTGTTGATCCAGGTCCTCTGAGATGGGGTTAACTGTGCAAGGGAGTCATTGAGGGAAAGACCTGTGAGGGAAAATGGTGAGAGAGAGGTGGTTAGGAGTGCCATCTGACTCTTAGGGTAGGCCAGGAGTGCCATCAGACTGAGAAGGGGATTCTGACCCCCTGTGGAGGAGAGACAAAACAAAGGTAGGCTAGGTGGAAGTGCCTTAGACTTTAATGCATGTCTAAGAAACTTTTGGCAAAGCTGATGAGTCCTCGGGCCATAGGGGCAGGTCAGAGGAGTCCTGCATCTCCCATTGAGGTGCCTGCCCTAGTGTCCCTGCAGCACTTACTCATGGCTGAAAGCAGCAGGTGGGAGGCATGGCTTCAATGAGTTGATGGATTTCAGAGCAGCAGCATGTCAATTATAATCCTGATAGTCAGGTCTGAGAGGGACATTCTCATGGCTGCCACAGTCTCCTTGCACTGCACAGATCTACTTCACCACACAAGGTCAGGGAGCAGATCCTACGTGGTTTCCATGAACCTCTTTTTCTGAGGGAAAAACTTAGTAAAGGAAGGTTAATAAGACGAATTACAACCCCTGTTCTGCAGCAGGTCTTGGGGCTGTCTCTTCCTCAGCCGTCACCTGTGCAGGTTTTACTGGCTTTACCTGATGGTTTAATCCAAATCTTCATTCCTGAGAGGTCTGAGCCTTTGGGAATCACACACTTCTGAGGTTGCAATCACCACACTTGCCCATTCAAAGTCATAAATGGGCAAGAGAGTACCTGGAGGCACCAAAGTGTATTATCTGGGCAACACGCACACATTCCTCCATGCTCCAATTGTATAAAAACAGCCCTACTTCCTCCTGATGATCAGCATCAATTATTGCCATAATTGTGACCCCTCTTCTTGCCTGCTGGCCCCTGGACACAAGTAGTCCAAAGTGTCCTGGTGGCAGCCATAGCTTAGAGTTCCATGGGACCCTTCCTACATCCCTTGGCAAGAGTGGGCCCTCTTTGAGGATCATAACCACAAACTCTGCAGAACCCAGAGTTGATGAGACAAGAAGCACAACGTCCTCCAGTGTAAGGCTACTCATGCTTCCACCCTTTGTCCTCTGGATCTATGTATTTTTTCCTACTGGGGACACAGCACCAGATAAAAGCCTCATATTTAACACATACACTGTATCCTGAAGGATGATGCCTCCTTCTTTCAGAGTGTTGCCTTCAAAGCAACAATTTAGTTACTTTCAAAGACCATTCCAGCACTGGTTGAAGCTGGCTGCTTCTGGACACTGTAGTACCTGATATGACCGGTGAATCTCATTATCATGGGGTCATTCTCACCCCTCCTTTGTAGTAACATGGGTCCTCTGGTCAGATGTTATGTTGCATGGGATTCCATGCTTATGAATCAGGACTTTCATAATCCCTCGATAGTGATGCTGGCTGAGATTCTGCAGGAAGTAACAGCAAACCTATGCCTAGAGTGGTTATCTATCCCTGTGAGGACAAACTGCTGGCCGTTGCAGAATGGAAGACGCCCAGTGTTTTTGACTTGACAGCTGACCAAGGGATAATGTCATATCTGGGAGCTCAGTATGGGTCTCTTTTGTTGACAGGTTGGATGTTCAAAGGCAGCATTAACTAGATCAGTCTTGGTAAATGGGATTCCGTGCTGTTGGCCTTTGTCTCTGCCAACATGACCCTCCATGTAGATGCCCATGGTGCCCTGCTTGTGTGGCGGATATTTTCTGGTGGATAGTTATGTGTGATACAAAGATATTCATACTTTGTACCCACTCCCATATGTCCATTTACATACCCCTACCCCAGCACCCCTGGTCTCTGATCTAGTCTTCACTTCCAGGATTCTGACTAGACAGACAGACCATTGGCCACTGCCTGTGAATCTGTAAATATTATTATTTCAGACCACTTCTTCCACAGAAAGTAGATGACTAGATGTACCACTTCAGCTCCCCATTCAGAAGATTTTCCCTCTCACTGTCTTTCAGGGCCACTTCTGAATGTGGTTGCAATGAAGCCATCATTCATGTTTAGCTTTCACTCACGTAAAAAAGCAGACTCATCTGTAAACCAAGAAAGAGGTTTATTCTCCTTCAGCTATTTATATGTGAACTCTCCTTCATATGGCTATAGGTGCAAACCAGGGAAGGAGAACTGGTGCATCATTTATGGATGATATGAGGGTCTGAGCTACCTGCTTATGCAATTTACTTGTGTTCTTGAGTCTTGCTTGGACTCCTTCCTAGATGTACCATTTCCATAGTATGATGGATTGATGGTAGGTCTATCTGACTTTATGACTTGGGTGGGTCAGAAAGAACCCAACTCATAATGAGTAGTTCTGGCTGCATGGTCACTTGACACCCATAGTCAAGTGTTTTGTCTTTATTGGGGCCCAGTAACATGCCGGGACTTGTTTTTCAAAAGGCATAACGTTTTTTGCTGCGGGTGGCAGGTCCTTGCTCCAGACCCCTAGGACCTACATTGTTTTGCTCCCACTGGAGCTTGCCATAAACTCCAGACTGTATATTTTTCCACCACTAATAACTGTAATACCATATGGTCTGCTGGATTATATGGCCCAAGTGGCAAGATTGCTTGTACCATAACCTGGATCTGCTGCAGATTATATTCCTGCTCAGGATCCTACTCAAAGCCAGCAGCCTTGCATGCCACCTTGTATACAGGCTAGAGGAATATTCATAGGGGTGGAATGTGCTGCCTCCAGAACCCAAAGAGACCTATCAGGTGCTGGACTTCTTTCTCTACAGTAGGGCATGTAACATACAGCACTGTGGTTTACTTTAAAAGTTGTATCCAAGCATGATCCTGACCACTGAACTCCTCTATTGGGACATTTTCCCAGGTCACTATCAGTGAAATCTTTAGCAATAGAACTACCACTTTGTGCTAGGGACTATCCGAACCCCACCTGTTAACCAGGACAACTCCTGGTACCACATGTGTAGTCCAACTCCTCCAAGAAGTAGATACTACATGGGATTAGTAATGCAAGAGATTTATTAAGGACAGTGCCTATGAGGGAAAATTGAGAGGGAGCCAGGGAAGGCTCAAAGCAGATCTGACCCTGGGTGAAGGACAGAGAGAAGGGAGGAAGGAAGGAAGAGAGGAAGGTTGAGTGGATGCATCTTGGACTGAAGTACAGTTCTGAGGGAGTTCAGCAAGGCTGTCAGGGAGCCCTTGAGCCAGAGTTGCCATCAGAGGAGTCCTGCCATTGTCTTGGAGCAAGCTGTGGGAAGTGTAGCCTTGACATCAACTCAGTAATGGATTTCAGAGTGCTGGGGCCATCAGTCAATATGCTCTTGGCAGTAGATCTGAGAGGTGCATATTCATGGCTTCCCAAAAAGCTCTGATTCCCATCACAGAAAAAAGTACTAATATACACATAAAATGTTGTGCGTAATTTTACACAGTTAATTGATCCACTCAGGTGTATTCATTGCCTCTCATGGGTGGTTAAGAAAACCTGTTTCAGAGTTCATTGTTGATCTCACTTAGTAAGAATAGATTCTGTGAGCTTTTATCTGGAGGATATGCAACACATCAAAAATCACTATAAATTAATTGCTGCTATGATTTGAATGTGTGTGTCCCTCCAAAATTCATGCATTGGAACTTAAACCCCAAGGTGATAGTTTTGGAAGGTAGGGACTTTAGGAGGTCATTAGTTCATGGGGGCTTCTTCATCGTGAATGGGATTAATGCTCTTTTAAAGAGGCTTTACACAGCGTTCATGCCCTTTTGCCCTTCTGCCAAGTGAGTATATAGCAACAAAGCACCATCTTGAAAGCAGAGATAAAACCTCCACCAGACACTGAATCTGCTGGCACTTTGTTACGGGACTTCCTGCTTCCAGAACTGTGAGAAATAAATTTCTGTTATTTATAAATTACCCAGTCTGTGATACTTTGTTACAGCAGCAAGAATAAACAAAGACAACTTCTTAAGGAGATATATAGCCTCTTCATTTATAAAAAGGGACCATATACTCTTAATATAATGTAAAGTACTGTATGCATTATAGATAATCTGAATTTGTCAAATGGGTATCAAATAAAGATACTAGCCAAAATTGTCCCATGTTAGAAATAGCTTTAGGAGTAGGAGTGAGAAGCAGCAATGGCTTTTCAATCTCTTGTTTTCCTCCTTTCCCCATCCTTCCCCTGGTCTTTCAATCTTGAACCCCTCTCTTTACTCGTAGTTTGGCAGAGCAGAAATTTGGCGAATCTACCAATTGCAGAAGGTTCAGACCCTCATTCTAATAAAGAAGGTGCCCAATTTCTTTAATCAAATAAGATGATTTAAAAGTGTAATTCCTCTTTGATAGGCAGTTCAGTTGAAGTGATGCAGTAGAATACATTTCCAAATCCAGACTAAAGATGATCTTGGGCAACTCATTTATTTCCTTTGCTTTGGATTTCCTTACCTTTCTTAATGTTTACAAATATATCATTATTTATTTACTTATAATTTTAATTGAGATAAAATTTAAATACTCTCCAGTGCATAAATAGTAAAGCAACAGCTCAATACATCCTTACAAACAGTTAGGCAACCACCAACCAGATCAAGTTAAATTACTGGGTCATAGGACATATGTATGTTAGCTTTGCTAGATACTGATAAATAGTTCTGCAATGTGGTTGTAGCAGTTTACAGTCCCATCAGCAAGGTATAAGAATTTTAGGGCCAGTCATGGTGGCTCAAGCCTGTAATCCCAGCACTTTGAGAGGCCGAGTTGGGCAGATCACGAGGTCAGGAGATCGAGACCATCCTGGCTAACACGGTGAAACCCCGTCTCTACTAAAAATACAAAAAAAAAAAAAAAAAAAAAAAAAATTAGCTGGCACCTGTGGTCCCAGCTACTTGGGAGGCTAAGGCGGGAGAATGGCGTGAACCTGGAAGGCAGAGCTTGCAGTAAGCAGAAACTGCACTCCAGCCTGGGCTACAGAGCGAGACTCCATTTCAAAAAAAAAACAAAACAGAATTTTAGCTGTTCCATATCTTATCCTTACATACACTAAGAACTGCAATTCCTTTACATTCTGGCCATTCTGGTGGGGATTTCCCACTTTTAAGTGAGACTAACTGAGCTACTATTACTCTGTATCACTCTGAGAGTCTCTTAGAAAGCTTGGGATTGTTTTATCCTGCTAGATACACAGAGTAGTGATGTGGTTTCATTTTATTGACTACATGTTAAAGTATTCTTAGTTCTTTGGAAGAGAGCTTACAGAAACAACCAAAAGAGGGGGGTGGGGGTCTTTAACACTACAAAGGCCCTCAGAAAAAAAACACTGGAAGTGATTCCTGGAAACTGGAAGTTGTGTCTATGGCCAAAATTGAAGTGGTATGAGGAGGGAAATGGCCTCTTCAGGGACCAGAGAAGTGGTCAGGTCCAGAGAAAAGAATGGACCGTGTATTTTATTATTGTAAATAACTGTCTGCTCTTACTTAAATATGTATAACTTCTTCCCAAGGCATTTAAATAATTTAATGATCAAAGAACTTGAGTTGTGTCGAGTCAGCAAAACATATGTTTATAGCCATAAGTTTCTGCTGAGATTTTCCTAATAAAAGGGGAAGGAGAAGGAAGCCATAAATAATCATAACTAAGTAGTTACCCTTCTTCATTCTACTCTCAGACTCATGAGCAGCAAATAGGTTCGTTTGATGTATTAGAGTGTAAATCAAATTTGAAGACAAGAAGTATAGATTCAGTATCTTCTTTAATCCTTTCTTTCCCTTAGCTACTCTCCCCCTATCAAACTGCCTTGATTTGTCTATGAGGCTCCATTTCCAAAAGTATAAAAATAGTTTAAAATGAACAAACATTTATTAATTGTTTTCCTTATGCTAGGCAAGGGGCTAGGAGCTCTTGCATCTATTATCATATTGATACTTCACAGTAAGTATCTTGCTTAAGTTCTTCTCATCTCTGTGAAGCTCAGATGTTATATTTTATTAACTCTGCTTTAAAGATAGAACTATTAAGGGAAAGAGGCCAAGTGGCCTGCTTTTATACATCGCATGATAATTTTTTTTTCAGACCTGGGGCCTCACTCTGTCACACAGGCTGGAGTGCAGTGGCACAATCATGGCTCACTGCAGCTTCAACTTCCTGGGCTCAAGCAATCCTTCCATCTTAGTCTCCTGAGTAGCTGGGACTACAGGCACATGCCACAGCCACTGGCTTTTTGTTGTTGCTGTTGTTGCTGTGTTGCTCAGGCTGGTCTTGAACTCCTGGTCTCAAGCAATGCTCCTGCCTTGGCCTCCCAAAATGCTGGGATTACCGGATGAGCCACTGCAGCCGACTATGATAATTTCAAGTTCAAATTGATTATTCTTTTCTTCAACTTTTAGATTCAACTGCCAAGTCCTGCCGGTTTTCTCTTGGCTCAAATCTTCCATTTTCATGACTACTGCCCTAGTTCAGGGAACAAACTAGCCAGGAGACTGGTTTCCCAAATAAATCTACACAACACCACCAGATTAATCTTGAGGAAGCACTGCTTTCATTATATCCCTCTTTAATGTCAAAATGTTCAATTTCCCCAGTGCCTGCAGGAAAAATTCCAGACTTAGTGCCTTATTAATGAAGGTGCTCCTCAGTTTTGTGCTAACATACTAAAGACTTCCACAAACAAATCCTCCACTTCAAATCATGTGGACTACTCACTGACCATCAAACATTCTCATCTCACACATTTACTCACAGTCATACCAACTGGAATGTCCTTCTTTTTCTTTGCCCACCCAAATGTTGCCAGTCCCTCAATGATCAAGTTGCATCCATCCACTGACCTGAAGGGGTTCTTTATCAGTCTTGCAGGTGGCATTTTCTCACTCCTCTTAGGTCTTGTGGCATTTCATAATTGTATGAAGCAGAACAAATATTTACAGAGTGGCAACAGAATGCAAGGTGATATGGTAGATTTGAAAATAAATGATATACTCCTTGAACAGAAAGTGCTCAAAATGTGAGATAACAGTAAAAATGGAAAGTTTGAATAGGAAATATGAGATATGTCACTAACATTTTTGAGCACGTGCTATGTAGAAGGCCATGCTCTAAACATTTCCCTGGACTTGCACATATATTTCTATAAGTAGTTGTTAATACTATCCTCTGTTTACAGATGAGGAGTCTGAGGCTATAGCATTCAGCCAAGGTCATCCAGCTAAGAGGACCAGTAGGATTGGAATAGCTGATATTCTCATCCTTCGGGCTATCAAACTAAAAAAAGAAAAGGAGACAAAATTAACATAGAGAGTTTATTTGGGCAAAGATTGAGGACTGCAGCCCAGGACACACTTCCAAGTTGCCTTGGGGAATGCTCCATTTGGGCCTTTTTGTTACAAGATTTTTAAAGGCAAAAGGGGACAAGGACTTGTCTGATACAAAGTTGTTTGACAGGAATTCTCACTAGTTTACCAGAACAAGATTGGTTAGTGGTTGGTTATGCATTGCTAAACTATGGCTATGAATTATGGTGTCTAGCATATGGCATTTCATAGCTACTTGGCTTCAGTTAGTCTAGAGCCCATATAGCAAGTGCCCTCAAGATGTAATTATTTAGCTCAAGTGGGAGTGAGATTTCACTGCTGTTGATTTTAACACCTCTCTGGGCCTGATAATCGAAGAGGGCTTGCATTCGTCAGACAAAAAGTCTCTTTTCCTTTTCAAGGCCAACCTGCACTTAAGATGAGATCCCAAGTTCCAATTCTTCCAGGAGAAAGAAAGATTGGAAGGATGGAATACATTGAAAGACTAATAGGGAGGTGGATACAGAGAAGCAGAGGAAGGCGAGAATTAACAATGGAGAAATGAAGAGAGAGAGTGAAGCATGAACCAGTAAAATGGAGCTCAGAATCCTGGAGCTAGTTCTGCCAACATTGATTGTGCTCCCAGGTACCTATTTTATAAACAGATCTGTTGTACAAACTCAAAGTTGTCTTCACAGGACACTTTTGATGGATAGGTTGTGTCAATGGCTCCCCATTGAACATAAAATAAACCATATTTCTTATCTTAGCCTCAAAGGCCAATATAGACTGATCCCTGCTGAACTTTTCAGATGTATCTTGTGCTCCTCTCTCTCTTGCTCACTATACTGTAGCTGTACTCTCTTCTTCCAGTCCCATGAAGAAGACAAGCCCTCTTTCATCTCAGAGCCAATCTGTACACTATTCCCTCTAGCTGGAATATTCTTCCCCTCCATTCTTCACTTAATTATGCGGAAATCAGAAATTAAATACCTTGATTTCTTTTACTGACCTTAAAGAAATGTAATTTTTACAATTATATTTAATGAAAAGCCTTGAGGGGAGATAATCTTATTAGCATAAGCACTTTGAGAATTAATTCAAAGTGTCATGCTGGTTGTTAACTTCTTAGCAAGACAACGAAGCGAATTTCAGAGAACTCAGAATTTATCGTTCAGTGACTATGTAAAAAGGCATTGTCAGAAAAAGAGCCAATTGTGGTGAAATGTTTTAAAGGTAAAGATATGTGATCTGTCCCTTGTTAATGGGATAAGTCTTTCAGAGAGATGTTCCGTGACATGGTTAGTAAATACAAAATGTCTAATGTAACCACTCCTGCTCATAAAACACGTTTGTTGTAGGAGCCCCTCTAGTCGTTCACTTAAGTAATCAAATGTATTTGTAATAAGAAATAGAATGGGCTCACTTAAGCTGTAAGTGAACTTCTCAGCCCTACAGCTGAAGCACTGGCATCACCTCAGACAAATCTAATCCAAATCCAATGAAAAGCCTGTTTTTCCCAATTATTCTCATCAGTCAGGACTCAGTTTAAGGTCACCTTCTTTGAGAGGCTTGCTCTGGGAACTATATTTAAAGCAGTACTACTCAAAATTTGGAAAATCATTTGGTAAAAATACAGAGGCCCAGGCTTTCCTTACTTTGATTAAGCCAGGACAACTGCATTCTTTATTAGCTCTCCAGTTAATTCTGATACCCATAAAAGTTTGAGAACTACCAATCCAAATGTTTATCTTTCCTTTCATCCCTTTATTTTCTATTATAGCATCCAATTTGTTTCCCACACAGCTCTTATCACAGTATCTATTTACATGTGGTTGTCAGTCTCCCCTACTAACCTATAATCATCATGAGGGCAGTGATCATGTCTTTCTTGTCAATTACTGTATCCCCAGAACCTAACACAATGCCTGGCACACACTTGGGGCTCTAAAAATAGACAGCTTTGTATGCATAGAATTTTTTTAAAAAAACTTCAATGTGAATTGCCTCCTAGTACAGCCAAGACTTGTTTTATAATAGTAAATCATAAACTTTTTTATTTTCCACCAGAATCTTTTTGAGGGAATGCTAATAATATTACAGATAAAATCAGAATGAGAGTTGGGCCTGGTGGCTCACGCTTGTAATCCCAGCACTTTGGGAGACTGAGGTAGCTGGATTACTTGAGGTCAGGAGTTCAAGACCAGCCTGGCCAGCAGGGCAAAATCCCGTCTCTACTAAAAATGCAAAAATTAGCCAAGCGCGGCGGCAGGCACTTGTAATCCCCGCTACTCAGGAGGCTGAGGCAGGAGAATCGCTTGAACCAGGGAGGCAGACGTTGCAGTGAGCCAAGATCACACCACTGTACTCCCGTCTGGGCGATGGAGCAAGACTCCGCCTCAAAAAAAAAAAAAAAAAAAAAAAAAAAAAATTCAGAATGGGGTCAGTGGTTCTTGTTTAATCAAAAATGGTTGTTCCAGAGTTCTGCCTTCTTGGCCTCTCTTGGATCCCTGAAGGCAGTATAGGGCCATGCTTTACAAAGTGTGGTCCCTGGAACAGCAGCATCAGCAGATGATGCAAAAGAAATGTTGAGAAAAACTGCCGACACCTTAGCACAAATCAAAGCAGTAGAACCAAAAATCATTGTATTCTTCACTATCACACAGAGGCACTTAACAAAAAAGCCAAGTTCACTTAAGAATGTCCTCGATGGCTGGGGCAGTGGCTCAGGCCTGTAATCCCAGCACTTTGGAAGGCCAAATCAGTCCGATCATTTGAGGCCAGGAGTTCGAGACCAGCCTGGCCAACATGGTGAAACCTCGTCTCTACTAAAAATACAAAAATCAGCTGGGCATGGTGGCGGGTGCCTGTAATTCCAGCTACTCAGGAGGCTGTGGCCTGAGAATCGCTTGAACCTGGGAGGCAGAGGTTGCAGTGAGCCAAGATCACGCCACTGCACTCAAGTCTGGGTGACAGAGTGAGACTGTCTCAAAAAAAAAAAAAAGTCCATGATGAAACAGTAAAAATTATTAATATTAAATTTCAGCCCTTGAGGACACATCTTTTTTTTTTTTGAGACGGAGTCTTGCTCTGTCACCCAGGCTGGAGTGCAGTGGCCGGATCTCAGCTCACTGCAAGCTCCGCCTCCCGGGTTTACGCCATTCTCCTGCCTCAGCCTCCCGAGTAGCTGGGACTACAGGCGCCCCCACCGCGCCCGGCTAGTTTTTTGTATTTTTTTTTTTTAGTAGAGACGGGGTTTCACCGTGTTAGCCAGGATGGTCTCGATCTCCTGACCTCGTGATCCGCCCGCCTCGGCCTCCCAAAGTGCTGGGATTACAGGCTTGAGCCACCGCGCCCGGCCGAGGACACATCTTTTTAATATTCTGTGTGATGAAGTGGGAGGTGAGCATTAAGTCCTTCTGTGGCATAATGAAGTATGATGGTTGTCTTGAAGAAAACCACTTTTGCAATTCTTTGAATTGTGCATTTAACTAGCCACCTTTTACATGGGACACCAGTTTTACTTGGGAAGAAAGCAACTGACAAAATGGTTGCTGAGACTTGGATATTTGGCAGATATCTTGAAAATTAATAAAATATACCTGTCACTTTAAGGAAAGCAGTTGGCATTATTTGTTTTCTTTTTTTTTTTTTTTTTTTTTGAGACGGAGTCTCGCTCTGTCGCCCAGGCTGGAGTGCAGTGGCGCGATCTCAGCTCACTGCAAGCTCCGCCTCCTGGGTTCACGCCATTCTCCTACCTCAGCCTCCGGAGTAGCTGGGACTACAGGCGCGCACCACCACGCCCGGCTAATTTTTTGTATTTTTAGTAGAGATGGGGTTTCACCGTGTTAGCCAGGATGGTCTCGATCTCCTGACCTCGTGACCCACCTGCCTCAGTCTCCCAAAGTGCTGGGATTACAGGCGTGAGCCACCGTGCCCGGACAGCAGTTGGCATTATTTCTTGTCAAAGATACAGTTTTTGCTTTCAAGAGAAAACTAGAATTGTGTAAAATGTGTATCTACTTCTCAATGCTTAAAGATTTTTCTAATGAGATCAGCAGTGATATTAACAAATATGATTTTCTGATTTTATAGAATGAAATGTGCCATTATTTGGAAGATCTGTGTAACTCAGTGAACTAATATTTTCCAAACGATCAGTGTGGAATCATGTGTGAGTAAAAGGTTCATTCAAAGGGCAAGATAGACATGAAATTGAATGTAACAGTGTAGAAAAGTTAATTTATATGGTTTCACATTCCACATTGCAACTAATTTTTTTTTTTTTTTTTTGAGACTGAGTCTCGCTCTGTCGCCCAGGCTGGAGTGCTGTGGCCGGATCTCAGCTCACTGCAAGCTCCGCCTCCCGGGTTCCCGCCATTCTCCTGCCTCAGCCTCCCGAGTAGCTGGGACTACAGGCGCCCGCCACCTCGCCCGGCTAGTTTTTTGTATTTTTTAGTAGAGTCGGAGTTTCACCGTGTCAGCCAGGATGGTCTCGATCTCCTGACCTCGTGATCCACCCATCTCGGCCTCCCAAAGTGCTGGGATTACAGGCTTGCAACTAATCTTTAAGGAGTTATAATCAGTTGTGGAGTTTCAGTGTAACAACAAAAGATATCCACAATTAGCTGCAAAGACTATTAAAATAGTCCTTTTTTCCAAAAACATATAATGTAAGGTGAGATATAAAACAAGTTTAGCCACTCCATTGATTAACTTTATTTTGTTGTGGAAAATGTAGTTGTTTCTCATAAAATATGTTGCTTATGTTAACTTGTGATATGTTTATTATTGATATAATAAATGAATCAATAAATATTTCTAAAATTTCTGTTTTACTTTCTAGTGTGGCATATACCGATATATCCCACATAAATAAAAGCTTTTTAAGATCTTCATAATTTATAAGAACATAAAGAGTTTCTGAGTCCAAAACTTTTGAGAACTGCTGCCTTAAAAACAGTGTGAAAACTTCTTCTTTTGAGCAGTACTATTCTCAGAGATGGATGATAAACCTTGATCAGTTCTTCCTAATCTTTTCCTCTTTTGCCAGCTAGACCTAAAGTCCAGCAATTACTAAATGCCCCTGATTTATTTCCCATAAATATATATTCCTGTGATGCCTTTCTAAGTAGAGTTTAGTCACCTTGATTAGATTTTCAGACTTGTTGGCCTCCATGATTCCATTTGGCAATGAGCCAAGTCACTCCCCTCAGTTGCATATTTACAAACCAGCTCCTAGACAGAAATTACTAAATAAAGTGTCAGCTGCTGGACTCTGCCAATTTCAGAAGACAAGCTCATTCCTTGTACTTTTTTTATACCAAATATTCCACTCAATATCTTTCTGATGATGGGATAGAAATTTTTACAAAGGGCTAAAGAAACAATAGACAGTGTTAAAAACAATTGAACAAATAAAAGGGGGCTAATATTTGTTTAGCATTTGCTCTAAGCCAAATACTATTATATATGTTACTGCATTTAATTCTCCCAACAACTCTGTGAGATGAATATTATTATTCCCATTTTACAGATGAGAAGAGCAGGGTTGGATAACTGTTATACAGTAGAGGAGGGATGAAACCCAGGCCTCAGTGACTCCTAAGACAGAGCAATAGTCAGACAATCTGGGTTGTGTCATATACTTTATAGTGGTATTTTATGGATATGGGGGGTGAAAACCCTTCATATAAGCCTTCAGAATTGCCTCAGACCAGTGATCTCAGTGTGGTCCCTGGACCAGCAGCATCAGCATCCCTAAGAACTTGCCAAAGTACAGATTCCTAGGCCTCACTTCAAATCTGCTAAATCAGATACTTTGTAGGTGGGGCCCAGTAATCTGTGTATTATCAAGCCCTCCAGGGGATTCTGATGCACACTTAAGTTGGAGAACCACTAAAACAAGCTTGTGTTTGTCCAACCCGTGGCCCATGGACCACATGCGGCCCAGGACAGCTTTGAATGTGGCCCAACACAAATTTGTAAACTTTCTTAAAACATTATGAGTGTTTTTGCAATTGTTTTATTGTTAGTTCCTCAGTTACCATTAGTATTAGTGTATTTTATGTGTGGCTCAAGATAATTCTTCTAATGTGGCCCAGGGAAGCGAAAAGATTGGACATTCTTGCACTAAAGTATGCCAACACAGCCTCAGGAAGCCAGGGCAAGGGGCAGACCAACTAAACAGCTACTGGGGTTGCCAATCTATAAGGGTGCTAAAATTCCACAGAAGTTAATCAGAAATATTTTGGCAGTTAACTTAAATCTCCTCTTCTCTAGGGAAAGTAAATTGGTCTCATTCCTATTCCATGCAGGTAATAAATTTCCTATTTTGAATTTGAATATGTGACAGAAAAATAGTGTTTGTTATTTTTAATATTCTGCTGTCTTCTACAAAAGGTTGATCCTGGTAACTGGAAGAGTTTTTGCTTGCTAAACATGAGTTCTTCCACATTTGTCTAATAGCCTCTTAGCTCTCCACTCCTCCTTGACGTCTGAAGGATGAGCAGTACAGACCGACAAAACATCTTATTCATGGGTCATCTTAGATCGTATTCCCTAGAACGTAGCCTGAGATGGGGATTCTTGTGCCAGTGATTTATTGAGGACACTCTCAGCAGAAGGCAATCAAGTTGAGGTGTCAGAGAGGGGTTGGGGGAGCAGTGTGGAGAGAAGCTAAGCAAGGACGTGGTCTCAAGTGGTTACTAGCTTCAGCCTGATCCCACCCACGTGACGTTATGAGGCTGAAATTTCACCCACACACTTGGTCCTGCCTGGAGAGAAGGGAGCCAAGTTTTTATATCCCTATATCAGTCCCTCATTAACTGTGGGCTACTAGTGGCCAGGCCAGGGTGAGAGTCTGACATCCTGGGCTAACAGTACTTCCTGGTGCCTGAGAGCAGCACTTTAAAGAAGGAGGCGGCTGTGAGGCATTAGCGCGCAACCCTGTCAGCAGCTGCGGGATGGACGAACCCAGGTGAAAGGCATCTGGATGGGGCACCACCAGCATCTACTACATGGATGTAATTTTAGGTGTCTGTTTGTATCTCTGGATATCAGTGTCCACTTCTGCCTAAGGTGTGAGTTTTCCTCTCTATCCCTTGGCCTTATAGAGCCATAGCTCTGGACCAGCCAGCTTCCCGTTCCCCATTCAGCCTATGGGTAAATCAAATCAAGCAGCTATATGTGTAGGATCCCAGATCATTTGCAGAGGGGCATTGAACACATGAATTATCCCTCCCTATTGAATATATTTCTATACTAGGAACATTGTTGTTATTTCCTAGTTTTTTCTTTTGTGAAATGAAGGGATAGACTGGATTTTTAAAAACCCTGTTCCAGTTTTAAAATTCATTTGCCTAATAATTTTGCTCCAGAACGCAGTTGTGCTTGCATTTTCTCTGGGGATGAGTTTCACAAAAGTGTGTATTAGAGACTAAGTCTACTGTCATGGACATAAGTGAGGCACTGATAAGACTGTGAAATGTTTTAGCACCTGCCAGGGAATTCAATTCCATTTGATCTGACCATGATTCTTTTATCAATAATTGATATTAATTTTTCTGAATAATTGTTAGGGAAGAATTTCTTTAAAATATTAAAGAACTACAGGGTTGATTATCAAATACTTGTTTCAATGATTCGTGTCATATGTTTGCCACACAAAATGGACAGACGCTATCATTTTCACTATGGGGTCTTAAGGAACCTAGCAGAAACTGAGGCAAGACACCAAAACTATCACTGCATTGTATGTGTCTCATTGCCCTCAAGTATAAGATGATACTGAAAAAATTCCTGATATAAGTTGTTGATGGCAGGGTCTCCCCTACTAGACAATGATCCTTTGTATGGTTTAAAACAAAGCACCTATTCGGGTATATGAAATACTAAAAAGTGCCCCCTCTCCATGGACAACATACAAAAAAGGCGTTCCTTCCTCCTGGCTACAAGGCCTGTAAGAAGACACAAGACTTGGTAACTGAAGTGCAGACTGGGTCTCAACCTTTATTCATTTCTTTCACCTGAGACTTTTACACAAACCACAACTTGCAAGGCAGTATGTGGCATTCTTGGTTATAGGAGTCTGATCATTGTGACTTGAGTGGTTTTCTGTTATTTAATATGACCCTTTATATTTGTCAAAGGATATCAATCCTACAAGATTGCCAAGTGGCACCATGTCTCAGATTTGCCTCAATCATCTCTACATAAGACATCAGTGAGAGCTTCCAAGATGAAAAGGCTCAAAAGGAATGTGTTCTGAATACTTTCTTCATATGTAGTGCTCACTCATCTTTATCACATGAGAAGACTTGCTATGGAATTTTGGCACTGGACCGAGGGGGCTCTGACATTTCAACTGAGGTTCTAAGGTCACTTGTATAGGAGATCTACAGTGACATTGCCATGCTGATTCTCTATGCAGATCTTTCTACCCAGGGACGCTACCAAAGTCAAGTAATTTAGCACAATCTCCAGATAGAAATATCTGATACTGAAGCTGGTTATGGTGACCCACGCCTGTAATCCCAAGCACTTTGGGAGGTCGAGGTGAGTGGATCACTTGAGCTCAGGAGTTTGAGACCAGCCTGGCTAACATGGTGAAACCCTGTCTCTACTAAAAATACAAAAATTAGCTGGTCGTGGTGGTACGTGCCTGTAGTCCCAGCTACTCGGGAGGCTGAGGCAGGAGAATTATTTGAACAGGTGGAGGCTGCAGTGAGCTGACAGCATACCACTGCACTCCAGCCTGGGTGACAAAGTGAGACCCTGTTTCAAAAAAAAAAAGAAAAAGAAAAGAAAAAAGAAAAAAAAAAGAGAAATATCTGACATTGAATTATTTTTCTTTATTTTCTTTCTTTATTTTTTTTTTGATGGAGTCTCGCTCTGTCACCTAGGCTGGAGGGCAGTGGCGTGTTCTCAGCTCACTGCAGCTTTCACCTCCAGGGTTCAAGCGATTCTCCCACCTCAGCCTCCCGAGTAGCTGGGATTACAGGTACCCACCACCACGCCCAGCTAATTTTTGTACTTTTTTAGTAGAGATGGGGGGGGGGGTTCACCATGTTGGCCAGGCTGGTCTTGAACTCCTGACCTCTGGTGATCTGCCCACCTCGGGCTCCCAAAGTGCCAGGATTACAGGCGTGAGCCACCATGCCCAGCCCTGACACTGAATTATTTTTCTAAAGTACCTGGAAACTTATCACTGAAAACAAAAACAAAAACAAAAACTGATGACATTGAAATCATTGCAGTGTAATCACTCGTGGTTTCTACTCCCAATGTTATTGTGGAGAAATCCTGGAAGAAAAGAGCTCTTTGGCTAGTTATGTTAGGTAATAGGATTTATTATGTACACCAAAGATGTAAGGGTCATTTCTATAGTTCTCATTAGACTTTGGAGTTGTAATAGTTATGCAGGAAAAGGGGTAAGAAGAAAGAGGAGATGAAAACAGCTTTGCAAAAATTAAGGGTGAATTTTCCTCCCCTATTTTCTTTTTTCCTGACAGTATAAATAATGTCTGATTAAGAGGAAAAGTTAAGAAAGCATATACATTCCTACAGAATTGGGCTGAGAATGAGGTTAAATTGTATGTACCCAATAAAGAAAGCTATAGGGCTTTTTGAGGAAAAAATGACTATATTTTGGCAAGAAAATGATTACAAGTTCTTTCCAATTGAGGGAAGAAGACTATGCTATCCATTTAATTCAAAGAATAACCAGGAATGAGACGGGACCTCGTTACTATGGGAGACCATTTGGTAAGTGGAAGGACACTTCTTTCTGTGTAGGCAATTTGAGGGTGAGCCTTCCACAATCCATATGACACCTTCTGGTTAAATCATTGTTATACTCTCTGCTGAAAGATATTCCACTGAACTCCACTCTCTTTCTAAGTGCTTCCAATAAATTACCACGGACATGAAAGTCACCTTTGACATTTACTGGAAAATTTGATTTTTTTTTTCTGTAACATTATAAGCCTCTTTCCCCCACAAAAAAAAAAAAAAAAGTTTTATTGCATCTTCATTGCAAATCTAATTTGTAATTCATCCCTTGCTTACTCATTTAAGTCAGAGATGTGTGCTGAAGAATATCAGTCAACCAGCCTGGAAACATTTTTCTAATAGTAAATGTAGAATGTAAAGGAAATTACATTATTTTGTATTCTGTAAAATGTATAATTTAAAAAAAAAACTTCACTTATGTTATTTAACATTTTAACTAAAAAATTCAAATTATGTCATAATCATTCAGCAATACAAATGTTGGTCACCCACAAGAGAAATCTAGTTGTAATTACATTATAATAATTCAATAATGTAAATTTTTATTATCCCAAAGAAAAATTCGAGGAAAAAGATTGGCCAAAATGTTGCAAGTAGTAGATTTATGGAAATATTCAGCATATGGTGTGAGTAGATGCATGATAAACACAGACATGAAAAAAACTAAATTGCTCTTGCTGGAGAATTTGAACCTAAGAAAATGCTACTCTAGGTATCCATGGTTTTACCACTTGCTAACAAAAGCTTCTTATGGCTTGTAACAGTAAGTACTCATTACAGAGAAGAGATGCATGCTCTTGAAGAACTCCCCACTACCACATTCTCACAAGTTATTGGAAAAAACTTCAGAGTTTGGGAACAGTAATAGCTATATTTTAAGAATTGTGTTATTTGCCTCCATAAATGAATGCCTGTCTACCTCATTGGCCTGAAAATTGTACCACATCTGTAAGATGAATCATTTGGCTTTCTAGTTGGTCCTGGGGGACAGGAACGCAGCCCACAGATTTACCAGTAGCTCACTGCCTGGTAAATGTTTACTTATAAATTAGTGTGGGTGATAATTTATTCAGGTAATAAGCATAGATTACATTTAATGGCTTAGACATTATACATTATGAACACAGTATTTTATGTTGAAGTAAATGTATATGATAATATGATATCTTAATGTAACTCAGAAATTGTGAATTAGAGAGTTTAAGCAAAGTTAAGCGTGTATTACAGTGCATCAGCACTTAAAGGCTTCAGGAAAGTTTCACAATGGCAAAGCGGTATCATACAGTTCACCCATACCATGTGTTAGGGATCTGTTTATTTTTTAGATTCTCTTCTCCTTTCCCCACAAACCAACTCATTCTGTTACTGAAGAACATTGCTTCTTTCTTGACAAGCAACACAACATCAAAATTTAGGCTTCTGGAGCTGAGGTGAGTAATCTGTCAGCAGGGACACCATGACAGCCTGATGACACGACAAAGAAAGAAAGAAATGGATAAACATTAGCGACAGTCTGCTTAGGGACCTAGAGAAGGTGAATTAGGTTTCAGCTTTGCAGGGCTACAGTTAAAATGCGTTTTCTCAAGAAAATGGTAAGAGAACAATTCTGAACTAATATTTATTTATTTATTGGAGGAGGGGATAAATGAAGGTCAACAGAGATCAGACTGACCCAAATAGATACACAAACACTGCATAATTAGGACTCACTCCAGGACTAGTGGGTCACAGAGTTGAAATGAGATGCTACAGTGGTAGCCGTGATTGAATTTTCCAGTCATATGTAAACCTAGTTATTGGCTAGTTTTAGAGAAATATAATCCCTCCTATCCCAGATCCTTGTGTTTATACTATGGTTTGATCACTCACAACCTAGAGAAGTTTAGGATGAATCAGATGTAGAGTGATCTGAGCAATGTCTGTTGTCTGAAGCTGGGTATTCCTGAAAGAGTATTATCTCTATAGCCAAGAGTATACAGCTTCCCCTTGGTCTGTCAACCACAAATGGTAATTTTCACTTTTACTCTTCTCAACCTCCACAAGAATGACAATAATAATATCAGAAACAATGGTGAGTGTTAGCTGAGTGCCTACTAGGTATTAGATAGAATACTAAGTACCATTTCATGTATTAGCCAAGAAATATTTTTCAAGCACTGTGCCAGGAGCTTTGGTGAGCTAGAGGGAAATGCTCACTCATTACCTCGTTTAATACAACAAAATTCTAAGGTAGTTTTTATCATTATAATTTATAGTTGAGGAAATCAATCCTTGAGATGACAGATAGTGCAGAACTGGGTTGGAACCCAGGTTTTCTCTGACTCTATTCTTTTTAAAAATTATTATTTTTTGATTGATAAATTATAATTGTATATATTTATGGAGTACATTGTGATGTTTTGATATATGTATACAATGTGCAATGATTAAATCAAGCTAATGAACATATCCATCACCTTACTTACCTATCTTTTTTATGGAGAGACATTTGACATTTCTTTTCTAAGTTATTTTGAAATATATATTATTATTGACTATAATAATCATTCTGCTGTGTAATAGATCTCAAAATCTATTCTCCCTGTCTACTTGAAACTTTGTAACCTTTGATCAACAACTCCCCATTGCCTTCCTTCCCATCCCCTAGCCTCTGGTAATCATCATTCTACTCTCTACTTCTATGAGTTCAACTTTTTTAGAGTCCACATATAAGTGAGATCATGTAGTATTTGTCTTTCTGTGCCTGGGTTATTTTACTTAGCATAATGTCCACCAAAAAACTGTTAGAACTGATAAGGGAATTCAGTAAAATTACAGAAAATGAAATCAACATACAGAAATCAGTAGCATTTCTAATGTACTAATAATCAACTATCTGAAAAGAAAATTAAGAAAATAATCACATTTGTAATAGCAACAAAAAATTACTTATGTATAAATTTTATCAAGAAGTTAAAAGACCTGTTTACTGAAAACTATAAAACACTGATGAAAGAAAATAAAGAAGACACAAATAAATGGAATGATATCCCATGTTCATGGATTGAAAGAATTAATGTTGTAAAAATGTCCACACTACCCAAAGTGATCTACAGATTCAATGCAACCCCTATCAAAATTTCAATGTCATTTTTCACATAAATCAAAAATACAATCCTTAAGTTTGTAGAGAACCACAAAGACCCCACATAGACAAAGTGATCTTGAACAAAAGGAAGAAAGCTGGCAGCATCACACTCCTTGATTTTAAAACATATTATAAAGATATTTTAATAAAAACAACGTGGTACTGTTATAAAAACAGACACATTAACCAACAAAACAGTAAGGAAAGCCTAGAAATGAACCCATGCATTTATGGTCAATTGCTTTTTGACAGAGGTGCCAAGAGCACATAATGGGGAAAGGACAGTCTCCTCAGCAAATGGTATTTAGAAAACTAGATCTCCACATGCAGAAAAATAAAATTGGACTCTTGTCTCACACCATATTAAAAAATCAACTCAAAATGGATTAAAGACTTAAATATAAGCTCTGAAGCTGTAACACTACTAAAAGAAAACATAGGGAAAAAGTTCTGTCTTAGTCTGTTTTCACGCTACTGATAAAGACATACACAAGACTAGGAAATTTATAAAGAAAAAGAGGTTTAATGGACTCACGGTTCCAATGGCTGGGGAGGCCTCACAATCATTGCAAAAGGCAAAAGGCATATCTCACATGGTGGCAGGCAAGAGAGAGAATGAGAGCCAAGCAACAGGGCTTTTCCCTTATAAAACCATCAGATCTCATGAGACTTATCCAGTACCGCGAGAACAGTATGGGGGAAACTGCCCCTATGATTCAATTATCTCCCACCAATCCCTTCCACAAAAATTATGGGAGCTACAATTCAATATGAGATTTGGGTGGGGACACAGCCAAACCATATCAAGCTCCATGACATCAGTCTGGTAATTATTCACATATGACCCTGAAAACACAAGCAACAGAAACAGACATGGACAAGTCAAATTGCATCAAACTAAAAAGCTACTGTACAGCAAAAGAAACAATAAATAAAGTGAAGAGACAATCCACAGAATGGGAGAAAATATTTGCAAACCATACATCTGTTAAGGGATTCATATCCAAAATATATAAGGAAGTCAAACAACTAAAGAGAAAGAAAACAAAATAACCTGATTAAAAAATGGGCAAAGGACCTGAACAGACAGTTTTCCAAAGAAGATATACAAATCATCAAGTTCATGAAAAAATGCTGAGTATCACTAATCGTTAGGGAAATGCAAATTAAACCACAATGAGATATCACCACACACCTATTAGAGTGGCTTTTATTTTTACAAAAATGAAAGATAAGTGTTGACAAGAATGCAGAGAGGGAGGATCTCCTGTGCATTGTTGGTGGGAATCTAAATTAGTATAGCCTTCATAAAAAATGGTATAGAGGTTCCTCAAAAACTAAAACTAGAACTCCCATATGATCCAGCAGTCCCATTTCCTAGTATATATCCAAAGGAACTGAAACCAATCTGGTGCAGGGATATCTGCACTTCCATGTTCACTGCAGCATTATTTACAATAGCTAAGATATGGAATCAACCTAAGTGTCCGTTACAGACAGGATTACTGCTTTCATAAAGAAGTTTTCATTATAGTGGGGGGACAGGCAACAAACAGACAAAAAAATACAAAAATATCAAGTAGTGCCATTAGAAAATAAAATGTAAAAAGAAGATAAAGGAGCCTTGGGAACCACTTAAGAGTGAGTGGCATGGGAAGATCTTGCTCAACAGTAACATTTAAGGTGATGTCTGAATGACAAGAAGGAACTGGTTTACCCAGGGCAAACTTTGGCATAAGAATGTCTACCAGGTAAAAGACACTGTAAACTTTTTAATGGGTTCCTGGGAGCCCCTCTCATTTTTGCTTTGTTTTTAATTGTCTATGGATTGTATCAACTTTATTTCCAAATAAAAACTTACAAATTCAACTTGGATTAGGATTGTCAGATTCAGTTAAATAAACGCAGACCGACAAGCAGTTAAACAAGAATTTCAGATAACAACAAATACATTTTTTACTGTATGTTCTAAATAGTACATGAGACATACTTAGACTAAAAATTATTCATTGTTTATCTAAAATTCAAATTTAACTGGGTGTCCTGTATTTTATCTGGCAACTCTAACTTGGGGAGAAGTAAATGACTATAAAATACTGTGAGTTACATTTGCAATGGTGTTTTGGACTTAAGAGTCATATGTGGATAACAGTGCTTTGAAGTGTCAGCTTTTTTTCTTTTTTTCAAGGTCCCTTTAGGTTATTTTAGCTCCAGTGTAAAATTTATAGGCAGAGGAAAAATATCTGTCCACATTTTGTGAGTCCTACTGCCTTATTAATCACTGAAAAATACAAAAGCAAGCTTCATGGGGAGGAAATGGGTGATTTTTGTTTTTAAACAAAGGGATCCAAAGACCTGTGCACTATGAAGAGAATGATGCAATTAGTGAAGCGTTCTGAACAGCACTACTGGAAGTCTCTTAGCATGGAGGCCTTAAAAAGCTACTCCGAGCGCTGAAAGAGGACACTTACGCTTTAAAAAATGCTACACCATTAAAGAAAAAGCCCTTCATCCTATTTTAGTTATATACCTTAAACATCAGTCATTACAGACATCTCAGAACTAGAGGGTCACGTTGCGGCTTTCCTTTCTTATTTCATCCTGATTTTAAATCAAGTTGTATGTGTGAAAATTATTCCCTGGAGTAGTGCTGTCCAACAGAGCTCTCGGCAGTGATGGAAGTGTTCGATGTCTGTGCTGTCCAATACCAATAGTGTAGCCACCAGCCACATGTGGCTATTGAGCATTCAACAACTTGGTTGGTATAATTGAGGAACTGAGGAATGGAATCTTCTTTTTTTTTCTTTGTGTTGAGATGGAGTCTTGCTCTGTGGCCCAGGCTGGAGTGCCGTGGCACAATCTTGGCTCACTGCAACCTCTGCCTCCCAGGTTCAAGCAATTCTCCTGCCTCAGCCTCCTGAGTAGCTGGGATTACAGACGTGCACCACCATGCCTGGCTAATATTTTTGTACTTTTAGTAGAGATAGAGTTTTACCATGTTGGCCAGGCTGGTCTCAAACTCCTGACCTCAAGTAATGCCCCTGTCTCAGCCTCCCAAAGTGCTGGGATTACAGGCATGAGCCACCGTGCCCAGCCTGAATCTTCGATTCTGTAAAATTTTAATTAGTTTAGATTTAAATTTAAAAAGCCACATGTGCCTACTGGCTACTGTATTGGATAAGCTAGTCTGGAGGAAGACAAGTATTAGAACATCTTAGAAAAATGTATCACAGCAGTGCTGAACCTAAAGGCCATTCTAAATAAGCTGTATAAGAATAATTAATTTGCGGCTGGCTGCGGTGGCTCACACCTGTAATCCCAGCAATTTGGGAGGCCGAGGCAGGTGGATCACCTGACGTCAGGGGTTCGAGACCAGACTGGCCAACATGGCTAAACCCTGTCTCTACTAAAAATACAAAAATTAGGGGGCGGAGCAAGATGGCCGAATAGGAACAGCTCCAGTCTCCAACTCCCAGCGCGAGCGACACAGAAGACCGGTGATTTCTGCATTTTCAACTGAGGTACTGGGTTCATCTCACTGGGGAGTGCCGGACGATCGGTGCTGGTCAGCTGCTGCAGCCCGACCAGTGAGAGCTGAAGCAGGGCGAGGCATTGCCTCACCTGGGAAGCGCAAGGGGGAAGGGAATCCCTTTTCCTAGCCAGGGGAACTGAGACACACAACACCTGGAAAATCGGGTAACTCCCACCCCAATACTGCGCTTTAAGCAAACAGGCACACCAGGAGATCATATCCCACACCTGGCCGGGAGGGTCCCACACCCACGGAGCCTCCCTCATTGCTAGCACAGCAGTCTGTGATCTACCGGCAAGGCAGCAGCGAGGCTGGGGGAGGGGCGCCCGCCATTGCTGAGGCTTAAGTAGGTAAACAAAGCTGCTGGGAAGCTCGAACTGGGTGGAGCTCACAGCAGCTCAAGGAAACCTGCCTGTCTCTGTAGACTCCACCTCTGGGGACAGGGCAATAACAAACACAGCCGAAACCTCTGCAGACGCAAAGGACTCTGTCTGACAGCTTTGAAGAGAGCAGTGGATCTCCCAACACGGAGGTTGAGATCTGAGAAGGGACAGACTCCCTGCTCAAGTGGGTCCCTGACCCCTGAGTAGCCTAACTGGGAGACATCCCCCACTAGGGGCAGTCTGACACCCCACACCTCACAGGGTGGAGTACACCCCTGAGAGGAAGCTTCCAAAGCAAGAATCAGACAGGTACACTCGCTGTTCAGAAATATTCTATCTTCTGCAGCCTCTGCTGCTGATACCCAGGCAAACAGGGTCTGGAGTGGACCTCAAGCAATCTCCAACAGACCTACAGCTGAGGGTCCTGACTGTTAGAAGGAAAACTATCAAACAGGAAGGACACCTACACCAAAACCCCATCAGTACCTCACCATCATCAAGACCAGAGGCAGATAAAACCACAAAGATGGGGAAAAAGCAGGGCAGAAAAGCTGGAAATTCCAAAAATAAGAGCGCATCTCCCCCGGCAAAGGAGCGCAGCTCATCGCCAGCAACGGATCAAAGCTGGACGGAGAATGACTTTGACGAGATGAGAGAAGGCGGCTTCAGTCCATCAAATTTCTCAGAGCTAAAGGAGGAATTACGTACCCAGTGCAAAGAAACTAAAAATCTTGAAAAAAAAGTGGAAGAATTGATGGCTAGAGTAATTAATGCAGAGAAGGTCCTAAACGAAATGAAAGAGATGAAAACCATGACACGAGAAATACGTGACAAATGCACAAGCTTCAGTAACCGACTCGATCAACTGGAAGAAAGAGTATCTGCGATTGAGGATCAAATGAATGAAATGAAGCGAGAAGAGAAACCAAAAGAAAAAAGAAGAAAAAGAAATGAACAAAGCCTGCAAGAAGTATGGGATTATGTAAAAAGACCAAATCTACGTCTGATTGGGGTGCCTGAAAGTGAAGGGGAAAATGGAACCAAGTTGGAAAACACTCTTCAGGATATCATCCAGGAGAACTTCCCCAACCTAGTACGCCAGGCCAACATTCAAATCCAGGAAATACAGAGAACGCCACAAAGATACTCCTCGAGAAGAGCAACTCCAAGACACATAATTGCCAGATTCACCAAAGTTGAAATGAAGGAAAAAATCTTAAGGGCAGCCAGAGAGAAAGGTCGGGTTACCCACAAAGGGAAGCCCATCAGACTAACAGCAGATCTCTCGGCAGAAACTCTCCAAGCCAGAAGAGAGTGGGGGCCAATATTCAACATTCTTAAAGAAAAGAATTTTCAACCCAGAATTTCATATCCAGCCAAACTAAGTTTCATCAGTGAAGGAGAGATAAAATCCTTTACAGATAAGCAAATGCTTAGAGATTTTGTCACCACTAGGCCTGCCTTACAAGAGACCCTGAAGGAAGCACTAAACATGGAAAGGAACAACCGGTACCAGCCATTGCAAAAACATGCCAAAATGTAAAGACCATTGAGGCTAGGAAGAAACTGCATCAACTAACGAGCAAAATAACCAGTTAATATCATAATGGCAGGCTCAAGTTCACACATAACAATCTTAACCTTAAATGTAAATGGACTAAATGCTCCAATTAAAAGACACAGACTGGCAAACTGGATAAAGAGTCAAGACCCATCAGTCTGCTGTATTCAGGAGACCCATCTCACACGCAGAGACATACATAGGCTCAAAATAAAGGGATGGAGGAAGATTTACCAAGCAAATGGAGAACAAAAAAAAGCGGGGGTTGCAATACTAGTCTCTGATAAAACAGACTTTAAACCATCAAAGATCAAAAGAGACAAAGAAGGCCATTACATAATGGTAAAGGGATCAATTCAACAGGAAGAGCTAACTATCCTAAATATATATGCACCCAATACAGGAGCACCCAGATTCATCAAGCAAGTCCTTAGAGACTTACAAAGAGACTTAGACTCCCATACAATAATAATGGGAGACTTCAACACTCCACTGTCAACATTAGACAGATCAACGAGACAGAAAGTTAACAAGGATATCCAGGAATTGAACTCATCTCTGCAGCAAGCAGACCTAATACACATCTATAGAACTCTCCACCCCAAATCAACAGAATATACATTCTTCTCAGCACCACATCGTACTTACTCCAAAATCGACCACGTAATTGGAAGTAAAGCACTCCTCAGCAAATGTACAAGAACAGAAATTATAACAAACTGTCTCTCAGACCACAGTGCAATCAAACTAGAACTCAGGACTCAGAAACTCAATCAAAACCGCTCAACTACATGGAAACTGAACAACCTGCTCCTGAATGACTACTGGGTACATAACGAAATGAAGGCAGAAATAAAGATGTTCTTT
Organism: Macaca fascicularis; assembly: GCF_037993035.2. Classification (NCBI taxonomy): domain Eukaryota; kingdom Metazoa; phylum Chordata; class Mammalia; order Primates; family Cercopithecidae; genus Macaca; species Macaca fascicularis. Next base: position 38,383,262 of record NC_088395.1, on the reverse strand, counting down.
GAAACCAATGAGAACAAAGATACAACATACCAGAATCTCTGGGACACATTTAAAGCAGTGTGTAGAGGGAAATTTATAGCACTAAATGCCCACAAGAGCAAGCAGGAAAGATCTAAAATTGACACTCTAACATCGCAATTAAAAGAACTAGAGAAGCAAGAGCAAACACATTCGAAAGCTAGCAGAAGGCAAGAAATAACTAAGATCAGAGCAGAACTGAAGGAGGTAGAAACACAAAAAACTCTCCAAAAAATCAATGAATGCAGGAGTTGGTTTTTTGAAAAGATCAACAAAATTGACAGACCACTAGCAAGACTAATAAAGAAGAAAAGAGAGAAGAATCAAATCGACGCAATTAAAAATGATAAAGGGGATATCACCAGTGACCCCACAGAAATACAAACTACCATCAGAGAATACTATAAACACCTCTATGCAAATAAACTGGAAAATCTAGAAGAAATGGATAATTTCCTGGACACTTACACTCTTCCAAGACTAAACCAGGAAGAAGTTGAATCCCTGAATAGACCAATAGCAGGCTCTGAAATTGAGGCAATAATTAATAGCCTACCAACCAAAAAAAGTCCAGGACCAGATCGATTCACAGCTGAATTCTACCAGAGGTACAAGGAGGAGTTGGTACCATTCCTTCTGAAACTATTCCAATCAATAGAAAAAGAGGGAATCCTCCCTAACTCATTTTATGAGGCCAACATCATCCTGATACCAAAGCCTGGCAGAGACACAACAAAAAAAGAGAATTTTAGACCAATATCCCTGATGAACATCGATGCAAAAATCCTCAATAAAATACTGGCAAACCGGATTCAGCAACACATCAAAAAGCTTATCCACCATGATCAAGTGGGCTTCATCCCTGGGATGCAAGGCTGGTTCAACATTCGCAAATCAATAAACATAATCCAGCATATAAACAGAACCAAAGACAAGAACCACATGATTATCTCAATAGATGCAGAAAAGGCTTTTGACAAAATTCAACAGCCCTTCATGCTAAAAACGCTCAATAAATTCGGTCTTGATGGAACGTACCTCAAAATAATAAGAGCTATTTATGACAAACCCACAGCCAATATCATACTGAATGGGCAAAAACTGGAAAAATTCCCTTTGAAAACTGGCACAAGACAGGGATGCCCTCTCTCACCACTCCTATTCAACATAGTGTTGGAAGTTCTGGCTAGGGCAATTAGGCAAGAGAAAGAAATCAAGGGTATTCAGTTAGGAAAAGAAGAAGTCAAATTGTCCCTGTTTGCAGATGACATGATTGTATATTTAGAAAACCCCATTGTCTCAGCCCAAAATCTCCTTAAGCTGATAAGCAACTTCAGCAAAGTCTCAGGATACAAAATTAATGTGCAAAAATCACAAGCATTCTTATACATCAGTAGCAGACAAACAGAGAGCCAAATCAGGAATGAACTTCCATTCACAATTGCTTCAAAGAGAATCAAATACCTAGGAATCCAACTTACAAGGGATGTAAAGGACCTCTTCAAGGAGAACTACAAACCACTGCTCAGTGAAATCAAAGAGGACACAAACAAATGGAAGAACATACCATGCTCATGGATAGGAAGAATCAATATCGTGAAAATGGCCATACTGCCCAAGGTAATTTATAGATTCAATGCCATCCCCATCAAGCTACCAATGAGTTTCTTCACAGAATTGGAAAAAACTGCTTTAAAGTTCACATGGAACCAAAAAAGAGCCCGCATCTCCAAGACAATCCTAAGTCAAAAGAACAAAGCTGGAGGCATCACGCTACCTGACTTCAAACTATACTACAAGGCTACAGTAACCAAAACAGCATGGTACTGGTACCAAAACAGAGATATAGACCAATGGAACAGAACAGAGTCCTCAGAAATAATACCACACATCTACAGCCATCTGATCTTTGACAAACCTGAGAGAAACAAGAAATGGGGAAAGGATTCCCTATTTAATAAATGGTGCTGGGAAAATTGGCTAGCCATAAGTAGAAAGCTGAAACTGGATCCTTTCCTTACTCCTTATACGAAAATTAATTCAAGATGGATTAGAGACTTAAATGTTAGACCTAATACCATAAAAATCCTAGAGGAAAACCTAGGTAGTACCATTCAGGACATAGGCATGGGCAAAGACTTCATGTCTAAAACACCAAAAGCAACAGCAGCAAAAGCCAAAATTGACAAATGGGATCTCATTAAACTAAAGAGCTTCTGCACAGCAAAAGAAACTACCATCAGAGTGAACAGGCAACCTACAGAATGGGAGAACATTTTTGCAATCTACTCATCTGACAAAGGGCTAATATCCAGAACCTACAAAGAACTCAAACAAATTTACAAGAAAAAAACAAACAACCCCATCAAAAAGTGGGCAAAGGATATGAACAGACATTTCTCAAAAGAAGACATTCATACAGCCAACAGACACATGAAAAAATGCTCATCATCACTGGCCATCAGAGAAATGCAAATCAAAACCACAATGAGATACCATCTCACACCAGTTAGAATGGCGATCATTCAAAAGTTAGGAAACAACAGGTGCTGGAGAGGATGTGGAGAAATAGGAACACTTTTACACTGTTGGTGGGATTGTAAACTAGTTCAACCATTATGGAAAACAGTATGGCGATTCCTCAAGGATCTAGAACTAGATGTACCATACGACCCAGCCATCCCATTACTGGGTATATACCCAAAGGATTATAAATTATGCTGCTATAAAGACATGCACACGTATGTTTATTGCAGCACTATTCACAATAGCAAAGACTTGGAATCAACCCAAATGTCCATCAGTGACAGATTGGATTAAGAAAATGTGGCACATATACACCATGGAATACTATGCAGCCATCAAAAAGGATGAGTTCGTGTCCTTTGTGGGGACATGGATGCAGCTGGAAACCATCATTCTTAGCAAACTATCACAGGAGCAGAAAACCAAGCACCGCATGTTCTCACTCATAGGTGGGAACTGAACAATGAGATCACTTGGACTCAGGAAGGGGGACATCACATACCGGTGCCTATCATGGGGAGGGGGGAGGGGGGAGGGGGGAGGGATTGCATTGGGAGTTATACCTGATGTAAATGACGAGTTGATGGGTGCAGCACACCAACATGGCACAAGTATACATATGTAACAAACCTGCACGTTATGCACATGTACCCTACAACTTAAAGTACAATAATAATAAATAAATTTAAAAAAATAAAATAAATAAAATAAAATAAAAGTAGCAAAAAAAAAAAAAATACAAAAATTAGCCAGGCACAGTGGCGGGCACCTGTAATCCCAGCTACTCGGGAGGCTGAGGCAGGAAAATCACTTGAACCCGGGAGGCGGAGGTTGCAGTGAGCCGAGATTGTGCCATTGTACTCCAGCCTGGGTGACAGAGCGAGACTCCGTCTCAAAAAATAAATATAAAATAATAACAATTTATTTGCCTATAAAAGAGGAATTTAACATGGATAATCTCCAAGGTCTCATCCCACTTGAAAATGTTTATGCTTCTATGAACTGTACAGGCTATGTGGTGACTGCATACTATTCTCTTTTTTTCAATCTCCAATGCCTGGCAGAGGACCTGGCACAAAGTAGATGCTCATTGTATGGCTCCTGAAATGAACTGAATTCAAAGGGACCTCCAAATCATGTAGCTCAGAGACATAAAGAACACGGATGCAGCTGGAAACCATCATTCTCAGCAAACTATCGCAAGAACAGAAAACCAAACACCGCATGTTCTCACTCATAGGTGGGAACTGAACAATGAGATCACTTGGACTCGGGAAGGGGAACATCACACACTGGGGCCTATCATGGGGAGGGGGGAGGGGGAGGGGTTGCATTGGGAGTTATACCTGATGTAAATGACGAGTTGATGGGTGCTGACGAGTTGATGGGTGCAGCACGCCAACATGGCACAAGTATACACATGTAACAAACCTGCACGTCGTGCACATGTACCCTAGAACTTAAAGTATAATAATAAAAAATAAATAAATAAATTTAAAACAAATTAAAAAAAAAAAAGAGCACAACACATGGCCTCACCACCTCCTTTCTAGTGTCTGTGTTATGCCACTCTTTCTGTCTCACATCATAGGCAGGCTCAAAATCCTTCTCAACAGAATTTCTGTAGCCTGGTGATGAGATTAGGGATCTAAGAATTAAAACTCATTTGCCATCTCTATGGCTCAATCTGCTTATTTTACAGGAGAGGACACTGGGACCTAGAGAGTTTATACTTACCTAAGATGGCACAGCCGACTAGTATTAAGGCCAGTTACAGAAGTCAAATCTCATCACTTCCAGATGAGCATTCTTTCTACTTTAGACTCTCTACTTTCATTTTAACACGATTCTGTCTCTTGGTTTCTTTAAAATATTTTCCTTTAATAATAGTGGATAACTCAGGGGTATGGGGAATGGGGAGATGGCGGTAAGATCTAGATGGATGGAAAAATGGGTGGATGTAAGATTTCACCGTAAATATTTCAACCATGTGAATACATTCCGTATTTAATTTTTCAAGTAAATTGGTTTTAAAGATGTTGTTTAATACGCTCTTTAAAAAAATCAGAAGTTCAGAGCGTCTCCACAATTGATGTTTTAGAAAGTTTCCTTTTTGTTTTCCCTACTGAATTTCTACAAAGGATCTACTTTGATGGATTTACTTGATTTATCTTTGTAACTTCAATTGTCTTCTGATGCAAAACAGAGCTCAAGGAAAATGTTTCACTGTGTCTGTTCCTGAGGTATGTGGTTGGGGAGCTCACATTTTCTTCTTTGTCATCTAGATCTGTTACTCAAAATGTGGTCTGCAGGACGGTGGCACCTGCATTAACTGGGTCCTTATTAGAAGTGCTGGGCTGGCACGGTGGTTCACACCTGTAATCCCAGCACTTTTCAAGGCTGAGGTGGGTGGATCATTTGAGGTCAGGAGTTCGAGAGCAGCCTGGGCAACATGATGAAAACCCCATCTCTACTAAAAATACAAAAATGAGCCGTGCATGGTGTCGCCTGCCTGTAATCCCAGCTACTCGTGAGGCTGAGGTAGGAGAATCGCTTGAACCTGGGAGGCAGAGGTTGCAGTGAGCCGAGATCGCGCCATGGCACTCCAGCAACAGAGCGAGACTCCATCTCAAAAAAAAAAAAAAAAGATGTGCCAAATCTCAAGCCCCATCTTAGACCTGCAGAATTCAAATCTGCACCTTAACAAGACCCCCTAGGTAATTTAAATGCACATTAAGGCTTCAGAAGTACTGGCCTAGATAACAAGGCAGTTGACATTTTGGCCAAAGTTAGTGTCCTGAGGTGGCAAGCTGGAAAGATGCGGTGAAAAAATCATCCCTGTTATTAGATATGACAAATTTAGGCCTAATATACAAGCTTCTATTGAAAAGGGAGTCATGGTTGGCTGCCAAGCAACCATAGTTGAGCTTGAACCCCTGCTTATTTTATTGGGTCTGTATCAGATCAATAGTGAAGATGATGATAATGAGGGTAATAATTATGATAACAATATTTACCATGTGTTATGTGTTATGTACTATGCTAAAAGCTTTACAAATATTACTTTCATGTTCACAATAACCCTATTCCAATTTATAGATTAGATAAATAATTAGCAGCTCGTCCTTTCCAACTTGCTTTTCTCTACTCCAGAGGCTGAAAGCTAAAAACTACATTTCCCAAACTCCCTTGCAGCTAGAGTACAGGCATCCCACTCAGCTGCGTCTACTACAGACTTGGATGCAGAAGTGAACAACATGCAGTAGAAGCCGTCTTCAGAGAGATTGGATCTTCTGCTATATATGCAGGTAGAGAAATCCATTTCAGCTGTGGTGGCTGTAATGGAGTATCTGACATCTAGTTTCAAGGGCCTTAGGCACCAGGCTGTGTCAGTGGTGTTCTGGCTACAGAAGAACCACAGTGTCCCCTTGGGCAGTTTTTCTGCCTGTGTTGTCCCTGGCTATGTGGTGTCCAAGAATTATTCACTGCACTTCCTTTCCCAAAAGATTCTGGGAGCAGCTTAATGTCTCTTAATACATTATTCTCCATGTATCTACCTAGAGTGGACTCCCGTTTGCAAGTAAGATCCTGGCTGATACAGTAATTGAGACCAGTTAAGTCACTAAAAGCTAAAAAATGGTGGCGCTAAGTTAGACATGTCAGTACTATTTTCCAGAGCAGGTGACATTTGGGATATTGTAAAGTAGACATATGGTTAATATTTCCTAGAATGACAGTGATGGAGATGAAACGAGTGGCTTTATCTGAAAGGAACCATTAATTTTTAAGATAAGTTTTGCCATGAAATTTGGAAATGTTCTATACCTAAAAACACATGTATCCCTATGGCCAAACTCAAAGAACCAAAACAAGTATCTAGCCCAGTCATAAAGTAAGGCACGGAATGACGAAAAAGAGAAGGGAAAAAGTAAGATGTTTTGAATGCCCAGTTTATACAGGAACTGAATTAGGGCCTTCTCTAAACATGAACAAAGAGATTCTAAAATAAGAATTATACAACTTACAATGGTTGGCAAACAATGGTGGCTGGTGCTCAGGCGGATCAAGGGTGGTAAGAATTTTGGTTAAAATGGATTTATTTGAAAGGAGATTAATCTCACTCCATGCAAATACACTATAAATGCTAATAAGCACTAATGATGTATTATAAAGTTTCTGGAAAAAAAATAGATGTTACATGAGCAAGTAATGTAGTTGGATAATCTCACTTGCTTATTCTTTCCCCAAAGGCATGAATGACCAAGTTGGAACCACACAAAGAACTTATCCTCCATTCCTTGTTTCTTGCTTACCATGATTGTCCACTTTCTGTTTTCTGCCTCTGGGAACACTAGTGATCGTGGAGAGTAAAAGACTTCATCGTCCACTTCTTCTGGCTTTCTGGGCAAGCAGTGTAAAAATGTCCAGTCAGAGGCAGCAACTTTAGCAGTCTAAAGAGATGGGGATAAGACCATATTTTGACTATTATATGTGGCTGTCATATTTGTTTTCTTCGGTATTTAAAAACACACATGGCCTGCAGTCAGAGATCAATGCAAAGGGAGAGACAAGGAGCAGAGCGGTGGATTTATCTCAAGATACTCAGGAGAAATATACGTGGTACTTTCATTTATTATTATTATTATTTTTTTTTGAGACAGATTCTCGCTCTGTCGCTCAGACTGGAGTGCAGTGGTGCGATCTCGGCTCACTGCAACCTCCGCCTCCAGAGCTCAAGCAATTCTCCTGCCTCAGCTTCCTGAGTAGCTGGGACTACAGGCATGCGCCACCATGCCCAGTTAATTTTTGTATTTTTAGTAGAGACAGGGTTTCACCATATTGGCCAGGCTGGTTTCAGACTCCTGACCTCAAATGATCTGCCTGCCTTGGCCTCTCAAAGTGCTGGGGTTACAGGCATGAGCCACCGTGCCCAGCAAGTCTTTTTTTTTTTTTTAATTTAACAGAGCATCACTTCAAGTTACACCAGTAACTCAGTTTTCTGGTATTCTGTCTAGTGGAACAGTGGACATTTCAGTAAATAACTCTACTAATATAATATGTGGCTGATAGTAAAAGTCACCAATTATAGTCCACTATATTTAAAAAGTTGCTTTGGTGTGCTAATATTATATTTGGAGCTTATCTCCAAATTATTATTTTTAGCACTTGAAGCATACTTCATCACTAGTTAAAACAATTTGGATCAAAGTACTGAGGTAGGGGTGAATTAAACAGGATTATAAGCACTATGCATTCGATTTTTCATTCTTAATGCAAATGTACTAGCAGTTTTAATTTTCTCCAACAGTTAATTCCTGAAAGTTACATTTCCCTATATATTTCTATTGTTCACATACAGATTCAAAACTACATTCCTTCATACTTTCTTACCTCAAAATTACTGCCTTTATACTAAAATTTTGTTTTACCTCCCACCCAAGCTCTAGGTTCAGAACACTTAGAGTTTCTAAAATACCAGCAAAATTACATGGAAAAAAATAACATTTATACATGCCATACATCAATAAAATGACTGTTCTTCAAGCCTACAGTTCCAGCACCAGAAACACATATAAGATTGGCCAAGTAAGTGTAAGTATGAGGTGATTTATGTAATTTAAAATATCTCCATGAAAATATATTCCACATGTATAAGGGATTAGCCATAATATATAAAGAGCTCCTATAATCAATAATAGAAAAGGTGAAAAAATAGAAAATGGGCAAAAAATGTAATAGCAATTTATAGAAAAAAGGGCAATGCCCAATAAACATAAAAAGATGCTTAACTTCATTACTAACCAAGGAATTGCTAATTTTAAAAAAGATGAGATGCCATTTTTCCTCCAGATTTAGAAAAATTAAAAATGTAAATGAAAACTAAACATGGAGAGCGTATGGGAAAATAACTATAATATGCAGCTTCAGGAGCATACATTTTCAATCTTCTTTGGGTGAGCAATTTAGCAGCACTCTCATATTTTATTTTATTTTATTTTATTTTATTTTTTTGAGACTGAGTCTGGCTCTGTCGCCCAGGCTGGAGTGCAGTGGCCGGATCTCAGCTCACTGCAAGCTCCGCCTCCCGGGTTCACGCCATTCTCCTGCCTCAGCCTCCCGAGTAGCTGGGACCACAGGCGCCCGCCACCTCGCCCGGCTAGTTTTTGGTATTTTTTAGTAGAGACGGGGTTTCACCGTGTTAGCCAGGATGGTCTCGATCTCCTGACCTTGTGATCCGCCCGTCTCAGCCTCCCAAAGTGCTGGGATTACAGGCTTGAGCCACCGTGCCCGGCTACTCTCATATTTTAAAAAGTATATACCACTTCACCCCAAAATTCTTCTTCTCAGGATCTTATTCTCCAGTAATATTTGCACAAAGAAATATGTATAAGCAAGTTCATTGCAGCATTTTTGTAATCGGCATTCTCAGAAATAGCCTAATTTATCAATAGGAAACATTTTAAGTTAATTATGGTTCCACTTATCCTTTGGAATTCTATGCAGCAACTAAGAAAAATGAATGAGCAAGAAAATCTAAGATTTGTTAAGTGGAAAAAGTAATAATAATAATAAATAATGTCTAAAATTTATGAAAAATCAATAGTTATGTGTGTATTGAGGCATATATATGTGAATGCACAGAAAAGGTCTGCAAAGAGACACATCAAATTGTTAAATAGTGGCTACCTCTAGGAATAGTCTCTGTTAAAGAGATGGGAGAAAGACATTTTTACTTTTTATTTTTCAAACTTCTGTTCTATTTTATATGTAACAATAAAGAACTTGTATTTATGTATTACTTTATCAATATAATATTAATTGTACTTGCTTAATCCCTTTCTCCACCAAAGTAGATTTGTTGCTTTGCTGACAAAACCTCTGTGCACTTGGCTTTTAGGGTATTTCTCCAGAACATTGCTTCTCAAAGTGTGGCCCTGGAGGCAGCAGCATTGCATCACCTGGGAACTTGGTAGAAATGCAGATTCTCAGGTCTCACCCTGACCTACTGAATCAGAAACCCTGGGGGTGGGACCCAGCCGGCTGTGTATTAACAACTCCTCTGGGGATGCTAATACCTGCTCCAGACTGAGAAGCACTGCTCCAGATCTTACTGGAAGACCACCAAACAGATGAGTCCCCCGGAATGCCCTGGAGGGAGTTAGCAAAATCAAACTGGATTTAGAGGTCCTTGGAAAATGGAGGTAAGGACTAGCCTGAGGAGCATAGTTAAGGGGCTTTTCTTAGGGGAGAAATCACAAGAAACTGCATGCATCAGAAGTAACCTAATTTTTTTAAACACACAAAGAGTAAAACACTGCAAGGCCTCGATTCTTGTGAAAGGGAAAAGCCTGCTCCTCTCTTCTGACCGGGTTTCAAATTGCTTCATCCAGCACAAAAATGCCTTTCCAAAGGACACAGCTAATCTTTGGAAGGAGAGAAGTCCCTAGGGGATAGAGTCAGTGAGTATTTTTATAGGGAATGAAAGGACAGTCTGCTCCCCGTAAAGTGAATGAGTGATTAGATGGTTCTGGCCTTTATGAATGGAATTAATGAACCTTCAGAGAGGCATCAATTTGTACCTTCATTGTAACCTGGTAACCTTGGAAAGCCTGGAGCCGCTTTTTCTTCTCCTCTTCTTGTCCCATGCTTATCCAAGTGTCTGTAATTAATACATTGCCTCCATGCGCTGCTTCCAATGGATCATTCGTCAGCAACAGCTTGGTACCATTCTAGCATACATAAGCACGCTGGTTAGATAACTTCATGGGACAGTAAAAGGCAATCATAGCTTTACAGGTAAAGAGCATACCTCTTTGGCATACTGCTCTGCCAACTTGGTTACACTAGGATCCGGCTCATAACCCTACAGGAGGAAGAATTTAACTGTTATTTAGGTAATTTTATTATACATGTTTTCTTCCATATATATTATTTTCTTTTCAATATCTCTTCTCCTTCCCTTTTTCAAGATGTGGTCCCACCATGTTCAGTAAAATATGATTTTTACACCTAGAATTCCAAACTCAGTAGTGCCTTTTGGAATTTAAAAAGACAACAAATGGCCGCATCTTTCACTATCTCCAACCTCTTTAATCATAAAGGCAAACATAAGGCATGGTGCTTTCTAACTCTTGGACACACCTCTTCCGGTTTCCATAATGGCTTAAGAGGATTATATTCAGAAGTGTACAAATGAATGCATGTTTGCCTATCTTTGCACATGCTATCCTTTTTTGTCTGAAATTCTTTCTTCCACCCACTCCATGTGGGTAACTTTTTCAGGTCTCAGTTGAAATGTCCCCTCCTCAGAAAAACCTTCCCTGACCATCCCAGCTCAATACCCCCTCCCCCATTACACACGTCTCATTCTTTGGCATTCCCCAGCAAGCGTTTTGAGTGCAGGGTGCTTGTTTTGAAAGGCATTAACAGAACAAATACATTGTTTTTGCTAAGATTATACATTTGTTCGGGATTGTTTGGTGAGGGCAGAGTCAGACACCAGAGAGGCAAGTGAAGTGCCTAGGGCAAAACATTTAAGGAGGCGCTATAAAAAAAATTTAAAGAAACACGCATTCTCAGGGCCATGCATGCACAAATTTTGCACCCTAGGTGACTCGCTTGCTCAGCCTAGCTCCTACTCTGGGTGAGGGGACGTCATGGGAACAGCTAAAGCTCCCCAAGCTATCCCAGGTTCCCACAGGCAGCCTCCCTGTCTCGACCCTCACTCTCCAACCTATTCTGTACACAGCAGCAATAACTGTTTTCTCTGAAGCCTCTGATGTTTACTACTTGTTTCTTAAGTCAAAACTGATTAAGAGCATCAAGGCTCCCCACCTCCACCCCCTGCTTCTGTCTCTTTTAATTCTTCTCAACATCTTGCTGCAGGAAAGCCAATCTTATTGTCATCCCTGTACACATCTTGCCCTTTTCTGCCATCACAGCCTTTCACCCTTGAACACCTCCTCTCTCGTCCCCTCCTGGGTGTCTTCATCACAATGTGTCAGCTCCTCAAAACTCTAGCCCAGCCTCACCTCCAAGAGCCTCCATATGGAAGTCTCGTCAGTTCAAACACTGTCATTATCCTCACCTTCCTCTATCCTTCTCATTTTCCCAAGTTCTTAGCATTGATTACGAGTTGACTTTTATCACTTTTCACTGAGGCATTGTGGTGAATGCTGTGGTCTGCTCCCCAGATCCCCCTCCATGAATAATCATGAATAAAGGACTTATTCCCCCAGCTGCTGGGAGTGCTGCCAGAAGATGGCTTTCAGCTGTCAGCCCCCTTTGGGCACTGCCTCAGCTGCAGAGAGCAGCCGCACCCAAGGTCACACACCCTTTCGGGGCAACCCACATTCAATGGCTGATTGACAGGAGGGTAAGAAAACCTGACCCCCTATGCCCAACTTCAGACAGCTGAACGGACATCTCAGATCCAGAACTTTCCATAAGATCAGCCAAGGCTGTTGTTGGGCCTGCATCGCAACTCAGCTTCTCCCGCTTCTTACTCCTGCTTCCTTCTCTTCCTTTCCACAGTTGTTGATTTCAAGGGCAAATGCTAATAAGCATCCTGCCTGTCCCGCACGCTAAACTCTGAGTCTGCTTCCCAAGAAACCCAACCAGTGACAGGCATGTCTAGGTTTATTTGTGAAATTGTGTTTATTTGCACATGATTGTCTACCATAGTTTCTTCTTCTGTTAAAGCATTCTTGAAAGAAGAAACTACTCAGAGGTTGATGAAGATGCCTGCTGACATTTTAGCAGCTTTTCTACCCTCATGTAGCGATTAATTCTGGGGCCTTGTTTATAGAGATTTGGGGAAAGTAATTAATAAAGGCTAGCTAATTTAGCAACTAATGTTGTGAACAGCCATACTGGTAAACATAAATGAAGAGACTTGGATATTACCCCAGGTGCCTCCTACCCTGAAAATTTAGCCTTCCCTTTGGAGAGTAGGTTTTATACTCCCTAAGTATAATAATTCTTAGAAAATGAATCAATAAGTACTTAGAGAACCAACAGAGAGGTTTGGAAATTAGAAAATCACCCAACCTTGCATGCACTGTGGCATGACTTAGAATACAGAGAGGAATTCTTCACTCACATCTCAGCTTTCAATACTAAATCACTCACTAGCCTTTACATAAATTTTAAAACCAGACAAAGAAGGTGATTAACACACCCAGTTCAGTCTAAGTATTCACTTAGAACAATGTTAAAATCATTACTATTGATAGTTTATGGAGCAATTTTACAATCATGGACAAAATTATTTTTTCTTGAACATGTAAGTTATTCTTGGTTAAAGAACGGGAAAATAGATTAATCATGGCCTTGGAAACGTTTCAGTGTTTCTAAAATTTACAATAAATCTCCTAGCTTTATCTTTAAAGGAAATAGGTCTGCTAACAACTGAAGACTTACAAATTGATGGAACGACTTTTGCACTATCAGACTTTCCAGGAGACTTTGCAAAACTCTTACTCCCACCAAGGTTTAACCAGGTTTTAGTACCCTTTATCATTTAAATGAGTTTCTGCATAAGAACAATACTGCAATTACTCTGTAATATTAGAATTTTTTCCTTTGATGTTAATAAAACATCTTTGTCATACAATAAAATGTTTAAACCATATATTTCTTCAACAGAATGAAGCCTTCCAAAAGATCTTTATACCAGCGAACAATTATTGTTAATGTATGTTTCATCTGTGGGAACCAAATGCAATAAGAGTTTGCATTAATATAGAGCCTTTCTTCAAACTAGCTTTGTATGGAGAGTGTACTCACCCTTCCCATAAAGTGAATAAAAGCCACCTTAAGCACATATCGGATCTGACCCTTATTTCAGTTCACGCTGAATAAAAGAGGAGAATTATCTGTTGTAAGGATCATCTCTCTGAGTCCCGCAAATTTACTATAATAGGATGACTTCCACTGCATGCAGTGGAAATTTTTTCTATGGCAAGTGTACTTGGTTGAATAGTGTTCTTCAAAATTCACGCCCACCCAGAACCTCAGAATGTGACCTTATGTGGAAATAGTCTTTCCAGATGTAATTAGTGAAGATGAGGTCATACTTGATAAAAGTGGGCCTAAATTTAATATGGCTGGTGTCCCTATAAGAAGAGGGGGGATTTGTACAGAGAGACACAGACGCAGAGGTAAAGTGATGGAAGCAGAGATTAGAGAGATGCACCCATAAGCCAAGGAACGCCTGGGGCTACTAGAAGCAGGAAGAGGCAAAAAATGATCCTCCCTGAGAGGCTTCCCAGGGAGTGTGGCCTGTCAACGCCTTAATCAAACTTCTAGTCTCCAAAACTGTGAAAGAGTAAATTTTTATTGTTTTAAGCCGTGCAGTTTGTAGTAATTTGTTACGGCAGCCCTAAAAATCCAAGACAGCAAGAATAAAAACACCTGGTGAAAGCATTTGTTGGTGTCTAGTTTTGTTTTGGCCGGATGCAGCAGATGATGCTGGTGCTCTATTCAGAGGCACCCAGGAGATCCCTTTTCATGGCTTCTGCTCCCTCCCCCAGTTTCAGTGTTTTTAACACCTAGTGCTTGTAGTTCGTCTTCAGGGGACAGCTCTCTGGCTACCAGGCTGCTTTTCCCATCAAAAGTGCCAGGGGATTTACCACTCCACCTCTTCTGCTGCCCTTGACCAATGCTGGGATAACTTTAGGGCATAACTTACACTCCAGAGCTCACCTGTGAGATCAGACTGAAGCTGCTTTCTGTGGGACTGTGCATGACATGGGACTAGGCTGACCAAATCACCTTGGTTTGCCCGGACTCTCAATTTTAGCACCCCAAACCCCATGTCCCCAGAAATCTCTTGATCTTGGGCAAATCGGGATGGTTGGTCACTGTAAATGGCATCCTTGCTTAGATTCTTCCCTTTCCCTGTCCTGCTCCCTCTAATCCCTTAGGGATCTCCCTTGGGAGTACTTCCTTAATGAATCATCTGTACACAAATCCCCACAGTGGTGTGCTTGTGGGGAACCTGGCCTAAGGCTGATATTTAGTAATGGTGCTGGAACATTTATTTCACCATGTGAAAGAATATAGATAAATAAAAATATCTACCATCTACGTTTGTGTAAGTACACTGTATGATGTTCCCACAACGACAAAGTCACCGAAGGACCCATTTCTCAGAACGTATCCCTGTTATGAAGCCATACATGACTGTATGGTGAAAATAAAGTCTCCCTCCTACCTCTATCCTCAAGCCTCCCAGTTCCCCTCCTCAGAGGCAACAATTATTACCAGTTTCTTGTGTATCAAAAGGGTTACATTGGGCCTATGAAAGAAGTCATGTATTCCACACATGCTGTGAGAGATAGCAGCAAGGTAGGAGGTATGCAAGGGTCATTTTCATAGCCACGTGGGGCTCAAATTTTATAAGCCAAAAGGCCCCCAGAGTTGAGTTTTGAAATACTAAGCTGATGTGTATGCCATCACTGTGATCCTCACATTGAATTTACATTTTTCTACCAAATTACAGTATTAGAAAAATGACAGTATCATTCCCATGGGTTGAGAATTCTATGCTGCCTGAATTTTATTGCTTTCTTCAGCCTTCGTGGTGGTAATGCACGATGCCAGTCATCATAATGGCCTACAGCAGGGTATTCAAAGGGATAATTCAGACATGCTTTCAACACTGACTCATAGAATAAAAGGCATCAGCCAAGACTATCTCTTATTGTAGAGATCGGAAATTGGACTCTCAAGAGGCCAGATAGCTATTTAATAGTAGGGCTAGTAACGTAACCTAAATTTTGTGGCCTCACCTGTGCTATACTTAAATAGAAGAAAGCTTTTTTGTCACTGGGTAATTGCATCTGAGGATGATTTAAGAGAGGGGTTAGTTTCAAGGCAAAAAGTTTCCCTACCTTTGGAGTAGCTGCCTGAAGGTGCATCCCGAATTTCGCTGCGCTCATCATGATGGAGTGCAGGATATTGTTCCCATCCCCGATCCAGCTGAGGGTAAGACCTTTCAGAGAGCTATAGTGTTCCTAAAAGCAAGGGATGAAGGAGATGAAATCCAGGAGTAAATTCGCTTGTGCGTAGCAATTATTAAGGTTAAAATAGTCTTAATCTCAATATTAGTGCCTTATTAGAAGGAATGAATTCCCAATTTTTTTGCATTACACAGAGCAATTCAATAAGATGAATGTACAATCACAAAAACATGGTAAAATGTCTTAATATCTTAAACCAAGGCATCATATGAACTTGTACAGAGACTAAGAGTTTCATACATTTCAAATCTGAATCTTAGTTATATTCATTCATTGGATACAAATGAGCACCTTTAATGTCCAGACACTGAGACACTGTCCTTGGCCCTGGAGATATAACAATAAACAAAAGAGACACAAATCACTGCTTTTATGGAGCTGAAATTCTTTGGTATGAGAAAGGGGAAATACAGAATACCTGGAACAGTGTAGCATGGTGGCTCAGAGCATGTTCCTATTATATGAAGTTGACAAAGATGCTCAATAATACTGTTAGTTGGCCAGGTGTGGCGGCTCATGCCTGTAATCCCAGCACTTTGGGAGACCGAGGTGGGTGGATCACCAGAGGTCAGAAGTTCAAGACCAGCCTGGTCAATGTGGTGAAACCCCATGTCTACTAAAAATACAAAAATTAGCCAGACGTGGCACACACTTGTAATCCCAGCTACTACGGAGGCTGAGGCACGAGAATCACTTGAACCTGGGAGGCGGAGGTTGCCGTGAGCCAAGATCATCCCGCTGTACTCCAGTCTGGGTGACAGAGTGAGTCTCTGTCTCAAATAATAATAATACTGTTGGTTGTTTATGGCTATAGATATGTGTAAAGATACTAATATCGGGATAATAATATATTTGTGGAAGGGAAGAAAATGAGATCAGGCAGAGTCACGTGGTGGGCTTCAACTCTATCTGTAATGTTTTATTGAAAAACAGCAAAGAATTATAAAGTAACTACTCCATCACGTTAAAAATTGACAAAACTGTGTGAACACGTGAACGTTTGTTTTATTTTCTTGAAGTGTCTGTAGGTTTCATATATTTTATATATTTTAAAAGATTAAAAAAGAGAAAGGCTAAGCAATTTGGAGATCACAGAACTATTAGTTAGCTAAGCTGGAATTTAATTCCAGATCCATCTGATTTCTATTCCATGCTCTTAACAAGCTGCTATTTATTCATTCAGCTCCTACGTTAAGTATCTCCTATATGAAGGCATTGCACGAGGTCCTGCAGGGGACATTATGATGAACAGGACAGCTCATTTTCCCTCAATGAATTTATAATCTAGTAATGAATGATAAAGCCCCAGGGGGAAGCATTAAATTATCTGGTGTATATGTAAAGCCACAGGCCCAGACAGTCACTTTGGTATCTGACATAATTATATCATCTTCTCTGCATGGATCTCATCCTCATGTCCAAAGTGTTTTATTTTGAGCTTAACCTCACATTTAAATGTGTGTAGTTTATTCAAATGTGGAAGAAGATGGAACTATCCAGTTTATCTTGTCTCCTCAGTCATCCATAGACATAGAAACCATGGCTGTTAGGATTTCCAGAGGCAATACCATGTAGATTGGCTGTGGCAAACCAAACAAGGGAAATCTTTCAAAGTTATTCAAGTTCCTAATTTGGGAGGACTAGAATGGCTAAATTTGAGCTCCAATTCTATAAATTCTGCATATTCTTAAACCTACTTTTAAACAACCAGTTTATTAAAATGATAGAGAGTGGCCCCCTCTCCCAGAGTGACTTAGTAACTGGCCGTTTTGAATATTCAAAGCACACTCCACCAGTCTTCACTCCCAAGCCACAGACTCTGATGTCTATAGAATCACATACGGCTTGTCCATGTTGTATGCTCCAGTGTTCTCCATTCATTCATTGTGTTAAATATGGCACCGAAATCAAAGGGATTGACAGAACAGAAGATGAGATACGGGCTAAAAGAGTTTGGGAATAGGGTTGAGTGCAGAAGGATCTTAGAGTCTGTTTTTAACAATGCCCTGTTTTCCCCAGAAAATGTACACATAAGCTATAATTCTTTGTCAAGCTGGTATTTGAAAATAAAACCCCAATGCCATGATTTAAGTAAACGGTTTCACTTAGAGCAAGTCAGGAATTATTTGTTGATTTTTCTCTTTTGTAAGACAAATAAATAAACCAACCTGGAGCGTGAGGTAATCAGCCAGGATCTGGATAGGATGGTACAAATCTGACAGCCCATTGATAATTGGGATGGATGCTTCTTTAGCCAGGGTGTCCAAATCTGATTGTTTATACACTCGAGCCAATACTGCATCTGTCATGCTAGACAATACACTGTGGCAAACCAAGAAAAAGATAACCTAAGTTAATGATGCTTAATAATGCCTTATTTAATATAAGATAAGAAATAATAACAAGAAATACTAACAAATAGAATTTTTACTACGTGAAAAAAACTACCAACATTACAGGTTTAAAAGGTAATACTAAACATGTATTCATTACATAAGCCAGATGTTCTACCTTCCACAACTTATCCAGTGACCAGCGATTTTACATTTTTTATGGAGATAATTGTGGGCCCAGCAGACATAATGATGAATTATAATTGATAAATGGCCATTGGTTAAAAGGGACAAGACCAAAAGCAAGATATACAGAGAAACATTAATGACCTGCCATATGGCTAATTTTCTTTTACATCATCCAACAGAAAAAAGATACATTTTCACTGTGGAATTGCAAGTCCCAGTGTGGCAGCCATGGAAATGCACACACAGATCGCCCTACAGAAGAGAACTTGCTTGAAGAGAGCCATTGGCTGACACTCTAGCTGCTACACCTTTGGATGCCCTGCAGCATTCCTGCTAAGGCCACCCTCCCTAGGCTGTTCCAAACTGATGACAGAACACGGTGGGGAGAATAGTGCTGGGCCATTCCTTCCTGACAGGGGACCCCTCTGATGGGCAGTCTGTGCTCTGGGGCTCCCCATCAGCCTGGCTGAGACTTTCTCAGAGCTGCACTACTGGATGAGGCTCTCCCTACCCACCCATCCTTCCTTCCCACAGGGGTCAGACCTGCCTCCCTGTCTGAAGGCCCTCTTGGCCCATTCCTGCTTCCTCTCTCATTTTGTTTCTTGGTGTTTCCCTCAATAAATCTCTTGCAAGTCTAATTGCTTCTTGGAGTCTGCTTCTTAGTGGACCTGAACTGACACAGAAAGCAATAAACTCTGGTGCCTACAAAATTCAAGGACTGCTTGGCCCCAGGGATTACAGGATCAAAGATTAAAAACTATATTTCTATAACAATATTTTTCTAGACTTACAGATCAGATTTTTTCTAATTTTTAATGGATTTATCATGCCCATGGCTCCCAGATTTTCAAATTTCATGAACCAGCAAAATTTCCAAAAATATGTGGAGATCAACATAAGATTTGCAACTCTTTATTTACCAAATTAAGAGCATGAGAAAAGCAAATAAACAGGTATACTATGTTCCTACCTTAATTTAATTTACAAAGGATATTTTTAACATCAAAAAGGTGTGAAAGACAATTTCAAAGAATAATCTTGAAATGAATTATTTGAGTTTTATGAAATTCACTATATAATTCTTATCCTTATTTTTCTTATTTCACCACTTCTGATGGAAGTTTCTCCACACCAGGGTCAGTGAGGATAGAGATTTGTAAACCACTGCTTTGAACTATCTAAGCACACTGTATTTTATAGCATGAGGAGTGAATAAAAGATCCATTTTACAAAAAATAAAAACCAAAAAACAAAACAAAAAACATGTGATATTGGTTAACTTTTGATGGTGGACTAAGACAAGGGGTTTTCAAATTTTGCTGCACATGAAAGTCACTCGGAGAGTGTTGGTTTGTTTTTGAGTTGGAGTCTCACTCTGTCTCCCAGGCTGGAGTGCAGTGGCGTGATCTCAACTCACTGCAATCCCCTCCTCCCAGGTTCAATCGATTCTCCTACCTTAGCCTCCCAAGTAGCTAGGATTACAGGCTCTCCACCACACCCAGCTAATTTTTGTATTTTTAGTAGAGATGGTGTTTCGTCATGTTGGCCAAGCTGGTCTCAAACTCCTGACCTCAGGTGATCCGCCCGCCTCGGCCTTGCAAAGTGCTGGGATTACAGGCGTGAGCCACTGCACCTGGCCACTTGGAGAGTTTTTTAAACTCTTGATGCCCAGGCCATATTCTCTATCAATTAAGTCAGAAAAATCAAAATCTCTAGGAGTGAGACCTAGGGATCATTATTTTTTAAAATATTCCTACTATATTCTAACATGCTGCCAAAGCTGAGAACCAAAGCTAGCACCTTGCTCCTCAGAGTAGCAACATCAGCATCATCTGAGAGCATATTAGATCTTCAGAATTTCAGGTCCCACCCAGATTTACTGGAGCAGAATCTGCATTTTAACAAGGTTTAACAAGGATTCATTTGCATATTAACATTTTAACAAGGATTCATTTAACAAGGATTAACATTTTAACAACAATATCCATTTTAACAAGGATTCATTTGCATATTAAAGTTTGAGACTCCTAAGAAAGAGGGAATTGAGACCGCCATATTTTTGAAAGCATCATCTATTATTTTCTTAAAATCCTAACCAGGCAATACATCAAGAGTAGACAAAGCTTCTGAGATGGCAGCCCACAAAAACAGAAGACTCTATCTATAATATCCTTAGCAGGGAGGGAATTGAGGGAAAAAGGCAGCTAAACTCCTCTGAGCAAAGAATAATTCACCATCTTCTGTTAAGGCCCTTCTCATTAGAGAAGCAACTACCCTTCCTTATTCGATGCCCTAAGACAATGGTTCCCAGACTTGGGTGTGTATGGGAACTAAGTGAAGAACTAATACTAATAGATTACACAGAAATAGAGTAGGTCCTAGGCCTTTGTCCTCTTACTAAAACAGACATTCTGTTTTTCATACGATAAGAATGCAGGCTTCCATCATGGAAAAGTAACTTAAGTGGAGGTAGATATGTCAATAAGGTCTATAATTATAATCAACTATCAATTCCCTATATCAGATGAATTCATTAATTTTATGATGCCTAAAACCCCAAGAAAGAGAGAGAGAGAAGCAGAGCGTGGGGGCAGAGGAGTGTTTAATCCTAGAGGTCATACTTCAGACTTCTTTAAACATGTAGCACTCCCTAAAGTGTGTACAGACAGGATAAAAAAAAGGATAAGAAAAATGTGGATTAACATTGCAGTTGACCTTCTGGAATCTCATAGCCAGAGAAGCACATTTGACTTCTGTTATAGCTTCTCAAATCCTTTTAGGCAGCTAGGACCCTTGACTGCCAACTTGTTATGGTTTTTTCGAACTTTACAATACGTTGTTGAATTTTACTAGATTTAGTGTGTGTCACATGCAGACATTATCTTAACCTCAGAGATGAAGAAATCAAGGCCTTTTAAAATCTTGAAGTAATTAGAGCAAGGTTAGGAAAGAGTGAGGAAGATGAGGCTGAAAGACAGAAATGCTAGTGGAGCAATTGGAGAAGTCAACGACCTGTACACATGAGTCTTTCAAGAAGATTGAAAAAAAGGCAGATGTGTTTTCCTCTTTAACAAGTCCCCATCCCCAAAGCTCCTGAAGCAAAGCAGTCAAAAGATAAGCATTCATTTAATTTCTCTGTTTATAATGTCAAGCTGATATCCCTGGAACCTCTGTGGTGTAATTTCATGGGACTGTGCCTGGTTGGTTTTATTCAGGTTGCAACACTTTTCTAGAACAGAGGTTCTTTACTTTGGCTGCACCTTAGTATCACCTATGGAGCTTTTACAAAATCCTGACACCATATTCTGCTTTTTGGAAGGTTAAATCAGAAGCTATGATAGTGGGACCCATATCAACATTTTTAAAGCTCCCCAAGCTGCTCCAATATGAAAACTAGGCTGAGAACCATTGTCCCAGAAAACAGAGAGTCAGAGAGGAGGTAGGAGGAAAGCGGGCTACGGTGCTGCTGGGTGACACAGTGCATCAATGTAGAGGAAGAAACTCTTAGTAATTGCTGAAATCTCATACAATAAGAAAAATAAGGGATAACGATATGATAAGCTATACTGGAAAGAACAATATTTTACACACTTATAAAAGAAGTATTTTCTTTTTTTTTTTTTTTTTTGAGACGGAGTCTCGCTCTGTCGCCCAAACTGGAGTGCAGTGGCCGGATCTCAGCTCACTGCAAGCTCCGCCTCCCGGGTTTACGCCATTCTCCTGCCTCAGCCTCCAGAGTAGCTGGGACTACAGGCGCCCGCCACCTCGCCCGGTTAGTTTTTTGTATTTTTTAGTAGAGATGGGGTTTCACTGGGTTAGCCAGGATGGTCTCGATCTCCTGACCTCGTGATCCGCCCGTCTTGGCCTCCCAAAGTGCTGGGATTACAGGCTTGAGCCACCGCGCCCGGCCAAGAAGTATTTTCTTTAAGCGCAGTCACTACCAAGAGAAGTCCCAAAGCAGCAGTAATAGCTGTACTCTTTCCCCACTTGACACTTGTAAACATCCCTAGTGACCAGATTTTTGTCTCTAATATTGTTCTATTTAAAAAAAGAACCAGAAACCACTAGAGGATAGTCAATTTCATGTTATTGGGCAGAATAAAATCAGAATAGGTCTGTAACATTTTGTTGTTGCCAGGAAACAAGAGTGATTTGTTTTCTAAATGGCAGGGACACTGCCGAAAGGAAAAACAGTCAACTTAAAGGAGCTCCCATTTTTCAAGTTGTGATCATTTGTAGTAACAAAGATCATGAAATGAAATAAATTATGCTTCTAAAGGGACGTGATGCACATAAGAAAAAAGTTAATGTAAATAAAATGTACAAAATTATGATAGTAATATCAAAGAAGAGTGAATATTATGTACATTTAAATTTATTTACTTAAGTAGGAAAGTGTTTATACATAGCTATAACTATAGATAGATATTTGTGGGGTTTTGTTAAGTATATTTCTGTTCATATAGTATAGATATGTATTGTTTTTATCTGCATAAGCCACAAATAACTAACATAATTTGTAAGCCAAATTATTGCAAGAAATAGTAGAAACCGTACCATGAAAAAATAGGCCTCAGCGGCATTTGTGGTGTTATATATATAAGTGAACTGGAAAAGGAGTCCAGAGGTTAGCTAGCACCAGTCACATATGCAATTTCCAATGAGGAAAACAATAATAACCATTTGCTCCAAAATACCAACTTAGTTAAATGTCCATAAAAATAAGTCAATTTTTTTTTTTTCCCAGACGGAGTCTCGCTCTGTCACCCAGGCTGGAGTGCAGTGGCGCTCTCTCAGCTCACTGCAACCTCTGCCTCCCAGGTTCAAGCAATTCTCCGGCCTCAATCTACCGAGTAGCTTGGATTACAGGCATGCGACACCACGCCTGGCTACTTTTTGTATTATTAGTAGAGACGGGATTTCACCATGTTGGCCTGGCTGGTCTCAAACTCCTGACCTCAGGTGATCGCCCACCTCAGCCTCTCAAAGTGTTGGGATTACAGGCGTGAGTCACCGCACTTGGCTAAGAAGTCTAAATTTTAAGATTCACTTTTCTGTTTCTCTGGAAGTGAAATCTTTTGATGATTTTTTAACTAATTAATTACAACACAATGCCAATAAGAAAGGTCAATGTTTTTAAATATTGAAACCAGGCCAGGTTAATATATTATTAAATATTGCAATGGGTCATGTGATGCCAGAGATTAAAAACAGACAAATAAAACTTAAATCTTCTAAATTTCTTTAAAAATCAGAATCCATGGCGGGGCGCAGTGGCTCACACCTGTAATCCCAGCACTTTGGGAGGCCGAGGCAGGCGGATCAACTGAGGCCAGGAGTTCGAGACCAGCCTGGCTAACATAGTGAAACCCCATTTCTGCTAAAAATACACACACACACACACACAAATTAGCCAGGCATGGTGGCACATGCCTATAATCCCAGCTACTCGGAAGGTTGAGGCAGGAGAATCACTTGAACCTGGGAGGCAGAGGTTGTGTTGCACTCCAGGGGACAATGACAGAGTGTAATTTTGATTGTGGCCATTTCAAAAGCATTTGAACTGGAATTAGTTGGTCAGGTTGGGCCACCATATCTTGCATGTCTATGTCAGGGAGACTTGGCTTTCTTTTTTTTTTTTTTTTTTTTTTTTTTGAGACGGAGTCTCGCTCTGCTGCCCAGGCTGGAGTGCAGTGGCCGGATCTCAGCTCACTGCAAGCTCCGCCTCCCAGGTTTACGCCATTCTCCTGCCTCAGCCTTCCGAGTAGCTGGGACTACAGGCGCCCGCCACCTCGCCCGGCTAGTTTTTTGTATTTTTTAGTAGAGACGGGGTTTCACCATGTTAGCCAGGATGGTCTCGATCTCCCGACCTCGTGATCCACCCGTCTCGGCCTCCCAAAGTGCTGGGATTACAGGCTTGAGCCACCGCGCCCGGCCGGAGACTTGGCTTTCAAGGGGACAGCACTCAGCCCCAGGAGGAGCCTGCAATTCGTCCTTGTCTCACAGTTTGTGCCATCCATGGGGATAAAGGACAGTAAGGAACAAAACAGAACCTGCTGTCTAAATGGGGGAACCTACACGCTGGGGTGCTTTCGTGTCTGCCCTTCCTCCTATGGATGGAACTGTGACCTTGTTGTGTGCAGAGAGAGCTGTGAGTCTGTGCACCATGACACCTGGCTGCCCAAGAAGTATTTATGTGTAAATACTGGCATGGCCAACCCCACGGCTTTCCTGAGGCATTTCTACCTGGTTGTGATGGTCTTGTGATGGATGAGCACCTCATGGCTCTCAGGACTCTGGAATACTACCATCTACATGTACCACTTTTATGCTAGCTGGCATGTGCCGTTCCATACAAAGTTACTATTAACTGACACCTATTTCCAGAAATAACAATTTTAGATCTCATGCAATTTCATGACCAGTAAAGTCTGCTTCTCCAATGTCCTAACTGAAAGAAGATCATTTGTTAGTTGCCTTAAAATAATGAATACAATTTTGGGAGGCCGAGGCAGGCAGATCACAAGGTCAGGAGTTCGAGACCAGCCTGGCCAACATAGTGAAACCCCCGTCTCTACTAAAAATACAAAAATTGGCTGGTTGTAGTGGCATGCGACTGTAGTCTCAGTTACTTAGGAGGCGGAGGCAGGAGAATCGCTTGAGCCAGGGAGGCAGAGGTTGCAGTGAGCCAAGACCACGCCATTGCACTCTAGCCTGGGTGACAGAGTGAGACTCCGTCTCAAAAAAAAAAAAAAAAAAAAAATTTCCATAATGGTCCCTAACACTTCCTCACTTCCTTAACATACCAATTACTTCTTACCTCTGCCCTGCCGTCCCCTCAGAAACTACTTTCCTTTTTCAAAAGAAAGTCAGCCGTATGTACATTGTGCCCAAGTCCTATGTTTCTTGACACATGTAACTCTACCAAGGTCTTATTAAGATGGTCTTTTAAACAATTGAATTATATCTTCAGATTATTAAAGGCTAATCCTAATGTGAACCTGAGGATAAAGTTTTGAGCAGAGTTGATCAAAATCAATTAAAATGGTCTCTTTAAAATGAAAGAAAGCCTCTTTAAAGGGAGGTGATGGAGGGAAGGATCAGAAAGCGCTGGGATAATAGAAATCTGTCTGCATGTGTGCCAGCGAGATGCGGTAAAAAGGAGGAAGCAAATGGGAGAGATGGACAGGAAAAGAGAAAATGAATTACTTGATTGATGATTAGGCGGATGTAGAGAAGCAAGTTAAAAGACTAAATTGAAGGGCAAGTTTCCATCATCTACAGAAAGTTATACAAGACAGACTCTCCTTTTTGCTAACAGCATTATAAAAAGAATGAAATCTCCTTGGAAAAAAAATTATACCTAAATTTCCCCAACAAGATTGCTTAGTAAACTATATTTTCTCCAAGCTATGCAATTATTTTAACTGTTATAAAAGAAAAGAAAATGTTCACAATATATTTAGTTGTAAACCAGGCAATAAAATTATATATTGTAAAGCCTAATTAAAAATGCATTGTGTATATGTGTATGCACAGTAAAAATGGGAAATATATTGACAAAAAGTGTCAGGTGGTAGACAAAATAATGGTCCCCAAAGATGTTGATGTCCTAAACTACAGAATCAATGAATATATTGCTTTACTTGACAAAAGGAATTTTGCAGATTCATATTCATAAGTTAATGATGTTGAGATGGGGAGAGTACCCTGGGTGGGCCCAATATAACACTAGAGAATAAGAGAGAGGCAGGAGGTTACAAATGAGAGGAGAAGCTATGAAGACACTGGGTTTGAAGACGGAGAAAGGGGGCCTCAAGCCCAAGGATATAGGCAGCCCTTGAAAGCTGGAATGGACAAGGAATTGGATTCTCCTCTGGAGCCTCCAGAAGGAACACAGCCCTGTATACTCATGTTAGACTTCTGCCCTCCAGACCTGTAAGATAATATATTTGTATTGTTTTAAGCCACTAAGTGTGTGGTAATTTGTTAAAGCAGCAATGGGAAACCAATGTAGATTCCATGACAAAAAGCAAAAACTATGTGATAAAAAGATATTGTCTAGTGGCCAGCAGCTTGAGTTTAAGTCACCTTGAATTTAGCAATCAGTTCCCACTAACCAACCAAAATTAAGTGACTTGCCAGTAATCCACTTAACCTGTATCCCTGACTTCCTGAGGCAATGTGTTTGTTCTTTCCAGTCTGGAAAAATGACATAAACCCTGAGAAAGTATAAAGAGTCTCTTGTAGAATTCCCAACAACCCAGCAATGCACAGAAGTTTAAATTCCAGGACCATACAAAAGTAAAAATAAAAGGAGATTTAAGAATAAAAAACAAAATTAAATCTATGGTATTAATAGCTTTGTGCCCAGTTACGTTGTCAAAAAAATAATTGGCTCTGTAATCGGTATGGTATTTTACGTGTATTTTTTCCTTTGTAAGATGTTTAATGCAGGGAAATCTGAAATGTTAGGCTTGTGATTAAGTTAAATGTTTAAATGCATTTCACTAAGTTTGCAATCAATGTGTAAATGGTTGAGGAGATTTGTTTTGTTCACTTAATATACATTTGATTTATTGGTTGTATAAGTAGTATGTGAGTATTTAAAGCAACGAAAACTTGAACAGGCATCAGAATTACCGGGACGACTTGGTAAAACACAGCCAGCTGCTTCTGATTCAGGAGGTCTGGGTTGAGGCCCGAGAATTTGCATTTCTGAAAAGCTCCCAAAGGCTATTTATGCTGTTGACTTGGTGGCCATGCTTTGAGGAACGCTTATTATTTTAGGTTTTAAAAATGCTAAATGTTTGACAAATTCATAAGGTTATGAAACTGGACTGTAAACAAAGGACAAAGGGTGTGGAACATCCCTGTAGGCACAAAAAGCCCCTTGGACATTAAAGAACCTGTGGGCAAAAGGGAGCATGACAAAGCCTGGCAGAAAATGCCACTTTAGTCCTCTTTCAGCCTCAGGAGCTGCAAGTAAGGTGGAATCCAATGATATGGGGTTTGAGACGGAGCAGCTTCTAGGTTACTTTCACATTGGACTCAGTTGGGGGAACAAAGATATTAAAGACACTTAACTAGACAATTAGTTCATATTATTTTGTGAATGACATTGATATCTACTTCATGCTTAAAATTACTAGAAATCACCATTTTAATTCTTCCAGGCTACTAAAGATCTTTAAAAAATGAAAACAAACCTTTTTCACTGGAAACAATGACAACCCTATAACTAGAGCTGGACTACAAGCACATTAATAGTAATCTGGGATTTATAGAGCTCTCCATCAATCTAAAACCCCAGCTTTAAATGTTGTAAGAGTTTTATTATACGTGTTACAAATGAAAAGTAGATAAGTTTAAAAAATACTCTCTGGTTCTGTAATGACTTTTCATTTTGGCGTCTTTTCATTTCTATTAATACATACAGTTCTGCTTGCCTTCCAGTACATTCTTACAGCTCTGCAGACGATCTTTGGCATTAGCCAACAATGGTAGCAAAAAAGCTTTTGCAAAATCCAAATTACTCAAATTTAAAGTTTCCCACATATACCAGTTTGCCCTGGAAATTTAATGGCCAATATTAGAATTTTTCAAAAATAATTAACAAGTTAAAATATGTATTCAACCTATTTTGTCTAAATATTTAAAATGTCTAGTTTCATTCATCATCTCTTTTCCTACTGTTTAGAAAAAGGAAAGGCACGGCATGAAACTTTAAATGGAAAGATGGTTTGAGAGATAAAATCCATTATTCATCCATTATTTCTGGATGATGGTGGTATCAGTGGCTCTGTTTTTTTTTTTTTTTTTAATCTTCCTTAGTATATTCTATCAAAAGGAATATTATTTTAATAATCAGACAAAATACCACTCAAGAAAGGAAATTTCTCCCAAGCATGACTTTGAAAGTAATTGAAAATACCCCAAGTCTTCTTAGAGCAATGGCTAATTCTTGGTCTTGATAAAGAAATGTACAAGATGAGCCTGCAACATCTTGTCACACCGCAAAGCAAGGGAGTTATCGAAGACTGATGGAGTTAGGTCAAAATGACCCAACTTGAACAAAGATGACATTGACCAAATATGGAACAATTTGATAATTAATAAGAATAATAATTATAATACATTGAAACATTCAAATGTATGAGCATCCAATGAGTTTATAAAGATACTAATAAAATGGAAGAACAATGAGAAGAATCATAGCAAGACCAATTCTAACTCAATTTCGAAGAGAATTCTCAGATTGTATAAACTTTTGGTGAGAACAGTCAGACTACATAGATATCAGACAAAATAGCTGAGTATGTAAAGAGTGCCTTAGTACTGGGTACTTTTATGCAGGGCTCAATGACCATTTTGAGAGAGTGATGGTCACTCTCTCCATGAAAACGATGGTCGCTATGAATAAATCCTTTCCAACCCTTAGTTTCTGTTGTTGTTTGGTGTTTTTTTTTTTTTTTTTTTTGGTATAAGATTGAAACTTGTTTAGGAATTAATGAAAACACCCTGAAGGCTGAAACAAAACAAAGCAAAATGAAACAAAAAAAGACAATAAACAAAGCCCCTCATGACGCCAGGAAAAGCTGGTGCAGAGTTAGTGTGGTTGGGTGAACAAATACTAAAAAATAAAAAACAAGTAGTGTGCTGGGTCAGATCAAACATGGATGTTGATGAGCAAACATGGATGTTGATGAGATGAACAATCATACAGCAATCCTGGTGCTCTTAGGAGTTGAGTTGTTCCTAAAGTATTGGAACATGGTGAAAGTGTCTCAAAAGCCAAAGGCAAACAGGTTGTATTCTCATAGGGTCCTGTTATTCATTTCCTCTTTTGTCTCCATCCTGCCTTGTTCGAATCAGACTGCATGCCCTCTAAACTCCAGTTTCTTTCACTGATAACTCTTACCAGTTGAACAGCTGACTGGGAGATAGAGGAAGGACGTTTTGGTTGTGCATATTACATCCTTGAGAACACCGTAATCACTTAAAAATGGATGTTTCTGATTTTATTTTTTGTCAAATTCGGCCAAGTCCCAAAAGGAGACTTAAGCCAACTTAATCTCTATCCCCAATGTAAATTCGTTATGAGATAAACTCTCTGAGTCTCCCTCTAGGAAACAGAATATTCTAGCCCTCTGGCATCTCTACTCAGATAATGATTTTAGTTATATCAACATAAGAATGATGAGGAAATAAGATGGATAATACCCTCAGCAAACCTAGATGAGTTCTTGTCAAATGGGCTGGTGTTGGAAAAAGCCAGAGATGTTGAATAAAATTGCCATATTCAATTTATTAATGAAGGATCTATAATGGCCAGGTTGTTTTGATTTAAATGTTAGATCCCAAGTTTGAAGACCTTAGAGAAAGATGAACGGGGTATAATGACATTTAGAATAACTTCTTCAAAATGTGCTAATGGAAGTTCAGTGAGTCAGTGTAAGCTGTTTAGGAAAACCACAGATATAGCCAAAATTGAGTCAGTGCTTGTCTTGAGATTGGGTTAGATCGTAACTTGATTCAACCAACATTGCTTGAGTTTCTTCTGTGTGCCTGTCCTTTACAAGCATGATCTCATTTACCCTCATATAATGCATTAAGATAAGTATAAGTATCTCCATTTTGCAACTGAGGAACCTGAGACTCAGAAGCATCTGGCCCAAACCATAAGGGCTAGTGTGTGGTAGAGCTGTGAATTGAACCAAAACGTGCCTCTGCTTTGAAGGCCCTGTCCTTGATGCTCCGGCAAACTGCCTCTAAGAGAATATATCATTGCTCATGCTGTGAGAGACTGGTTTTGTCATCATTCTTCCCAAGAATACAGAATTTTCATACCTGCTGGGTTCTTGTGTTCTCTGTAAAGGTTCATGGAAGTATCATATTTCCCATTAAGTACCAATTTATTACTACCTCATGAGGTACATATTTCCCATTAGGTACCAATATTTTGAAACATTTTACCAAAAATTATAAAACATTTAACCTTTTCAGTCTGGATATAATTGGTATAAATACATAAATAACAGTATTCCAGCTTTTTTTTTTTTTTAAGAAATATTCCTTTTAACATGACAACGATTCACTCCTCTTGAGGATTGGGCCTCATCCACAAATCCCTCTATAACTTTCATTATTTGAGAATAGCAATGATTGGAAACCCCTTTTATGGTGTCACAGGGACATGTGGATATGTGGTTGTAGTGGGTTGAATGGTGTTTCCCCAAAATCCATGTCTACCTAGAAACTCAGAATGTGAGCTTCATCGGAAGTAGAATATTTGCAGATGTAATTAGTTAAGATGAAGTCATATGGAGTAGGGTAGGTCCTAAATTCAATGACAGACATTCTTATAAGAAGAGAGGAGAGGATACACAGAGAAGCCCAGGCAAAGATGGAGGCAGAGTTTGGGGTGATGCCAAGGAATGCCAAGGATGACTGAGAGGCACCAGAAAGGGAATTGTGGTCCTGTTGAAACATTGATTTTGGACTTCTAGCCTCCAGAACTGTGGGAAAATAAATTTCTGTTGTTCTAAGCCACCAGGTTTGTAGTAATTTGTTGTGGCGGCCCTAGGAAACTAATACAGTGGTCTACATTCGTTTTCTTTTCTACTGGTTTTACATTAGCTAAACACACTTTAGCAATCACTACCATACGTAAATTACATCTATAGGGAAAGAAATTAGAGTAGAACAATGTTACATTATTTGGCTTTAAATGGAGCCTTTCATACACGTGGTTCCTGAAGCTGCATTGCTAAGTACAATATTAGAAGGCAAACGACTGTGAAGCTATTATGCACTTTTCAGTAGTACACGCAGAGCATTAGGCATGAAAAGCTGTCATTACAGAAGAAACAGAAAGCCTTGAAACTGGAGTGATAATGCCCCACTTGCTATTGCTAAATTCCATATGATTTAAAACTTCTAAAAAATCAGTGATCTCAGTCATGCAAAGGTGTCACTTCTAGTGTCACATCTAAAAGGACAAGCCCAGAGCAAGAAAAAGAAAAAGAATATCCAGTTCACAACCCCAGTAGAGCACCTGGTAACTGACAAAATCTGAAAATACCCTCACCTCTGACATAAACTTAACTGAATATCTATGTGTATGTTTTGTGTTTTCTGATATGTTAGGGGGTGAGAAAGAGTTTCTAAGGGAGACTCTTCAATAAAGGGATGTGAGCAATGGGACTGATTCTATCCAGGGGAACCTAGGCCTCCAGGGATCCATACTGAAGCAAGAAAACAACTCAAATCTTAAGGCTGTCTTCCCATGGATATAACATACACTCCCTTACCAGTTACAGTACATCTAGGTAAAAGAAATTGAGCAAAATTCAGAAGAGAGATGAGAGCCTGGTTGTGTAGAAAAAAGCTAACACAGCAGCCTTGAGGTGGCTGTCCTTCAAAGGGCTGCTTACAAGGCTGACCCTTGACTAGCATCTGGGAACTTGGACTTTAGGAGGGTTCCCACCATTCCCAGAACTGATAAGGGTGGTTCACTGTGCCCAAACTATTTGTATATGCACTTTGTTTTATGCTGCACACCTGCTTTCCTTCTGGAATCTGGAATTTTGGGATCACGCTAGGCAGAGGGCACTTTTGTAACTAGGCCCCAGTAAAAGCCTTGCGAACTGGTTTGCTGGGGAAATTAAGCACATCCTGTGTGACACCACTGGGAGGGCACTTGTGGAAGCTTGTGCCTCGTCTCCCCTAGACTTTACCTCATGCACCTTTTTTCTTGACTGATTTTGCTTTGTGTCTTTTGTTGTGATAAGTCTTAGCCATGAGTATCACTGTATGCTGCTCCCTGTGAGTCCTTCTCATGTGGTGTTAGAGACTCCAACACATCAGCTCCTCCAAAATATCAGTGGACAGCTCCACCTCAGTGCTCCCCTTCAGTCACCTTCAGATTATACAAAATGCAACTAAGACCGAGCTAAGGAGATTTCAGCCACAATATTCTGTATAGTGAATAGGTTTTATTATGTAACAAGGAAGAAAAGAACAAGACATTTTTTTTCCCTCCTTAATTGTCAGATCTTCTTTGGGATACTTGTTTATTATGATCTAATTTTTAAAATCTTACTTAACTCTAAATGTGAGACTTTTTATTGTAATAATACTTCAAATGAGATCTAAAAAGCTTCTGCACAGCAAAAGAAACTATCAACAGAGTGAAAAGGCAACCTATAGAATGGGAGAAAATATTTGCAAACCTGTGTCTCATAAGGGGTTCATGTCCAAAATATTAGGAATGCCTACAATTTAACAGCAAAAAAAGTCAAAATTTAAAAAATAGGCAAAAGGCTTAAATAGATATTTCTCCAAAAAAGGTATATGAGTGGCTAAAAGGTATATGAAAATGTGCTCAATATTACTAACAATTAGGGAAATGCAAATTAAAACCACAGTGCAATATCACTTTACACCTGTTAGGATGACTATTATCGAAATGACAAAAGATAACAAGTGTTGACAAGGATGTGGAAAATTGGAACCCTTCCGCACCATTGGTGGTGATGTAAAATGGTGCCACCACTATGAAAAACAGTGTGGAAGTTCCTCAAAAAATTAAACATAGAATTATCATATGATTGAGCCCCCTTCTGCGTATTTAGCCAAAGTAATTGAAATCAGAAACTCGAAGAGATATTTGTATTATTGTGTTCCTTGCAGCACTATTCACAATAGCAATATGTGGAAACAACCTAAATATTCATCAACAGATGAATGGATAAAGAAAATGTGGTATGTATTTACAATGAAATATCATTCAGCCTTACAAAGAAGGAAATCCCAGCATATGCAATATCACGAATGAACATGGAGAACATTATGCTAAGTGAGATAAGCCAGTCACAGAAGGACAAATATTGCATGAGTCCACCTATGTGAAGTATTAAAATAGTCAAATACAGAAAAGGAGAAAGTAGAATGGTGGTTGCCAGGGGTTGGGGGTAGGGGGCAATGAGCATAGATGTTCAACAAGCATTTCAGTTATAGAGGATGAATGAATAAGTTACATATATATATATATATATTTTTTTTTTTTTTTTTTAGAGAGTCTCACTCTGTCACCCAGGCTGGGGTGCAGTGCTGTGACCTCAGCTCACTGCAACCTCCAACTCCTGGGTTCAAGTGATTCTCCTGCCTCAGCCTCCTGAGTAGCCAGGATTACAAGCATGTGTCACCATGCCTGGCTAATTTTTGTATTTTTAGTAGAGACGGGATTTCACTATGTTGGTCAGGCTGGTCTCAGACTCCTGACCTTGTGATCCGCCCACCTCAGCCTCCCAAAGTGCTGGGATTACAGGCGTGAGCCACCATACCAGCTTTTTTTTTTTTTTTAACGGAGTCTTGCTCTGTTGCCCAGGCTGGAGTGCAGTGGCACGATCTCGGCTCACTGCAACCTCCACCTCCTGGGCTCAAGCGATTCTCCTGCCTCAGCCTCCTTAGTAACTGGGACTACGGGCGAGCGGAATTTTATTTTACTTTATTTTTAGTAGAGATGGGGTTTCGCCATGTTGGTCAGGCTGGTCTCAAACTCCTGACCTTGTGATCTGCCCACCTCGGCCTCCCAAAGTACTGGGATTACAGGCATGAGCCACCACACTGGCTTTTTTTTTTCTTTTTTTTAACAGAGTCTTGCTCTGTTGCCCAGGTTGGAGTGCAGTGGCACAATCTCAACTCACTGCAACCTCCACCTCCTGGGCTCAAGCGATTCTCCTGCCTCAGCCTCCTTAGTAACTGAGACTATGGGCGAGAGGAATTTTGTTTTATCTTATTTTTAGTAGAGATGGAGTTTCACCATGTTGGCCAGGCTGGTCTCGAACTCCTGACCTCAGGTGATCCGTCTGCCCCGGCCTCTCAAAGTGCTGGGATTACAGGCGTGAGCCACCACACCCAGCCATAAATAAGTTCTAAAGATCTGCTGTACAATACATTGTATTTTGAATGTGTATTTAGGATTTTTATTCCTTGTTCTGATTTTATCTTTCCTTTCTTTGGTGGGTGAGACTGAGGACCAATCTGTAAGGTGCTTTTTAAAAAATCAGGTTTAAAATATGTTTCTTTGAAGATTTTAGAATATTAATGGCTTCCCTTTTGTTCCTGAACACATCTCTCTTGTTGCTGCCTTAGGCTGATGCATCAGCAGTTCTTTCTGTGACGCTCTTCCCACAGCATTGTGTACCTGGCTCTGTCATTTTATTGAGCTCTTAACTGTCACCTCCTCAGAGAGGCCTTCCCTGACCACCCAATCTAAGGCAGCCCCCACCCCACCAACAAATAACCCTGCTTTAGCTTCATCGTAGCACTTATTTCAACCTGCTCATCTATTCATGCTTTATTTATTTGTTTAGCAAAAGCCTCCTTGCTCCAGAATGTAATTTCCACTCCAACAAGAATCTTGTTTGACTTGATCAGCATTTTATTTTATTTATTTCTTTGAGACAGAGTCCCGCTCTGTTGCCCAGGCTGGAGTGCAGTGGCTCAATCTCGACTCACTGCAACCTTCACCTCCAGGGTTCAGGTGATTCTCCTGCCTCAGCCTCCTGAGTAGCTGGGATTACAGACATGTGCCACCACACTCGGCTAATTTTTGTATTTTTAGTAGAGATGGGGTTTTGCCGTGTTGGCCAGGCTGGTCTCGAACTCCTGACCTCAGGTGACCCCCCCCACCCCCACCCCCACCCCTCGGCTTCCCAAAGTGCTGGGATTACAGACGTGAGCCACCGCGCCCAGCCTTGATCAGCATTTTATTCTCAGTGCTAAAACAATGTCAGGAAGAAAAACGAGGCATTCAATAACTATTTCTGAATAAATGAATAATTAAATCATTTGAACAAATAAGTGACACTTTGGAAATTGCATTTAACAGCTTTCAAGAGACTGGCCCGGTTTTCTTTCTTTCTTTCTTTCTTTTCTTTCTGTTGCTACACTCACTATATTCTCCCTCAAGCTCTTCTTTCACCAATGTGCAGGCATTTTTTATTTGACCAGGCCCTCAAAGCACCTGGACCAGCAGATGGAGAAGCAACACTGTCAATCAGTGTCAGGTATGCACGATTCTTTTGATTTGAAAGGGCCAGCAATGTCATTTAATCATCCTCCAATCCCTTTGCACCTTAAAATGTTAAACTTCTACAAAAAGCAAAGGAGGCGATTGCTGAGGGTTACAAGGTGCGTATCAGCAAGGTAGATGTCATTAAGGTTCGCTTCCTTGCATCACCTGTTCAACTGCATCGGTAGAAAGTGGTGGATTTCTCTTGTCTTCTTCAATTTAGCTTTATTGAATTTCTGAGTCCCAGCATATCTTGTTTGTCAGATATTTTGGCAGATTAAGCAGTAATGAGGTACACGGAAGAAAGTCAGATTTCTACAATAGCTACTCTACTCCTTTTTCTGACATCCCCCATCTCCCATCCCAGCCTCTTCCGATATTGTACTATCCTTCTTCTCTTTGTACCTTGAGGATTTCCTCCTCCCCCTCCCTAATTGCACCTGTTCTCATGGCACAGCCTTCTGCAATTCTCCCACATTGAGACCATGGAGCTCATTTTTACCACTGAGCTTATATTTCTTCAGCTCTCAACTTCACTCAAGGTCTTTATCTCCAATGGCTTGTGAACATTTGCACTCAGAGGTTCAACCTTTAATGCAATATGTTCAGTACCTAATCTGTCACTGTCTCCACAAAGCGGAAACTTCTTTCATTTTCCTGCTTCTATCTTTACCCTTTGTTGATTGTGCTTGGTATACTTTCATTGTAATAAATCATAACTATGAGTATGACTATATGCTGAGTCCTGTGAGCCCTCCTAGAGAATCATCAAACCTCTGGGTTGTCATGGGGACCTCTTGACGTGAAAGTCAATGTTTTCTTTTCTCTTTTTCTTTGCTTTTGAGATGGAGTTTTGTTCTTCTTGCCCAGGCTGGAGTGCAATGGTGCGATCTTGGCTCACCGCAACCTCCGCCTCCAGGGTTCAAGCGATTCTCCTGCTTCAGCCTCCTGAGTAGCTGGGATTACAGGCATGTGCCACCACACCCAGCTAATTTTTGTATTTTTAGTAGAGACAGGGTTTCACCATGTTGGTCAGGCTGGTCTCGAACTCCCGAACTCAGATGATCTACCTGCCTCGGCCTCCCAAAGTACTGGGATTAGAGGCATGAGCCACCGCGCCCAGACCAATATTTTCTATAACTTGTTTCACTGCCCCTCTCGTGGGCTGAATAGAAGAAGCATTATGGGGTAATCAAAACAACACAGCCTTAAAAAATAAAGACAGCTTGATTTAAACCCTGACTTAGTCAGCTTCTAAGCTCCATTAACTTCTCTGAGCCATGCTTTCCTCATCTATAAAACCAGGCCAATAATACTTACTTTGCAAGATTTTTTAAAAGATTTAGAGATAATAGCAAAAGAGGTCCACAGCAGACACTCTTTAAGGAGTAGCTATTATTTTCAGTGTTTTGCATAAGATAAAATGATCAAAATGAATTATATGGACTCCATTTTGTGGACCCAGGTATTCATGTAGCAATGGAACTATAATAATTATATGGACTCAAAATGTCCCAATCATTTTGGAACTTGTAACAACAAAAAAAAATCTGTAAGCAGGCTGTTTTGCTAAGGATCTATGTAGAACTCCTCTGAGGATTTGCAGTGAGAATTGTGTAGACAGCAAGCCCAGAAAAGAGCACGTTTATACCCATCCTCAATTTTCAGCCCATGCTTGGCTGTTTGTCTCTTGCTCTTGGGATCCTGCCCACTGCACTGATTTCTGGGCCCTGACCTCCTTCTGACTGCCAATCTGCACTGCTCACCTCCTTTTTTGGATACTCAGCTGTTCCTCCCACTGACCCCTCTTCCAACCAGTGCTTTACATACGACTCATTCACCATCTTTCACCTGGTCCTATATGGAGGATCCCCGCTGAAACTTTGCTTGGATATGTCTCTGGCTTCATCCCTTGATGAGCTTGTAATATTTGCTTTTGAATAAAGTATATTTCACTTTCGTGGAAGCAGAATTATTAGACAAATATAATCCCAGTCAGTGGCAGATTATTTGAAAGAAAAACTTTATGTTCCTTTATTCCTTTTGTCCCTAGAATCCAGAGGCTAATCACACTTCTTAATACTTTCATTGTCCCCTCTGAAATAACATACCTAAAAGGTTTAAAGATGAGTTATTTGAAATCTCTTCAGCAAGTCAAATGAGGTGAATTTTTTAGTATATACCAGGGTGGTTGCCATAAAAAGCAGACGGTATCTCAATAAATAACTTTATCGCATATCATTTTCAGGAAAAGAATCATTCGTCTTCTCTTTTGAGGGCAAAACTTTTAACAAAGATATTTGCTCTGGATTTTTTAGCCAGACATGATGTAGTGGTAAGAGCATTGCATGAGGAGTCAGGAGGCCTATGCTTCAGTCTTTCATTATAATATAGTGGGTAGGAGTCTTTCCCCATTTCTCCCTTCATCTAGATGGGAGTGAGCTACTCGTACTTCCTAATGAAATATAAGTGGAACTGTTTGCACCTGCTTCCCTGCTAAGGCGGCTTTGAAACAAGTATGCCTTCTCCATGCTCTGTTCTCCTTGGTCCTGGCTGGATGTTAACACCCAAACTGACCTCGGAGGTCACATGTTGAAGATGGTAGAACCACTCTCAGCCAGTGTCCCTGAATAACCCATGTAAATGAATAACCTGTTCTTCCCTTTTACCAGTCAGGAACATCTGCACTATGTTAGCACATTGACATTTGAGATTTTGTGTTACAGCAGCTAGTCTGTGTCTAATTCAGTTGTTTCACTTCTTTATGACAATCTGTTTGGGTTGTTATAAGGATTAAACAAGTTAGGAAAATACCTGGCACATAATAAATGCTCAATAAATGTTATTAATAGTTATCAATGTGATTACCTAGTCTGATAGTAACTGGTTATGAGTCACTGAACGTCAGTTTCCCTGGACCTTCATTTCCTCCTCAACTGTTAAATCTAAGAGTCATACTTGATGAACTCAAGATTTCCATAAGTTTGAAATTTTATGATCAGAAGCTTCTTCAAAAAATTGCCAAGAAAAATTATTTCAACCCATGGAAAGTGGCCACCATAGGATGAGGGAGAGGCATTCCGAATATCAGGGAAAGAGGGAAAATGGAGAACAGAACAATCAGAGGGAAAAACCATTATTTAAAGAGAAGCATGTTTTCTTTCTGAAATTTATCCATCAGATTCTGAAATCGGCTTTGGAGAGAAGAAAATATTTACAAACCGGGCCGTGTCCGTGAGACTTTCATTCACACCCAAATGAATATCTTGTGTGGTAAGAAAACAAG
Source organism: Macaca fascicularis (assembly GCF_037993035.2). Lineage (NCBI taxonomy): Eukaryota > Metazoa > Chordata > Mammalia > Primates > Cercopithecidae > Macaca > Macaca fascicularis. The sequence goes on along the minus strand of NC_088395.1, from coordinate 38,344,805 downwards.
GGTGTCCTCCCAGAAGTGCAAAGCCTACAATTAAAAAAAAGAAAAGAAAAGAATCATTTTGGAAAAAAGAGCTAAAGTGGAAAACAAAATTACAAAGAATTGGCATAATCTCAACTGAAAAGTCAAAATCTTTAAAGCTCTCCAACTTCTCTGATAGAGAATTCCCATGCAAAACAAAATGAGGAGCTGAGGGAAGTAGATACAATTTTGTGCTCAAGTACTTAACTCTCCTTCATATGTGTGCCCATTTCTCCACCCTCTTATTCAAGATGTGACAATAATGAAGCATCATTCCCTCTTTGGGGCTATCCCTGGTTTTGGTTCTCTAAAACATACAAAGCTGGCTGGGTGCAGTGGCTCATACCTATAATCCCAGCACTTTGGGAGGTCGAGGTGGGTGGATCTCCTGAGGTCAGAAGTTCAAGACCAGCCTGGCCAACATGGCAAAACCCTGTCTCTACTAAAAATAAAAAAATTAGCCAGACGTGGTGGCAGGCGACTCTAATCCCAGCTACTCAGGAGGCTGAGGCAGGAGAATCGCTTGAAACTGGGAGGCGCAGGTTGCAGTGAGCCGAGATCATGCCACTGCACTCCAGCCTATGCAACAGAGCAAGACTCTGTCTCAAAAACATAAAAATAAAAAAAATAAACTATATGACGCTGTCTTGGTTGGAAGATAAGGAAAACAGTAAAGTGGCCCTTTGACTTTTTGACTCTTAGTGACTTGAAACCACTATCTCAATGCTTACTTTCTTTTATTTTTAAGCCTTTCATTTTTATTTATTTATTTTTTGAGACACAGTCTTCCCCTGTCACCCAGGCTGGAGCCCTTTCATCACACATTCTGGGGAAAATTATGGGAGATGGTGACATCCAATCAGAACTTTAGTATCTCATTTGAGACTGGTTTAATGCTCAAAATTTCTCCAATACATAATTAAAGGCAAATACACATAATTGCAAGATAGAGGTTTGTCCAAGGAATTTTGCAAACATTACTTTTCTCCTCCTTATTATGATGTCCCTGATTTATCTTTTGGGAAATAAGCAACAGTCACAATTTGCTAATCCCATCTGTTTCCCATAAAGAGGGAAGAAATCATTAATTGCACAGTGAATTGGGGGATGAGGAGTTTCAGATCCACAAAGGAGAATTTGACTCAAAATCTCACGAAACATCCCACTGAAGCCTTAACACGGTTTGAATGTGGACTGATATTAAATGATATTAAGGAATCATCATTTTTGTTCAGTGTGATCATGACATCATAGCCATATAGGACAATATCCTTATTTTAAGATACAAAATGATATATTTTGGGGTAAAATATCATTATAGCTTTAATTTACTTTAAAGTAGTTCAACAACAAAAACAAATAGACAAAGAAGGCAACATATTAACAATTGTTAGACCGATGTAAGAGTATTGGTATGTTCATTATGCTAATCTTTTTACTTTTCTGTTTATTTGAAAGTTTCACTGTAAAAAGTAAAAATCAAACCCACACAAAGCAATGGTCTCCATTTCTGTTACTGTGTATAAAATGAAATAATTATAGCCTAGCTATTTTATACTTAAAAGTGTTCTCTTAAATATCCCTAGACCAAATGATCTTTTACTAGAGACCGCCATGTTCTGACCCTAGCAATGACCCTTCACAGAGTATGGTCATGTGATGGCACATTATTAACATTCTTTCACTGAATCCCTTAGTCTGACAAAGTGTACAGTAGATATTACAAGAATTTTACAGAAAAGGGTTCTGAGAGTCAGAGTCTAAAAAATTGTGCAAGATTGTTTTTAAGTCCCCACAGTCCTAGGCCTTGCCACAGGGATGCCAGCTATTGAGTCAGCTCAAAGTGTGATCTACAGAGACAGAATGACATAGTGGGACTGAGCTCAGTCTTCTTCATCTGAAAAATAAGACAGTCTGCCTAGAGTTGTAAGATTCCTTGCAGATCTTATGTGCTACGTGCCAGGTAGGATCAAAGAATATGAAATGCCCAAACAGTCCTACTTGCTATAGGACCTATAATGAACAATCTGACCCCATTTCTGATGTTTGCCTGCCCACCTCTCCCTGCCTGACCCTTCAGCCCTACATTGGGCAAGCTGGTAAGGAAGTTCAGGTGCTCCCTCCTTTGGCACTAGCAGGAGGTTCAAACTGCACAAGCCCTACCCTGTGCACGGGAATCCTCATCCCAGCCCCATCGCCAAATCACACTAGAACTTCGTATCATTTCTCTGCTCTCTGAGGCTACTTTTGGACCTGCTTGGGAGCCAGACCTACTATCCCCAGAAAGCCACATGATGTGAGTAATAAACTTTTTCGTATCTTCCTGGTGCATGTGAGATATTCTCACTCTCAGCAATCAAACCAAATTTTAGGTGGATGGCACATCTCATGTCTATGGAGTAACTACACACCACAAGAAGTCCTGGTCTCACTGTATGATTCTGAAATTTATTCATTCATTCTGAAAATATGTGCCTGGGGCTGTTCCAGGCACTGAAGAAAGCATTGTAAATAATAGACAAGTCTTTGACTACACGGAACTTACTTTCAAATGGGGAGAGACAGAGTGTAAACTGAATGATTAAATTAAATATATTGTGTGTTAGGTACTGATAAGTGCTATAAGAAACACAGAGCAGGGAAGGAGAATAGGAAATTTACAGGACCCTAGTTGCAATTTTAAGTAGTATGGTCAAGGAAGCCACACTGATTGTGGGACATTTGAGTAAAGACCTGAGGAAGATGGATGGGTGAGCCATAGAAAACATATGAGATAGTGGGAAAAGCATGTGCAAAGTTCCTGTGTAAAGGTCATGATTGGTGGGTTCAAGAGACAACAAAAGGCTGTGTGCGGTGGCTCACACCTGTAATCCTAGCAATTTGGGAGGCCGAGTTGGGCGGATAACCTGAGGTCAGGAGTTTGTGACCAGTCTGGCCAACATGGCGAAACCCCATCTCTACTAAAAATACAAAAATTAGCCGGGCGTGGTGGTGGGTGCCTGTAATCCCAGCTACTCGGGAGACTGAGGCAGGAGAATCACTTGAACTCAGGAGGTGGAGGTTGCAGTGAGCCAAGATTGCACCACTGCACTGCAGCCTGGGCAACAGAGTGAGACTCCGTCTAAAAAAAAAAAAAGAAAGAAAGAGAGAGACAACAAGAAGGTAGTGTGGACGGTGCAGAGGTGAGGCTGCTGAAGGAAGCTGGGGAGAAGGCAACAACTTTGACTTTTGTCCGGATAAAATGGGAAGCTTTTGAAGGCTTGGAGCAGCGGAGGGACATGATTGACTTACATTTTAATTGGACATCTGTAGCAGGGCCAAAGCAGGGAGACAAGTCAGGAGACTGTTGCGAAAATCTGGGTGAGAGTTGATTGGCTGGAACAGGGTGGTAGCAGCTAATGTGGTGAGGAAATGGTTGGCTTCTTCATATGTTTTTTGAAAGTGTATCTTTTCAAAAACCCAACTTTTTATTTCATTGATCTTTTGTATTTTTTTAGTCTCTGTTTCATATATTTCTGCTCTGATCTGTATTATTTCTTTTCTTTTACAAATTTTGGGTTTGGTTTGCCCTTGCTTTTCCAGTTCTTTAAGATGCATCATTAGGTTGTTTATTTGAAGTTTTTCTATTTTTTTGATGTAGGCATTTATTGATGTACACGTCCCTCTTAGTACTGCTTTTGCTGTATCCCACAAGTTTTAATATGCTGTGCTTCCATTTTCATTTGTTTCAAGAAATATTTACATTTTCTTATTAATTTTGTCAATGACTCAATGGTCATTCAGGAGCACATTTTTAAATTTTCATGCATTTATATTTTTTCCAAAATTCTTCTTGTTATTGATTTCTAGTTTTACTCCATTGTGGTCAGAAAATATATTTAATATAATTTAAGTATTTTTTTAATTTGGGGTACCTGTTTTGTATCCTTGATAATGTTCCATGTGCTGAGGAGAAGAATGTGTACTCTGCACCTGTTGGGTGAAATGTTCTGTAAATATCTATTATGTCCATTTGGTCTATAGTACAGATTAAGTCGAATGTTTCTTTGTTGATTTTCAGTCTGGATTATCTGTCCAGTGCTGAAGGTGGAGCGTTGAGAAGTCCTCAGCTATTATTGTATTGGGTTCTATCTCTCTTTTTAGCTCTAATAATACTTGCTTTATATATCTGGGTGCTCTAGCATTGGGTTCATATATATCTTTAGTTGTTATATTCTCTTGCTGAAGTGGCCCCTTTATCATTACATAATGGCCTTCTTTGTCTTTTCTTCCAGTTTTTGTCTTGAAATCTATTTTACCTGATACAAGTATAGCTACTCCTGCTCTTTTGTAGTTTCCATTTGCATGGAATATCTTTTTCCATCCCTTCATCATCAGTGTATGTATGTCTTCAGAGGTGAAGTGAGCTTCTCAGCTGTTCACCTTGCTTCCTACCTCACTGAAAAAATTACAGCAATAAGAGGAGAACTTCCAGATTCCACTCCATTTCCTCACTAGTCAGCATCTGTATTCATATACTCTGCTTTCCTTTCTATTAAGCATAGATGAATTTTCTATGCCCCATGTAATGCCTCCACTCATGCACTAGAAGCCACTCCCCTTGCCTACTCAAAGACATTGCTCTAGCAATTCCTCCCTTTCTCCCTTATGTCACCAACATCTTGAATGGGTTGTTCTCATTTTTTCACTCATTACTAAAAAACAGATACAGATTTTCTGTTGGTCCTAATTTCTCTGACAAGTATTCCTTTAATTGTTTGCTCCCTTTTGCAGCAAAGCTCTTTGTTCTTCTTTCTCTTTCTAGTTCCTCTCTTCTCATTTCCAACAAACCTATAAGGCTTTGTCCCCAACCACTGCTGCACCAAAACTCCTCTCACCAAAGTTATCAGTGACCTTCACGTTACTACATCCAATGGTCATTTCTGATCCCTCTTCCTTCTTGACTTAGCAGTATTTAACAAAGTTGATCTTTATTTTCTACTTGATAAACTTTCTTCACACAGTGTCCAGGACATCACACCTGTTTGCCTTTGCATCTACCTTGGTAGTTGCTCCTTCTCAGTCACCATCGTTGGTTCCTTCTATTTTTCTTGACTTCTGAATGTTGGTTGTGCCCCAGGACCAGCCCTTGGTTCTCTTCTCTCATCCTTCAATCTATACTTACTCTCTTTATAATTATATCCAATCCCATGGCCTTAAATATCATCTATATGTTGGACATACACAAATATCCCTAGGCCAGTTTTCACTCCCAAATTCCAGACTCATGTCCAACTGCTATTTTAACATCTTTGCTTATATGTCTAATAGACACTTCAAACTCAATATATCTAAGACCAAATTCCCAACCTTCCCCTTTTCATTTGTTCCATCAGCAGCCTTCACATTTGCTCAAGCAGAAATCTTAAAGTCATCCTTGACATCTCTCTCTTACCCAATACATCAGTAATCTTGTCTCTCCCTTCAAAACATATCTAGAATCTGTTCCTCTTACCCTTTCCACTACTGCCACCCCAGCCCCAGCTTCTATAATTGATAGCTATCTATTGACAGGCTTCACTACTTCTACCTTGTTTTCACCCTGGCCCCCGCCCCCACAGTCTATTCCACAGTTTATTCTCAGTCAGTGGGATCCTTTTAAAATGCAATTAGATCATGTCCCTCCTTTGTTCAAAATCATCCAATGATTCCCCATTTCACTCAAAATAAAAGCCAAAGTCCCAATAATGGTGTGCTTGTTTTTCCCTCAGTTCCAGGCACATTCTTCTCCTTGCTGAGAGTACTTATCATCTTCCAACATACTGTACCATCCACTTATTTATTATGTCTGTTGTTTATTGTCTGTGTACCCACTAGAATGTAAGCCCCATGAAGGCATGGATTTTCCTGTTTTGTCTACTGAGGTATCACTCTCGAGCACCTAAAATAAAACCTGGCAAATAGTAAGTGCTTAATGAATACTCATTGAATGATTAAAGGAGGAATTTTGACTCTGAAGAAAGGACCCATTCTTCTCATTTGTGAACAGCCTCTCATTTTGCTAACAGAAAGAACAGAAATTTCTATTGTCTGTGAAGCAATGTAATGAAGTTTAGTGGTGATTATAATCACTAATCACTCTTGAGTACTTAATTTCTTTATAAAAGGCAACTTCAGCTAAACACATATAAATACTGCACATTCGTCCAAAAATTATTTATTGTGCCTAGTACAGGTATGAGTACCATTGAGGGTTGAGGACTATGGATGAAGATTTCAAGCAAACTTTCGGACCTCCTGGTAGGTCTATTCCAAGTCACACTCTTTCTTTGATGATAAGTCATTTTGCTATAGCAACTCAGGATTAGTCTGCTGCCCTTCTACTTCCCTGTTTGTGCTATACAGAAGATCCATATGGTGCCTGGACTTACAAAATAGGGGTAGGAAGAAGAGTAACAGAAAGTGTGTACAAGTAGGAGCCAAATACTTCAGCAGTTCATGAAAAAGATTAAATGGGGAGGAAATACTGCCTCTGAAAAGAAATTGCCTTTGCAATTTTTGTCACAGATCAAAAAGAAGCCTCAGATCCCTGCCCAAAAGTACAAGTCACGAATTTGCCAGTTTGCCAGGTCTGGATGGTAATACGTGCTTACGAAGGGCATCAGAGATTTTGAGAGGCCACTAGGAGCTGCCATTGCCAAGAAGAGGACAGAGAGATGGGCTTCCACTCTCTTTCCACCCTTTATCCAGAGGAGCCTGCTTTTACCTGTTTCATTTGTTTATGCTTTAACATCAGCTATTTTTGAACAAAGGGTTTCTTCTGTTTTCTGTTAATTTCTTTTCTTTCTTTCTTTTTTTTCTTTTCTTTTCTTTTTTTTTTTTTTTTTTTTTTTTTGAGATAGAGTATCACTGCCCAGGTTGGAGTGCAGTGGCGTGATCTCGGCTTACTGCAAGCTCTGCCTCCCGGGTTCATGCCATTCTCCATTCTCCTGCCTCAGCCTCCCAAATAGCTGGGACTACAGGTGCCCAGCACCACACCTGGCTAATTTTTTGTATTTTTAATAGACATGGAGTTTCACTGTGTTAGCCAGGATGGTCTTGATATCCTGACCTTGTGATCCACCCGCCTCGGCCTCCCAAAGTGCTGGCATTACAGGTATAAGCCACCATGACCGGCCTCTTCTGTTAATTTCTTAATTTCTGTTTGGTAAAATAAAAGTAAATCTTATTTTGCTCTTTCACTTCCCCATAGATCCCTGCCCGCTTTGGAAAAAAGAGTATAAATAGAATTCATTCACTGGAAATATGAGGGATCCGAGGACCCTTGCTGGTAGAACGATGGCAGTTATTAACCTCTCTGTGCTTGGCTTTTGTAACTGCAGAATAGTATCACAATTTTTATATTGGCATCTTTGTACAGATGATGATTTTGAAACAGCTGTTAAAACACCAGCTTCTATTTCACCTTGAAAGTGAAATACCAATGTTAAATAATGAAAAGAACCATCTCTTAGAATGCCTTTTGCATCTTTTATCAGTTACTGCATTTACTGAGATTAATAAATGTATCTGTCTATCGGCTCAATTCATTTGCTATAAAAGAATATAATCATTGGTAGACACATAGGAGAATTGTCTGGTTTGCCAGGCAGGCACACACAAAGGGTGGACGAGGCATGAATGATCTACAACTACACACAGCTACATCGATACATCTCACAATGTTGAGTGGACGAAGTGAGACACAAAAGAGCGCATGCTGAATGATCCCATTTATGTAAAGTTCAAAAATAGGCAAAACGAATCTGTGATGTTAGAAGCCAGGATAATAAGTTATCCTTGGGTGGATGAGGAGCAGTGACTGGAAGGAAATAAAGGGTATTGGGGAGCTTGTGGGTGCTACTACCATTCTGTTTCTCTAGCTGGGTATCAGTTAACGATGGTTTTTTCATCGTAAGAATTCATTGAACTATACATTAAATGATTTGTGCACTTTTCTGTTTGTGTGTTACACTTTAGTAAACACGTTACATAAACAATTACTATGGTAAGAGTTGGGTGGAGAATTTGATTCTGTCTCCTAAGTAGGAATATGAATGTAGCTCTGAAACTCAGGCTTGGAACAGAATTGCCAAAGACTGTGCTGTGAGGATCATCTCAGAGGCTGGCACAGATTTGGGGCAGTAACAGTTATAATTATACCTATTTTAATTCTACGCACCAAAGTAACAGGTGGTACTTGTTGAAAAATTGTACCAAAGGACAACTGTTAAGACGCACATACACACAATAGGAATGTTCTGTCATGATTTTGATTGGGGTTTACTGTTTCTGTAAACAATTAAGGCAGCTACTCGCTTTGAGTGATTCTACTGTTGAGTTTGGCAGGATGCCATATGCAATTATTGAGGATAATGACAAATGCTCCATGAACTATAAGTTTTAACAGTCATACGTTCCTTGCTTCATGTATTTGTTGTTATTATTTACGATTTTGGGAAGGTTTCTAAGGATTTCTTTATAGAAAACCATCATTTAACAAAAGGCTTAATGCCACCAGTAGAAACAATTTTACTAGAATAAAACATGACTATTACATTCCGTATAATTAAATTAAATCAATAGATTCAGTTTACTAAATTAGATATTTAAAAATATATATTTAGTAATAGCTTCCAATCCTGGGTCTGCCATTTATTAGCTACGTGCCTTTGAGCCATTTGCTGGCCCCGTTTCAGCCTGTTTTCCTCAATGGTCTTGCTCTCAGAGTTGTCATGAGGATTAAGTGAGATAACACACATAATTAATGTAGAACACCTGGCACGGGGTCTGCATCCAAAAACTTATTAAATTGTCACTCTCGTTTTTATTAATAGATTAACTACCACATTATTATACATGGTGAAACCGATCATTTATTCAGAAATATTCTGGTTTCAAACATAACATTTGAACAGGGAAAAGTCATAGAAATGCCATGAACTCAGCAAAATCCCTTTTAAAAAAACTTAAATTTGAGAAATTTCTATGTATTAATCAATTATTTTGGTGACTTCAAAAAAGACCACTTCTCTTAAGTACTAATGGTAAAAACAGACAAAAAGATACAAGATAAAATAAAATAAAATAAAATAAAATAAAATAAAATAAAATAAAATTCTACCCAACTCATGGAATACTAGTGTTGAAAGGCAGCAGAATTTGAGAATTACTGACTGGTTTATTCATTTCTTCCCTACCATCTGTCAGATATCAACATGATCTCTTATAGCAGCCAGCTTTAACGAGCAAAATGTTCTTATCTGTTCTCTTCCTAGGGCTTTAAAGATTAGCACCTTATAAAATTTCCCTCTTCCTCCTTCCTTCTCTTTAGGGGGAAGGAGTGTGCATTAGTAAGAATAGTGGGCTTCAGATCTGAATCTTGGTGCTACTGGTATTAATTGAGTGAATCTGGCAAGTTGCATAATCCCCCTGAACTTTCTTTTTGATATCTATTTGGTAAGCTTGCAAGGTAAAAATCTGATCATTGCAAGGTAAAAATCACATGTAATAGTTGTTTGCGTCTAAGCCCTAGGAAGCTCTGATACTCGTAAGGTAGAATAATCTATTTGAAATATCAACGAATATGTTTTTGTTTGTGGTACTTCCTCCTTAACCCTGTCTGATTGCTCACTTGGGCAGTCATATTATTGATTCAAGTGAGGTCTGGTAGAGCAGAAATGCAGAGAGAAAGAAAAGAGGCAATTTGTGTTATGAGTTTCAAAGTGTCCATTTTGAAATTGCAGAGATGATAGCTTGAGAAAAAAAATATCCTTAACAGCCTAGAATTCTAGGCACAAAAGCATAGATTTGGAATAATCCATGGATAGTCAGAGCCAGTTTTTCCTCCTGCTTTGTTTCCTGGCCTCCAATACTGGGAACTGAAAGGGGAAGAAGAGAAGCAAGAGAGGAGAAGCAATAGAAATAAAAATTGGTTGACCTTTGACACTGTACCCTGCTATGTGTTCCCCAGGTCAACTTCTGAAGGATGGGGAGCATGCTGGAAAGCTCCATGAGTTTGGAGAATCCTAGAACTGAGGACAACCTGTCTTGCTTTTTTTTTTTTTTTTTTTTTGAGACGGAGTCTTGCTCTGTGGCCCAGGCTGGAGTGCAGTGGCACGATCTCAGCTCACTGCAAGCTCCGCCTCCCGGGTTCACGCCATTCTCCTGCCTCAGCCTCCCGAGTAGCTGAGACTACAGGCGCCCGCCACCACGCCCGGCTAATTTTTGTATTTTTAGTAGAGACAGGGTTTCACCATGTTAGCCGGGACGGTCTCGATCTCCTGACCTCGTGATCCACCCATCTCGGCCTCCCAATGTGCTGGGATTACAGGCGTGAGCCACTGCGCCCGGCCCTGTCTTGCTTTTAAGACAGACCTCTAGAAGGCAATAAATGTTATAGAGCTCCCTGGCACCCAGCAAGAGGAAGAAACAATACAGTAGAGGCAGCCTTGTAGTACCTCTGTGCCTAATGTGTCTTGGAGAGCTGCTAAGAGATTGAGAGAATGAAACCACGAGATACATTGTTGTAATGGGGTCACTGTCACACAACCATGAAATATTAGGCTCACAGACACTTTGAAGGGTGAGAAGAGTAGGGTTTATCGGGTGAAAAGGGAAAAAAGGGAAAATAGGGACTCTCAAAAGAGCAAGAGTCCTGCTAGTAGTCTTCCCGCCTCTCAGATTGAATCCCAGGTTCCACCTCGGAACAGGAGAGGCCAGCTCTTCCCCGCTGCAAATGCTGTGAACTTCCTGAGGCTTCACCCCCGTGTGCACTCCTCCCAGTGTGCAGGCCGGCTGGAAGTTCTCCAGTGACCTCTTTATACTTGGTTGTCTCACTATCAGGTCTTTTAATGAGAGTGAAGCAAACCTTGCAGTAAGTGGGAGACAGCCAAGATCCGATGGGAATATAGAAGTCCCAACAGAACCCAGCATGGACATTTGATGATGATGTTCTAATGACCAAGGACCGGATCCCCATAGCCCTACATGTCTTGACATTCAGATACTCTCCATGATTTAACCATGGCTGTGGGGAAATGGAGAGGAGACCCAAAATGGACAAAATAAACCATGAAACAACTGAGGATTGCCTAACATTGCAAAGATTAAATTTCCACCATCTAGCAGAATTGAGACACACAAGGAAATGTTCTTGACATGCTAGAAAAATAGACACATTTCCTACCCACTGAGTTCGAGGCCTGAAAATCTGTGCCCACCTACATTTATTTTCTGAACATAAAGAGTTATATGGAACTTCTACTCAGTTCCTTATGGAATTCTTATAGATGAAGCTAATTTTTCTGCTTGCAGCTTTTATGAGAACTGGAAATCTCATCCACAGGCTTGCACTGCTGCTCCCAGTAAAAAATGTTTTTTTTCTTTGTGGTTGTTAGAGGCAGACAAATCCCCGCACTGCGTTACCCCTCCAAAGTTTTCACCCTTGATCCCTCTCTTTAACACAAGTGTGAATTTGGCAGTGGACTTACCTGTTTCTGTAGACAATCTTGTTCGGGTACTTCTTTTCTCAAAAATCATGCCTAAGGACTTCCCTTGCAATAAAGGCAAATACTATAAATCAAGGACAAGAATAGAATTAAAATATATCTTATATATAAATTATGTTTTAAAACATATTCTTTATTAGAAAATAAGTAATAACTACCCCCAAGTAAGTGTTTAAAATATTGTTTAAAAAGTGAGTTTAGGCCAGGTGCAGTGGCCAATGCCTGTAATCCCAGCACTTTGTGAGGCCGAGGCAGGTGGATCACCTGAGGTCAGGAGTTCGAGACCAGCCTGGCCAACATGGAAAAACCCCGTCTCTACTCAAAATACAAAAAAAAAAAAAAATTAGCCCCGCGTGCTGGTGTGCGCCTGTAATCCCAGCTACTAGGGAGGCTGAGGCAGGAGAATTGCTTGAACCTGGGAGGTGGAGGTTGCAGTGAGCCAAGGTCGCGCCACTGCACTCCAGCCTGGGCGACAGAGCAATATTCCATCTCAAAAAAAAAAGTGAATATAAAATGTTTTTTAACATACTATACAAATGGGAGAAGAGAACAGTAATTCCCACAGCTTATTGACATGTAATTAGAAAGCAGTATTAATTGTTGAGTTCAACATGTGAATTTTTTCCAAAGTATGTTAATATTTCATACTGGAACCACCTTCTTACTTAACGCCATTGAAATCCCCATTCAGTTTTCAATGACCTCAAAGGTGTTTGGTTTGGAGGTGTTTTCTCAGCTGGGAAAATGCTACTCTGTTACGACATGGGGCACTATGACTTCCACTTGGATCAATGATGAAGCCCTAGTGTTTTAGCTACACATTCATCATGCATCCTAATGGGAATACAAAGACTTTGCTTCTGGAAGTTATTTGAAAACAATCTGGAGAGTTTGAAATGTGGGGCGGGGCACTTCCTCCTTCCTCTTCTGTAGAAGGGCTTCCGGATAGAATGAGTTCTGGAACAAATAGATTCCTGCCAGCTAACCTCCCTCATCCACAAAGTGTCAAGAATATAGGCCTGGGCCTGGGGAGACCTTTTCTCCTTATTTCAGGTGTTTTATAGGAACATCAACCCGTAGCAGTTGCAGTCACTCCTGTCCACAGTTTCTCTTAGGAGCTTGGAAAGCCAGCCAACTAAATAAAATCAAAGCCGTGTCAAACTTTCTCAACCTGAAACCAACTCTTTAAAAAAGTTGAACAAGCTTGGAATATGAAAATGCTTTCACAATTAAGCAGTCTAAATGAAGCTACTGTATTAATTGTGTTTCAAAGATAAATTGCTCAAAATGCAGAATTAAGCTTATAGCTAAGAACCATATGCCATCTCTTCTCCTACCTGGATACCATTAACTGTTTCTTTGCTAAACTAAATGCTTTTTAAAACGCTGTCACATCATTGTGAATTTTTTGACATTATCCTAATGATTCTATATCTGATATGCATCCAAAATTAAAATTTGTCACTAGGAAAAAAGGATCACTTTCTTCTTCTTCTTCTTTTTTTTTTTTTTTTTTTTTGAGATGGAGTTTCGCTCTTATTGCCCAGGCTGGAGTGCAATGGCATGATTTCGGCTCACTGCAACTTCCGCCTCCCAGGTTCAAGCGATTCTCCTGCCTTAGCCTCCTGAGTAGCTGGGATTACAGGCATGTGCCACCACGCCTGGCTAATTTTGTATTTTTAGTAGAGACGGGGTTTCTCCATGTTGGTCAGGCTGGTCTCGAACTCCCGACCTCAGGTGATCCACCTGCCTAGGCCTCCCAAAGTGTTGGGATTGCAGGCATGAGCCACTGCACCCGGCCTTAATTTTTGACTTGATAGAAAATACACAGAGAAAAGAAAAGGGGTATAAAAATAAAATCTTGACAGATCACCTGAGGTCAAGAGTTTGAGACCAGCCTGGCCAACATGGTGAAACTCCGTCTTTACTAAAAATACAAAAATTAGCTGGGCATGGTGGTGTGCACCTGTAATCCCAGCTACTTGGGAGGCTGAGGCAGGAGAATTGCTTGAACCCGGGAGGCGGAAGTTGTAGTGAGCCAAGATCATGCCAATGCACTCCAACCTGGGCAACAGAGCAAGACTCCATCTCAATAAATAAATAAATAAAACAAAATAAAATAAAATCTTTTCAGACAAATGATTTCTTAGGTTCGATCCAGTTAATAATGAATTTCAGCATTCCACATGAAAAAAGTGCAATGACTTGTCATTCAATAATTGATTTTTATGCTCTTTTGTATGCCTGTATGCTCCATGATAATCAATTACCTTGACTGTAAGGGTTCATTACTTAGCTACTGTTTAAGAATTTTAATGTATTTTCTTTTTCCTCTTTTTTTGGGAAGGCTGCCTTTAAAAAGGCGGACTGATAGTAATGGAAGGTAAAAAGAAAATGTTACATACCTCTCCTTTCTGTTTTATCCTAAATTTCAGATCTGCTGATAGCCATAGCATATATTTAATTTCTTCTCCAGTGAAGTTTTTTAGAGTGAGAAGGTCACGGCCCTTCAGCTGCACTTTATTTTGTAGTGGTTGTCCACACCTATAAAAAGAGATTTAAAAAGGAGAAATATGTATTTCAGAAAAAGCCCATGTACTATGGTGATTCATTGTTTTATTGTTGATAAAGCATTCTTTTTTTTCTTTTTTTTTTTTGAGACGGAGTCTCGCTCTGTCGCCCAGGCTGGAGTGCAGTGGCCGGATCTCAGCTCACTGCAAGCTCCGCCTCCCGGGTTCACGCCATTCTCCTGCCTCAGCCTCCCGAGTAGCTGGGACTACAGGCACCCACCACCTCGCCCGGCTAGTTTTTTGTATTTTTTTAGTAGAGACGGGGTTTCACCGTGTTAGCCAGGATGGTCTCGATCTCCCGACCTCGTGATCCGCCCGTCTCGGCCTCCCAAAGTGCTGGGATTACAGGCTTGAGCCACCAAGCCCGGCCTTTTTTTTTTTTTTTTTTTTGAGACAGGGTCTCACTCTGTGGCCCAGGCTGGAGTGTGGGACAATCTAAGTTCACTGCAGCCTCTGCCTCCCAGGTTCAAGGGATTCTCCTGCCTCAGCCACCCAAGTAGCTGAAACTACAAGCACACGCCACCAAGCCCGGCTAATTTTTGTATTTTTACTAGAGACGGGGTTTCTCCATGGTGACCATGCTGGTCTGGAACTCCTGAGCTCAAGTGATCCGCCCACCTTGGTCACTTGATAAAGCATAGCAAATGCTTTATCTTTTTATTCTTTTTAAAGCACAGCAAATCACATATAACCTCATGTGTCTCTGCGAAGTGTTAATGCATTGAAATTTGATATGGCCATCGTTTATATTTTATATGTCCAGTATTTTGGATGTTTGACAGAAAAAAAAAAAGAATTTGCAAAAAGAGATTGAATTCTTATTTGTTTGAAATAGCCACATGAGTGGCTTTGTCACTTACTAGTCATACAACCTAGAGCAATTTACTTACCCACTCTCTGCTTCTAAATTTCTCACCTAGAAAATTACTATACTAATCTTATAGAGTTGTTGTGAAGATAAAATTATTTAATACATGTAAAGCAGACATTGTCTGGAATATAATAAGCATTTGATAACTTTTAGCTATTATTATCAAAATCATTAGGCTGTACAAGCAGCATGTGTAATGCACAATAGAAAATAATTTCGTATTTTCCCCCTACTGTCCTTCAAATCTGTTCTTGGGGCTTGTTCTTTTTATCCCTGGATGAAAATACAATGGACACTGTAGCTTTTCTACTAACTCAGAAAAATACAAAAAGCCCTCTGCTTATTTTACTACCTCAAAGAGTCTCAGTAGAATAACATGTAACAAAAATATGATAATAATAATAGTGATTAAAAAAAAAACTTAAGAAATTTACTGCAGGTTAACACCTTTTCCCTTCCAGCTTATGCCTGATTAAAGCTGGCCTCCTCTATGGGGAAAGAGGGGTCAGTGTGCTATTTCCTCTGTTTCCTTCCTTTCAGTTCCTCGAAGTGAAGCCAAGGGAAGATGAGGAGTTAAGAGCCAGCAAAAACCTGGTTCTGCTCTAGCAATCTAGCATTGGTGCAGGTGTTTCAAACACCTGACTCTCTTGTGGAGTGTTTTTGGAGGTCCTTTGGAGAACCCCCCCTTATCATTAGGAATTGCTCATAGCAGTCTTTGATGCAGACAATTACATTTCCTCTGGCATCCAAGGGAACACATCCAGCCTCTATTTTGCTGAGATTTCCCCCACCCCTCCAGGAGGTCTCTTGGTCATGATCTGAAACAATACCATGCTGGGTTTTTTTTTTCTCATTCCCTATTGGTTCACGGGAAGGTCTCCACGTTCTTTGCTCTAACAAGTGTCAGGTCCATCCTAGTACAGACTCCATCTTGTTCTGCTATCAGAACAGCTAACTAGCCTGTCCTCCTTACTTTAAATTTCTCAGGTATCGTCCTGACATCAGTTTACTGTGGACCCTAGTGGAGCCATTTCCTTGGGCTTGAAGTGAAGGAAGAGTATCCCCTTCATGGGGGAGAGGGCATATGATACACAATAGAAACACTCTCTATAAATTATCTTCTAATTTCCAACCCCTTTCTTGGTTTCTGCAACACATTTTATAAGCTGAAGGGGGTACCCAAGGGATTCCAAACTGAATTTTGTCTATTTCCTTTGCAATTCCATTTGTAGTGGTCTAGCATCTCACTTTAGAATGAGAGAAGAATCAGTATCTACTGGGCCTGGGCCTGGCCAGAAACCAAAACTGGAAAATATTGATTTTAACATTTTGTTATATTGTTATGACAATAATTGTTATTTGCGGTAATCAGTCTGTAAAATAAGCATCATTTTTCTCTCATCATTCCCAGTGTCATCTGTGTTTAACAATAATTGGTATTTTCTACCATTCGAAATCATAAATAGCCAAAGGCAAATTGTGGTTCACCACGTGTACTAAACATTAATTTTACTAGAAGTAAAATAACCATCACAAAATGATCATGCTGTAATTCTAACCTAATAAGAGAGCTTGTGCTACTTGGGATGAAGAGTTAATCATCTGTTGGGATTTATGGAGGCCTTTTTGCAATGGTAATAAACTTATAGGTGGGAAAATCACAAATTCACTCAATTTGTTGTTTCCACTGCATGATGTCAGTAACTTAGACAAGTGAATATTGCACTACATATGTTTCTTGCAGAGTTGATTGGTTCATTTAATGTTCAGTAGGTGAATAGATATTTTTCGGTAGACACTTTGTGAGACTGAGCCCTTTAGAGGTCTAGTTAGTAGGGAAGATAATTTCCATAAGGATTGAGAGTTTCTGGGTTGGTTGGCTAATTGGTTGATTGACTGATTTTTTTTTTTTTTTTTTTTTTTGAGACGCAGTCTTGCTCTGTCACCCAGGCTGGAGTACAGTGACATGATCTCGGCTCATTGCAGCCTCCACCTCCTGGGTTGAAGCGATTCTTGTGCCTCAGCCTCCTGACTAGCTGGGATTACAGGCACCTGCCACCACACCCAGCTAATTTTTTGTATTTTTAGTAGAGACGGGGTTTCATCATGTTGGCCATGCTAATCTCAAACTCCTGAGCACAAATGATCTGCCCACCTCAACCTCCCAAAGTGCTGGGATTACAGGTGTGAGCCACCGCACCTAGCCAATTGACTGATTTAATCTAAGACATTAGTGACATATTCAACTACAAACAGAAATTACTGTTTTCAGCTTATATGTGGAAACAAAATTTTGATTAACATTCCTATTTCAAAGATGTATTATTGTCTTTGACTTTTAAAAATATGTGAATCGTAGGCTCTCCAAATGGAAATTTCTTTAAAGCAGTGGTCCTCAACTTTTCAGTACGTACCTCTAACAGTAAAAAATTTTAAACATGGATTCATAATGTATGTTTTGTTTGTTTATATGTGCTGCTATACTAAAAGATTATGTACATAACAAAACATAAACAAAAATAAAAATTTAAAAAGTTTGGACTAAAAAGAATCAAATATTTTATTTTATTTTATTTTATTTATTTTTGAGACGGAGTTTCGCTCTGTCACCCATGCTGGAGTGCAGTGGCGTGATCTTGGCTCACTGCAACCTCTGCCTCCCGGGTTCACACCATTCTCCTGCCTCAGCCTCCCGAGTAGCTGGGACTACAGGCATGTGCCACCACGCCCGGCTAGTTTTTGTATTTTTAGTAGAGACGGGGTTTCACCATGTTGGCCAGGCTGGTCTCGAACTCCTGACCTCAGGTGATCCACCCGCCTCAGCCTCCCAATGTGCTGGGAATACAGCACGTGAGCCACCACGCCAGGCCAAGAACCAAATATTTTAAAAATAAGTTTGTAGATATACAAAGACATTTTGCTGGCTAAAGAAGTTTCTAGACAGCCCTTCATTTTCTTCCTTCTACTGAAACCCTAGTAAAATGCTTACACAACTGTGCCCAATATCTCCATCGTAGTCAGCAATTTGATAACTTTGGAAGTAAGGCATTTAGGCAGAAAATTTGTATTTACATACAAATTTTGGTTATGTGTTTTCTTCTGATAATATTAATTAGTAATAATATTAAGCAACACTTGGAATACCAAGTACTGATAATGTTAAGGAGTAAACACTGACTAATATTCATGCATTTTTCAGGGTCAACTGAAATCTTCTGGGGATTGTAAAACAGATTTGCATATGTGGCCTGAAATGAAGGCACGGCAGCTTAACCTTTCTCAATTCACAGTTAGGGCAGATTTGAAAATACTTTTCTTCTGGAATAAGATCCAAGCAACATAAAATTACAGAAAATAAACCTTCTTGACTCCATGTCTTACAATAACACATTAATATTCCTTGGCTTAAGACTTCCTCTAATATTATTTTAAAAGGGGAAGAATCCTTCGCTGGAAAACCCCACTCCCTCTGTTTCAAGGAATTTGGGAAACATCACTGTAGCTGTTGAACTCACATCCATCAACCACAGGAAAAACCACTCATGAACTAATTTTGAGGCTTTCAGTTTTTTGCCTTGAGTAAAACATTTTACTCAGACTCCTGGTTATTTTGGAGCCCACAAAAGCTGAGTCTCCAAACTGCTATACTTAAAGGATTCAATACTGTCCCCTATTCTCAGCCTCTGCGGGATTTTGTTGTGTGCTCTCACTTCTGAATGCTCACAAGACTACAGGTTTTATTTAAGAGAATGTCGTAGATCTTAGAATTGTGTCGTTCTTGTTGAATCTCAGAGAAATAGAAGTGGAAATGAAAATTTTGCAAAGAACTAAACTTTTTCTCCCCAGTTTCCATAAAAGGAAACAGGAAAGAGGAGGACCAAGAATACCTTACCTTTTACTACTCCAAAAGCTCCAACTTCCAGTTCTTATTATCCCCAGTAGAAGACAAGACTGGAGGAAGTAACAAGTTTCTGGGGCTTCCTCAGCTTTTGTCCTACATACTTAGAAGTTTCTAAGTTGGAGGTGAAATTAAGCTTGTAGTTAGGGTTAGGGTTAATGTTCTGCTGTGGGTTTGCGTCGTGAGATGCTGCTGTTTCTATTTCTCCACTGACAGAAGATTTGAATATAAAGGTAGAAAGAACACACAAACATCCTGCTTGAACCTTTCCTTTTTGTCAAGGCCTTTGATTTTCAAATGTATATAGAACAGAAACTTTTATTTCAATATTTTTCCCTTGGACTACAAGTGATCGGAAAAATCTCTCTTTCTGACTCTAGACTTTCCATGGCAGCAGCTGATAATGTTGCCCGCACTCTTGCTGCCCTCAAATCACATCTCCAATAAATGTTAGCAGACAACCTTCCCCCACCCCAGAGTTTCCTTGTGCCCCTTTGTGTTTTTGTTTGCTGGTTGGTTTTGCAGTAAGGACACTTAACATGAGATCTAGTCTCCTAATAAATTTTGAACTGCACAACGCCATATTGTTAACTATAGGCACTAAGTTGAACAGCAGATCTCTAGAATTTATTCATCTAGAATAATAGAAAGTTTATATCCATAGAAAAACTCCCCATTTCCCCCACTCCCAACTTCTGACAATTGGTATTGTCTGATGTTTTAAATTAGAATCTATGAGTTTGGCTATTTTTGATTCTTATATAAGTAAAATCATGTCGTATTTGTCCTTCCTGGCTTATTTCACTTAGCATAATGTCCTCCAAAGTTTTTTTTTTTTTTTTTTTTTTTAAATAACACAGGCAGTTTTTAATTTGCATGGTAGTGTGTGGGACTGTGAATAGCCATTAAATCTGAAACCATGCAAAGTAACCTTAATATTTAGCGGGAAAACTGTAATTGTTCTGTGACTTTTAAAAAATTGTCAGAACATTAAAAACTTTTATTGTCAGCTATAAATGTGTAGGGAAGTGAAAAATAGTAAAACTGATGTATTTTTTAGTACAATGCAATTTAAAACATTAGAAGCATTGAGAATTATAGTGTTTTATTTCCTTGTAAAACTCTATCAAGAGTAATTTGAACAGTGCTTGCTTTCTCATCATAGAACTTATGGTATAGAGCAAGCATCTTTTCTATGTTGTGATAAACTGTCATAATTCTTTCTAAGTTTGGATAAACTTTTAACATTTTCCTTTGCACTTTGAACACTGTGTAATATCTCTGAGAGTTCCTTTAATGTGAAGTGTTTTGCTGGTGTTACTTCCCCTGGGACATCTTCATCCTTTTTGTCACAACCACTTTCTGCAGTTATGTCAATAACTTTATCTTCACTAAGTTCCTCTGGCTGTATATCTACAGTCTCTCAAACAGCAGCAGGGTAACAATCACATAATCAGCTGTTTCTTCCATAACTCGATTTACATTCAATTCAAATTTAACTTCCACTGCTATCACTTTTTTTTTTTTTTTAACGGAGTCTCACTCTGTCGTCCAGGCTAGAGCGCAGTGGTGCAATCTCAGCTCACCACAACCTCTGTCTCCCGGGTTCAAGCGATTCTCCTGCCTAAGCCTCCCAAGCAGCTGGGATTACAGACGTCTGCCACCAGGCCCAGCTAGTTTTTGTATTTTTTAGTAGAGACGGAGTTTCGTCATGTTGACCAGCCTGGTCTTGAACTCCTGACCTCAGGTGATCCCCCCGCCTCAGCCTCCCAAAGTCACTTTTTATTTCTCTGCTGCACTTTCATGTACTGCACTGTCATTATCCATTTTTGTAAAATGTCCATGGGTTTATCACTGGGAGAAAAGGAGGCAGCACAGCTATACTCTTTGCTGTCTGTATGCAAACTGTATGACAGATGCACAGTGACCAATCACCAACAGACTTTAAAAGAAGTGATGTAATTGGTCACTGATCATGATGTGCTGTGTATGTATTAGTTACATGGTGATTTGTAGACTGAAGAGTTAGCAATGAAGTTTTTGCTTTATGAATTACTTATAATTAATATGCCACGATGACTGAAATTTGAACTGTGTTCGTAGTGGCCTAGTGTTATTAACTAAACTGTGGTAATTGAAATTTGTTCACGTTGGGATCTTGCAAAGGAAGGGCTGCCTGTACTCCAAAAGTTTTCCGATCACAGGACTCTGATATACCATTCCCTCTGTCCAGAACACTCCTCAGTTCTCAAAGCTGGCTCCTTCTCATTCTCAGGCTGTAAGCTTAAATATCACCTCCTAAGAGATTCCTTTCCTGACTCTACTGTCTAAGTAGTCTTCACTTTACCTTCATTTTGTTTGTAATACTTATCACAATTTTAACATAGATTTATGTGTTTATTTATTGCTTACTTTTACTCTTCTCACTGGATTACATATGATCCACAAATAGCAGAGACCTTTCCTGTTTTATTCACTAATATATACCCAGTGCTTAGTACAGTGCTTGGAATATAGTAAGCATTCAATAAATATTTCTTAAGGAAATGAATAAATGATAATAGGTCTTCAGGGCAAAAGTAAATCTATTTGTATAAGAAAGAATTCAGGCCAGGCGTGGTGGCTTATACCTGTAATCCCACTTTGGGAGGCTGAGGCGGGCGGATCACTTGAGGTCAGGAGTTCTAGACCAGCCTGGCCAACATGGTGAAACCCCATCTCTACTACAAATACAAAAAATTAGCCGGACGTGGTGGCAGGTACCTGTAATCCCAGCTACTCCTTGGGAGGCTGGGGCAGGAACCCTGGAGGCAGAGGTTGCAGTAAGCTGAGATCGCGCCATTGATTGCACTCTAGCCTGGGTGACAAGAGTGAAACTCCATCTCAAAAAAAAAAAAAAAAAAAAAAAAAATAGAAAGAAAGAATTAATTCCTAGCAGATTTCTGGGATGAATATCGAAAGACTTGTCATGATGGAGTTTCAACATCCTGACCAAGTTCTGATGATAAGAAAAGACATAGGCCAGGTGCAGAGGAGAGAAAACAGTGCACTTTGATTATTCACAATGTCAAAACTTAAAATGAATGCCTTTTAAAAACATCACTTCAGCCGGGCGTGGTGGCTCATGCCTGTAATCCCAGCACTCTGGGAGGCTGAGGCGGGGGGATCACCTGATGTCAGGAGTTCGAGACCAGCCTGACCAATATGATGAAATCCCGTCTCTACTAAAAGTATAAAAAATTAGCCGGACGTGGTGGCGGGGGGCCTGTAATCCCAGCTACTCGGGAGGTTGAGGCAGGAGAATCGCTTGAACCCGGAAGGCGGAGGTTGCAGTGAGCCAAGATGGTGCCATTGCACTCCAGTCTGGGCAACAAGAAGGAAACTCCATCTCAGAAAAAAAAAAAAAAAAAAAAGACAAAATGTATGTTGTAGGAAGAGCAAATATGGGGTATGGTCCAGGCTGAACACAAGGCCTGAAAATCACGGAGGATAATTAACTGTGGCCTAGTGTGTTGCTAAAGCTGAAATTCCCTAGAGCCCCACCACTCTGGTATAGTATTTGCACTACTGGGAACAATGGTTGGACATATGTATGTGAAACAAGAGTGGACTAATCTTGGATCCTAAGCACGGCACTGTGAGTCAAGGGCCAAAACCTGGAAAACTGGTAAGAACACCTCATGGGGCCAGTGTTTGCTCATATCACCATGAAGACTGAGCTGGAAGTACGGTAACAGTGGACTACACTGATACTTTGGTTCTTTCTTGCCACAAACTCCTTTTGGACAGACTAACTTGTCAGGGTTCTTAGGGACAAAAGCAGTAGAGAGGTAGATACTGTATATCTGGTCATACCAGCGTCTGGGGGCTTGAGCGATTAACTAGAATTTCTTTTAAAATTGCACCACAGCTGGCCAGGTGCGGTGGTGGCTCACGCTTGTAATCCCAGCACTTTGGGAGGCTGAGGCGGGTGGATCACCTGAGGTCAGGAGTTTGAGACCCGCCTGACCAACATGGTGAAACCTCATCTCTACTAAAAATGCAAAAATTAGCTGGGCATGGTGGCAGACGCCTGTAATCCCAGCTACTCGGGAGGCTGAGGCAGGAGAATCACTTGAACTCGGGAGGCGAAGGTTGCGGTGAGCTGAGATTGCGCCATTGCACTCCAACCTGGGAGACAGAGCAAGACTTCATCTCAAAAAAAAAAAAAAAAAAAAAAAAAAAAATTCCACCACAGCTAGTGAAGGGGGGTTATGCTGTTTATACCACTGAAATATCATTAGAGTGGTCACCACCTTTTTCAATTCCATCCAGGAGGTAGGGCAGGAAATATTAGCTTGGGAAAAAGAGCTGTTTTTCATAGATATCAAAAACTAACCAGGAAAATTTATCACTGGAAGGAAAGCAAATACAATGGTCCCAGTTTAAATTCCTATCCTGTTTACTCTCTCCTCATAGACCTCCCCTTGGCTTCAAAATGGAGTTGCCACACCTCTTTCCTAAGCTACATAAAAATTAGAAGAGTTCCACAATTGTACCACATTAAGACAGTTCTGACATAACGCCTCCTTTTTTTTTTTTCTGGTCTGTATCAAGCATTTTCTTGCTTTTGAGTGAAAAAGCAAGCTTGAATTAGCCAGGTAAGACTGCTGGCATCAGTGGCTATTAAGTTCCCCTAGAGACCTCATTCTTCAATAGGAGGCAGCCTGCTCTGGTTCACAAGCACCAGAACCAGGGCCAAATGCATTATTCGAGTCTCCTGTAAAATGCTTGCTTTTCTTGTACCAAAGTATACAAGAAGTAAATCAGAGTAAACAAGAAATCTCCTTGGTACACCAGACATAAACCACATTATTATTCTTCAGCCTGCACCTAAGAGGGAGGATACAATGTTGTAGCAAACAATGAGAAGCACGTACAAATATTCCATCAAAACTGTCACTGCAGTCTGGTCAGAGCCAGAGCCCTTGAAAAAGGCAAGACTAGTTCCTTATATTCATTTTATTCCTTGAAAAATAATTACAGAGATTTTTTAACCCCAAATCACTGAATGCTAAGAAGCTAAGCCAAGGTAATAAGAGATCCTTGTATTAACTTTACCCAAATATCTTCCTAGCTACAAAATGGAAGAGTATTCGCTACTGGCAGAATGAAGCCTTTCATTGCTAGTGTCTGCATTTTCCAGCTCTGGTAAACTGGGGGGTGGGAGATACTTGGACGTATTCCCTGGTATAATTGTATTTTATTGGAAGAGAAAGTGCTTGATTTGAGTAAAATGTGGTCAGTCAGAAACTGATTTTGCCAGAGTAGGAAAAAATTCAGTGTTAAATGATACTCTGATCCCCATGGACAATTTGAGATAAAGACTTTAACTTCTGGAGATGTAAGAAGGGGCCAATGGGCCTTATGGCTGAGGTTTTTATGTTTCTTTAACCTTGCATTAATGCAAGAGCTAAGGCATGTTTTCTTATGTATGTTTTTTTTCTTTATTGAGATATTCTGACTGTACCTTAAAAAGGATATTAGGCAAAAAGGTAGATTGGCCAACTTGATCAATTTGAAGGCATCAAAGTAATATAAGCAGTGAAATGAAAAGAGCAGTGCCTTTAAATATTTGTAGTCCTAGTTCAACCCAGATTTAGGAATAAACAATGGCCTTTGGAAGGTTATTTGCCATCTCGAGCCTCAATTCTTCATCTGAAAATTTAAGAAAGTGAACGAAATCAGCGATTCTCTTTGTCTATGTCTTCCCCACACTCATGAAGTTTGTAAACTGGAGCCACTTAAATTTTCAGTGGCCTGACTTTAATTATATCCCTTTCTTTCCTTCTCAGAAAGGCATATTAGAAGGCATGCAAGCCGGGCGCGGTGGCTCAAGCCTGTAATCCCAGCACTTTGGGAGGCCGAGACGGGCGGATCACGAGTTCAGGAGATCGAGACCATCCTGGCTAACACGGTGAAACCCCGTCTCTACTAAAATACAAAAAAAAAAATTAGCCGGGCGAGGTGGCGGGCGCCTGTACTCCTAGCTACTCGGGAGGCTGAGGCAGGAGAATGGCGTGAACCCGGGAGGCGGGGCTTGCAGTGAGCTGAGATCCGGCCACTGCACTCCAGCCTGGGCAACAGAGCTAGACTCCGTCTCAAAAAAAAAAAAAAAAAAAAAAAAAAAAAAAGAAGGCATGCAAGAGAAAGGAGCTGTATTTTCACACACACACAAAAAACCTTGCAGTGATCCCACTGATGTGAAAAAACTCACAAATTATTTCCAAATTTATTCTTATTAACAATAACAATAATAATGTATTAATAAAAGTTTACTTGAAACCCTCCTCACCGTTGCCACATACCCATATGTGATATAAATTATTGATAGAGACAGGAGGCAGCCAAGGGACCCCCACCCCGCAACCCCCAGCAAAATCCCAACTTCAAGCCTAAAACAGCCTGTAGGCTGAAAAACAGGACTGCCTGTCCTGGATGAGACCCGCCCTTTCCACTCACTCCCCTGACTGATTCTTTCTGAATAATGCCCACCTTCACACTGGGAGGACAGGGTGGGGCCTTGGGGAAGTTCGCACTGCAGCGGTTGGAGATGGGAGGAGCCGGGCCTCTCCTGTTCCGGTGTGGTAACCTGGTATTCAGTCTGTGAGATGGGGGCCTGTTAACAGGAACCCCTCTGGCTTTGCTGAGTTTTTTCCTTTTCACCCAATAAATTCCGCTCCCCCTCACCCTTCAAAGTGTCTGTGAGTCTAACTTTTCCTGGTCGTGTGAAAAGAACTCAGTTTTTTCTACAACGTTATTATCGATCACTGAATGACTAGCCGTTTCTAAGATACCTTAGATCATTAATAGTCTAAAATTGTGAAACTTCTCCTTATCTGAAAATTGAAGAATTCAGATAAAGGCTAACTTTCTGCAGACCTACTATTAAAGGTCTGGAAACCTGAAGCTGCCAAAAATCAGTGGCTTATTTTATCTAAGTTAAATTACTAAATTACTAAAAATAGACTAGGAAACAAATTCCCCTGTTGGCCAAGGAAAACATCATGACCTCATTCAACTTTTGGTCCCATCTCTTATATGATTTTCTGAAGTGAAGTGATTTTTTTTTTTTTTTTTTTTTTGAGACAGAGTCTTACTCTGTCACCCAGGCTGGAGTGCATTGGTGCGATCTCAGCTCACTGCAACCTCCACCTCCCAGGTTCAAGTGATTCTTCTGCTTCAACCTCCTGAGTAGCTGGGACTACAGGTGCATGCCACCAGGCCCAGTTTTTTTTGTTGTTGTTGTTGTTTTTTTTTTTTTTTTTTTTGGTATTTTTATTAGAGACAGGGTTTCGCCATGCTGGCCAAACTAGTCTCGAACTCCTGACCTCAGGTGATCCACCCACCTCGGCCTCCCAAAGTGCAGGGATTACAGGCGTAAGCCACTGCGCCCAGCTGAAGTGATGTTTTTAAAAGGCATTCATTTTAAGTTTTGACATTGTGAATAATCAAAGTCCACTGTTTTCTCTCCTCTATTCGAGAACATGAATGTCTTATAATCACGTTGTCTGGATGTCCACGTGCGTATGGATGGGCAAGTGTGAGAGACGGGGGAACATAATGAGTTATGTGAGCCCTTATAGAGGTCTGGAATGAAATACCTGAGAACTCGTCACCTCTGGCTTCAATCCATAACCTCCACAGAATTGGGTGGCTTAGCTCAATATTCTCTGAAGAAATTTCTATTTGTGAGATGAGATGGAACTGCACTTACAAATTAGTCTTTTCTGATCAAGAGATTTTTTTTTTAGTGGTTTCTTAAAAAGCTCTCAATGGTTTCCTTAATAGGCAACAAATCACAGGACATTCTCTATTATCCAAACACAGCAAGGCTTTATTTAGAGCCTTGTTTACGACATGGAAAGCCTGTGAATTGGGTTTTTTCAGCAGTCTTGGTTTCTGATCCTATCGATTTTGTTTAAAAAAATTTAACTGACTCAAAGTGATTGATCCAGGGGCTGTGTGGATGGTTTCAGCCTCATTTAAGCTATTATTTTATCATGTCCATGGCGATATGACTGCTCACTTCAAAACTGCGATTCCTATTTTGTGGCACTATCACACTCTAACCACATATTTCCTATTACTCTGGAGTGTAAACTCACGTGGTATGTTACATAATAAGGGCCCTCCACCTTTCCCAAGAGATGTGGGAGAAAAAAATCACTTAAATCCCCGTGAAAGGCTGAAAATCAAAGTAAAAATACAGAACAGTCAGAGCTGACAGGGAGTTTTTCTCTGTTGTTGAGGGCTTTGTCAAAGGTTATAGGTCTTGTGGGAGATGAGAAACTCTGAATTTATCTAGCTGATAAGGTAGTGCAACTAACCAATAGAGTAGGAAAGAAAAATACCTACGCCACGTGAGAATGCATGTCGAAACCATGTCAACATTATCTCATTTTTCAATTGAGACTCACGCTATTGACTTTCTAACAACATGGGTGACTCCAGGCTTTCACACTTTCAAATAGAAAGTTTGGATTTGGGCTGATTTAGCCATACTTTTGCCCCAGCCCCCATTCACTGTGAGAAATAGCTCGCCAGGATTTTCGGAAATGTAGTCTGGCTACTGGATATAGACAGTAGTGTATCAGTAAATACAAAAAAAAAAAAAAAAAAAAAAAAAAAAAAAAAAAAATCCAACTATTTTGAAGAGGTTTTACTTGCAAAATTTAATCCGTAATAATTATTTTAAAAATCAATTATCACTATAATTATCAAAGAACAGTATAAGTTTAAGTTCCAGGCTTTGGTTATTCATTCAGTTGGGTGTTTTCAACTCAGTGATGATTCCTTGTTAAAAACTGTAGAATAAAATTTCATCATCTTTTTTATCTGATATAACTCAGTGTAATGGAATACTAAAATAAATAATGAACATTGGTCTGTCACTTTTTAGGTTTCATGTACATTATCTCACTGATTATCACTAGACTATGAATTCATGTAGCTGGAGTGAAGTGTGTTTTTACGTTATTTACCACTGTATCTCCAACTCCTTGATAGGGCATGGCACAAAGTAGATGTTCAATTAATATTTGTTGAATGAATGATTGAACTACCCTGCAATGTAGTCAGAACAGGTATTATCCTTTTTTCCGTTTTATAGGTGAAACAACACTGCAGAAAAGTTTAGTGACTTGTTCAACGCCATATAGCCAGCAAGGGTGGTGCTAGGCCTTGAACCTGGTTCTTTAGACTTTTCCCCAGGTTGTTATCTGATCTAACTCTGGCACTAATTGCTAAACTCCATAATCATTCTGGGCTTTTTTTTACCTTATACTTAAAACTGGAGAAGTGAAATAATTTCAATTGAATATTTGAGCTGTCTAAGAAATAAAAATCACAATTCCTCCCAAAATAAAATAAGAGAGGGCATTATTTCATGGTTCTGAGATCTCAGCTAGGTCTAATATTATGGGCTTAATTTACAATATTATTTACAGTATCATTCTGACTTCTGAGAGCCTTATAGTCACTAAAGAAGTAGTGCTAATAATGGTGGAGTCCAGAGAACCTAGAACTATCAGCTGGTCCAGAGAAGGGATGCCCAGGGCCACTATCACAGGTCCACTTCCTAATAATAAAAGAAAACTTCAGACCAAACGCTTCTTCCTTAAGGAAGTCAGGGAGGTTGCTTTAGGTTATAAAGAGGCTCTGAAGAAATTCTATTTCATTATTAATGTGAAACTGTTCTAGAAGCTTTCTGGTAGTGATGTCTCCACCTGATGGCCTTGTTTACCCAGCTAACTCATGTCCCATGTTCCCTTCTCCTTTCCCTTCCCCACCGACACACCACACCATCTTCAACCACATGCGCAATGGTTGTAAGCAGGATGTAAACTTGTATAATGAATTCATTGGAGACAATCTGCTTTACACACGCCAGCAAGAATTTCAGGGATGGTTTTCAAACTTGTATTTTATTTAAAAATGTCATTATCCCCATCACATATAAGACTTCTTTGCAGCAGCTTTGTCAGTATTTATTAGTTGCTACTTGGAGTCTGTTTTTTCAAAGGAATGGATTAGTCTCAACACCTTAGAGTGATATATTGTTCTCTAGCAAGCCCAAATACAAGCGGAAGGCCCTGTGTAAATTACTTCCCCTAATTTCCTTCAGCCACTTGCTTGTTTAGAATGTACACAAAGGAAAGATGTCAAGAACGTTTAGTCTATTATACCCGCCATGGGCGGCTTCCCCTACAGCACACGGTGAAATCTGATTACAGAAGGACTGAGAAATGAAAGTTCCGCTGGAATTAGAGGCAGCTGTCTCAGATGAGAGTAAAGCAGAGCGTGGCACTACACTCTGCGGAAAGAGGCCTTACTGCAGAATAGAATTGTATGCATCACCATGATTCCTAAATCAAACCCAAATCTCTGACCATCACTTACCGAAAATTTCGAACCACGAAGCTGTGACCATTTCTAAAAGCTGCATTGTTCAACAGGATCCTCAGATTAAACAGCATCTTCTTTTAATAGTGAAAAGGATGATTCTATGCTCTTGAAAACTCCACAGCAAGTTAGCCAGTGGGGGCCACCTAAAAACTAAGAAATGTGTTCAGTTGCAGTGAGGGAGCAAAGGTAATATCAGCCTTCAGCTTCCTTATCAAAGTCCCCTGGTTAGAGATACTGCAGGGCAGGGTGCAGGAGCATTTGAACTTCATGCCAAACTCCACCACTGTGTATTTTTTTTGGGGGGGGAAAGAAATCCTGACTCTTTTATTGCCTGGCCTCCTCATTTTTCATAATATATTTATACTGTCACATGCATGTACAAAATCAATTGACAAGTACTCATTGAGCATATAATATATGCAAGGCACTGCAGTACTGGCTGCTGTGAAGATGCGTAGAAGTAACTCACTCAGAAAATGCAAACTGGCATTGCAAAAACACAGATGTAGATGTGACAGCCCTGAGTAGTACTATTTCCATTTATTTCACTTTTCTATCTCTAATTGCCAGTCTTTCCACAAAAACAAATACGAGTGCCCTGGAAGCTATTTTGGGGGTACAAGAAGATAGAGAAGGTATAGTAAAAAATATCTCAGTCCTGGAGCTTCCTTTGTGCCTTGCACATAAGTCTTCAATAAAGAAATAATTGCTGGCCAGGCGTGGTGGCTCATGCCTATAATACCAACACTTTGGGAGGCTGAGGCGGGCGGATCACTTGAGCCCAGGGGTTTGAGACCAGCCTGGCCAACATAGTGAATCCCTGTCTCCACTAAAAATACAAAAATTAGCTAGGCATGGTGGTGCACACCTGTAATCCCAGCTATTTGGGAGGCTGAGGCATGAGAGTTGCTTGAACCCGGGAGACAGAGGTTGCAGTGAGCCCAGATTGCACCACCGTACTCCAGCCTGGGTGACAGAGTGAGACTCTGTCTCAATAAAAAGACAGAAAGAAAAAGAAAAGAAATAGTTGCCTATTGATTCTAACAGGAGCCCACAGTCAGTACAAGTGGTAAGTGGGGATACCATATACTCCTCCCCCAGCAGCCTATTCAGATCACTAGGGGGCCATCTGCAACTTCACATTTATTCATTCATTTATCCTCAGTTATAAATCAGATGATTTGAAGTCAATTCTGTATCAGATACCGGGCTACACTGAAGTTTCAGAGAGGGAAGATGACATCACCTTTGCAGAGTTCACAGTTCAGTAAAGGTAGTATGATTTATAAACAAATATCCATAATACAAGCCTGTAGGAGAGGTCCAGACAAAATTGTCCAGCTTCATCGAAGCGGGAAACCTCTAAGGTAGGAAAGGTAGGAGGAAGGAGAGGAGAGGTCGGGGTAGGGCTGCCTCTTCTGGTCAATTTATATGACTTTAGCAAACCCAAGTAAATATTTGCCAGAAGTTTGTGGGATTCCAAAAAGTGTTAATTAAAAACCAACTATGGCCACCTCAGGAGCCGAGATGTTTGTGATGTCATAATTAATACTAGTAGACAAATAAATATTGACACCATTTCCTATGATGTGAGATGACGTGAGGGGAAAGACTGACATTTCCAAACCTCTACCAAATCTTCCGTTCTGGAAAGGATATTCCAGGCAGAAGCAACTGCTTGCAAAGGCACAGAGGTGAGAAGGGAGAGAGTGACTTTGAAAACATAATAAAGCATCTCTGAAGAGGCAAACAAGGCCAGTTATTGAATAGATTGCAGAGAGCAAAAGTGCTCCACATAATAGAGAAGTGAAATAGAATGTTTGCATGGAGCCTGAGGGAGATGAGGCCAAACCACAGGCTGATATAAAGCCCATAGCTTGACCCCGTATCTTCACTGAACTGTGCTAGTCATACACACAACTCATATTGGTAATGCTTGGGGAGAAATCAAGAAGTGTCTGCAGTTCCATGCTGGAGAGTACAGGCAGCATTTTGAGATGCCAAAGCAATTCACAAACCCTCCTAATGCTACGGATGCAGGAGCTCAAAGCCAGAGGGAACTAAGAAAAAGTTAAGACACCAATAACTCCCAGAGAAATTGGAAAAAGGGAGCTGCACCACAAGTGGGATGAAGTTAAAAGCAATTTCACTGAATCTCAAAAGGCAAGACATCTCAATGGACTTGTTGAGGGGTAGATTTCAACTACCCATCTTCTGCTGATTGTGTCATATGTGGAGTCTGTGTTACTTTACAGGCTTTGATGTTCATCCTCAGAATTCATCCAGGGGCTCTTGTTGACCCCATGATTCCTCTAATTCAATTTTAACTTTCTTGTTTGGATACGTATCTAGTTCTCTTTGTTCACCTAGACTTTCATTCATCCAGTTTTCTCTGCCACCATCAACAATTGTGCAGCCATCATAAGCCAATCCTCTGTGCTGTGTGGGTTCTGAGAGACAGAGTGATAAAACAGGAATGATGAGTTCCTTCCAATATTCACCATTTGGAATGACTCCAGAATACAATTTCTGTCTCTGCTCTCTGACCCCAAACATCTTAACCAGGGAGAGGGGATTGTTACCTGCTCCCTTGCTTCAAGCCACAGGAGACCTCCAGCTTGACTTGACCATCATCCAGCTTGTATCATCAGGGGGTGGGGATTAGATGGGATTCCTGAAAAAGGTGGCACTGATTTTTTATGAATTGCAAGAATCAGAAAATAGTCAAAACTAGAGGGAGCTACAAAAGATATTGTAGCAAAAAAAGGAACCTGTGAGTAGACCCAAAGGAAGGAACAAATAGAGTGTGTAGGGTAACAACAAATGATACATAACTGGAAAAATACATTCCATCATTGGCCATTGAAATGAAGCCCCACCACCACCAAGCATGCTATGAAAACAAAAAACCATGAGTGTCTGTATCTTGTTTATATCCCCTTGGCATTCGGTCTTCCCCTACACACCTGCTGCTTCTTAATGCAAATACCCACTGCTGTTTTCTTCAGGATAAACTTCTCATATTCCTCACTCTTCATGTGGGTGGCTTAGTCCATTTTGTGTTGCTGTAATAAAATACCACAGACTGGGTAATTTATAAAGAAAAGTTGATTTGGCTTACAGTTCTGGAGCTGGGAAGTCCAACAGAATGGTTCTGGCGTCTGCAGAGGGTCTTTGCGCATTGCCGTCCCATGGCAGAAGGTAGAAGGGCAAGAGAGGGTGAGAGTGACAGACAGAGAGGATTGAACTTGCTTTTATAACAACCTATTCTCTCAATAACAAACCCACTCCTGTGATAACCACATTAATCTATTCATGAGGACAGAGCCTTCATGTTCTAAACATCTCTTAACAGTCCCACCTCTTACTACCATCACAATGCCACTTAAATTTCAACATAAGCTTTTCAGGTGACATTCAAACCATAGCAGTGGCAACTATGAAGCATATTCTACATGCTCCCCAAAAGGTCCCCAGTGGAATTGAACCTCAATTGCCCACAGTAATAAACTGCTCATCAATCTACCCTGTATTAGCCACCTTCCCTTCCGTGTCTCATTTCCCTCACTACCCTACTAGTGCTTACTGGGCCTACCTCCCAAATCAACTACTTGAACTCAAATCCCTTTCTCGGTGTCTGCTTCTATGGAAACTCAACTTTTGCCCAGATCTGCCTTCTCAACAGTTTTGCAACACAGCTTTTGTTCTTTTCCCCCTGGCCCCCCATCTTTGAGTTGGTACCTAGGTTTTCTGTGTCAACAACTTGGTCCCCAATACCATATTGCACCCTCACTCTCAAGTTCAGTCCCAGTTAAACTGTAAATAGTGGTATGCCGGTAAATGTTTAATAACTAGCTCTTCAAACAAACAAAAACATAAGCTCTGAATTGTAGCAGTCTGACTTGTAAGGTGTAAATATTCCCACCACAGCCAATTTCAAGCTACTAATGTGACATCACTGAACACAGAGAAGAAGAGAGAGGTATAAAAATAGTTCTTGCAAGCTCCTGTGAGCTGGCTCCTGTATACCACTGTCTAGTACTCCCATCCAGAAAGGAGGGTTGTCTCAAGGTTTGGAACAAAATATTGAAGCCAGATTGCTGAGGGCCTTGAAAGCCAGATTATAGAGTTGAGAATTTAATCTGTAGTCAAAGGAAGATTATTACAGTTTTGGAGCTGGGGCAGATAAGAAGACATATGTCATTATTTGCTTTGGGTTTTGAAACCATTAACCTGGGGCCATTGTGTGAGAAGTACAATATGAAGAAAATAGAGGCAAAGAGACAAAGAGGTTATTGTGTGACAAATATAAGGCCTGAACACATATTAGAGCTGTGGAAATCGAAAACAGGAGATGGATGCAAGAGAGATATAGACATTAGAATTTGCCCATCAGGAAAATTGATTGGATGTTGAGAGAAGGGAGATGAAGAAGCTAATGAGATGCTAGGATTTCACATTTATCCTATTACTGAGAATAAAATTCCAAATAGCCAAATGTTGCTATTGGGGATATAAAGAATGTTAGTTCTCTGACATTTTGAGCTTTTAAGTATCTGTATAAACTTGAAATATTTCTTTGAAATTGCCAGTGTGCTTCCCTAGTGAAATCCAAGCACTGAAGAGGGAATCAATGTGATATAAAGGAAAGAATGATGGGAATGATGTTTGAAGATCAGATGTGACCTCTGGCTCAGTCACTCGCTCATGGTGAATTTGGCTAAGTCATTCAGTACCCTCAGAGTCCTCACCTGTCCTACTAAATAAAATGAGTTATTATGGCGCTGTGGAAATTTTAACATGCTAATCAAACATGAGGTATAGTGTCTTAGAGCCCGGGCATAGATAGTTATTATCAAAAGAATACTGCAAATGTGAGATCCATACAAAAAAAGACAGATGGCGATTACTGTAGTGCGAAGTTCTGATTTGTTTCAGTGTTACTAGTTACATAAATAATTTTTATAGCTGGTTGCCTAGAATCTTTAAGATCCTAAGAAGCCATGGCATTTGCATGCAGTACACACTAGTTAAGTCTTCCGAGTTCTGTGGGATTGTTGCTGGTGAGCTATTTTCCACTGGATATGGACAAAGAAGCTTGTATCCTTGTCTGAGACCAGTAGCCACCCTATGACAATGAGGGGAGGTAGCCTTAGAAGGAAGCTGTGGTTGACTGAGTGGAAGAAGGAAGGAGTCTTAGTCATTTAGGACATCACTGAGTTGCAAAATTAACCAGCCTCATGAGCCTCCCTACCACTTGCCACTTCATTATGTGAAATAGCAAATGTCCTTATAGAAGGACAATCCCTCTGAATTGGGGTTTTCGTTACTTGCAATCAAATCTATGCTAACTAATACACAATTTGGCTTAGGTATTTGAAGGTTTGTTTCTCATATAACAACAGAAAAAAATAATGTTCTAGAAGTGGATTCTAGTTCAGAATTTATTTATTGGTTGAATAACCTTGGGGAAGTCAGTTTCCTTATCTGCAAATGGAAATCAATACTCTCTTACAATTTTTCTTTTGTTAAATGAATGTACTTGATATGTTTTGTTATTTAAAAAATGCTTACATTAGTATATAATAAACTTAACGTTTTTTAGCCTACAGTGCTATGAGTTGTAATACATGTGTAGATTTGTATAACCACCACCACAATCAGAATACAGAATGGTTGTATCACTCCAGAAAACTCCCTTTTAAATTCCTTTGTAATCACATCCTCTTCTTTTCTAATCCCTGGTATACTTCTCCTGTCTCCCTTATAGTTTTGCCTTTTCCAGAATGTGACGTCATCAGAAACGTAAACTATGTAGTATTTTTGGACTTGCTCCTTAGCATAATGTCTTTGAGATTTACCCATGTTGTTGTATCACTAATATGTTCCATTTTATTGTTGAGTAGTATTCCATTGTATCAATACATCACAGTTTATTTATCCATTCCCTCATTAAAGCACAATTGAGTTGTTTCCTGCTTGAGGAGTTTGTAAATAGAACTACTACGAACATTTGCATATAGGTTTTTGTGTGAATGTAAGTTTTATTTATCTAGGGTAACTAGAAGTAGAATAGCTGTATATCTGGTAGTCATATGTTATGTTTAACTGTTGAAGAAACTGTCACGTGGTTTTGCAGAGTTAGTATAACATTTTGCAATCTCAGCAGTAATGCATGAGAGGTCCGTTTGTTCCACAACCTTTCCAGCACTTGGTATTGCAAATATTTTCCATTGTCACCCTAACAGTTATGTAGTACAAATTGTGGTTTTAATTCTCATTTCCCTAAAGGCTAATGATGTTGAGCATCTTTTCATGTCCTATTTGCCATCCATTTATCTTTCTTGGTAAAATATCTGTTAAATATTTTCCTACCTTTTTTTTCTTTTATAGATAGAGTCTTACTATGTCACCCATGCTAGAATGCAATTGAAACCACCTTTGAAAGGTATGACTGAGATAGTGAAAGAGATCTAACTTAACCGAGTCCATCTTGCTTCTAACCTCCAAGCTGTCCTTGTTCGTTCCTGGGCAGAGGCTGAACTAACTTTGAGAGAAACTTAGTTCATAGTTTATAGTTTAAACAAAGACGATAACGGTCCTTTCCCAAGCAAACCTCCTTCCTGCCTGGGGACTAGATTGCCTTTGTAGTAGAAATTATGGTTTAGGGTCGGTCACGGTGGCTCATGCCTGTAATCCCAGCACTTTGGGAGGCCAAGGTGGGCAGATCGCTTAAGGTCAGGAGTTCGAGACCAGCCTGGCCAACATGGTGAAACACTGTCTCTATTAAAAATACAAAAATTACCCAGGTGTTATGGCACACACCTGTAATCCCAGCTACTCGGGAGGCTGAGGCAGGAGAATCACTGGAACCCAGGAGGTGGAAGTTGCAGTGAGCTGAGTTTGCACCACTGCACTCCAGCCTGAGTGACAGAAAAAGACTGCGCTTTCAAAAAAACACACAAAAAAATTATGGTTTAAGAGTCATGCAGCTGGAAGTTACAAGATTCTGACCCTCCCTAAACTGCTCCTAAAATCAGTGCTTGGGGTATCAGTGCTGCACTTGATGGATCAGCTGGCACCACCAGGTCAATAAACTGGCTCATCTGATCTGGTGGCTCTCGTTAGTCCTACAAAGGAAGTCTAGTCCCCAGGCAGGAAGGAGGTCGCTTTGGGAAAGGGGTGTTACCGTCTTTGTTTAAATCAAAAACTATAAACTAAGTTTCTCCCAAAATTAGTTCAGCCTATGCTCAGGAATGAACAAGGACAGTTTGAAGGTTAGAAGCCAGATGGATTCGGTCAAGTTAGATCTCTTTCACTGTCTGTCATAATTTTGCAAAGACGGTTTCACAATGGTGTGATCATAGATCACTGTAACCTTGACCTCCTGGGCTCAAGCGATCCTCCAGCCTCAGCCTCCCAAATAGCTAGGAGTATAGGTGTGTGCCACCACACCAAACTAAATTTTTTGGTAGGTATAGAGTCTCACTATGTTGCCCAGGCTTGTCTCACATTCCTGGTCTTGAACAATCCTCCAGCCTTAGACTCCCAAAACACTGGGATTACAAGTGTGAGCCACTGAGACTGCCTGACCCCCATTCTTCTTCTTCTTCTTCTTCTTCTTCTTCTTGAATTTTTTGTTTTCTTAATGTTTAGTTTTGAATGTTCTACATATATATTTCAGATACAACACTTTTATTGGATATGTAACTTGCAAATCATTTTCCCAGTCTGTTGCTTGTCTTCTCAGCCTCCTGACTATGTTTTTCACAAAGCAAAATTTTCAAATTTTGATCAAGTTCAATTTACTATTTGTTTCCTTTCTCTGGATCATGCTGTTGAACTCTTTGCATAACCCAGGGTAACAAAGATTGTCTCCCTATGTCTTCTGAAAGTGTTGTAGCCTTATATTTTCCATTCAGATCTATGATCCATTATGAGTTTTGTCTAAGGCTTGAGGTTGAGATTGAGGTTTTTTTTTTTCCACATATGGATGCCCAATTTCTCTTAAGAGTCCTCTATGTCCCAGGTCATATCTAATGTGCTGAAGGACCTAAAAATCTTCATGTGTTAATATTCTAATATTCCCAGAATGTTTTATAAGCTGTAAAGCTCTGCTCTGTTGTGAGACTGTATTGTTTTGTGGCTTGGACCTGTGTGGAAAATGGCAATAAGAAATAAATTAGAATTATTATAGTAAAGGAAATCATCTATCAGCTGGCTCCTTTTTTTCTTTCCACATGCATATATATATATAAATCAGGAGCAAAAGAGCTCCTGATTTACAGAGAATCTGAGAATTACTTTATTTTCCATTTTTTAATGTTTTTTTTGGGGGGGGGGGCAGAGTCTCACTCTGTCACCCAGGCTGGAGTGCAGTGGCACAACCTCAGCTCACAGCAACCTCTGCCTCCTGGGTTCAAGCGATCTGAGAGTTACTTTCTAATTAACAGATGGTAATGGTAATGGTAGTTTGTCTAAAAATACTGATTCAGGGGTGTTTTCTTACTATATCACCACTAGGTATTTATTCAAACAGGCGGGCCCTAGGGGAAATTGTGAAATCAGTGAAGATTATCTCTGATCCCCTCTCCATCCCTTATCCCGCCATACTCTTTCAATTGAGGCATTTGAAGAAGGTAGACAGCGTCCCTCATAAAGACTAAAATTCTGAACAGAGTGTGAAATGCCAATCATCAAATTCAAGTATAATCTCACTTCTCTCTTGTCGTATAGACTACATTTCCATTGAAATCATTCTTCTGTTAATCATTTGCCCTGGAAGTTATTGATTTTAAGCAGAATCCAGAATTTTTCAAGCTTAGATATGGGCAAAAATCTCAAGTTTCCATACCTGGTTCTTTTTATTTTGTGCTCTGGTAAATTTCTGCATAGAAGACAAGATTAGGAAATGCACAATGAGGTGCATCTATGAGGTAAGAAAGGGGTAAACAAATATGATTAATGACCCAACGTTGTGTCAGAGGCAGTTGAGATGCAAAGGGCGAGGATGCCCTTTTATCTCTTCAAGTTCCCACACAGAATCCTAAAGCTATCTCTTCTCCCATAGGCTGATTCCAATTCCTCCCCATTGGAAGTTCAGAGGTCAAACTGCATAAAGGAGATTTGTCAGCAGACTGAAAGCTATCAGGCACTGAGCAAACAGGGAAATCACAGAGGTTCAAAGTTCACCAGTGTCTCAACAATCAGCTCTAATGCTCCCTGTGACTACCAGACACTCCCAGGGCCTGAGTGATAGGGACCCCATGAGATCATTTTCATTGCTTTCTACTACCAGGGCTTCGTCCAGGAGCACTGTCTCAGTAATAATTTTCATGGCAATATTCTCCCCTTGAGCCCAGGAGACATGTCTTGGATGGCTTCAAAAGTCACTGCTTGGTGAATGCCTTCTCTGCCCATTTCTAGTTTTTGGTGAAACTCGAAACCATCTTTGTAGTTGGTGCCTCTCTCCAGACCCTACTTGGGAAGTGCTCTTGACCTGCTCTTGATTGCTTTATTGGGCTATATCTGCTAAGCAGGGGCTCTGCCCTCATCTTAAGCTAAAGATTAAACACAGCCTTCTTCTCTCAAGGCTGCTCCACTGGTAACAACTCTGTGGCCTGTAAAGATGGAACCTATTTAGGGTCTGGAAGATAGACCATGGGAATCTTGTCTTCAAGATTCAAGAGAAACAAGCCCTTTTCATGGGGCTTTGTTGAATGTTTGGAGCCTGGGTCATGGGTGCTACATATTCACCATTATTGATTTATTCCTCCAGAATTTTTCAACTGGAGTTCACCATTTCTTCCAGGGAACTAAGGAGTTCGTGGATTTCCAGGTCACCTTCATTGTTATGCAATGTATTGCCATTAAGAAGTAAGCAAATCACCTGGCAAGCAGTACTAGCAGCTCCTACTCATAGCTTTGTTGTGAGGATGAGATGTAATAACGGATACAGAGTACTGTAGTACAGTACCCAGCTCAGTGTTCAATAAATGTTAGCTTTGGTAACTGCTACCATTGGCACATGTGGTGAGAGGCCCCATCCCTGGCTTAGTTCTTGGCTTATTCTAACCACTTTCCTAGAAATAAAAGTGTTGAGGTGTCCGTCTCTCTTTCATCCCCCCAACCCCACCCCAGAGCTGTATTAAAAGTGAAATTCAGGCTGGGCATGATGGCTCACGCCTGTAATCCCAGCACTTTGAGGCAGGCAGATCACTAGGTCAGGAGTTCGAGACCAGCCTGACCAACATGGTGAAACCCTGGCTCTACTAGAAATACAAAAATTAGCCAGGCGTGGTGGTGGACGCCTGTAATCCCAGCTACGCATTGAGAGGCTGAGGCAGGAGAATTGCTTGAACTCGGGAGGCGGAGGTTGCAGTAAGCTGAGATAGCGCCACTGCTCTCCAGCCTAGGTGACAAAGCAAGACACTATCTCCAAAAAAAAAAGTGAAATTTAAGAAAATAATAAATTTAAATAAAATAAAATAAAGAATAGAAAGGCAAAAAACAACAAACAAAAAAAATCACACTCTTGTCCTCTAAACTAGTGGAAAATAAAAAAGAAACAGTGTTTCTCACTGAAGACCTATGATGTGTTTTCTTATTTCTTCTTTTCCCTTCTTGCCTAAATAATGTGAAAGCCAGGATCTTTGTTCTCCCTCAGTACAACTGTCTAACATTACAAGTTTCTAATCTGTTATTGTCCTTCTGTGACCCTGTTATGCTAACCAACCTATCCCATTTAAGATGAAAATAAGATAAAAGAATAAATGATTGTTAAGTACTTCAAAAATACAAAAGACTCTATAAATGCCAAGAGTGATTATTGCCTTCCGGTGTAATGAAGATGTATAATAAAAATGGATCATAAAATCCCTTCACTACCTTTTTGCCAGTTAAAATGTACAATTACAGTCTGTTTATTCAAAGCAACAGGGTACATGGAAACAGCTCAGTCTTTTTCTGAAGTAGGTTCCCCCAATCACTTGAACACAGAACGACTCTAGAGACATCAGTGATACATTTTTCAAAATCCATATGAAAATAACACATCAAGATCATCTTCAGTTTCTAATAATGTCACTGAATCCTCTCCACCCCCATACTCTTTTTCTCCAATGCGTATGTTGTTCACATATCATCTTCTGTATGTATTGGTTAGTTTATATTACTACCAGGTATTTTTTCTTATATGCCATGCATCGTGGCAATAGGACACTAGACAGAGAGAAAAAATAATCCAGATAATTTTGGGTTAGGAAGGGAGAAAAACAATCGGAACAACTTCACAGAAATAACATTGAGTGAAAAAACTAGATATAAAAAATAAAGCGTGTTTTTCAGTTACAGAAAATTCAGAAACTGGCCGGGCGTGATGGTTCACACCTGTAGTCCTAGCACTTTGGGAGGCCGAGATGGGTGGATCACTTGAGGTCAGGAGTTCATAACCTGCCTGGTCAACATGGTAAAAACCCCATCTCTACTAAAAATACAAAAAATTAGCGGGGCATGGTGGCAGGTGCCTGTAATCCCAACTACTCAGAAGGCTGATGCAGGAAAATTGCTTGAACCCAGGAGGCAGAGGTTGCAGTGAATCAAGATCGTGTCACTGCACTCCAGCTTGGGCGACAGAGCAAGATGCTGTCTCAAAAAAGAAAAAAAGTTCAGAAACTGACAAAACCAATCTATGGTGATAAGAGGATACAAGATTGGTTAGATTTATGATGGAATGTTCATTAAGAGGGCACAAAGGAAGCCTTACTTTTACTTTAAAGAACCATAGTATCTGCATATTATAACTTTGATTCTTCTTATTAGTTTCATAATGTTTTACATATGTTATTATTCTACAAAAAAATTAAATACTATGGGGAGAAATAAGCATTTTTTGCCTTCTACCTAATTTTTAGAAGAATATCCTGGTTTATAATTTATCTTGTATAAAAAGAAACATGCATGATTTTGTTTGCAAAAAGCAAATAAAAAAAAAAAAAACAAGGAAGGGTGCAAAGTGTGAATGTATTATTTAGTTTAGAAGAAACTATTTGATCAATTGAAAGTTAAAGCAATTTGCTAATATTCCCATTATAATTTCAAGTGGAAAAGCATTTTAAATCTGCCAGATGTAATTGCCATTCCTGGAAGCCCACTTATTTATTTGGGTCTGGGGAAGTTTTTGGACTTTAGTAGAATTCTACAAGTAATTAAGATGTGTGGAGGGATGCAAAAATGGGGTCTTCATTGGAGGGTCTGAACGTATTCTCCACCTAGGAATCAGGGTTATTTTCAACCAAATTCATATAATAGTGTTTCACAATTTTGAAATTTACCACAATTTTCAACACATTCTGTGCTATTTTCTTCTTTTTCATCCCAACACTGCCCTTTGATTTGACAAAGTGATGTTGGCACCTGACACTATTCCTTAACTTTATTAAGTGAGTATAATTAAAAGTTATTTGCGTTCAATTATTTGCTTATCTGCTTCTTTGATTGTGCTTTCTCTTTTCATCAATACCAATTTTGGCTTCATTTAATCAAACTGGTGAAATAATTGGATAGATAAGAATTTTATAGTAAAACTGATGCATCCACCTTGATAAGACCCTAAGGTCTCCTGGAATATCAACTTCCTATATCACCATTCTCCCTAAGGTTCACCTTGATTTTTATATGCATTTTAACTTATGTGGACTGGGGTGGAGTGGTTACTGAGGGGTCCATTAAAATAAACATAAAACGTTAAAGGGTAAGTGAAGTAAAAATGCTTTAATATCAACAATTATAGGGGAATTCCATAAATATGTAGAATCTGACATATGTAAAAGTTTCGTATTCAATAAGAAACTGGGTCAAAATGATCATTTAAAACTACCCATTAGTAGGAGGAGGGAGAGAAGCAAAAATAAGTAAATAAATAAATAACTATTGGGTACTAGGCTTAGTACCTAGGTAATGAAATAATTTGTACAACGAACTCCTGTGATAGGAGTTTATCCATAAAACAAACCTGAACATGTACCTCCGAACCTAAAATAAACGTTTAAAAAAAGCAACCATTTAGATAAAGGGAATGATCTTGGACTATGTATGCATTTATTAA
Source organism: Macaca fascicularis (assembly GCF_037993035.2). NCBI lineage: Eukaryota > Metazoa > Chordata > Mammalia > Primates > Cercopithecidae > Macaca > Macaca fascicularis. Next base: position 38,302,369 of record NC_088395.1, on the reverse strand, counting down.
ACTCCTCATGTAAGCATAGTACCTTCCTTACTAGATTTGTGAGAGGTCTAAGATGATAGAGCATTAGACATAGATGGATTAGATATAGATGCACCCTGAATATCTTAGTTTAACTCTCTGCTCCAGAGGACCAGAAAGGTATAGTGATTTCCTTAAGATTAGGTAAAGGAGGGAGAAAGAGAAAGAAATCAAGTGTTTAAGTGAGAAATAGAAAACAACTTCTGGATTCCTAATGAAAGCTCTTTCTACTACTGATTCAGAGAAAATAAATTTTCATTGCCTGGCATCCGAACCCGCCCCCCAACTAGTTCCCATTTTATGAGTCTGTTTAGTGTAAAGTATTACGCCCTCTCTCCACCCGCTGCTAAGCCAGGTCATGGGCACATGATCCGGTCTGGAATGCTCCCCACCTGGGGCTTTGGATCTTGAAGGACTAAAGTAAAAGAGGCAGTAAATTGAGATTTACCAACAAATAATGCTGTGTCCTGTGGCTAGCAAGGCCTTGCCATGGTGTTTAGGTCCCGTAGCGGTTGTGGACTACAGCAAAGTCAGCAGCAACATCCTAACCCAATTTTCTGCTGCCTCTCTTCCCTAGTTTCTCTCCTTTGCCCAAGCATTTATCTCTAGACTTTCCGTAAACTCTAAGCCTTCCCTGATGGTTTTTTGCCTTCTACCTAATTTTTAAAAGAATATCCTGGTTTATAATTTCTCTCGTTTAAAAATAAACATGCCTGATCTTGTTTGCAAAAAACAAATAACCAAAAAAAAAAAAAAAAAAAAAAAAGGAAGGGGGCAAAGTGTGGATGTATTGTTTAGTTTAGAAGAAACTATTTGATCAACTTAAAGTGATCCCACTAAATCCTTTTTATTTCTCAAGAACTCTGACTGATTCAGAAACCGGTATCACAAAATGAGCCACAGGCAACTGATTCTCAGGGAAAATTAAAAATCAGGACTGGTTGACTGGCAGTAAACTGAACCTTAGAAACACACGTGCAAAACAACTTAAACAGTTGCCTATGGTCACCTGGAATGTCCATTGAGAGTATGATTCAAGAATAGTATAAAGGGCATGAGGAGTTCAATGACAGCTGATGAGGTGGCTATTTCTTATAACAAATAGCTTAATGGTGAAAAAAGTCATTTGCCTCAGCAGATCTGAGGTGGTCAAAGATAAATTCAGACTTTGGTTTGATCTTGTGTGCTGATGAATTACAGTGTCAGTAGTACTCACAGCCCTGACAGGTTTCTTAGGTGCGTATTGTGGCATTATCTGGGTTAGATTGAAAGCTGGAAAATTGACATGGAAATATGTGAGAAGAATTAGAAGACCCCATGAATGCTGAACCCTTAATTCTCATTAAATCTCTTTTGCCAGCTTCAGAAATCTCTCTTACTTTGTCTGATGAAACTGTTCTTCCCTTGATTGAAGATGCTTTTTTTTTTTTTTTCTACCTGAGAGAGTTACTTGCAAGAGAAAGCCAATTCTCATCATCCTCCTGTCTTCTCTATCATTTCCCAAGATTGTCAGATTTCAGCATGGCCCTTGGAGGGCGGTAGCAATAACAAAATCAAAAGCCAGACAAGGCCGAAGAGCTTCCAGATTTCTAGTTTATACTGGAAAAATTCAGGGAATTGTGTATGGGAATAGACTGTAAGGATGATTGATGAAGGTTGAGAAATGTAATTATAGATTGGTCTGGATCCAACAATTCAAGATTCATTGTAGGTCGAGCATCTATGCTGAATCCAAGGGGTGAATACAGCAAATGCTCCTGGTGAGCAAACCTTCAAGCAGTGCCTCTCACTGCATTTTACCTGGAGAGAGAGAAGACCTGAGGCATAGACCTATACCAAATCACGAGCCGGGGTTAATGGTTTGGCCAGATATTTAGGGACATGGAAGGAACAAGACTAGAGACTGGAGGCAAGGAAATTTGGAGAAAAGTGTAGATGGACTTTTCAGAGAGTGAGAATATTTGTTGTCCCTTGTGAACACATACCAGAAGGCGCACACAGTGCAGAAGAGTCTCTTATGTGTGTCTCATCTTTTACTCTGTTAAAAAATGTTACATTGTATTTCAAGGATATAAATATAATATAAATGTTTCCCACAGAAAGAGCAGCTGAGAAAAACACAACATTGTATTGAGATACATGCATCTTCAATGAAGTTTAGGTATCAATGAACCAAGAGGTTTCTACCAGGAAAATGTCGACTAAGGCATGCTATTTGGTGGGCCTATATATGTTTTTTGACGGCCCAGAATTTGAACTCTCAACTAGATTTGGTGATCTTAATGCTGCTCTCTTGTACAAAGATCTAGAGAGATAAAGGGGCTTTCTGAGATCAGGAAATGGAGGAAGGAAGGAAATGAGGGAGAAAAGATAGAGAACTGGAAATAGAAAGACAGATAGATCTCTGTACTCTTGTCTGCTAGTTTCCTGTTGCAGATTAATAAAGATTTAGGAGGTCATTTGTTAGTGGAGACTTAACTTTTTTTAAAGGAGAGAGAACTCCCTTGTTTCTGAGCTGTTTTTTAATATCTACAAATCTCTAATTATGTGAGTCTTGAAAAAAAGCAGAAGCCCAGTTCCTACCAGGGAGGGCAAAGGCAAGCAATATTCTTTCTCCCTACCCCTTGGCAAAGAGGGTGTGGGCAGATGAACTAGCCTCAGCCAATGGAATGTTCCCACCTAGGACTTTGCTCTGGAGACTGTGATTGAAAAATAAAGGGACAATAAAATTAAAAGTTTGGTGAGAGCAGTACCTGCATCCAGCAGTAGTGTCCTAGCCGGATTGCTCCTGCTCTGTAGCTTTTCTTGATCTCTCTCTCTATTTTTATTTTTATTTTTTTATTTTTGAGCACCAGCTGACAGCCTCAAGTCATACTAGGTATCTATGTATGAAAGCTGATTTGAAAGCTCATTTGCATGGCTACATCAATGAGCTCTCATATCTTCTAGTTTCTGGTTGGGTTTGGCCAGTGAAATCCCAGCAGGAGAATGGAGGGAGGGAGTAAAGTCAGAATATTTATTCTCCCTTCTCTGTAAGGACATCTTGGGTTGACTTGCTCCTTAATAGAAATTCACTGTTTCTCTCAAGGTATACTGCTCTACACAACTCTCTTTCCTTCCAAGTTCTAATAAACTCTCCATCCCTTTCTCTCTTTGGGCCAAAGAATGGTAACAGCTCTAATGCTGTTATCCCTGGATCTTCTGCACTATGCCTCCTGGTTACCCCAGTCTCCTTCCAACCCCTCAAAATTAGTTCCTTTATAGATAAATCCTTCCCAAATTATCCTAACAAGAGGGTATAATCTGTTAGTTGGAAATCTGACTGATATGCCTTCAAGGACATTTCTTTTCTGGTTAACTTTGTGCCAAAGAAACCCAACAGACTTAACACTCTCAAAGAGGGTTAAAGAAGGAAAAAAACTCAGAGTTGGGATCAAAGGTGAAATTTTTAGTGAATGGTAGTAAATGAGACAGAATATTTTCAAGGGACCCTGTTAGGAAAAAGTCGCCCACAGAAAGGCACAGATAAAAATGACTGAAAGTACACTCAGAATTTTCAAGCCTGATTCCCACTCACAAAGGGCAGTGACTAAGAGCTGATGTAAAACGGAGCTTCTGTTCACAGATATACAATTGCTGAACAGTTGGGCCATTCATTTTTAAGTGTCTGACAGTCAGTGAGTCCTCCCTTTCTCCCCTCTTCCCAATTCCTATAGTGCTTTGCACAAAGTAAAATGCACGTAGGTTTTTCCAGATATCTCCTCCTCAATTTTCTGTTCTGTCAGAGACACAGCTGCGCCATATTTGCAATAATGCAGCATGGAAAAAGCTATTAATCTGGCTCCATCTAGATGCACCACGTCTAACTGCAGGGCTGCCTGCAGCTTAATTACAGGAGTGGGTAGGAAGTAATGAAATTTTAAAAACACAGACCATGAAACACAAATATTAGGAATTAAAATTCTGGGAGAAACTAAGTAATAAGTAAAAAGCTTGCTGAAAACCAGGCACTGCAAGTTTTGTGCACATCATATCAATTAAACCACACAACAATCCTGCAAATTAGGAGGTGTCATCCTGATTTACCAGATGAAGAATCAGAGACAGAGAGTAAGCAGCTTGCTCAGATTACTAAAGTAGTAAGTGATAAAGCCTATTCTCTAAATTGGGGTGCATGTCCCCTAGGGCAGCGGCCTCCAACCTTTTTGGCACCAGGGATCAGTTTCTTGGAATACAATTTTTCCATGGACCAGAGGGTGGGGAATGTTGGGAGGATGAGGAAGGTTTCGGAATGAAGCTGTTCCACCTCAGATCATTAAGCATTAGTTAGAGTCTCACAAGGAACGGGCAACCTAGATCCCTCACATGCGCAGTTAACTATGGGGTTTGTGCTCCTATGAGAATCTAATGCCTTCATTCATCTGACAGGAGGTGAAGTTCAGGCAGTAATGCTCTCCTGCTGCTCACCTCCTGCCGTGTGGCCCAGTTCCTAGCAGGCCATGGACCAGACCGGTAGAGGTCTGCAGCCCCGGGGGGTTGGGGACCCCTGCCTTAGGAAATGCTCAAGACAATCCATCTTGGTGGATCAAAACAAATAATATAACTTTTAGTTATGTTTATTTATCACACCCTTTAAAATCTTTTGTTTATTGTGTATGCTTTACAATATACATAATATAGTAGTACAGTAGCACATGCATACAAATATATAAATACACATGTATTGCTTCTGCTGTGTAATCTTCCTTGATCTCTGCCTTTTTTTCTCAGCCTCATTCCTCAATCTTCTAACTTGAGTCTGTGCACCAGCTGATCGCCTCTAGTGCTAGATATCTACCCAGGAAAGCTGATATGCATGGGCTACATTAATGAGCTCTCATGTCTTCTGGCTTTTGGTTGATTATAAATGAAGATGTGTAAGCTAAAAGGTCTGAAGACTACTGTTCTGTGTTCTTTCAAGACGCAATAGAGTATAGTTATTAGGAACATAGATTCTGGAACCAGGCTTCCTGCGTTCAACTCTCAGCCCCCGCCATGCTTTCGCTGAGAGACCATGGGCAACTTAACCTCTCTCTACATGCCAGTTTTCTCTTCCGTAATATGGGAATTTAAAGAGTTCATACATAGAGTGCTTAGAACAATATCTGGCATGTAATAAGAGATATTAATCTAAGCCATTATCATCATAGTACATGGTCCTTCAAAGTAGTCATTCAGGACATTACCTATTCATACAACTACTGTCACAGATACCTCAAAATTCTTCTTTTGAAACTCTATCCTGGCCGGGCGCGGTGGCTCAAGCCTGTAATCCCAGCACTTTGGGAGGCCGAGATGGGCGGATCACAAGGTCAGGAGATCGAGACCATCCTGGCTAACACGATGAAACCCCGTCTCTACTAAAAATACAAAAAAAATTAGCCGGGCGAGGTGGCGGGCGCCTGTAATCCCAGCTACTCGGGAGGCTGAAGCAGGAGAATGGCGTGAACCTGGGAGGCGGAGCTTGCAGTGAGCTGAGATCCGGCCACTGCACTCCAGCCTGGGCAACAGAGCGAGACTCCGTCTCAAAAAAAGAAAAAAAAAAAGAAACTCTATCCTGAGGAAGGAAAGTGCAAAATTTCTTCTCTGGCGTAATAAAATGTGCAGTAGACTGTACCTGCCATCTGTTTCTTGTTCATGAATAAAACCCCCTGGCTTTGGACCTGTGAGTCCTCAAATCATATATCCTAGAACTGCACTAAAAAGTTTAGAAATCAAAGAGGTAATTAGAATCTGTTTTGTAAATATATATGTTTATGGGATTTCCCAGTGGAGTTTGTAGAGACACACCTGTTTATCTGATTCCACATAGAGAAATAAACAGCGATGGCAGCTGCACTGTAATGCAACTCAAAATTGCAAGCTTTGGACGTTTTGTTGAATGCTGTCGAGAAAGAAACAAATACAGCTAGGAAGCATAATCCATCAAACGTCTTCCTTGTTCATATACACCTCTATTCCTAGTTGACATACAATGCTCCAGAAATGAATAACAACTTGAATTAATAGAGGAAATTGCTAAGACTTGGGCATGTTGTCAGACTTGTCATGGCTTCTGTGTATCAACATGATTTCCTAAGGAGCAGAGGAATATTTGGCCGTGTATGAAGGGGACATCAAAAGCGTGCATGACCGTTAAGATATGTAAATATATGTAAAATTATACCTGCCTTCTCCAACACGAGGGAGGTGGCTCCACAGGCTGAAACCATCTGACTGCGGGGATTGTGGCAGAGGTGTTTACTACTTACTGAATGTCCACATTTCCCAGCCTCTCTGCAGTGCACAGAGGCACGTGACACTAAATCCAGCCAATGGGTTGTGAGAAGGAGAAACATGTTACTTGTGGCCTGAAACATTTCAGTTTATTTCTCTCTTTTTTTTTTTTTTTTTTTTTTTTGAGACAGTTTTCTTCTTGTTGCCCAGGCTGGAGTGCAGTGGCACCATCTCGGCTCACTGCAACCTCCGCCTCCCGAGTTCAAGTGATTCTCCTGCCTCAGCCTCCTGAGTAGCTGGCATTACAGGCACCCACCACCACATCCAGCTAATTTTTTGTACTTTTAGTAGAGACAGGGTTTCACCATGTTGGCCAGGCTGGTCTTGAACTCTTGACCTCAGGCGATCCACCCACCTCAGCCTCCCAAAGTTCTGGGACTACAGGCATGAGCCACCGTGCACAGCCTTAAACATTTCATTTCTAATTTCCTCTCTCTCTTGCCCTGCTACAGCAACCAAAGAGGTCATGAGTTGTATATGGTGTTGCTACAAGGTAGTTGAACTTCTATATGTAGCCTGAGCCCCTGCTTGAGCAGCTAGAGCAGATCCTCCAATTGACTCACATTGGAAATGTAGCATTAGTGAGAAAGAAACTTCTTTGTGTCAAGCCACTGAGATTTGGGTGTTGTTTGAGCTGCAGCATAGCATGGGTTATGCTGACGAATACAGTGAGCTGCCTTTGCCTTATTAATAGCTAACACAGTGAGCTGCCTTTGCCTTATTAATAGCTAACACTGTTGAGTGCTCCATCATTCCAGGCACCAAGCTACAAGTTTTGCATGCATTACCTAATATTTCACAACCACCTTCTGAGATAGACGATAGCATTATGTTATATTTTATATATATAATATATGTATATTTATATATATATATATAAAATCTAGGGCTACAGCATAGCTATATATATATCATATATATATATGTCAGTGGTCCACAACCTTTTTGACACCAGAGACCAGTTTTGTGGAAGACAAGTTTTCCACTGACCAGGGATGGGGGGTGAGGGGAGGGGTGGGGATGGTTTTGGGATGATTAAAGCACATTACATTCATTGTGCACTTTATTTCTATTATTATTACACTGTAACATATAATGAAATATACAAATGTATGTTGGCATACATTATGTTATATACAAATATACAACATAGTGTAGAATCAGTGGGAGCCCTGAGCTTGTTTTCCTGCAACTAGAGGGTTCCCATCTAGGGGTGATAAGAAACAATGACAGATCATCAGGCGTTAGATTCTCATAAGGAGCACACAACCTAGATCCCTCCCATGTGCAGTTCACAATAGGGTTCACACTCCTATGAGAAACTAATGCCACCACTGATCTGACAAGGGGGTGGAGCTTGGGTGGTGGGGAGTGGCTGTATATACAGATGAAGTTTCACTTGCTCTGCAGCCCTGTTCCTAACAGGCCATGAACCAGTGCCAATTCATGGCCTGGGGTTGCAATATATATTATATAGCTCTGGATCATATATATCAATAGTATAGATGGCCAGGCACAGTGGCTCACGCCTGTAATCCCAGCAGTTTGGAAGGCTGAGGTGGGCAGATTGCTTGAGCTCAGAAGTTTAAGACCAGCCTGGGCCATGTGGCAAAACCCCATGGTGGGGGCAAGCCCTAGTGCAGGGCCTCAAGAGTCCCTTTACAGAGTTTTCTGGGGTTTTATTACCCTCTAGAGGTTTCCCATTGGTTACTTGGTGCCATTCCCAAGTAACCATTGGTACATTTCCCATTGGTTACTATGTAAATGAAGTAGTGGCCTTGCAACCAATCAGAGGCTGAAGTGTGGTTACAAAGGTTACACCCTATTCAAGCATCTGATTGGTTGTGGAAAGCAACCAATCAGAGGCTAAAGTGAAGTTACAGCGTTATACTCCTATGCAGATGTCTGATTGGTTGCAAAAAGCAACTAATCAGAGATACTTTCAACTTTCCGTCTGCCACGCAGAAAAAGGGGGTCGTGGTTGAAAAGGGAGTAGCCGCCGGGCGCGGTGGCTCAAGCCTGTAATCCCAGCACTTTGGGAGGCCGAGGCGGGTGGATCACGAGGTCAGGAGATCGAGACCATTCTGGCTAACACGGTGAAACCCCGTCTCTACTAAAAATACAAAAAAAAAAAAAACTAGCCGGGCGTGGTGGCGGGCGCCTGTAGTCCCAGCTACTCGGAGGCTGAGGCAAGAGAATGGCGTGAACCTGGGAGGCGGAGCTTGCAGTGAGCCGAGATCGCGCCACTGCACTCCAGCCTGGGTGACACAGCACGAGACTCCGTCTCAAAAAAATAAATAAATAAATAAATAAATAAATAAAAATAAAAAAAGAAAAAAAAAAGAAAAGGGAGTAGCCTCTGGTTCTTTTGTTACTTAGGTGTGGAAAGTTGGGGTTTTCCTTTTGATTTAGTTTTAGGAGGTCAGCATGAATTGGCCTTAGGTTTCCTGACTCCCAACGCTATTCTACTGCCTCAATTCTACAGTCACTTTCCAGTGTTGCAAGTATCTCAAGCCTGCTTTCACTATATAGACCCAGTCATTCCTCGAATATGTGCTTCCTTCTGGGGCTTCTGCTCACCAATTACCTGCTCAGCACCTCCAATTTGATGTCTTAGTGTGCTCAAGGATGAACTCATTATGCTCTTCTTGCCCCATTTACCTAACTCCAATGTCACCAGCTCTTTCTTCAGTGTTCCCCATCTCAGTAAATGGTGCCCCCCTCCTGCTATTTGCTTATGTTGGAAACCTTGGAGTAGGGCTGCATCAATATCTTCTGGGATGCTTAGCACCGAAATGTGCCTTACTGTATTTTGAAATAAAAAAAAAATGACTGCGTATCATAAAGTAAATCTCTAAAAATTCCAATTTTCCCATAGTAACAATTATGATGCTCTAAAAATGAATATCAAATCCTTTTCAAAATAATTGAGGGCCCCATCTTTGCTGTTGTTCTAGAACTGTTTGGTAGTCCAGCACTGTCTAGGAGTCAATAGTCAGAAACCATTTCCTGTTGACTCTACAACCTAAAATATTTTCAAATCTTTCTACTCCTCTCTGGCACCAATGAACTGTACTCCCAGTCATCCTGACCACATATCTGAAATTCTGCAATAGCCTCTGAACCCTTCTCACTGCTCTAGTTTATTCTCTACATAGCATCCAGACCAGGCAGAATGATTTCAGGGACACACATAACTGATCCTGTTCTGTTGTTCTACTGCCTAAAACTTCTCAGTGGCTTCACAGTGCCTTTAGTATAAAATCTCAGATCCTTAATAGGCCCAAGACCTTGCCACCTTGCTAGGAACCAGCCTCGCCTCTTGGTGTTCCTTTAAAGAGTCAAGCTCCTTACAAACCTCTATACACAATTTACTCTCTGCCAAGAACTCTCTCCCCCTCCTGGCTTCTCTTTCCCCAGTTTTTAGATTTAATGTTCTTTCTTCAGATAAGCCTTTCTTAACCCTCTACACCAGGTCAATGCTTCTTGTTAAACACCTCCTTCGTAACCTCCAGATTGCTTTGTAAGTAAAGGGTTATTTGTGTAACTAATAGTTTAATGTCCCCTCTTCATGTTAATGCAAACTTCCTGAGAAAGAGTTGGTAACACACACGAGTAATTCAGGGATCTCTGAATCCAGTTGTGTCTGATTCTAGAGCTCATGTCCACAACTACCAAGTGTACATAAATCTGCTCGTCCTGGAAGATGGCTTTTTGCTTCTTTATTTCATGATAGCCAAATGTTGATGCACGGGAAGCCCTGCATCATATAACATCGCTGAGCAAATTCTACAGCAATGATGTTGTGCTGCTGGTGATCCCCTTTGTGCATGTTCTGTGAGTAGTGGACCACATACACCTCAGCTTTTACTTTCTGTTGACTACAGGCTGGACTAGCTGCGCTAGACTCCAGATCTCTTATTGTATAATCTCCACATGCTTAAACAGGGGTGACATTAACCACTTTACAGGGTTGTAATAGTACTCATTTGGTCAATAAATACGTAATGAGCATTCAATATAGGCCAGACCTTGGTTTAGATGCTGGGGATGCCTTTAGCAGAGTGCTTATCTCCTTTAATGTTTCAGCTGGTCACTATTACTAGTAGTGTCATAATTGTGTGTCGATGTTTGCTTATGTCACGGGGTATGAGATTTGTGACGTCTGCCACTCATGGCAGGGTCCCTGCGGCGCCTGGACCTTCAGCGGCACGAGTTCGTTGACTCCAGGGCATCACTGCGCGGCGTGGCCGCCTCTCTGCTCCAGGCCGCCAGAGGGCGCGTGGTCTCTACGGCCCTTCCGCTGTGCCTGAGTCTACCCCTTACTAGCCACCCGGCCTCCGTTCCCCTCCCCAGCGGCGCCTGCCCCGCCTTGCATTCCCAAGCTCCGCCCCCGTTGCCCCTAGCGGCTGTTTGTTGACTTCCGGGAGCGCGGTTGTAATTGATCCACGGAGTTTCGCCATGCGGAACTGGGGGGCTTTTGCGGCCCGCGTCGGGGCGGAGTAGCTGCCTTAGCCCCGACCAAACCGTCCTCTACAGCCTCTTGGCCCAGGCGCAGGCTGCCCGTACCGCCCTTGGCATGAAGGAGCCCGAAGAGCTGTTGCCCGGTGAGTCGCGCCCGCGCCGGTGGCGGAAGGCCGGGAGGGAGGGTCCGCGGGCGGGCGGCCGGGCCCCGCCTCCGGATCGGCCCTGTGAGGGGACAGGCCCGAGGCTTGGCGGCCGGACTGGGGCGGGATCGCTGGTTGCGCTCCCACGAATGACTGAGGGCCGAGGACCGCACGGGAAGAACAGGATGGAGGAGAACGGGAAAGAGGGTGCCTGTCTTTCTTATGTTTTTAAAATAAGCTTTTGATGAGATTGTTGAAGGCGGGACACCTTTTTTTTGAGACGGAGTTTCGCTCTTGTTGCCAGGCTGGAGTGCAATGGCGCGATCTCGGCTCACCGCAACCTCCACCTCCCGGGTTCAAGCGATTCTCCTGCCTCAGCCTCCGAGTGGCTGGGATTACAGGCGTGCGCCACCACGCCTGGCTAATTTTGTATTTTTAGTAGAGACGGGGTTTCTGTATGTTGGTCAGGCTGGTCTCGAACTCCTGACCTCAGGTGATCAGCCCGCCTCAGCCTTCCAAAGTGCTGGGATTACAGGTGTGAGCCACCGCGCCCGGCCAGGCAGGGACACTTTTTACCTATCTGTAAACTCCCCAAAGTGCAGACTCCAGACTTGTGCACTTTGGAGGTCCTGAGCTCCCGGTTGTGTATTGAATGCGGTAAAGAGTGAGTGATCAGGGTTGTGGGGTAAAAGGGGATACAGGAAATAAATTGGAAAAGAGGAAGAAGAGGGACCCTTTAGCGAGTGTTTTTTAGCCTTTTTTTCTGAGCTCTATAGTTAGAAATACTTTTGACATTGTGACCCGATACCCCATACATACCGTGTAACAGAAATAGATGTCTCGTGATACGGTCCTTGTTCTAACCACTTAGATTTCCACACACAGCTTTTTGATAATGCATTCTTTTAAAATGCTGATCGTGATCCACTGAATTGATTTTCTGACCCACTAATAGGTCACGACCATGTTGAAAAAACACTGGGTTTGAGCAGAATTATACCTTCACTGAAATATGTATGTTTTCTTCCATGCTCCTGGCCGGAACTTAGATTCCTGTCCTGCAGTTCACAATTTAGTGAGACATACAGGAAGGTGAAAAAAATGACCATACAAATTGACAGTAGATGTTATAGGGCCAGAGCAGAGCCACCAAACCTTGGCTTGGGATGAGGGTATCAGGGAAGCCAGGGGAGCCAGGACAAAACAGTTAAAATGTTAAAATAATTCATTCTGGGGAAACTCAGAGTCTGTTCTAGATCCTCGTCGAACTGAGATGCCTCACAATGGTTCTCAAAAAGTTGTCCACAGTGGCTAGTCTCTTGCATATTAATATTTATTATTAATACTTATATTCGCCATGTTTTCCTTTCTGGTACAAATTAGTTTATGTGTGATCACCCCCCTTGGGATTTCCCCAGAAGCTGGACCTGGCCTACTATTTGGTGTATGTGTGTGTTTAAATGGTTTTTGGGAACTGGTAGGGGTTTTTAGTCTCTCTTCAAAATGATGCTGTGCCACAACAGTTTGTGAATACTACTCAGATCAGGTAATGACTTGATGTAAGAATGTTAAATCTCAACATCCCCGTGTACTCCTCTCCCAATCTCCTAGGACCGTGGCATTTTGTGATGTTGTTTTGGGGGGAAAGATAAACCATCCTTTCCCATGTACTGTTTCTGGAAAGAGAAAAAGACATCCCTATGACTGACTGTAGTGCATGAGTAAGATGAGAATTAGAAACTTCCTGAGTAGCTGTGTTGAGAGGATCTTTTCATTTTATACTGGATCCCTAAACATTCTGAATTCTCAGAAATCAGGAAAAGCTGAAGTGCTCCTTTGCTGACGACTTGGGTAACCTGTCTTTTATATTAACAATGTCGAAAGTTATATTTGACTACCTACTCACCATTATGATGAATTCCTAAGCAAAACATTGAACAGTTACGAATATACATGTGTGTAAGGGGGACCCTTTCTGTGTGAAAAGTAGAACACACAATGGCTACTTTGTGCTAGGCAGTATGGGTAGTGCAGACAGTTTATACCCTCTGTAACCTTAGAAAATAGTTGGAAAAAAACAACATTTGGGGTAACAAATGGTGAACTCTGTGTTTCAACACAGAAAAGCAGTGACTTTTTTTTTTTTTTTTTTTTGGAGACGGAGTCTCACTCTATCGCCCAGGCTGGAGTGCAATGACGCTATCTTGGCTCACTGCAACCTCCGCCCCTGGGTTTCATGCGATTGTCCTGCCTCAGCCCCCGAAGTAGCTGGGATTACAGCTGGGATTACAGGCGCCCACCGCCATACCCGGCTAATTTTTGCATTTTTAGTCAAGACGGGGTTTCACCACGTTGGCCAGGCTGGTCTCAAACTGCTGACCTCGAGTGATCCACCCGCCTAGGCCTCCCAAAGTGGTGGGATTACAGGCGTGAGCCACTACACCTGGCCAACATTTTTAAAGTATAGCTTTTTATTGCTTTGTGAGGACCTCATCTTACATATTATGCTACTTACCAAGCTCTCTAATCAAACTGTTACACAACTCTTGCTGAGATTTGTAATTTTGCTGATTTGTGTAACAGTTTAATTAGAGAGATTGCTAGGTAGCACAATTATTTGCCATATAAATTCTACAAATCACATAGTTCAGAGAAGCCAGTGATCATTTCCAACTCTTATGGTGGAGGAAGAGTTTACAGAGGCAGCTATGAGCTACCACTTTGAGGATGCTAGGCCCTGAGCTAAGTTCTTTATTCATGTCATCTCATTTAATCCTTACAACAACCTTTGAATACCTAGTTGCCTTTAAAGCCTGTTTTTTTTTTTGTTTTTTGTTTTTTTTTTTTGTTTTTTTTTTTCTAGCTGCTTTCCCTTGGTTCAAATGAAAGAGAGAGTGGTGGAGTAATTTGTTTCTCTCTGTGCTGTCTCTGGTTTTATGGGTATTCATTGGGATTACCAACAGAGAAATTAAGAGTTCACCATTTTGGCCAGGTGTCGTGGTTCATGCCTGTAAGCCCAGCACTTTGGGAGGCCGAGGCAGGAGCCCAGGAGTTTGAGACCTGAGCCTAAGCCCAGGAGTTTGAGACCAGCCTGGGCAACATGCTAAAACCCCATCTCTGCAAAAATTACAAAACTTAGCTGGACATGGTGGCACACGCCTATAGTCCTAGCTACTCTGGAGGCTGAGGTGGGAGGATTGCTTGGGCCCAGGAGGTCGAGGCGGCAGTTAGCCGTGATTGGGCCTCAGCGCTTCAACCTGGGTGACAGAGTGAGACCCTGTCTCAACAAAAATAAAAAGAGTTCACCATTTGGGCTAACGTCGTTTCCCTTGCATGAGAACAGTGGAGGTTCCTTGGAAAACCTGGACCAGAGAAAATCCAAATTGACTGATAGAGACTCTCCCCATAGATATCCTGATGAAGTTAATGAGGAAGCTAAATACTATCCTGTTTCTGTGTTTGGAGAAAAGCTCTCAGTCAGAGGCCAGACCATGAGGTGTTAACCAGAACAAGACTAGCACAAATTGTACCATTTCGCTCCAGGGAATAGACATCTACTTGGTGACAGCAGAACTATTAGTAATAGATGACTGCCTTCCTTGTGATAGTATATTTCTTACTTTGTGCCAGTATATGAGTAATACATGTTCAATCTAGTAGATTTCAGAGATAAAACTATAATGGAGTCTGAGGAATAAGAAAGACTGAATTAAGGTGGAAGAAGGAAGGCTTAAACATTGCCAGAGTGGGGGCAAAGCTGTCATGAAACAAGAGGTTTGTATGGATAAATTACTGAAAAGGTATTAAATAACAGGCAACATAGTAAAAGTTATAAAATAGAGACCATCTTCTATTTGCAGATTCGGGTGCTGTGTTTACATTTGGGAAAAGTAAATTTGCTGAAAATAATCCCAGTAAATTCTGGTTTAAAAATGATGTCCCTGTACATCTTTCATGTGGAGATGAACACACGGCTGTTGTTACCGGTTAGTATTACAATCCTGAATGAGGACAGTAATACTTAGAAAATTCTAAATATTATGTTATATAGATATGCTGCTGTGTTTTAAACATGTTGAAAATATATCATAAGTGTTGTTTTTTACTTTGCCAGAGAATTCTTCACAAAATAAGTCATCAGGAGTGTCTTTTAAATTTTAAGTTTCCTTAGTATATTTAAGTATGATTTTCTATACACACAACTTTCTTGAAATGAATCTATTTCAATATAATTAAAAACTATTACTGTATAATTTTAGAAACTCTTTCCCACCTAATAGAATCTGGTTATACATAGATGAACAAGGTAACTTGTTTCAACACAGAAAAGCAGTGACATTTAAAAAGTATAGCTTTTTATTGCTTTGTGATGACTCATCTTACATTGTGTGAAAAATGCTTCAGTTGATTATTTCTTTTTCCCTCCCACCAGGAAACAATAAACTTTACGTGTTTGGTAGTAACAACTGGGGTCAGTTAGGATTAGGATCAAAGTCAACCATCAGCAAGCCAACATGTGTCAAAGGTTTGGGATCTTTTTACCTTTTCACAAACTGTATAAAGTGTTTTTATGTTGACCGTGTAGTTCTTTAATGTCATAAATAATAAAGCCTTTAGTTGTTTATTTTCTGACATTTGCTTGAATATTATTAGCATTTAACTTATCTTTTATATGATATTCAGAACTGCTTTTGTATGTTAGGGTCTAAAAATCAGATTGATTTTAAGTCCAGGGACCACAAAGGAAGTAATGATTTTACAGTATTGCATTTGAACATCCCCCCTCCTTTTTTTTTTTTTTTTGCTTGTTTGTAAAACTACTTACGTATTACTGTTATTGTGTATACAGAGAACAAACATATGTTAGAATTTTGAGCTTTTGTCATTTAATAGAGTTGTGGACATTATGCTTCTATTTAGTTGCTGGTTTTATAAAACATACTTATCCTGCTTTATATAGTGACTAGGTGAAGTAAACAAAACATCGAGACTAGGGATTGATTAGTACTAGTGTAAAAGAACAACAGGACAAAATATTTGAAATCAGGAGTGTTTCAGAAAATGTTAGATATATAATACTCTTACAAAGCTTTCTGGATGTTATATGCAAAACCACTGTTTGGGTATAACCTGTGAACATCAGCTAAACTTGAAAGGATGATGGAGATTCCTTGAGATGTAGTAAGAGCAGTATTTTTTATCTTCCTGGCTAAATTTTAATTTCAGCTCAAAATATCAGGGTAGCTTGTCATATTCATGCTGTTTATGGGAATTGTTATGGAACTTTTAAAGTATTCCATGTGTTCAAAAAGTATTTATTGAGCACAGTCTAAGCACTTGGGGATATTCACAGTGACCATGACCCTTACTCTCAAATATCTTATCTAACAGACAGGCTAGGCCGGGCGCGGTGGCTCAAGCCTGTAATCCCAGCACTTTGGGAGGCTGAGACGGGCGGATCACGAGGTCAGGAGATCGAGACCATCCTGGCTAACACGGTGAAAGCTCGTCTCTACTAAAAATACAAAAATCATTAGCCGGGCGAGGTGGCGGCGCCTGTAGTCCCAGCTACTTGGGAGGCTGAGGCAGGAGAATGGCGTGAACCCGGGAAGCGGAGCTTGCAGTGAGTCGATCGCGCCACTGCACTCCAGCCTTGGCGACAGAGCGAGACTCCATCTCAAAAAACAAACAAACAAACAAACAAAAAAACAGACAGGCTAACAGGATTGTTTAGACTGTGGGATCTTTGAGACCAGGAATTCTATCTTAGTCATCTTTTTGCAGCCCCTATGCCAAGCACTTAGGAGATGTTCTTTAAATGTTTTTTGAATGTATAGATGAATGAATGAACAACTTTGATTCATAGGTGTATACCTATCAATCTTTTGGTTTTTCATTGAATGTGGTAGAAGGTGAGCTTGATAACGGTGATGGCAGGTTAGGTAATGGACCAGATTGGTGAGGAGGCAGCATAATAGAATACAGTGAGTCTCAGCACATATTAACTACCTGTGAAGTTGTTTTTGTTTTTTTGTTTTTGAGACAGGGTCTTGCTCTGTCGCCCAAGCTGGAGTGCAGTGGCGTGATCTCTGATTACTGCAGCCTCAACCTCCTGGGCTCCAGCCATCCTCCCACCTCAGCACCCCCTCTCCGAATAGCTGAAACTACAGGCGTGCACCACCACACCCAGCTAATTTTTGTGTTTTTTTGTAGAGATGGGGTTTCACCATGTTGCTCAGGCTGGTCTGGAACTCCTGAGCTCAAGCCATCCGCCCGTCTCAGCTTCCCAAAGTGCTGGGATAATAGGTGTGAGCCCCCGCACCTGGCCTACCTGTGGAGTTTAAAAATATACATATATAGATGCCTAGCCCCTACTTTAGACCCACTGACTCAGATTCCCTAGGGATGGGGCTAAGATATCTATATTGTATTCAAGCTCCACTGGTTATGATGGTACACAACCAGTTCTGAAAACCTCTGGTTTGCTAGTTAAGAACATTGACTTTGGAATCAGACAAGCCTGCTATTAAATCTCGGTTCTATCACTTAGTTACCATTTGTCCTGGACTACTGTTCATTTTCATTGCTGTAAAATAATTGTCCCATTTTTAAATATTTTTAGCTCTAAAACCTGAAAAGGTGAAATTAGCTGCCTGTGGAAGGAACCACACCCTGGTGTCAACAGGTATAGTGCTCAACCTGTATGATTTCCTGCCTGACTTTGAGAACTGAGGTCTCATTCCAGTAACGTGGTTTTGTAAAATTAATAGAGATTATACTCTGGCAACAGTAAAATTAGGGTTTTTGAAAATGTCAATGGCTAGTACACATTTGCCTTTGCAAATATACACATAAATGTCAAATGGCTGAAGAAAAAGCTTCTTTTCTTGGATTATATCATGGGACAGCATCTCCTAACCTGTGTGTCCACCTTAGGGGCTGGTTATTCCTGTTCTTGCTCTTCTAGAACTCTTCCTTACTAAGGTTGAGTGGAAGGCACCCAAAAGGCTGTTGATGTGAGCGAGCACAATTCCCATCAAAACCCATACCAGCTTTTGTGTGTGTATGTGTGTTTGTAGAAATTAACAAAGTGCTTCTAAAATTTATTTGGAAAACAATTGACATAGAAGAGCCAAAACAATTTTGAAAAATAACAAAATTAGAGGACTGGCACTACCTGATTTCAAGACTCACTGTAAAGCTGCCGTAATCAAGACGGTGTGGTATTGGCAAAAAGATAGACAAAGATTAATGGAACAGAATAGAGTCTACAAGTAGACCCGTATATATATGCCCACTTGATTTTTGGCAGAGATGCGAAATTCAATACAGAAAGAGTAGTATCTTCAGCAAATGCTGCGATAACAACTAGACCTCCAGGACCTGACCACTGAGCAGTTCTTCCTACCACCTTCCCCCTGCCCCTGCCCCGCGACCCCAACCACTTATTCTGTCTTCAGGATGTTTTCACTGTGTCAGCTGCTCTCCACCTCTCCATACCTTTCCCTTTCTGAAGTGTCTTTTCTCTTTCTCTTAGGCTTTTCGGATTATCTTTTAAGATCCCATTAAGTGTTACTTCTTCCATGGAACATTTTGTGACTGTTCAACTTTGTGTTCATTTATTTGTTTGAATTATTTCAATCTCACCAACTCTGGTTTGCTCCATGTGTGTTAAATTGTGCACTCCAATTTCTTGTGACCTTGTATGTATTTTCCATTTGAAAGCTAATCTTGTTTCCCCAATTAGGTTTCCTCTTTTCTTAAAAACAAAAAATAAAAATAACAATAACTTTAAAATTTGTACTAACTCAGGCTAATTCTGCCCTCATTTCACCCTATAATTTAGCAAGGCTTTAACTTCATGTATATGTTTATGACGTAGCTAACTAATTATGTGTTAAAAATCTTCATTAATTTACAACTTACTGGAAATGTTTATAATCTAGGCATGATGTACTTTTTATTTAATTAACAGAGTAATTAACAAACATTTTTACGTACTTTAAATGAGCCAAATGCTGTTCTAAGAATTTTACAAATCTTAGCTAATTCAGTCTTCATAACAACTCTTATGAAGTAGGTACTATTATTATTCCCATTTTATAGATGAGGAAAATGAGGCACACAGAGGTTATGGCTTGCCCAAGGTCCCACAGCTTTGGTAAGTGGTAAGCCAGAATTTGCACCCAAGCAGTCTGGCTCTGGAGTCTTTCCTCCTAAACAGAGTGCTATAGTGACTTCTTATTTAGCTAGGAAGTTAAAATGAATACAACATAGAATTATCATGTTTCTAATTAGATTCTTCTTGGATTTGCCTCGTTTTACTTATTTATACTATATCTTAGCTTTAATGGGTACAGAAGTTAAAATTAATGGACACATCTCTTTTAAAATAGATTTGCATTTTAAACTAGTTTGGAAGTTACTTTCCTTGTTTTTACTCTGAATTAATAAAGTACTATATTAGCAAGAAATACGTTCCATTCATTCTGTTCATTTCAGTTGCTAGTTACATTCTAGATTGATTTCTAACATCTCACAAAAATATGTGACCTTGCTTGTTTTGCTGTATTTTGACGATGAAATGAAGTTGTCTCCCAAATAATAGGATAATGATAGCTTTCAACTTTCTTCACTGTTAAAAGAGGAAATCGCTGCTATACACTGACCTGTCTCATAAAAAGGGGGACTCTATAGTCTGTTGATGTTTTCTTTTCCATGTGCAGAAGGAGGCAATGTATATGCAACTGGTGGAAATGATGAAGGACAGTTGGGGCTGGGTGACACTGAAGAAAGAAACACTTTTCATGTAATTAGCTTTTTTACATCCGAGCATAAGATTAAACAGCTCTCTGCTGGATCTAATACTTCAGCTGCCCTAACTGGTGAGGCTTGTTTCTTTTTCAGTCTGGGACACATTCCTTTCCTGTAGATCAATATATGCCAACTCAGTAAACTGAAGGGAGCATTGCTGTTTAGTTTTCTTTCATTGACTATCTATGTGTTTTCAGAAAACATTTAAAATATAACTTTAAATCTTGACATACTGCAACTTTATGCTTATTTATGCTTATTTTATGCTTATTTGTGCTTATTTAAATATACATTTAAAAAGTAATTGGCAAATAAGCTCTAAGCTATGCTCTCCGTCTACTCCTTTAGATATTCTTAAATATTATTTTCATTGTGTGCTCTTAAAGTTCATACTTACAGTTTTAACTGAAGTTGCTATCAGAAACATCCACAGAAATCTATTGCAGCATATGGTGTTAAAATGTGATTTGTAACAGTCATTGTACCTCTCTGCCCTCCCTACCAAAAGCCCATATGAGACATTTCTTTAAAATTTGGAGCCAAGATCAGCTTGATCTCACTGAAGCTGCTGGTTACCTGCTTTGTTTCAAGCAGGAGACTGTGTAACACCCGGTGTTACTCTATCAGGAAAGTCAGAGTGTATCTGAAGCTCAATCCTTTAGATTTTGTCAGCCCTTAAGTTAGCATTTTGACATCCTTCTTTCAGTTGTTATTTTCATTTATTTGTTTTGCATTACTAAACCACTTCAAAATTTAAATTATTTAAAATATATAAATAAATCTTGAGAATTCCTTTCTAAAATATTTTTCCTAGATTTTTTCTGACATCAAAACCCTTATCAGAAATTATATAAGTTACCTATTTTTGAGATGTTTTACATGATATTATATCTTCATCCTCTAAGGCTAGCTTCTGTGTTTTCAGGTTTAAATTGTAAGGAAAAAAATACGTAGTGGAATACATTTCTTCTCTTCTTTTTTCCAAAACATCATTTCCACAGCGCTCTCAAGAGCAAGGTCTTCCAGGCTTTTTTGACCTGCAGGTGTCTAATGTGACCTGTGCTGTCTTTCAGTTCAGTTGCAGGTAGACTGCTTGGAAGGAGGAGAACATTTCTGTTTAGAGACATTAGAATGGGAAAGGGTGATTGTAGGAAAGGGCATTCTGTCTTTGCTATTGAGAGAAAAATATGGCCAGGACTAAAGTGATTTACAATCAGGCTGTTCTGTGTTCTTTATCATTATAGAAGTATTTCACAATATAAATTGAACTCTTAAGTAGCTAACTGGTGTAAATGTCTTAGTAGTACTTTATTGTTAAGATACATAATTTTTATGAACTATAAAATAAATGGTCTTTTGGAAGTGTAATAGCTTCAGAGCCTGACTACCTTTTAAAACCTTTTCTCCCCCTTGTATTTTTCTTTGTAGAGGATGGAAGACTTTTTATGTGGGGTGACAATTCCGAAGGGCAAATTGGTTTAAAAAATGTAACTAATGTCTGTGTCCCTCATCAAGTGACCATTGGAAAACCTGTCTCCTGGATCTCTTGTGGATATTACCATTCAGCTTTTGTAACAAGTAAGACACATTTTGAAGTCATCATGTTATCTCCCACTTCTGTGTTATTATTAAATTAATAATGAAATGATGTAACATATTCTCTGGTTCTATAGAAATAATGCCATGGTTGTTCATGTAATGAAATTGTTTTGGTCTGTTTTAGGTCACAATATTTCCCCATTTATATAATAAGAGTTCATAATTTCAAACTGTGTCTGACATGATCACTTTTTAGGTGAATATAGAGAGCTCAGCGTGGGATATGGTTTCCTTTGGGAGGACTTTCTCAGCATTCCCAACTTCTCCCTTTCCTGGACCTACTGGCAACCTTTTCTATCTTAGTTAAAATATTTGAAATGTTGGGCTCTAGCTGTTATAGTCTATATCTACACTAATAATAACAGAGGAAGTGTGATTATGACTTTGCATTGATGGGATTTTTTAATAGTAAAAATACCTAGAGGAAATAGTTTATGGACCCTCTTAGACAAATCTTTAAAGATTTATTTTATGCATTTACTCTTTATTTCATGTACCACAGACTCGGGGTTAGAAAGTGGTAATTCACCCATCTCAGTGCCCCCCAAAGTTACCAATGAATTGGCAGCAGCATGATACCAAGAGAGAGTAAACCTGACTTTGTCAGTGTTTGTCACCACTGCATCCCTGGTGTCTTGAACAAACCGATAATCAATAAATATTATTGAATGAAGGAGAAAGTGAATGAATGATGAATTGATTGCATTCCTTGGGGCAACACTACCTACCAACTTATTGGCAACTTTTGGCTCCTGGGGTTGGTATAGTCTGTACTTGCTTTGTTCATGAAACAAAAAACAGGAAACAAAAACACAAATGGGAAAAAAAGGCAGCCAAATGATAAAAATACCAAGCAAAAGCATTGTTTTGTATTTGGACTTTAAGAAAACTGCCAGAATGAATTGTGTGAATGAACTCTGCATTAGCCATTAGGTGAACAAGTGGAATAGTTCATCTTAACCAACAGGCATTACATTGAGCTTTTTTTTTTCTTTTTGGTGTGTTTTTATGCTTTTTAAAAAAATTAAAACCCAGCTTTATTGAGATATAATTCACATACCCTACAATTCACCCATTTAAGGTAGATGATGGAATGTTTTTTAGCATATTCACAGGTTTGTACATAAAATGAACTTTTATACCGAGCATTTTGCTGAGATTCATTTACATCAGCTGATATGAACTGTCAGTAATTTTCACACTAGCCATTATTTTATGACTTTAATCACTTAAAGCAACTTTTTACAAATTTTGGAAATAACTCATGTATAAGGGGTTTTACTTAATATGTATTTCATGATAGATGAAAGTGTTACATAGAAAAGCATTTTTTTTTCTCTTTGTTGAATTTGTAGATCAGAAAAAACAGATTCTTTATTTTTAATTTTTAGTATTTGTGGGTACATAATATATATATATATATATAGTGGGTACATTTTATGTATATATATATGGAATACCTGAGATTTTTTATACAGACATGTGATGGGTAATAATCACGTCGTGGAGAATGGGGTATCCATCCCCTCAAGCATTTACCCTTTGTGTTACAAACAATCCAATGATACTCTCTTAGTTATTTTAAGATGTACAATTATTTTGATTGTAATCATCCTGTTGTGCTGTCAAATACTAGATATTATTATTTCTAATTTTTGGACCCATTAACCTACCCTCCTACACACACCCCACTCCCCTTTCTAGCCTTTGGTAACAATCCTTCTACTCTTTATTTCCATGAGTTTGTTTTGATTTTTACATCCCACAAATAATTGAGAACATGCAGTATATGTCTTTCTGTGCCTGTTTTATTTCATTTAACATAATGACTTCCAGTTCCATCCATGTCATTGCAAATGACTGGATCTCATTCTTTTTCATGGCTGAATAGTACTCTATGGTGGATAAGTACCACATTTTTTCTTTTTTTTGAGACAGAGTCTTGCTCTTTTGCCCAGGTTGGAGTACAGTAGCGCAATCTCAGCTCACTGTATCCTCCGCCTCCCGGGTTCAAGTGATTCTCCTGCCTCAGCCTCCTGAGTAGCTCGTATTACAGGCGCCAACCATCATGCCTAGCTAATTTTTTTGTATTTTTAGTAGCAACAAGGTTTCACCATGTTGGTCAGTCTGGTCTTGAACTCCTGACCTCAGGTGATCCGCCCACCTTGGCCTCCCAAAGTGCTGGGATTACAGGTCTGAGCCACCGCGTCCAGCTCCACGTTTTCTTTATTCAGTCATCTGTTGATGAACACTTAGGTTGCTTCCAAATCTTGGCTATTGTGAACAGTGCTGCAACAAACATGGGAGTGCAGATATCTCTTTGATATACCAGTTTCTGTTCTTTGGGTGTATACCCAGCAGTGGGATTGCTGGATCATATGGTAGCTCT
Organism: Macaca fascicularis; assembly: GCF_037993035.2. Classification (NCBI taxonomy): domain Eukaryota; kingdom Metazoa; phylum Chordata; class Mammalia; order Primates; family Cercopithecidae; genus Macaca; species Macaca fascicularis. The sequence goes on along the minus strand of NC_088395.1, from coordinate 38,278,627 downwards.
GTTTTTAGTTTTTTGAGGAACCTCCAAACAGAATAGTTTATTTCCTAATAAAAATGCAGAACATATTACTAAGATAGTTATGTTTAAGACTTCCTACAGATTTTTCACCTACTAGTATGTTTAAATGCTCATGTTCGTATTTTAAATTCGTGTTCTCAATTCAAGTTCATATTATAAATTATATAAAATATTCAATTTTTAGATGTTATAGGTAAAATCTATGGAGTTTTCAGGTATTATCCCTGATTTCTGTGTCTTTTCATCTGATATGTCAATGGTTGGGTCTGAGCATTTCAACCAATGATTCACTGATTTAGGTGTAGTACAATAGGGGATATAAGCAAATGAGTTGGGGTCATGGGAACTGGGGGCAGGAATTTGTGGAGCAATCTTCAGAGACTGGAGAATAGAGACTTGGCAGTGTGCTTAAGATCAGAATCCTGGGGAAGGTAGCTATCAGAGCCAGGTAGGTAGTTTGAAGAATCCAGATTTTATAAAAATTAATAGACCTAAGTGAAGTAGATATAATTGATATGAAATGACCTATTTGTTCTTCATGATAAATGTTATTTTATTTCTTATATATAAATAAGAAAAAGACCTTGAAATTAAATAAAACATTTTATATGGATTAAAAGCACTCACCTTCCCCTTTAAGGAAGGTCCTACTGATAAGCTACAGGAAAATATCTTCCTACCCTTTATAGCAAGCTCGTCCAACCCGCAGCCCAGGATGGCTTTGAATGTGGCCCAACACAAATCGTAACCCTTCTTAAAACATGAGATTTATGCACAGACCTTTTCTTTTTTTAGCTCATCAGCTATCGTTAGTGTTAGTGTATTTAATGTGTGGCCGAAGACAATTCTTCCAGTGTGGTCCAGGGAAGCCAAAAGATTGGACACCCCTGCTTTATAGGTAAAACATTTTACTTTAAAAAGGTGACACTGTGAGAAACCTCAGCAACTTACTATGTAAAAGTCATTTTAAATGCTATTTCTTACAATACCAAGTTGATTAAAATGTAGTACCTGCCCTTCTGGAGTTTACAGTCAAACTATAGGATGTATAGTTTTCCATGTACAAAGCATTTTCAAGTACAAATAGATTTCATTTAATCTCCCAACCACTCTGAGAGAGAGGTGGTGGTATCTCTTGATTCCGTATATGCAGGCAGGATTCGAACACAGTTTATTCAAGGTGATGCTGCAATTGAGTTGCAGAATCAGAATTTGAACTCCAGTCTTCCAGCTCTAAAAGCCAGAACAACTTCTACTGACATGCAGTTTCTCTCCATGTACAAGAGGAAGAGGAGGATGTGGTAGCAGCTACTAATGACGAGGCACTGATTGTGTTCTAAGTGCCTTTGAATGCATTAATTCAGTTATTCCTATGAAACAACCCTATCACACAGGCACTTTTATCCCCATGTTACAGGCCTAGCGATTGAACAACTTGCTCAGGATGATTGAGTAAGTGGCAGAATCCAGATGCAAACAAGGCAGTCTGACTCGGTAGCACATACTTTTCACTACTGTGCTAGACCAATAACTGCAATATACAGCAGACCATGATTGGTAACATAAGACATTTGATAGCAGAGTCTTACGTGAGATCAAGAAAGAAAAAAGATTATTTCTTGTTAAGGACATCAGGACATATTTCAGAGAAAGGGTGGTATTTGAGATTAACCATGAAAGATGGAAGCAACTCTGAGAGAGACAGAGATGAGGGAAGAACAATCCAGGCAGAGACAAAAACATGTGCAGAGATAAAGAGACAGAAAAGTCAATCATGTATTTGGAGATTATTGCGTAGTTGAGTTTGTTTAGAGGTTGTTTGTTTAGAGGTTAGGGATCATGGATCCTAAAGGAATGTGAACCCCTAAAATGATATGCTAAAATTGGTAGGTGCATTTTTTTTTTTTTTTTTTTTTTGAGCCAGGTCTCAGTCTGTTGCCCAGGCTGGAGTGTAGTGGCATAATCACGGCTCACTGTAGCCTAGACCTTCTGGGCTCTAGTGATCCTCCCACCTCATTCCCCTGAGTAGCTGGGACAAAGATGCATGCCACCACACCCGGCTAATTTTTGTATTCTTTGTAGAGACATGGGTTTCACCCTGTTGCCCAGGCTGGTCTCAAACTCTTAGACTCAAGCCATCTGCCAGCCTCGGCCTCCCAAAGTGCTGGGATTACAGGTGTGAGCCATCACACCCTGCTGGGATGTGTACTTTTTTTTATAGAGCTGTCATCAAATTCTCAAGGGAGGATGTGACTCAAAAGAGAGTCACCAGCTTGGGAGTAGATAGAAATATGACTGGTTAGTAGTCCGGGGACCTAATATGGAAGGTCTCTTGTAACAGTCTGCAGTTTATACTTGATACATGTATTTTTTTTTTTTATTTGGAAGTGTCATAATTAGAGCCTTGTTTTTGGAAGATATATCTGATATTGTGTGGATATGTTAGACTAGAGGTAGGAAAGACATTTGAGAAACTTGATCCAGGTGAAAATTCATGTTAAGGTATAAAGGGAATCAGGAATCTATAGACAGAAATGGAGAGAGACTCATCAGGACTTAGGAACCAGTTTCTATGGGAGGCAACAAGCATGGGAGAATGGAAGGGTGCTAACTTACTGGGCACCACTTTTGTGTCAGTGTTTGCTAAATACTTCATAGAAAACTGTGGTCCATAAAGCTTCATTTTCTGTGCAGATCAATTCAGAAAATCAATATAGCTGTGTTTACAGTAGTTGAGCAAGTTTCAAGTGGTGCATATCTTGTGCATTGGCTGTCCCACACCTTCCCGAAGTTCCGTGATTTTCTAGAAGGACTCACAGTCTTCAATAGCAGATTATACTTATGAATAAGATTTATTACAGGAAAGGATACAAAGCAAAAAGAAAAAGTGGGGAAAAGATAAGCATCTACAGTGGAGTCCAGAGAAGTCGTGCTTGGACTTCCTAGTACTTTCTCTTAGGAAACCACACAGGGCATGTTTTCTTTTTAGCAGTGAACTACAGGGACATGTATGGAATGTCTCTGCCCAGGGAAACCCATTATGGTGCTTCCAGGGGATTTAGCAGTCTGGTCATATAGGCACCACCTGCTAGCAACTGGCCACAGCAGCTGAAACTCAGGACCCTCAATAATGAAGCCAGGTGCGCATCATCAATGTTAATGTTTGTGCAAGCAGCCCTGAGAAACCTAATCTGGCATAGTTCATTGCTCTGGTATATATAACACAGTCATTAATCATTCATATAAAGAACACTCCAGGGGCCATCTTCTCAGGGGTTGGGCAAGGATCAATCATGGTTCTCTCAGAGACTTACAAAGAATAAGCAAGCAGATCTGCTCTGTTGTCTCTTTGCTGATACCAATGGTGATGTGTTCTATGTCATTCTTGAGATTGGACCATATACTTATACAAGATTTTAAAATTCTACTTTATAGAACTCAGTTAATTGCATAGAAATGAATAAGAAAGTTCTTGCTTTCAAGAAGTTCACAGTCATAATACAGTGTGATAAATGTAATAAAGAAGCAAATTAATAGTGTTAGTATGGACAGGGCAGTGATTAAGTGTCAGGAACTCTTTGGTAAGCATCTTTGGAGGAAATGCCATCTAAATGGGTAAAATCTGCTGTTAGGATTTACTTAACATATTTACTACACACAAGCGAGTTTTCTAAACCAGTTTCATATAAAGCAATTATTCATTCATTTATTCCACAAATATTAAGTGCTTGTTCTAGACACTGCTAGGTTTTGGGGATACCGTAGGGAGCAAGACAAAATTCGTGTTTTTATGGGAGCTTTAAGTAAGTAGAAGACACAAGATATTCTTCACTTTTGTGAAAGCACTAAAATGATTTCTAGTTGTTTATTAGTAGTGGTAGTCATGAATTTTTCATGAAAATTACTGGATTAAAATAATCAAGGGGAAAAGAAAATCTAGCTTTATTTCCTTATCATACAGTGAAAATATCTCAAGAAAGGTCAAATGTATTAAGTTATCCTTGTCAAAAACATTTTTTTGGAGGTAAGATCAGCTTTTTGTTCATATGTATGTCATCACTAATCACTGTACTTTTCCTTCAATAGCAGATGGTGAGCTATATATGTTTGGAGAACCTGAGAATGGGAAGTTAGGTCTTCCTAATCAGCTCCTGAGCAATCACAGAACACCGCAGCTGGTGTCTGAAATTCCTGAGAAGGTGATCCAAGTAGCTTGTGGCGGAGAGCATACTGTGGTTCTCACAGGTATGTATGGAGTCCACTGTTCTGTTCCCTGCTTTCTTTGGAGACTAATGAAATTTTTTTAATGTTCATTTTTTTATTGTGGTAAGAATACTTGCTATAAGAACTACCTTCTTAATAGATTTTTAAGTGTATAATACAGTATTTTTATATGTAGGCACCACCATTGTACAGCAGATGTCTGAAACTTATCTTGAATAACTGAAACTTCATGCCCACTGTACGGCAACTCATCTTTCCCGCCGCCCCTCAGCTCCTGGCAACCACCATTCTTTTCTTAGCCTCTATGAGTTTGACTCTTAGATACTTCGTGTCAGGTGGTTTTGCATCTCTTTCCATTAAGATTCTCACTTTTGGGGCCTGGTGCAACGGCTGACACCTGTAATCCTAGCGTCTTGGGAGGCCAAGGCGAGCAGATCTCTTCAGCCCAGGAGTTTGAGACCAGCCTGAGCAACATGATGAAACTCCAAATTAGCCAGGTGTGGTCTCAGCTAGACCTTGTCTCCAAAAAAAAAAAAAAAAAACCCAAAAAGATTCTCACCCTTTATTTCTATACTTAATATATATTTCTGGTCTATGAAATAATTTTTTGAAGTAGAAAAAAATGAATTCTGCTAATGTGATTTATATTTGCATGACCTTAACTTTTTTTTTTTTTGAGACGTATTTCACTCTTGTCATCTAGGCTGAAGTGCAACGGCCCGATCTCAGCTCACTGCAGCCTCTGCTTCCTGAGTTCAAGCAATTCTCCCGCCTCAGCCTCCTGAGTAGCTGGGATTACAGGCGCCCACTACCATGCCCGGCTAATTTTTGTATTTTTAGTAGAGAGGGGGTTTTGCCATGTTGGCAAGACTGCCTCGAACTCCTAACCTCAGGTGATTCACCCGCCTCGGCCTCCCAAAGTGTTGGGATTACAGGCGTGAGCCACCACATCTGGCCTGACCTTAACATTTTTAATGGCAACATATTCCATTATTTTTAGCTCATTTTCAGGGACAAACAATTTTTCTTATATATATGTTTTCTATATTTATCTAAAATCGACATTTTTCCTGAAATGCCTTCTTTTGGAGAAGCTTTTTGTTCAAGCTATTTTCTACATGACATTGATAATTCTTTTTTTTGTGATATTTACAGTGTATAACTTGGGAATTCCTTCGTAGTTGTATGTTCTGTTATAGTAATTTATTAAAAAGTGGTAAGGTTTTAAATTACAGATAATAAAATAAAGTTAGGACCTTAATAGTGATGTTACTTTTGGAATCTGAATTTCATATTTGTTATGACATGTCATTTCTCACAATTCTAATCACTGTATTGAAATATACTCACTACTTGCTAATATGTTTACTAAATTGATGCTTCCAAATTTTTTTCGACATTAGATTTATTTTAGATGAGTAATGTACATAATACAATTAGGTAGTGAATTATTATATTTTTTGCACAAAAATTAATAGTTTGTGAAGTCACCACTTAATCTTTAGTAGCCCAAAGTTAGAAATGTTGCAGATAAATTTTGAATAATATCCAATTCTAAGATGATATGCCTAATGTTGCCGGGTAAGTGAAGAATATTTTATCTTTATATTTTTCTCTCTGATGTTACTTTTCCTCAACTTCCTGTTCCAGCCCCAGTCATGGTTATTAAGCTTTAGTTACTAGATGGAATCTTTTCTAAGTTAGAAAAAATTTTTTTTCAAAACTTATACTCTAAATTTGGAAATAATTCTGAGGTTTAAGATTTTTTTTGAATTCCTGTTGAAAAAGTGAATTTTTATATAATTTCAAAAATGTCCTAAAAATTAAACTTTGAAATTAATTTTTAAACATTATCTGAAAATTCATTCTATAGACAGAAATGCAACTTGATATGTTACATATTTTCTCTAGTTTATGCAACGATTATAGAAAGAATGAATAGGTCATTCAGGGTTATTTTAACAGATACAGATGCTGATTGTATAATAATAGTGTCTTCAACCATTCATTATAAAATATTTTTCTATAAAGTGAGCAACAAGATAATCTATGATACTTTTAATGAAAGCTTAATTCTTACTTTTATATTCTTAATTTAAAATAAACACACTTAAGGATGATGTTTTCTTGTGGTTTTAAAGACATTTAGCTTTCTGTGGTCTTTGTTCTGAGCCTAAGTATAATCTTTCCAGAAACTGATTACTCTCTCCAGATTTCTGCAAGCTTTGGGATCTCATACACCAGGAAAGTTTTTTAAATTATGAGATGCATCTATTTGACAGACCTGGAGTAGTTACTGTTTGCCACTAAGATTTCCACTACAGATGCAAGAAAGAAGTGTCCTTGCGTTTCCTGTCTGATTGTGGCAGCCAACATTGAATGGGGGAATACAGGAGAACAACTTGGCAATACAGGGAAAAAAACATGAAGAGAGAATTTTTACAGTTCATAAAATAATTTTATAAACAGTGAAGAGCTTGTGTTACAATCCAGAGAATAACCTAAAATTTGAGTTTAAAAAATTATGAGAACCAATAGATGGTTGTCAGCTTCTGATTCACATTTGCCTAAATATGGGCATTGAAAAAAATGACTGTTTGCACTATCATATCATAAAATAAGGAATATTTTCAAAATAGAAAGCTCTTAATTGTATAATAAAGGACACCTCCTTCAACTGTTATAAATATATCTGTATGGAAATTTCACTACTTTGCCTGTTTTTCACATTTCTCCATGGACCTGTGCAAGCTTTATTATGAGCTAGCCCTGGTGAGGAACCTGATTCTGGAACACAGTATAGGCAGAATATTAAAAATATTTAGTTCTAGCTGATGAAGAAATGGACCTGAAGAGTATATTGATCATCAGTGTGACTAAATACTAAACTGGATTGCTAAGAGAGTTATGGAATATTTTGTAAGACCTTAAGGAAAGAATAGCTAATCACCTGTTCCAATTTCTTTCACTAAAGAAAACCACTTGGATTAGATTATTCTATGAAGGGCCTTCCCAGCCTTGTTTTTCTATATGTCTATAACTCTTACCTTAAAATCTATTAGAGGACCATTCATTAAACTATTTTTAAAACAATTTAGTTCATATCTGATGAATTTATTTCAAATATAATATTTGCACATGACCATGATAGGTTAGAAAATAAAACTGGTTGTAGTGGTAGGGTGATTATAGTTTCTCCTTGGGATCAGGGAAACCATGGACCACTGTGGAAAAAGTCTGAGGCTGGAACTTGGTACACACTAAGTGAGGCAGAGTGATACTTGTAATTTTGTAAGTCATCCACAGCAGTTACCAACAGACAAGAAAGGCCAGTTGTAAGATGGGGTTCACAATGAAGTCTGGGTCCTGAGGCAAATGAGAATTTATCTTAACTTCTAAGATTATGTTTGGATAAACTTAAGTTTTCTGCAGGTTAACAAATTATTCGTTCTGAAATCAAATATATTCTGTGAAATTACAGTAATATTGATCTGAAGCTAACTGATCAAATCTGTTTTCCTAATGTAATATTACTTATTAACATTAAATTATGTTGTTAAATGTCACAAAGGTGATATGGCCAAAAATTCTGTTGGTTGTTAAATATAATGTCCTTAAATAAGAGCGCCTTAGATCATTTTTATAAAATAGAAACTGCTGTCATCACTAATATCCAAGCACCTGAATGGGAACCTACCAGGATACTGAACAAAACTTTTGTCATGATTCAGACTGCCTAAACAGCCTCATGTCACAGGCTAATTGAAGTCAGACAGCCTAAGAAATGTAGAGTAATTGTTGGTTAGCTAGAGATAGATAGTTGTTTTAATTTACCCAGTATTCTACTGTTAAGCTGAACATTTAGAACTGGAAATATGCCATGTGATTATTAATTAAACTAAGATGGTTTTTTAATATTAAAATAAAGATCTGTTTTGCCATTGCCTCAATATGGCTTCATATCCTTAATACAGCATATTTTCTTTAAGGAGTAATATCTATTTGTCTTATTTATGAAGCAAACATTTTTATTAGAAAAAATTGTAAAACCACCTGGCCATAGACAGTTAGGTTTTCATTTGTAACCCCTATTGATAGAATGCGTTGATTAGATACTTTTTAGAAAAATGTTCTTTACAACAGAATGTCATATTATGTTTTCAAATCTGCCTGAATGTTTTCTCTTTTAATCCTGTCAGCAACTCTATTAGATAGGGATTATAACATCAGAGAATCTAAGTAACTCACCTGCTTGCCACAGCTAGTAATAATGAAGGTTTGGGTTCTGGCATGAATACCAAGCGCTTACCCTTCCTCCTGTAATAGGAGAAACTCAATGTACTAAACTCAGTGTACTAAGGAGAAGTGACTAATGTAATCGACACTGCGCGTCCTAATGCAGCAGCGAGGAGCATGTCTCTAAAAGGACCCTTTCATCACCACTCTTGTATCCTGTTTTTGTACTTTTTCATTTCTAGAAAACATATGACATAATATTTAATGAGTTACTGGAAGTCCTTTGGAATCACTTCAAAATATCAATATAAAGAAAAGCTTTTCCCCTCCTATTATAGTTGCATTTCCTAGTAAAGAAGCTTTACTTGTGAATAAATGTAGCATATGTACTATCAGTTTTGATTCTCAAGACAATTCTCTGAAATTGGGTTTTATAAAATAGATTATTAAACTACTTGTATTTTGTTTTATTTTATTTTTGAGATGGAGTCTTGCTCTGTTGCCCAGGCTGGAGTGCAGTGGTGTGATCTCGGGTCACTGCAACCTCCACCTCCTGGGTTCAAGCGATTCTCCTGCCTCAGCCTCCCTAGTAGCTGGGATTACAGGTGTACACCACCACGCCCGGCTAATTTTTGTATTTTTAGGAGAGACGGTTTCACCACATTGGCCAGACTCTTCTCCAACTCCTGACCTTAGGTGATGCGTAAACTACTTTTAAAAGGAAGAAGTTTTTCTGTAGGAGACACTATTCCCTTTTTATTTGACATAGTGAATTAGTTTAATGACAGTTGGTACTTTCTTTTTTATTTTTTGAGATGGAATGTCGCTCTATCACCCAGGCTGGAGTGCAGTGGTGCAATCTTGGCCCACTGCAACCTCTGCCTCCTGGGTTCAAGCGATTCTTCTGCCTCAGCCTCCCGATGTAGCTGGAATTACAGATGCGTGTCATCATGCCCAACTAATTTTTGTAATTTTAGTAGAGATGGGGTTTCACCATGATGGCCAGGCCAGTCTCAAGCCTGGCCTCAAGCAATCCACCCGCCTTGGCCTCCCAAGGTGCTGGGATTATAGGCGTGAGCTACCGGCCGATAGTTGGTACTTTTTGAGCCGATGTAATTATGGGGACGTTTCAGGTAGTTCCCTGACTTATGTGCCTTGTATCATACCTGTTACTTACCTAACTTTTATGTTTATGTATAAAAGATAAAATCATACCCATGTCATAATTTTTATAATTATGTACCTTTTCATTTTTCTCTTCCTTCGTCATTGAAAGATTTATACTTCAATGTTAAGTATTCTTAAATGGGTTTTTTTTCCCCCAGAGGCACTTAACCTTCACTATAAAAGGTTGAATGTCACAATTTTTCCAGATATGATGGTACCAGTGTCTGCTTCCATAATGATTCTCTTGTATTTGCCCCTTTCGTTTCAGAGAATGCTGTGTATACCTTTGGCCTGGGACAGTTTGGTCAGCTGGGTCTTGGCACTTTTCTTTTTGAAACTTCAGAACCCAAAGTCATTGAGAATATTAGGGATCATACAATAAGTTATATTTCTTGTGGAGAAAATCACACAGCTTTGATAACAGGTATGGATTAGAATTTCTGTTATATATTTATAGAACGGGGTATATTTTATTACAAAATAAATTATATCTGGAATGAATGTATCTAACTTAAGTAAAAGAATTCATGACTGAGAAAAATGGAATTCCATGTTTACTATTCCAAAGTATAAAGTCGTGAGCTCCTTTTTATTATTTTAATTCAATTTAGAATACATGTAAATGATCCCAAGATTTAGAACCTCACAATAGCCTGCTGATGTCAGAAGTTAGACCATAGTATTATTCTTTGGCAGAAAACAGGTATCTTTTTGAAATTATATCAGTTTGAAGGCTCTTAACTCTGCTCAGGCCAAAAGGAAAAAATCCCACAAGCAGAAACTTATTTTAAAACATTCTTCCTATTCAGTCTGACAGAGCTGCATTCAGGCCGAGTCGATTCTCATGTTTTTGCCATCTGGAGACGTTTTCAGGAATGACTCCTTTCCTTCTCTTTCTACAGTGTTAGAGAGAAAGGCCCCTCAGAGACCAGTAAGTGGATACCTTCTTCCACAATGTGGTATCTCCTTCATGCAGGGAAATGTTCCTTTGAGCCCACTTCTCAGCCTCAAAACTATGTGCTGCTAATAATGTAGGACTCAGTAAAGATTCTCCCCTAAATGATTCAGTCACATATATGTAGGTAATGGATATAGTCCTCAGTTTTCAATGCTTTGTAACAAAAGGGTGTATAATTTCACTATTTCTGTCTAAAAATGGAGTGAATCATCGGAAAGTCAGAAATCATCTAGTATATTGACATAATCCATGTACTAGCATTTCTACTTTTTTCCCTTCTTTCTGAAAAGCTCCCGCTATGAAAAAGCTCCTGAAAAAGGTACTGCTCGTCTAATGGTATCTGGCTAGGGAAACTAGGAATCAGCAAATATACACTGTTCCTTCTTCCCCAGAGAACCTTTCAGAGAGGATGACCTGCCCATTATCAAGTATCAATGCTCTTGAGAACATATCATGAAATAGCATTATAAAGAATATGAAAAGTATTATTCGTTCGTCATCTACTAAGAGTTGTTGATGTGTATCCCTTAACTATAGGGTCCTAGTGTCACTTTCTCTGTCCCTACTGTCATTTTTCATGAACTCTAAACTGCCACTGATAGTAAATACATAGTTTTTAATCTGTCATCTAACATACAGTTTGATTATTTAGTTAAATTTTCATAGTACCTTTACTCCTGATAAAAAGAGTTATAGCACAAATCATTGAACATTAACTTTGTTTGCCTTTTTGTTCATCAGTCGTCCCTAAAGAGCAAGTGGTGTGGAATTTTTTTTTTTTTCATCTAGTACTAATGAGAAGTACGTAGTGAGTTATCTGCAAGGCCTTGCCAGTTCCCCATTATAGCCAGTGGCTCATATTTTTAAAAGCTCTCTGAAGTTGGAAGTGCCATCAGGCAGCTTGGATCAGGGTTTGTTTTTTTCAGGCAAAAGACAATCAAATTTAAAAGGCAAACCTTAAAAAAACATTTGGGTAAAGAAATCAGGTTGAAAAGAAGGAGGAAGAAGGGATAAAGACGATAAGGAGTATATATAAAAGAAGGACATAAATACTTAATAGTAAGAATTATAAGAGTCTACAGCCTGGTCAACATGGTGAAAACCCATCTCTACTAAAAAAAAAAATACAAAAATTAGCTGGCGTGGCAGCGCGTGCCTGTAATCCCAGCTATTGAAGCTGAGACAGGAGAATCACTTGAACCCAGGAGGCAGAGGTTGCAGTGAGCCGAGATCGCGCCACTGTACTCCAGCCTGGGTAACAGAGCGAGACTCCATCTCAAAAAATAAATAAAGAGTCCAAACACTGAATATCACTTATTTACATATTTACAGGGAATCTACTTATTTTTGTAAATTTATTTTTATACTTGCCACCTTACTGAATTATATTATTATTTCTAATGATCTTTCAGTCAGTTCTCTTGGATTTGCTTAGTATGCAGTCACTTTGCCATCTTAAATCAGAGGTCCCCAAAGGTGACCTAATTGTTTCCCAGCTTAAAACCATTCATTTTCCTTCTTAATGTCCTTAAGATAAAAGTTCAAAAATTCTTCATCTGAACTAATAGGACGCTCCCTTTTCACCTCTTCAGACTCATCTCCTACCACTCTGGTGCTCCAGGCGTGTTAGTTGCCTTTCAGTTTCTTGCCCAAGCCACGTTTGCTCTTGATTCAGAGGCTTTCTATGTACTGCTGACTGCCTGAAGATTTTTTGCTGCCTTCTTCGTGCCGCTAAACCCTACTCATCCTTTAGGTTTCCCTTTGAAAGCCTTCCCTAATCCCCAGACTAGAGGAAAATTCCCCTCCTTTGTACCATATTAACGCCCCCCCTTACTTCTGCTTCCCTGGCACTTACCCCAGTTGAGATGGAGGGTGTGAAGGAACGGCTTGAAGAAAGGAGTGTGAAGGTTCGTAATAGCTGCTATGTCAGTAAGCAAAAGGGCTAACTGGTGAGAAGTGACAAGATTACTCATCATCGTTGTGGGCCCAGTTTCAGAGGGGACCCAAGTTTTGGTATAGGAATTAGTTAGCATTGTTCACTTATGGCATTTACTTCAACAGTATTCCACAGCCCAGGAGCCAGATTAGTTACGCTAAGCTAGTTGTAGAGATTTTATGCACATCCCACTCCCCAAGTCACATGACAACGTTTGGAGACAGTTTTTAATGGTCATGGCTGCAGAGTGGAGTTGTCCTACTGGCATTTAGTGGGTAGAGGCCAAGGATGCTGCTGAACATCCTACAGTGCACAGGACAGACCCACACGACCATGAATTATCTGGCCCCAAATGTCAATAATGCCGAAGTTGAGAAACTCTGATCTATCAATGACCTCAGGAAAAAGGAAAATAAGACTGTTGGGATGTAGGGACCAGAATACAAGCATCTCCTTCTCCTTCTCTTGGAATATATGATGTGTATCTCAGGCTCTCATGCTGTATTGCTGCTGCTCCACACACTGCCTTGCATGACAGATCATCAGCTTCACAAACCACCAAGGTTAATTGATTTATTCTCAGAATATTTATTGCCTGATGTTACATGAAGAACCATAGAGACCATAGAGAGTGTGGAAAGATCAATAGAGTAAATTCAATGCAGAATTTGAGGGGGATAATTAGAATTGCAGTATGAGTTAACATATTTATCTGTTTACAAGTAGATCCATACAAGTAACACTTTTATAATTCTCTTCATTATTTTTGCTTTTTAGATATCGGCCTTATGTATACTTTTGGAGATGGTCGCCACGGAAAATTAGGACTTGGACTGGAGAATTTTACCAATCACTTCACTCCTACTTTGTGCTCTAATTTTTTGAGGTTTATAGTTAAATTGGTAAGGCTATCACATTTCCCTGTTTATATTTTCATATTACTGTATTTGAATCTTTCAGTATTTCATAGAAAATAAGTACTTTTATGTTTGTATGGAAGAGTATCATAGATATATCTAATAAATATACTTGTTTCCTAGAAGCCAAATGTCAGACATTATGCCAGTCAGAAAATGTGTTGCTCCTAATTGTCCTCCTTTAGCATCTTCCTTTTTGCTGAAATCTTGACTGTTCTGCTTCGTTCTCATTCATCTGTTGAAAGCTGGGACTGTGCCATGCCTGCAAACTTGGTATCTTGTGTAGCACCCAGCAGAGTACCTTGCTCACAGTAGTCTTTAGTAAATATTTGCTGAATTAAATGTTAGACTCTCAAATCCTGCTCAGCAGAAAGTCTGATAATAAACAAAGAGTTTTGGTGGGACACGGTGGCTCACTCCTGTAATCCCAGCACTTTGGGAGGCCAAGGCGGGCGGATCACCTGAGATCAGGAATTTAAGAACAGCTTGGCCAACATGGTGAAACCCCATCTCTACTAAAAATACAAAAATTAGCCAGGTGTGGTGGCACACGCCTGTAATCCCAGCTACTCGGGAGGCTGAGGCATGAGAATTGCTTGAACCCAGAAGGTGGAGGTTGCAGTGAGCTGAGGTCGTGTCACTGCACTCCAGACCAGGTGACAGTGAGACCCTGTCTCAAAAAAAAAAAAAAAATAAAGAGTTTTGAAGATACGGTTTTTGGGCTAAATTTTCGTAGGTTAAGGATGTATTATTTCAGTGTCACATCACCATCATGCATCATACCTGTATTGTTTCTTAATATTTTTGCCAGTTTAGTTTTGACTTTTGAAAATTCTGATGACTTGATGATAATATTGAAATTTGTCCTCCAAAGACTCAGTGTCTCATAATATGGACCACTTTCATTTATTGATTTGATAGTCATTTAATGAAAGCCTACTATGGGTAAGATAGTGTGCTAAGTATAAGAAATACAAAGTACTGGTCAGGTGCGCTGGCTCACGCCTGTAACCCTAGCACTTTGGGAGGCTGAGGCGGGCAGATCACCTGAGGTCAGGAGTTCAAGACCAGCCTGGCTAACATGGCGAAACCCCGTCTCTACTAAAAATACAAAAATTAGCTGGGCATAGTGGCAGGCACCTCTAATCCCAGCTTCTTGGGATCCTGAGGCAAAATAATTGCTTGAATCCGGGAGTCAGAGGTTGCAGTGAGCCGAGATTGTGCCATTGCACTCCAGCCTGGGCGACAACAGTAAAACTCCATCGCAAAAAAAAAAAAAAAAAAAAAACAGAAAAAAATACAAAGTACTGTATACAGTGATGAATGAAATAACCACGTCCTCATTCATTGAGGACTTATTCATTATAGTCTTACAATTTTTAAAAGGGATATACAAAAATATATATAAATGTTAAAATTTAAAGTATTATGAAGGAAAAATAGAACATTATAAAATATCTAGAACCTATGTACAGAAAATACTGCACTATGGGTTTTTTTAAGCATTTTTCTTGAAAATGACTTATTTCTCAAAATTCTTTGAATGCTGATTTCATTTTTTATTGTTCTGTCATCATGCATACTTGCATTTATTTTCCTCTAAGGATTTACTTTTAAGCATTAAACTTAGAAAATGTTCATATAAAGAGGGCTTAGAGACATAATTAGCCCAAGAGACTGATTTATACTTTAAAAAAAAAAATTCTTCCAGTAGAACTTCTCTGAGCAATTTTTCACGTTTTTAATGTTTCTCCCAGATTAAAATAACATTTTCTAACTGTAAGGAGAAATGTAATCTGCCAAGTATTTTTTCTCTATATTATTTTAAATTGAAAGTTAAATGGTGGATTAAACTTGTTCTAATTTTCAGTCACAGTGTTTAAAGAATATGTATGGTAATTATGTACATTTTTTTTTTTTTTTTGAGATGGAGTCTTGCTCTGTCACCCAGGCTGGAGTGCAGTGGTGCAATCTTGGCTCACTGCAACCTCCGCCTCCTGGGTTCACACCATTCTCCTGCCTCAGCTTCCCAGGTAGCTGGGACTACAGGCACCCGCCACCACACCCGGCTAATTTTTTGTATTTTTAATAGAGACGGAGTTTCACCGTGTTAGCCAGGATGGTCTCGTTCTCCTGACCTCATGATATGTCCACCTTGGCCTCCCAAAGTGCTGGGATTACAGGCTTGAGCCACCGCGCCCGGCCAATTGTGTACTTATTTTATACATATTGTGTACACATTCTCGTTGTGCACACACATACATATAGACAGATTCACCAAGTCAGTCTGTCTAGGAAGCCTATCACTAAGTAACTGTCTTACAGCTGATAACTGTTAAAAACTCAGTTGTGTTTGAAGCCAATGTTGATTCGTTTTTCTGTGGATTTATGCTGCAGGTTGCTTGTGGTGGATGTCACATGGTAGTTTTTGCTGCTCCTCATCGTGGTGTGGCAAAAGAAATTGAATTCGATGAAATAAGTGATACTTGCTTATCTGTGGCGACTTTTCTGCCGTATGGCAGTTTAACCTCAGGAAATGTACTGCAGAGAACTCTATCAGCACGTATGCGGCGAAGAGAGAGGGTACAGTGGTGGCCTATTCTGTATAATAGTATTATCTAGCACTGCAAAGAAAACTAGAAGAAAAAAATCTGTTTTCTTTTTAAATCAAAGGGTCTTCTCAGATAAATTTGCTAAATAAAATTATTAGAGTTAAGTGCTTACAAACTTTTAGAGTTAATTCAGAAAAATTCAGAAAAGCTTAATGCTTTTTTTAAAGACACAAACTGGAAAATTTAAATTATAGAAAACCTTTGCATATAGACAATGGTGCTATAAAAGCATCCTTTTATAGTCCTATTTTATCACCTCACATTGAATGCTGAATTGTTTTTTCAACTGCATGTGGCTTGAATTTCACCTTGTTATATGCTTTTTTTTTATTATGGTAGTAAAAATACAACAAATATACCCACTTAACAGATTTTTAAGTGTGCAATACAGTATCGTTGACTATAGGAACAGTGTTACGTTGTTCAGAACTCTGTAGGACTTATATAATGCTACATTCTTTTGTCTTTCAGTTAAGCCTCATGAGCAGTGGAAGATTGTACACTATAAACAATGAAATGGGAAAACAAAGGAATAAGGACTTCAATTAGAGAGAGGAAATATTCCCTCTTAATTAAATTTAGAGATTTTTCTTCTGTGTTTTAAAATTATTGTTCCAATGACATATATATATGTGTGTGTGTGTGTGTTTTGTTTTTTGGGGTTTTTTTGTTTTGTTTTTTGTTTTTTTTGAGACAGAGTCTCACTCTGTTGCCCAGGCTGGGGTGCACTAGCGCAATCTTGACTCACTGAAACCTCCACCTCCTGGGTTCAAGCAATTCTCCTGCCTCAGCCACCTGAGTAGCTGGGACTACAGGCGCGCACCACCATGCCCGGCTAATTGTTTTGTATTTTTAAGAGAGACGGGGTTTCACCAAGGCTGGTTTCGAACTCCTGACCTAAAGTGATCCACCAGCTTCGGCCTCCTAGCATGCTGGGATTACAGGCATGAGCCATCAAGCCCCCCCCCAGTGGCACATATGTTTTTTAAAGTAAATGGTAAATAATTTTTGAAGGTGACATTCCTTTTTTTGAAAATTACTCTAAGTTTCAAAACATGTTTTTTTGAAGGTTCCTAGCAGTTTTATTTGTAATAGCCAACATATTTCTTTTGAAGTAAAAAGGTTAAATCTGGTGTTTTGTTTGAAAAAGCATATATGGAAAAGTTGACAAATACCCCATCAGTGTTTTGTAGTTGTTGTTAATTTACATCTTCTAAGTAATTTTTTGTTTCTTAGGGAGTGTGGAGAAAATGCACACACACTTTTCCCCCGTTATGTGAAAAATAAAGCTTCCAAATTGAAATTTAGAGCAACTAAGATACAGAGACAACAGAACAAAATGTTTTTGGGCCTTTGGGAATTAAGAAGTAAATGCTGTGGAGTGTTGGCATACTTTGAACTCTTTCTCTTAAATATTTTTGCAACTTTTAGGAAGGTTTATATCAATATTAAATCTATAACATCATTTAATAGTTTGTTTAACCTGCTTATTTTAAAGGAGCGGTCTCCAGATTCTATTTCAATGATGAGAACACTACCTCCAATAGAAGGGACTCTTGGCCTTTCTGCTTGTTTTCCCCCCAATTCGGTCTTTGCACGTTGTTCTGAGAGTAACCTACCGAGCGTCTTATCTGAACAGGACCTCATGCACCCAGAGGAACCAGGTAACATTTGCCACTCTGTCTGCTCTCAGGATAAATGTGCCTTTTATTCCTGTTTTTATGTTTATCTTAAGATGTTTTCTCCAGTTATTTAAATTGTTCTCTCCCTGGTTAGAGCCTAACATCCCTCATTTGAACTCAAATCCAGGAATATCCTTACAAATAGAAAGCACCATCGGTGCCCCAAGACTGCCATGTAACCACAGCAGCATATCTTTATAGAGCAGTGGGTAACAGTCATAGCACCTTCCTTAACTGTATCCCCTTTAAACCCTGAAACCACTTGATGAACTTAGGAGGGAGTTACAGTGCTCATTTCAGAGATGAGAAAAGCAAGGCTTGGAGAGATCAAGTGACTTGCTCAAGGTCACTCAGCTTGTAAATGAAGTGGTCAGAATTTGAATGCAGGTCTTCTGGATCTATGTGAAATTCTATATTTAGGCAGTATAACATAATGGTGAAGAGCATGGAATATGGAGTTAAATTGATCTGGGGTCAAATGCCAATTTTGACATTTACTAGCTGTGTGACTGACTTTGGGAAAGTTACTTAACCTCTCTAAGCCTCAGTTTCCTTGGCTTTGAAATTGATTGAATAATACTGACTTCAGAGAGTGATTGAGAGGATTCAGTGAGATCAGGCATATAAAATAATTAGCATTGAGCCCAGCACCTCTAGAAACACCTCAGTAAATGTTGTTATGATTAATATTAATACCTTTACCTCACTACCTGTTAGATACAGATTTCACGTTTTAAGTTGTAATCCCAGCTCTTTCACTATGCTATACCTATTCTGACTAATTTTCTTTACAGATATTTGTGTATCTTAGGAGTGTCGGTATGTTACTGCGGGATGTCTAAAGAGGGAATATTCTTTCTTAATTAAATGTAGGGATTCTCGTGTGTTTTCAAATTATTGTTCCAATGACATATATTTTTTGAAGTAAATGGCAAATAATTTTTGAAGGAGACATTCCTTTTCTGAAAATTACTGGAAGTTTCAAAACATATTTATTTTTTTGAAGATTCATAGCAGTTTTATGTGTAATAGCCAACATACTTCTCTATTTGATAGGGGTAGGACAAGAAACCAGGACCAGGAGATCAGAAAGTAAGCAGTAAATTTGAAATTAAGAAGATAAACCTGTCATCAGGGACTAAGAATCAGGGTCTAGAAACAGATAATTTTTGTATCTTTGAGATCCGGAAGCTAGGCAAAGGGTTGAGGTAATATAGGATTGGGAACTCAGGTAAGAATTGTGGGCTATGGGAATGGGATATTATATCTAACTAGGACCTTGGTAATGAGCTGATTTATTGCACCTGACCCACAACTTTTATATGTTTTCTTTTGAAATAAGAATCAGTGTCTAATGGTACTCTTCAGCCCTGGACATGGAAAAAGTAGTAGATTCTGACAAGCAGTATGTAGTGTGTACAAGGAAAAAAGACATTTATGGTTTAGAGAAAATTGTTTCTCAGTCCCAGAGATTTGAATGTGAAAATATGCATGATTTTGTAGCTAGATCAAAAGGAAATGCCATCTCTTCTTGTCTTCTTGTGACTGCTAACACTCTCTTCTTAATAAAACTTATTTTGAAAGTTGTGTCTAACATATACTGTGACATTTTCTAAATCATTCACAGACTTCAGTCTTTATAATGGAGGAAAAGTATATCAGGATACGTCTTACTAAGGAGATGTCATTTAAGCTAAAGGATAAGAAAGGGATGGCTACACAAGGAGAATAAATGTATTTCAGGCAAAGAAAATAATACAGGCAAAGAAAATAATATAGGCAAAGGTTTGGAGGCAGTTAAGAAGAAAAAGACAACCAGTGGGGCTAAAAAGTGAGAGAAATGGTAAGACAAAGCGGTATTGGAGAAAGAGACAGTGAAAAATTATTTATGGTTTTATAAGCCATGAAGACCTACTTGATATGAATGTTTTTCTTAAGTGCAATAGAAAGTCATTAAAAGATTTTAAGCAGTAGACTAATGTATTCCAGTCCTATTTCCACTTTAAGATGATTAAGATCACTTCTACCTCCATATAGATTATACAGAGGCCAGACTAGAAATAGGAAGAGTACTTGTGAGCCCTTTGCAAGAGGTGATAATGTATGGGCCAAGGTGTTTGCAGCGTAGATGGAGAAAAGAAAAAGAAAAGAGAAGAGGGACGATGTGAAATACATTATAGACATAAAAACCAACCGGACTTGCTAAACTTATGAATGCACCACACATAGGTGTGAATTAAAGTGAGGAATCAAGGATGATTCCTAAGCAAGAGGAAGCTTGACACATTTGAGGAATAAAATTAAGAACCAAGCCTTGGATATCTGTGAGGCATCCAAGTAGAAATATCGAGCTGATTGTTGAAACACAAGCCTAAAGTTTAGAAGAGAGCCCTGGACTAGAAATATACATTTGGAAGCCATCAACATAGAGATGGTATTTAAAAGAGATGGGCATGGTAACTTATGCCTATAATCCCAGTATTTTGAGAGGCTGAGGTGGGAGGATTGCTTGAAGTTAGGAGTTTGAGACCAGCCTGGGCAACATAGCAAGACCCCCTCTCTCTATTTAAAATAATAATAAAATCCATGGATGTTGGTGAAATCACCTGCTAGAGAGTCGAGTCAGAAGAGAAGAGGGCCCAGAATGCAGCCCTAAGAACGTCTAATATTTGAGAGGTAGAGAAGGAAGAGCTGGCAAAGAAGCCTTCCTCAGCTTTGTCAGCCAGTAAGGCAGGAGGTGGGAAATGAGGACAGTGTAGTGTCGTGAATGCAAAGTACTGCTCAAAGATCAAGGGAAAATAGCTCAAAGAAGTATCCAGTGGATTTGGTACAATGGAGTTTACTGGTGACCTCGACAAGAGCAGTTCTAGGGGAAGATCAGGGAAGAAGCCAGAGTGTTAAGAGTCAGTTATGAATGGGAAATGAGGAAATGAAGAGGAGATAAGATGAGCAGATAATTCGTTTGTGTATTTGCCAATGAAGTGGAGCAGAGAAATGGTCTGGCAGCTAGAGGGGGATGTGGGCTCAATAGAAAATATTGGAGCACATTTGTCTGGTAATGAATGAGCCAGTAGTCCTGGAGAGGGAGATAGCACAGAGGAGAGAAAGTATAACCAAAGTTGTAAAGCTCTTGCAAAACAGGAGGGGCCAGCATAGAGAGTGGTCTTTGGTAACAGGAAAAACACATCCTACATTTTAACAGGCAAATGAGAACTTGGGTACAAATATAGGTAGTTGTGTATGTTTGTTGGTGAGGAGATCAAGTGGATCAGATATGATGACTTCTGTTTTCTCAGTCAAATCTGAGGCAAGGCCATCAGTTTAAATAATCTGCTATGTATTTTCCAAACCTATATTCTCTGCCCTCTCCAATCTGTCCTGCGTAACACTTTCCACAGTGATCTTCCTAAGGTGCAATTCAGTTTACATGTGCTCCAGTGTCTTCAGTGAATTCCTAATTATGAAAATAAGTGTTAATTTTCCTATATAATTCCCAATTCTAGCTTTATCTCTCAATAGTCTTTTCCTTACAATCTTCATTTGGTAATAGGTAGTTTTATGGTAGTAATGTATTATGATAGTCTACAAACAATGGCTCTTGGGCCAAATCTAGCTGGCCACTTGTTTTTACAAATAAAGTTTTATTGGAACCGAGCCATACCCATTCCTTTATGTATTGTCTGTGGCTGCTTTCTGCTACAATGTCATAGGTTAGTTAGGACAGAGACCATATGGCCCAGGAAGCCTAAGATGTTTACTATATGGCCTTTTAGAGAAAAGTTTGCTGATTCTTAATTTTGATCAGACTGATCTCTTCAGTCTAACTTAGTGGAAAGAACAAGGGCTGTGGAGTCAGACACACCTAAGATTGCCACTGGACACCAACAGTCACTGAAACTTAATTTCTTCATTTACAAAATGAGAATATAATACTTAACCTTCCTTGTTGTCATAGGGTCAGTGTAATATATATAAAAGCATGTGTTTCTGGCACTTGGTAAGCCTTCAAGACAAACTCCTTTCCTCTGCTCATTTGCTCAGACTACTGTTCTGCTGCTTTATTAGGAATGGGCTTCATTGTCTTCCCCTTACACCTCCATCTCTGCCTCTCAGAATTCTACTTATCCTTCTATGTACCTCCATAGTGAAACTTTTCCTGCTTCCCAACATACGGATGTAATTTCTCATAGACTGTAACTTCATGGCAGTTAAAATTTTTTAACAACAAACAACAAAATTGTAATTGCTAATACTTAATAAACTTATTACTATATGTATATCAAAACATCTGTTTTATACCTTAAATATAGATGATAAAAAATAAAAAAGAATTGGCAATTACTTAGGTTGCTATTCTGCATATTACCGCACATGGAATAAATACCAAATGATTATTTGCTCATTCAATTCAGTGGATTTAAAGGGGAGGGATCAGTGTGGACTGTCACTTTTTAGTGAAGACTTCATTACGGAGCTACTTCCAAATGTATCAGTGATCAATGTAGGCATAGTGAGAAATTGAGAAAAATGTAAAGTCAAGTAGAGCCTATGACTTTTAATTATCTACTTTATGATGTAATAACCTTGCAGTTTTCAGTGAAAGGTTGTAGGTATTTATACTAGTTATCTGTTGCTACATTTTAAAAATGACCCTAAAACTTAGCAGGTTAAAACAAAAAGCATTTATTCATTTCACACAGTTTCTGAGAGTCAGGAGTCCAGCAGGAGCTTAGCTGGGTGGTTCTGGCCCAGGTTCTTTCATAGGGTTGCAGTCACACTGTCAGATGGGGTTGCAGTTATCTGAAGGCTTGACTGAGGCTGGAAGATCCACTTCCAAGCTCATTCACATGGCCATTGGCAGGAGGCCTCACTTCCTTGAGATGCTCACAACATGGACTCCTACAGAGCAAGTGATTGGAGAGAAAGAGAGAGAGTACACGTATGTAGCCAGGGGTGGAGGGGGAGAGAGAGAGAGCAAGAGAGCGAGCACAAGGGTGCATACATGTGTATAACCAAAACAGAAGCTATAATGCTATCACAGGTACGTCTGCTTTATTTTACTGGCTGTGCACATACAGACCAACCTGGTATAATGTGCAAGGGAACTACACAAGAGGATGAACACCAGGAGGATGTAAGTCGTTGGGGCCCTTCTTAGGACTAGCTATTACAGTGCTCGATACCTGGGTAGTTATTTATCCCAAAGGAATAGTGTTTGCCTGTTCATATGAATGAAACAATTGTAATCTAATTGGTGTCAACATTTTTAAACTTTCACAAAGATTTTAAAACCTGTGTCACTGTGAATGAATTCTTTTCAGTTTCCCTGACATGAGGCTAAAGGACTTTTAGTAAAATTATACCTACACTTTATATTATAGAATAATTTCTGTTTTCTCTCCAGTTGCCTTTCACTTTTCTGTTGAAATCTGGATTTCCTTTTTCCCATTTAATCATTCAGATTATTTTCTAGATGAAATGACCAAAGAAGCAGAGATAGATAATTCTTCAACCGTAGAAAGCCTTGGAGAAACTACTGATATCTTGAATATGGTAATGATTTCCTATCTGTTTATCTAAATATGAGTTTGAATTTTAGTTCATTGTGTATGTGAATGTGTGTATACTTCCTATACTCTTATATGCATGAAAACCACTTTCTTGTTTCTTATTTTGTTTGTTATTTTTAACCAACTATGTTGAGGTATAATTCACATATAAAATTTGTTTTGATCCTCACATTATTAGTATGGCAATTGAGAGTGGATTCTATTACTATCTGAACTGTTTTCCCTTCATTATATATGTATATATGCACACATATATATAAAATTTGTACTATATATATAGTACAAACACATAGTATATATACTGTATTCTTTTTATAATATATATTTTTTATTTATTTCAGACACACATTATGAGCCTGAATTCCAATGAAAAGTCATTAAAATTATCACCAGTTCAGAAACAAAAGGTATAATATGGAGATTTATTTTCATTATTGTTGGTAAGAGCAGTTTAAGTTAATTTTTTGGATGGTTTTTGGAAAGAACACAAGAAACGTAAGCATTTACTTACTTTAGAATTTAAAAGACAGAGGGATACAATGTAGATAACCTCCATTTTGCCTTGTTCTGATGTTATGTATTTTCTGTAAAGAAACAAGAGTGGAAGCATTTTATTGCTGAAATTTGCTCTTTGGGATCACTAACTTAAGTTATACTAGCCATACTTTTCCTTCTGTCAAGCCATAGGTTATGATTGCAGTTCTTATGTGTAGGAAAAGACTACCATTTATTGATAGAGTGGCTCTCTGACTTTGGTTGAGTATGACTTTGAATGAATTACTATGCTGACTTTACTGAATGATATTAATATCTTTTTTAGCTTTACAATTTTGTGATTTTAGTGAAAATCTTTGATAACATTTCCCAATATTTGGTTGGGCTTTAATTTATCAAGAAATTGATAGCATAAAAATAAGATTAAACATTTGGAAATTAGAGACTGTTCATGGGTAGGAAAGAGAGACTTTTAATGAATAACAAATAGCAAAAGAAGGGAATAGGCTGTGGTTTTCACAACCATAGAGAGATAAAGGCCTGCCCTGAAATCCTTTGCTTTTCCTGGCTTTAAGGACTAGTGTGATGAATGAATGAGGGATTTGAGGATTAGGAAAATAAATTGGAGAAATGTAAATTGAGGGAAGAAGACTATAAAAAAATATTTAATTTCTATTTGTAGTGTCTTTGACATGTTTTCAAGTTTAAAACTCTTAACATTGAAGTCACTGAAGTGCAGGAGAATCATGCTAAATTGTTAAAATTTAGAACTAGTCCTCATTCGTTCTATCTATAATACTGAAAGGCATGGTGAATAACAGCATTCCTTTGAATATGGGAGAGCTGTTCGAACACAGTTGTAGAAGCTCAATGAATATTGACTGATTTTTGACTGGCTATACTTCCAAGCAGACACCTTTCTTGTTTCTTTCCTTCCTCTTCCCTTAGACTCCAGGCTGTCCGTCTTCTGGGCTGCTTTATTGTGCTAGGGAAAGAAAGGCATGTGCCTTTAGAAATCAGTTCTGGCAACCGGGCCTTCCTCTCTTAGGGCTCTTAAAAGAATCATGACTTTTTAAAGAGCAAGACCAAGAACAACCAGAAACGGAAAGCAATTGCTTTTAAGCTGACATATATTATATACTTTCTATAGTCCTTTTAAGTGTAGGCCCTACCAGGCCTACTTTAGTAAATGATAAAAGATTTATTATACTATTTCTGTGTATTAACTTGTTAATTTTTAACTTGTCATGTTTTAATAATCTCTTTGGCACAATAGGAACCTCTTCCTAGGCCTAATCATCACAGTTTATAAAATTTGAATTAGTGAGTTTTTACTATCCAGAGACCCAAATTCATTAGATATTTGCATCCATTAGCTTGTTTGTAGAATTTAGATCAGCAATTTGGTTTTGCCTTATTTGGTCCAGCAGGAAATTACTTTTATATTGTTAATACATTATTCAAATGTCAGTGTTTGATTTCATAGTTTTTATACAAATCTTACATTTTACACTTAATAGTCTTTCCTCTTAGTGTTCTTTCATTTATAGAAATTATTATAATTAAAGAATATAATCAGTACAAGGAAGAAGGTCAAAAATTTGAAAGTGCATATGAAGGTTTTGTTTAGAAAAGAAAAATATATTCGTTATTATTTAGTTTATAGATAAAAAACATTTCATGTGCAGTTTCTTCAGTTCTAGGAGTGGACTATTCATTTTTTTCAAATTTTACATTTTTATTTATTTTGTGAATTTTGTGGACTCAAAAGACAAATGAAAACTTGAAAATTAGGCCTGGCGTGGTGGCTCATGCCTGTAATCCCAGCACTTTGGGTGGCCAAGATGGGCAGATCACTTGAGGTCAGGAGTTCGAGACCAGCCTGGCCATCATGGTAAAACCTCATCTCTCTACTAAAAATACAAAAGTTAGCTGGGTGTGGTGGCGCACACCCATAGTCCCAGCTACTCAGGAGGCTGAGGTGAGAAAGTCGCTGGAACCCAGGAGGCAGAGGCTGCAGTGAGCTGAGATCATGCCACTGAGCTCCAACCTAGGTGACAGAATGAAACTCCGTCGCAAGAAAAAAAATTTGAAAATTAGAGATGATCGGGAAAGTGGGAAAAATATACTAAGCTGTACTATGTACAAGAAAAGCGTACTTTTTTTTTCTTTGAGATGGAGTTTCGCTCTTGTTGCCCACAGGCTGGAGTCCAGTGGCACAGTCTTGGCTCACTGCAACCTCCGCCTCCCGAGTTCAAGCAGTTCTCCTGCCTCAGCCTCCCGAGTAGCTGGGATTACAGGCATGTGCCACCACTCCCAGCTAATTTTTGTACTTTTAGTAGAGACAGGTTTTCACCATGTTGGCCAGGCTAGTCTTGAACTCCTGACTTCAGGTGATCCACCCGCTTCGGCCTCTTAAAGTGCTGAGATTACAGGTGTGAGCCACTGTGCCAGGCCAAGAAGTGTACATTTTTAAATAGCATCTTGCAAAATTAATCTCGAAGTTTTATGTAAGGATTGATTCGGATTGAGAAAAGAGGCAGAGAATAAATATTGATGGTATTGTGATTAATGGCAAAATTAAGGCAGGTAGTACGAGTTGAAAATTAAACACAGATACATGTTACTAAATCAAAATTAGATGTATCACAGACTAGAGAGTGGCACAAATGATCCTTAAAGAAAACAAAACTTCAGCAAACTATCTGGTAAAATTTGCTATTTTTATTCTCCTAGACTTATAAAAATGTAAAATCTTGGCAGTATTTAAAGTAGATAAGGTGTCCTTGTAAACTAATAGTAGTATGACTATGATAATTACTTCAAAAAATTTACAGAAACAACAAACAATTGGGGAACTGATGCAGCATACAGCTCTTACTGAAAACGATGATAGTGATGAATATGAAGAAATGTCAGAAATGAAAGAAGGGAAAGCATGTGAGCAACATGTGTCACGAGGGATTTTCATGACGCAACCAGCTACGCCTATCGAAGCATTTTCAGATGAGGAACTAGGTAATGACTCAGGCCAGGTGGGACCTCAGGCTGACACTGATGGAGAGGGTTTACAAAAAGAGGTATTTAGACATGAAAATAATAATGGTGTTGATCAACTTGATGCCAAGGAAATAGAAAAGGAAAGTGATGGAGGACACAGTCAGAAGGAATCAGAAGCAGAAGAAATAGTCAGTGAGAAGGAAACTAAACTGGCAGAAATAGCAGGTATGAAGGATTTAAGAAAAAGGGAAAAGAGCACAAAAAAGATGAGTTCTTTCTTTGGCAACTTACCAGATAGAGGTATGAATACTGAGAGTGAAGAAAATAAAGATTTTGTTAAGAAAAGGGAAAGTTGCAAGCAAGATGTGATCTTTGACAGTGAAAGAGAATCAGTAGAAAAGCCAGACGTTACATGGAAGGTGCAAGTGAGAGTCAGCAGGGTATAGCTGATGGATTCCAGCAGCCGGAGGCAATAGAATTTAGTAGTGGAGAGAAAGAGGATGATGAAGTGGAAACTGACCAAAACATATGGTATGGCAGGAAATTGATTGAACAAGGAAATGAAAAAGAGACTAAACCCGTAATATCTAAATCCATGGCAAAGTATGATTTTAAATGTGATCGCTTGTCAGAGATCCCAGAGGAGAAGGAAGGAGCAGAGGATTCAAAAGGAAATGGAATAGAGGAGCAAGAGGTAGAAGCAAATGAGGAAAATGTGAAGGTGCATGGAGGAAGACAGGAGGAAACAGAGATCCTATCAGATGACCTTACAGACAAAGCAGAGGTGAGTGAAGGCAAGGCAAAGTCAGCGGGAGAAGCAGAGGATGGGCCTGAAGGTAGAGGGGATGGAACCTGTGAGGAGGGTAGTTCAGGAGCAGAACACTGGCAAGGTGAGGAGAGGGAGGAGAAGGGAGAGAAAGACAAGGGTGGAGGAGAAATGGCGAGGCCGGGAGAGGGAGAGAAGGACCTAGCAGAGGAGGAGGAATGGGAGAAGAGGGATGGGAAAGAGCAGGAGCAAAAGGAGAGGGAGCAAGGCCATCAGAAGGAAAGAAACCAAGAGATGGAGGAGGGAGAAGGGGAGGAGGAGCATGGAGAAGGAGAAGAAGAGGAGGAAGACAGAGAAGAGGAAGAAGAGAAAGAGGAGGAGAAGGAGGGAGAAGGGAAAGAGGAAGGAGAAGGGGAAGCAGTGGAGGGAGAAGGTGAAAAGGAGGAAGGAGAGGTGGAAGAAGGAGAGAGGGAAAAGGAGGAAAGAGTGGGGAAGGAGGAGAAAGGAGAGGAGGAAGGAGACCAAGGAGAAGGGGAAGAGGAGGAAACAGAGGGGGAAGGGGAGCAAAAAGAGGAGGGAGGGGAAGTAGAGGAGGGGAAAGGAGAGGGGGAAAAGGAGGAAGGGAAGGGGGAAGAGGAAGAAGGAGAAGGGGAGGAGGAAGAGGAAGAAGGACAAGGGGAGAGAGAAGAGGAAGAAGGAGAAGAGGAGGGGGAAGAGGAGGAAGGAGAAGGGAAAGGGGAGGAGGAAGAAGGAGAAGAGGAGGGGAAAGAGGAGGAAGGAGAAGAGGGGGAAGAGGAGGAAGGAGAAGGGAAAGGGGAGGAGGAAGGGGAGGAAGGAGAAGGGGAGGGGGAAGAAGAGGAAGGAGAAGGGGAGGGAGAAGAGGAAGGGGAAGAGGAGGAGGAAGGGGAGGACGGGGAGGAAGGGGAAGGGGAGGAGGAAGGGAAGGGGGAAGAGGAGGAAGGGGAAGGGGAGGAGGAAGGAGAAGGGGAAGAGGAAGGAGAAGGGGAGGGGGAAGAGGAGGAAGGAGAAGGGGAGGGGGAAGAGGAGGAAGGAGAAGGGGAAGGGGAGGAGGAAGGAGAAGGGGAGGGGGAAGAGGAGGAAGGAGAGGGGGAAGAGGAGGAAGGGGAGGAAGAAGGAGAGGGAGAGGAAGAAGGGGAGGGAGAAGAGGAGGAAGGGGAGGTGGAAGGGGAGGAGGAAGGGGAGGTAGAAGGGGAGGAGGAAGGGGAGGTGGAAGGAGAGGAGGAGGAAGGGGAGGTGGAAGGAGAGGAAGAGGAAGGAGAGGAGGAAGGGGAAGAAAGGGAAAAGGAGGGGGAAGGAGAAGAAAACAGGAGGAACAGAGAAGAGGAGGAGGAAGAAGAGGGGAAGTACCAGGAGACAGGCGAAGAAGAGAATGAAAGGCAGAATGGAGAAGAGTACAAAAAAGTGAGCAAAATGAAAGGATCTGTGAAATATGGCAAACATAAAACATATCAAAAAAAGTTAATTACTAACACACAGGGAAATGGGAAAGAGCAGAGGTCCAAAATGCCAGTGCAGTCAAAACAACTTGTAGAAAACGGGCCACCAGGTTCCAAAAAGTTCTGGAATAATGTATTACCACATTATTTGGAATTGAAGTAACAAACCTTAAATGTGACCCGATTATGGCCAGCCAAACAATTTAAATGCCTTGCATATAACAGGCACTCATTACATGTTGTTAAATTGATTTTATGTCAGTTATTTTATGTGTAGTGAAAAAAAGCAACTGATGCAGCTGTGTTAAGGAGCCAAAGACAACAGGAGGCACTGGTAAATTTTGGCCTCTCTCAGACTAAAATTTTGGTGTATTTCACCCCCAAATTATAAAACCATAGCTAGAAAATATTAAAAGGTCATATCAGATTATTAACATTATATATTCATTAAAGGCAGCTTTAGGAAATAAGAATATACTACAAGAGTGTTTTGATTGTGTGTATAAATCATTCCATTTTTAAATGGCACAGATGCTTAAGGGCTATAAAAACTTCTAATTTCTTATAAATGTGTTAGCACTTTTTTTAAGTTAGTGATTACAGTTTACCTGCTGTATAGAATAATTTTCTAATAATGAATGGTATTCTGAAACTCAATTGAGGCATTCACATTTTAAAGAAAGTATTGTCTTTTACCTTTTATATGTTCTTTTTGCAAAAATCTACAAAGTGACAGCTGTGTTCAGAGCTTAGATCCCAAAAACGTGATCTCTTTTAGTTAGTATCTGGCCAGATGGCAGTATACCTAATGAAATGACTCACTGGGCTTCGGTTTCCTCATCTCTAAAATGGAGTGGATGAGATGATGTGATAACTGTAGTCCCTTCTAACTCTTAAATTCTTTTCATTCTCACAGATTTACTCTATCATTGTTACTCGTGTAGGAAACGTTTTAGGGAAGAAAAATTACACTTTAAAATTAATTTAGTTTTCTGTACAGTTGTTTTCTTTACTCTTGAAAAGTTATGACAGCTTTAATGACTCTTGTCTTCTGTAATTTTTTTATTTCTAAACTCCTGTCATTTCCAAGCTTTAACTGTACTTTATCAGAGCCTTCATTTCCGGTATGTGTTACATGCCCTCAATGTATTCATTGACTATTCTGTAATTTCAGTTTGTCTGTTGCTTGTCAGAATGTTTCAAGTAAAATAAAAAATTAAATGTATATAGTCAGAAATTCTTTGTGAAAAGATAAACCGTCTAGTATTAGATACTGAATTTTAGAGAGGCTAGATTTCCACTAGAGTAATTACAATTGTCCCTTAAAATTGTCCGTGTACACAGTGCAGCTAATTTATCTGATTATTTGTGGCTCCTTTTTCTTTTTTTTTATTATACTTTAAGTTCTAAGGTACATGTGCACAACGTGCAGGTTTGTTACATATGTATACATGTGCCATGTTGGTGTGCTGCACCCATTAACTCGTCATTTACATTAGGTATGTCTCCCAATGCTATCCCTCCCCCCTCCCCCCACCCCACGACAGGCCCCGGTGTGTGATGTTCCCCTTCCTGTGTCCAAGTGATCTCATTCTTCAGTTCCCACCTATGAGTGAGAACATGCGGTGTTTGGTTTTCTGTTCTTGTGATAGTTTGCTGAGAATGATCGTTTCCAGCTGCATCCATGTCCCTACAAAGGACATGAACTCATCCTTTTTTATGGCTGCATAGTGTTCCATGGTGTATATGTCTGTGGCTCCTTTTTCAACTGATTTCCTTTCATAGTCCCTTTTATATCCTGGACATGAGATATTTCTTATACTTAGTTTTATTAAGGAGGATTTTGATGACAGACTTCCTGTGAATTTTATGTAGTTGAATTCTTTGCACATTTGATTCTCTGGGTGAGAAAGAATATGAGGAAAAGTCTAGAATCATATTAAGTAAAGTATTTCCTAGGAGCAATTATAAATTTTACCTTAGCTGCAAGGATCTCTGGCAGCTTCCCCTAACTAACCAAATGTACTGATTTGGCATTGCAGTGCTTTACTAAATTCAACCGCATTCATTAAGGGTTAGTAGAAAAGAATTAATACTATGATAAAAATATATGTGCCAAACATGATTATTTAAAAAGTAGACTTAAAATGATTAAATAAGATGGATGACACAGAGTTCATAAAGAAAAAAACCTCCAGGGAAATGAGAAACTCTTAAACTCAAGTTATTAATGTAATAGCTATGGGCATTCATCTTCTATTGAAGAGATAATCAGCCAGTAATACTGAAACAACGTTCTAAAATACGCCCATCTCAGTATTAAACCTGGGCTGTATGTCCATGTTTAAATAGCATTTCTTCACATTTCCCTGACCAAAAACGTTTTGTGCTCTTTAGAAGTGGTAGTTCGTGCAAGCATTGTTTTCTTGTGGAGAGCACTGGCCTCCCTAGTCACTTTGAGACCAAAGCCCTTCTTCTGGTTTTGCACTTTTGAGCTGTCTGAACCTGGGCTAGTCTCTTAGCTTAGCAGTCCTCAATTTCTTCATCTGGAAAATTATAGAATGAGAATGAGTGACCTAAGGGATTCTATAGGAACGGCAGTTGTTCATTACCAGCTAGAGCTCTGTCACACCCAGATTTTCTGCAGTTCCTTTTTCCTCAATAAAAAATCTTGAGTGTCGTCACCAAAGTGACCCCACATTCAAACTAACTACTAGTTATACTGAAGTAAGCAGTTATCCTAAACTACTAAGCACACACTAACTTTCTATGCCCACTGTTGGGCAAACATTTATTTAATCACATGTGGCAGGTCTAGTACCCTTAAAAAGTTCATGGAGAGGAGTGTATTGTGGGTTAGGGGTGCGTTGGGGTACAAAAGACCCAGGTCTAGCCAGGCTTTCATTGACAGAAGTGATTTACATGTTTGTAAATTTTATATATCTCAGGAGAAAAAAAAAAGGAAGCTTAAGAATGAGACCACTTTGTCCCTCATGAATTAACACTTGGTTACATAGATTAAAATAACTGGTTCCTTCTTTCTTGTTCCCATCTGCTGGTTGTTCAGGCTTTTATAGTAGTTTATCACTGATCATTATTGAGGGAAGTGTGAGTAGTATGTATAGAATCCATTGAGTTACGTTTCCTAATGAGGACTCTGGCTGAAAAAGACTTTAAGGTAAGCTGCAAAGGATCACCTACCACACAAACTTCTGCTGCTGCTGCTGAACAGCAGCACTCCAGGTGAGTGCAACTGACATGTCTTCTGCTATGTCACTATAGAGAAACTTGCTAGACACTTACATAGCAAAACTAACATGTGACCATGGAAGAAGAAAAAGCCAAGCTTTTCTTGTTTCTGACCTGGAGAACTGAGTAGAAAGAGTGTTATTCAGCAAGATTGAGAATCAGGGAGCAGAAGCAGGTTTGGGAGGCAGTTTTTTACTGTTGAATTTAGATTGTCTGTAGGAGATGTTCAGGAGGCAGATACATGTATGGATCTGGAGCTCACAGAGATTGCTGAGTATCGACAGCTCGTAGATATAGTTAAAATTGGATTTGACTGAAAGGAAGTGTTCCTAGCGTGAATGGAGGAGAATTGAAGACAGAATTCAGAGAAATATCAGTAGGTAAGGGAGAGGTTGAAAAAGTGAAGTCTGAGGAAGTGTGGGAGCACACTTACTAGGAAAGAGAGATGCCACCCAAGCCAAAGAAGGGGTTTCAGAGAGGAAGGAGTGCTAGTAGCTGCAGAGAGAGCCTCTCAGAGGCAGCCTAGTAGAGGCCCAGGGGCAGAACCCACATTGCCAGGAAAGAATGAGCTCCAGGAAATCTGCTCTGCAGAGAAACAGAATCAGAATTGTGAACATTAAATATCAGATAGAGATATTTAATTTTTAAGATATTTAATTTTTTTAAGCATATTTCTCAGTTTAGGAAGGGAGATGTGTTTTCCAGAGACTTTGGTACTCTGGAGAAAAGATGATAAATTTTGTTCATAATTAATATATACTTAAGAATAGAGTGTTATTGATGTGAGCTTATGAACCAAAAGAAAAATCTGCAATGCTTTAAACGTTAGTGAGACGGAGAAAAAAAAGATCTGTGAGAACAGCCATTATTATTCTCAAATGGGGAGGTTTGGAAACATGGCCTCCAAAGTCCAGTAGAACTGAGTTAAAATCCTAGCCCTCCACTGATTAGCTGTGTGGACCCCTAGAAAAGTTGTGGTAGTGGTGGTGGTGGTTGTTATTTGACCTTTCTGAGTCTTATTTCCCTCGTTTGATAAAGGAAGGGACTTTTGATGATTAAATTACCTAACACGAGAAACATAGGCACTCAGCAAATGGTAACCTGTATCACTCTAATTATACTCTGCGGTCACACCAAGGTAGGTGCAAAGCTACACTCATGAATCTCCAGGTCATTAACTGATTTGCATGAGTTTAGTCCTGTGAACCTGACTTTTGTTTAAATGTAACATAATAGCAAAATACAAATTGGCTTAGAAATAGATCTGTGGGAATAAAGTAGATTGCAATAATGATAATGCTTAAGTATAAGGTGGAGTGAAACTATTACACACCATACATTAGTCAATAAATGCCCGTAAATATTTAAAGTGTATTGAAACGCTGATCACACTCATGTGGTTAGCCTAAAATGTAGGTTTGTTTTCTGTCACTGAACATTTCCCTCTGTGTCCTCACCTTGTTATCAAAATAAAAATAATTAGCACATAAGGTATAGTCGTGGATCGTGCGTTTGTTTATGGACAGCAAGAAAATCTTCTACAGAAAAAGAGGAGAAATAGTAAAGCATAAATCTGAAAATGAGAATAAAAATGCCTACCAGCAAGATATTCTATACTCTGAACATTTATTTGTGTAGGCCTGCCTATCAGAGTCAAACTGGAATGTATTCAGTGGTGAGAATACAGGATTAGGAATGACACAAGGGAGTGGTGCCTAGAAAGAAGGAAGAGTTTAAGAGATTATAAAGTGGTAGTATCGGCCAAGAATTTGGAGGTCACAACTGGCAGCCCATGGGTGCAATCTGGCCTGGAGACTTACTTTTACTTTGTTTGGTGCAGTAATTTTTTTTTTTTTTTTTAATCATATTGGTTGCCAACATTGAAATGTCAGGAGATTTTACATTTAAAAAATGTTTCTCAGCCAGGCATGGTGGCTCACACCTGTAATCCCAGAACTTTGGGAGGCTGAGGCCGGAGGATTGCTTGAGACCAGGAGTTCAAGACCAGCCTGGGCACGATGATAAAAACTTGTCTCTACAAAAAATTAAAAGATTAGTTAGGCATGGTGGCGTGCGCCCTGTAGTCCCAGCTACTCAGGAGGCTGAGGTGGGAAGATCGCTTGAGCCCTGAAGATCAAGGCTGTAGTGAGCTGTGATTGTGCCACTGCACTCCAGCTTGAGTGACAGAGTGAGGCCCCATCTCAATAATAATGTTTCTCGGACTTTTGGAAAGCCTGGGTCTGGGAGCATCGCACTCTGTGGCAACACTGACCTGAAGCTGAGCTGAGGCTGGCCCCCCTCTCCCCAGTTCCCATG
This sequence comes from Macaca fascicularis, assembly GCF_037993035.2. Lineage (NCBI taxonomy): Eukaryota > Metazoa > Chordata > Mammalia > Primates > Cercopithecidae > Macaca > Macaca fascicularis. Next base: position 38,244,024 of record NC_088395.1, on the reverse strand, counting down.
GCTGCTTCCCTCACTGGCCTTGATGCTGGGCTCCTGGCTCACAATAAAAGGATGTATAGAGGACACAAAAACAAATAAGTGGACGTTTTAAATGAACTATTTTCCAGTGATAAGATCTGGGACATTATGGGGAAAAAGAAGTCCAAACTTTTTGTTTTTCGACAGTCGCACACTAAGAATTCTATCTTACTTTTTATGGAGGGGCCTTTACAAAATTATTTATACTTACTTACAAATATTTAGTATTTTGCTCATGTGTTACTTTTCTCTGTAATCTTTTTAATCTTTACACAAACCCTCTGAGGTAGGTATTGCTAATGTTATTTTTCCATTTTACAGGTAGACTATAAAATACATTCACTGGGTGCCATGCTCAGGCCATGAGTGATTAGATTAAGGCTTGGAAAGCAGTGCTTAGGGCTTTGTATTTAATGCCCTTCCCACCCCATACTACTGCTTCCATGATTTTCAGTGTAGTTAAAACATGAACTTAAATGTTAACTTTTCCTGTCCTAAAAAAAAAAAAAAAAGCTTGAAATTTTGGTTTTTCTACCTGATATAACTTAAATACAAAGTTTTATGCTATATTAACCTATCTGGGAAACATTTTCTACCCTATATGACATTGAAGCATACCAGAAATTCTGAATTATAACACAAAATTTTATACTTTATAGTTCTGGTTTGTTTTATTACTTAAAAAAAATTATAATACCCACAGACAAAAGTGCCTATCTCATACATGTATCGCTCAATGTATTTTTCACAAAGTCAACACACATCACAAACTGATCAGCATCCAAATCAAGGAAAAACACAGTACCAGCTCCCCCAGAAGCTCCACTGTAACCCCCTTCAGTCATTTCCCACTCCCAGCCCCACCCCCCAGCCCCCATCCCAGCGATCTCTCCTTCTTAAAGCATGCAATGTAATTGTGTTCTTAAGTAAAGGGAAACCTCAGTAGGAACCTTTGCTCTCTTGATCTGTTCCTTAAGAAATATGAAAAGTGTTGCCTTGGACCAGACCAGAGTCTGCACCTGACTGTGCCATGCCTGACCAATGAAACAAAGGGTCCTTTTGTGAGAGGTCAGGCCCATTCACTTCTTTACCGTGATCCTAATGCAAGACACAGATGCATACTGACCATTTCAGACTACCTGTTTACGTCTTATATGGTTCTAGTGCCAAGAATGTACTTAAACTTTACCCTTTCTTTTTATAAAATGACAGTATTCTGCCAGTCACTCCCAAATTGTTTCAGTTTAAAGGTAAGTGCTTTCTGTGATTTCAAGTAGTCGTCCAGATGTGTTTAGAATAATTTTAAATGTGCTTAGTGTGAGTGCTATGTGATTTCTAGTGAAAATGTCATTTTCTAATAGCTTTCTCAAATTTAGAAAATGATATAGTTCCAAAAGTTCTTCATTGTTACAGATTTCTTAAAGTTAATGAGTAAAATTGTAGTTTGTTATGAGTGTTTTACTTATTTCTAAAATAAGGTAAAACTCCCAAGTGTCTTTTTGTAATAGCATGATATTATCCTGTGGTTACATGAATACCTCAGTTAACAAGCCCAGTTGGAGTTTACCCAGATGCTAGGTTAGCCAGGCTTTCCAAGTAATTGAGGATTATGCTGGGAACACAGCTCACTGATCCCTCCCTCTGTGAAAAGAGGGGCATAATCTGAAATCCTTTGTCTCAGGAGCACTGTTCTTTTTAGTTAACCTTTCGTTTATGTATATTTATGAAGACAACTATCAGTCATAAGTCTTAAATCTAGTAATCTTCCCATTCCCTTTCAAAGTGAAGTTTTTTCTGATAATTTTAGCTACCCATAATGTATACCTGGCTAGGCATGATACACAATATAAGTCACTCAAAGGGAAAATCAGGCCAGGCGTGGTGGCTCACGCCTGTAATCCTAGCACTTTGGGAGGCCGAGGCAGGAGGATCACCTGAAGTCAGGAGTTTGAGACCAGCCTGGCCAACATGGCGAAACCCCGTCTTTACTAAAAATACAAAAATTAGCTGGGTGTGGTGGTGGGTGCCTGTAATCCCAGCTACTCGGGAGGCTGAGGCAGGAGAATCACTTGGACCCGGGAGGTGGAGGTTGCAGTGAGCCAAGATTGCGCCACTGCACTCCAGCCTGGGTGACAGAGCGAGACCCTGTCTCAAACAAAAACAAAAAACGGGCGGTTGGAATCATGCAGACAAAAACAAAGCTTAAAAGTAAATAGTAACTACCTCGTGTTAACCCTACGCAGTCTAATCAATCATCATTTGAAATAGCTGTCTGCCCTGGTACCATGTTCCTTTCTCCCACATTCCTCTCTTGCATACATTGCCCCATGACCTTGGATTAACCTAAATCTAGTTCTTCCTGAGTAACTTCTGAAACTCTTTTTAAAATCTCAAAGCTTCACTTACTTAGGACTTCCTGTCCTCAGTGGGAATGCTATTAGGCCACGCCTTTGCAAATTGGCCTGAGGATGACACTAATGTTTATTACTAAGGTGTACTGTATACACATCCTCTTCCTAGCCTGGACTTTGGCATTTTATATTTTTACCAGAAGAAAGGTGAGTTAAATTTTAGAGGCATTGTTTTCCAACCATGATTCTGTCAAGTATCAATCAGGCTTTATCCTTAGCCAAACAGCCACTAGAAAGCTGACCACCAAAAGCTAATTACAGCGTTGAAGGGGATATGGTCTGAAGCAAATATTGCCGAGGTGAACTTTGTACAAATGTTATTTGAAGGAGTAAATGGCACTGATTACTGCTTCACATATTTTGGAAACAGTTATAATAGACTATAAATAAAGTTATAACTTAAGTGTGTAAATGAAAAGTATGGGGGGGAAATCTAATGAGAAACCTAATATCTTAATGACAATAAGAGTATTTCACCCAAAATTAGAAAGTTAAAAAAAAAATTTCAGTGTAGAATAAAGGTTAAAACTAATATTTTCTGCCTATATTTAATAAGCATTCCATGATTTACTATCAGTCTATCAAATCCATAGACAGGTTCTTTTATCATTTGGATTAGCTGGCCAGTAGCCAGATAGAACAAGTTCTGCCTCTGTCTGGTTTTCCTTCTGTTTTTAATAACCATGAGCAAACCATTTAAACTATCTATGTTCCTTTATCTTTTATCCTGGAATGTAAGTAATTATACTTACCTTCCTCATGACTATCAGTGAATTGTTCTTCTGAAGTGATTCTAAATCCCTATATTTTGGAAAATGAACGTAATATATAGATATGATTATGTTATAATGCTACAGTAGACAGAAAGCTTTTTAAACTTTTCTCAAGGTTAAAAGCACTCTGAGACAACCAAGAAAGACTATTTAATTTTTTTTCCATTGCAACCTTGCCATGGGTGCTAATAAGAATTTTGGAAATCCTAGTCATTGAAATAGAGTGGCATGCGTAAAATCCTTGTTAATATAGTAACTTGATATTCAGGATAGATTATGCAGTGTTCTTTGGCTTCAATATTTGAATTAATATTTTTATGGTTTTTTTAGATGACACAAATTATGACAGCAATATCAAATCCCTAGTTCTTTAAAAAGAAAGTCTTACTCTTCTCTGATGGTTAATTTTGTCACAGGATGATGAATTTTCTAAAACTGAGGAACTACAACTGGAAGATGTGGATGAGGAAATTAATGCTGAAAATCTGGAAAGCAAGAAGAAAATTGTGGGAGATGATGAAAGTGTTCCTACAGGTTCCCACAGTAAAACAGAAGGAGCAGAAAGAACCAGTGATGATAGCTCAGCTGAAACCATTGAAAAGGTATGATGCTAGGTGCTTAAATCCTGACATCCTGGGAGAAAACATACGGGTTCTCTAGTTTCTGCAGAGGACAGATCCCAGTTGCCTTTGGGATCAGAAATACTTCCATGAATATCTTCATTCATGTGCCATAGGAGAAAGGCTTTGTCTTATTTGTGAATTAAGCAAACTTTGTCTCTAGCACACTTTCTAGAATGCTGCGTGGTAGCATTCTGCCTCCTGCATAAGTGGAAGTAGAGTGGTATGGGCCAGGATAGTACAGTGTTGGGAAATTAACCAAGAAGTTCAACACTCAGTCCTTGAAATGTTGAAAGTGCAAAGTTAGGAGCCCTGGCACTGGTGGCAGAAATGGGTGTGTATGTGTATGCACACTTGTGTATGTTTTCATGTGTGAATGAATGAAAGTTGGTGATAGCAGTATTTGAAGTTGTGATCAGTTCTTCAAAGGTGCAGCCTAGACAAAAGTATGTATAGAAGGAATAGGAGAAGATATCACTAAGGAAGCAAAAATCACCCTGAAAGTGGAGCTAGAGATGCCCAAAACATAATCTCTTCCATTGTCAGTTTTGACCGAGAGTGACCTTGCTAGGAGATAGTTGGTAGGTTTGAAATCATTTATTTGCTAACATTACTCTGGATTAACTTCAGAAGTATGGAATTCCGCAACCCAAACTGAATGACATTGTACTCATTCATTTTTGTTTTCATTTTTTTAGCCTCTCATGCAGAACACTGAGTTAGTCATACCTTCTAGTTGATGAAACACTGTCATCATTGGTCTGTGCAAGGCTCTTCTCATGTAAATGTATTCTCTTTTAGCTCCATTCCTCTTCCCCTTTTTCCCTAACATAGACAACCACTGAAACATTTTTGTTGTTTTATTTGAATGGCATTGTGCTAAAGGTCATTCTTTTCCTTGGTTCTTTCTTTATCCGAGACTCCTTTCTCTCACTAAGAAAAAAAAATATTCTAGCAGTTACTGTTTTCTTTCAGAAGAAGAAAATGATTCTGTTTATAGGAAACATTTATGAGTTCAGGTTAGGGTGGTCCTTAAGATTATTTAACACAGCAATCATTAAATACCAATTTGACACTGTAAAATGTTGAGACGAGTCATATGCCAATTAGCATTCATGAATCTTCTTTGAGGAGAATTCTTGAGTCATACAGTGTTTTTAATCACACAATTTTAAGCCAGGAGGACATTTGGAATCAGTCAGCATCTAAGACCCCTCGCTTTACAAGAGCTCAGCAAAGTGAAGTAATTGTCACATGTTTATGTCGTTAGCTAGAGGCGGACTCTGGAACCTGCTTAAAGATTCAGACTAAGTTTTCTAGAACAGCACAGAAATGGTTTTTGTTATATTGCTTTGTTACTGTTTATAGAAAGAAAAAGCCAACCTGGAGGAACGGGCCATTTGTGAATACAATGAAAACCCAAAAGGTATGAGCATGTTTGATAACATACATACATACATGCATACATATATATGTGTGTGTATGCCATAATTGAGTAATTATAAGCTTACATGTAAGTTTACATATATGTTATAATTTTTACTGTCATATGATCCTCATAACAAGCTATGAAATATGTGATACAGACTTATCTGTTCTTATATATAACCACCACAGCTTCTTCACATACAAATATTTGCATTATTCATGGCTACTTATGTGTCATTGGTAAGGATTTTTTTTTTTTTTTTTTTTTGAGAGTTTCACTCTTGTTGTCCAGGATAGAGTGCAATGGCGCGATCTCGGCTCATTGCAATCACCACCTCCCAGGTTGAAGTGATTCTCCTGTCTCAGCCTCCCGAGTAGCTGGGATTATAGTCGCGTGCTACTACGCCTGGCTAATTGTTGTATTTTTAGTAGAGATGGGGTTTCGCCATATTGGCTAGGTGAATCTCGAACTCCTGACCTCAGGTGATCCTCCCGCCTTGGCCTCCCAAAGTGCTGGGATTACAGCATGAGCCACCGTACCCAGCTGGTGTTAAGGAATTTAAGCAGCCTTTTTACTACCTTTTCTCTCTTTATTGAATCAGTATTATTAAATCAAGATTTTGCCCCAAATTCCAATTTGTATCTCTAGTGCACACTGCCAGATTCCATTGCCCAACCAAGTTGGGACTACTGGGCTGGCCTAAAGCTACAATGGCCACCCAGTTATTTACCCCTGAGGGCCCAGACCTGAGTCTCTTACCATAAACACTGAAGAGAAGTCCTTTCCCAAGCCTACCTATTAGTGTCAGAGAACAGGTGCTGTAGAATAGAAGCAACTGTGATTGCCCTTGCAATCTACATAATCTAGACCCAAATCATCTGTGTTTCTGTAGTACGACTCCCACATTGTTTCCACACCATCACGCTGCAGTATGCATTTTACTGTGTTCTCATAAAAAAATAACTATCTGTAATACTGGATATCTGATCTAAACTTAAGTGAAGAATGAATAGTTTCCTTAATCCTATTCCTTTTAACTTCTGCCACAAGAGTTATACAATATTTTAAGCAAGTGTTAAAAAATGTATCACCTGTAAGTATACTTAACATATAGCCTAAAGCACTACAAAGAAATTAAATATAAGCTTTAAGTAGTTGATAATATAAAATTAAAACAATGCATATGCTTCACAAGTATACTTTAAAGATAATTATTCAGATATAGAACATGTGGATTAATTTGAAACAAAAAATAGCATATCCATTTGAGTACAAAGAATGTAATTATAACTAGGTTAATTTTTAAAGTAATTCGTATTTTACAGAAGTCTCTAACATTTACTATTACCTTTGTAGCTGTATTTGGATACTGGTCATCTAAACATTTACAACTTTGTTGAGGTCATTCTGGGCTTTTCACTTTACCTCAACTTTTCAGGAAATATGCAGTGTAGATATTGTCCACTACTCCAGGGGTGAGCTCTTTTCGTATTACCCCACAACTCAGGGTTCATAGAGTTTCACTGAGAGCATCAGGTCTTTTCTTTTCCCTATTAGTTAAAACTAGTATTTCTGAATGATCCAATTGTAGGATACATGCTTGGTGATGCAGAGAGCAGTTCATTAGAAATCCTAGAAAATAGTGAATCAACAGCAAGCAACGACATGAAAAAAACACAGAAGGTAAGTGAAATGAATTGTCTTTTTTAATGCTAAGACCAAAGTGTTGAATTGTTCCTTTTACTTTTCATATGGCGATCCACATAATGTAACTATCTTAGTATGAGTTTTTATGGCCCCAAAACCTGAAGAATTTCAGGTGATGTCACATATTTTTAATATACTACCTTTCCTTTGGTTAGCATTTGAATGAAGATCTTCTTTTCATCCTTTTACTTTATGTTTTACATGTGTCTCTTGTAAATGGCCTATACAGCTGGATTTTGTCTTTGACATTTTTAACATGCATACCTAAAATCTAAAGCTCATCAGTATTCCTATCTTTTTTCCCAAATAATGCCAGGACCTTAGAAGAATTTTCTTGCCTATCACCTCTTCTTTCTTATTTTAGAAGTTATGTTACCCAGTATTTAAAATTTTTTAACATCACAAATCATATGTTTTTAGTAATTTTTATACTACTTTTTTACTCAGCTGTCCTTTCTGGAATTCTTATTCTTCCTGAAGAAATATTTTGGAAGTTCCTATCACAGGTGTCTGTTGATAGTTACAACTTTTAGTTTCTGTTCACTTGAAAATATGTTTATTTTACCATAGTTCTTGAATGATAGTGTGACTGGTTGACAGTTACTTTCTCTTAGTATCTGCTCCCATTATTGCTGTCTATAATTTCGCTTTAGTATAATTGCTGATAACTTTGTATATAACCTGCCATTCTCTATGGCTGCTTTTTAGATTGTCTTTGATGTTTTCAGTTCACTATGAGATGCTTGAGTATGGAATTTTTTTTTTTTTTTTTTTTTTTTGAGACGGAGTTTCACTCTTGCTGCCCAGGCTGGAGGTGCAATGGCGCGATCTTGGCTCACCACAACCTCTGCCTCCCGGGTTCAAGCGATTCTCCTGCCTCAGCTTCCCAAGTAGCTGGGATTACAGGCATATGCCACCACACCTGGCTAATTTTGTACTTTTAGTAGAGACGGGGTTTCTCCATGTTGGTCAGGCTGGTCTCGAACTCCTGACCTCAGGTGATCTGCCTGCCTTGGCCTTCCAAAGTGCTGGAATTACAGGCTTGAGCCACCATGCCCAGCAGATATGGATTTTTAAATTTTAACTTACTTGGAATTTATTATGACTCTTGAATCTGAGAATTCATGTCATTTGTCATTTTTTTTTTAAATTCTCATCCATTATATATTTGAATATTTTCTCTCCCCCCCTTTCAAATTCTGATATAAAACTTTTTATTTTATGGTACATGTCTTTTAATATCACCTTCATATTTTCTATGTGTAAGTGATATTCTGGGTAATTTCAGGGCCTTCATCAATTCCATAGTTTCTCTTCAGCTGAGACTACTTGGCTATTTAACCTACCTATTAAGTTTTAATTTCAGTGACAACATCTTTCACATTTTAAGTCAAGTTGTATTTTTGTTCTTTTTTAAATCAATCTGGTCTTTTAAAATCAGTATCTTGTTTTGTGTGTGTGTGTTTTTTTTTAATTCTAGTCCTTTAAGCACACTTAGTTTACATTCTGTATTTAGTAATTCCAATGTCATTCTTAGGAGTCTAAACATGTGTGTTGCTTTGGCTGACTTGCTAATGGTGATTTGTTTCCATATGTGTTTTGAAATTTGTATTGTGAGTTCATGTTTCACTGGGACTTTTTTTGTGGAAATCCTTTAAGGCCTCAGAGTAAATCCATCTCTAGAGAGTTTGCATTAGCCTTTATTAGCTCTGGAATGACTGAGGGACCACTTTAAGTTCATTTCTCATTTAAGGGTTGACCACAATGTTTGTAGGTAGACTTATATTAAGGGCATAGTACTTAGAAGGTCCTCACATTATGTAGGGTTCCCCTCATTTTGTGAGATCAAATTGTTTCAAAGTTAAAGGTCTAAGTTATGAGTCAGCAGATGCTATTTCAGTTCTTAATCACCTCTGGAGCTTCCTGTTCCTTCTTTCTTTTTTGGTCTACAAGAATTTCCCTTAGTTTTTGGGGAGATTGCCTGCACATTATAAAATTTTATTTTTTATACTTAATCAGCATTTCTTGGTATTTTATAGTAGCAGACTTTTTGAAGTTGTATATTTCTTCACCTTTTGAAGTTGTGTATTTCTTCACCATAGCAGGAACAGGAGTTCTTCCATTTTAATCCATAGATCCTTTTTCTAGACTCTTACTTTTTGGATTACCACTTTTTGCCCTAGTTTCTCCACTCTTTAAAGCTGAAGGTAAGCTATTATCATTAGCACCATTTTTATTTCTGGAAGAGCCAAATTTTCACCTGGTTTTTGTTTCCTGCTTTTTGTTTTGGCATCTTGTCAAAACCATTATTTGTGTTACCACTCTTCAAGAATCCTATTTTCTTCCTGGCTACATTCTCAAAGGGCCTAAATCAAATGAAACTTTTGTCACCTTCATCTCTTCTGCATGTGGCCCTGTTGGCCACTCCCTTCTTGATGTATTTTTCTCTCCTGACTTCAGAGCTGCCTAGTTTTCCCGATTTTGTACGTACAAACCTTGGTCCTCAGTTCTAGCTCCTCTTCTGCCTGCCTCTCACTCTGCTCTTTTTGTCTCTTTTCTTATATTCTGTTTTCTACCTGCCTGGAATCTCTGGGTTATCAGGGCTACTTTCATCTCTTGCTTATATTCTACGTATCTGTAGCCCCAGCCTCCCCTGAGCAGCAGCTCCACATATTCGACTGCCTACTCAGACCCACACACACACAGGCTCACAGCCATCGTTTGGCAGCACTAACTTTTTTTTTTTTTTTTTTTTTTTTTTTTTTTTTTTTTTTTTTTTTTGAGTTAGAGTCTCGCTCTGTCGCCCAGGCTGGAGTACAGTGGCACAATCTTGGCTCACTGCAAGCTCCACCTCCTGGGTTACGCCATTCTCCTGCCTTAGCCTCCCAAGTAGCTGGGACTACAGGCGCCCGCCACTACCTCTGGCTAATTTTTTTTTTGTATTTGTAGTAGAGATGGGGTTTCACTGTGTTAGCCATGACGGTCTCGATCTCCTGGCCTCATGATCCGCCCGCCTCGGCCTTCCAAAGTGCTGGGATTACAGGTGTGAGCCACCGCGCCCGGCCAAGCAGCACTAACTTTTTGCCAGAAGTTCTCATCTACAGGAGTGGGGAGGTACATTGCTCTCCTTCAGAATATTACAATAGAAATTCACTGTAGCTGCCATACACTGAGAATCACAGACATGTCCTGAAAATTACCCCTCCTGGATACATTGAAAAGTTACAATAGGTAATATTCTAATTTTAATATATTTTTTCTCTTACAAACTTAACAAAGTGAAACATTAAATTTGTTCTTTGAAGAAAAAGATAATATATCACCAAGGTGTTGATGGTGTTGAATGTTAGACCCTGAGAGGTCTTGTGGTTTTAGGGTGGAATCCTGACTGCCTTTTGGTGAAAGGAAAAATACAGGTGCTAAGAATGCACCTTAATACATGTGGTACCCCATAAAGAGATGATGAAATCATGTTCATACTTGTTGAAAATGATATCCCCTAAATACTGTTAAGTGAATGTTTCACTTATGGAAATGAATATTTGTGTGTGTGTTTTTTTCCTAGATTTTTCTATTCAAAAGGGTCCCCTCAATAAATCAAAAGATGGTCAAGGATAACGATGAGCCGCTCTCAGAGATAAAATCCAAAGGAGAGCAGATCATTTTAAAAAGCGATAATAAAGATGCTGACCAGAACCACATGAGTCAGAATCATCAGAATATTCCACCAGCAAATACAGAGAGAAGATCAAAATCCTGTACAATACTATAAATATATATTTATGTTTTCACAGTCACCAAGTGTACTGTAATTTATACTTGAAAAACATTATAATTTATGAAGGAAAGTTTCTGATGGTAATCTTTTAAAGATATAAGTCAACATGTTTTATTCGGCTTCTATCAGTGTGACCAGTTTTGATATTTATTTATGCTAATATTTTTAACAAGTTGTTTCAAAATATGTGTATCTCAAATTCTCCCTCAAGTGTTGTGGCCTTAACTGTTCGGTGTTGCAATAAAAAATATATTTTTATACATTGAAAATTGAAATAAGATATTTCATAGTTTTTACTAAACAATTTGACTTCTTTATAATTTTATAAGGCAATATTTGCAATCTCATGACACTGTAACAGTTTTTGATGTATTTACAGTTTTTACAAAACTGAGGTAAAATTGTTTATAATGAACATATTTTAATAAACTGTATCTGGTCAGTTCCACTGTTAAAATTGATGAGTATTAATAAAATTAGGAGGTGCTTGGCATTAGCAATTGACAAAATGGGGGCAAAAATAATTTTAAAATATAGACGTATGCAAAATGCATTTACCCCTGAGTAAAGAAAATTTCATTGCAACTGTATAAACAGTACATCTTGTGGACAACTGAGTGCAGAAGTTTCTTTGCTTCCCACTCCTTTCTTTTTCTTTTTTTCTTTTTTTTTTGAAACAGAAGCTCTGTCACCCAGGCTGGAGTGCAGTGGCACAATCTCGGCTCACTGCAACCTCCGCCTTCCGGGTTCAAGCGATTCTTCTGCCTCAGCCTCCCGAGTAGCTGGGACTATAGGCACACGCCACCACACCCGGCTAATTTTTGTATTTTTAGTAGAAACAAGGTTTCACCATATTGGCCAGGCTGGTCTTGAACTCCTGACCTCGTGATCCGCTTGCTTCAGCCTCCCAAAGTGGTGGGATTACAGACGTGAGCCACCGTGCCCAGCCCCTACTCCTTTCTTTAGGGAAGTGATTTGCCATGAAAACATTGCAGATTATGTGGTATCATCTGGAGCGTTTGACCATTCCACCCATCACCACCATAGGAGAGGTGAACATAGCTAGGCTTGCTCATTTCAACTGTCTCTGGCATTGACAGTAGTAACCACATTTGGTTCAGTCACACAGTGCTCTGCCACAAAGAATAGGAATGATAAAGCTGCTAAGTCTTGTGTCATTCCATTTTTGTATTGCTATACCTACCTGAGGCTGGGTAATTTATAAAGAAAAGAGGTTTAATTGGCTCATGGTTCTGTAGGCTGTACAGGGAGCTTAGTGGCATCTGCTCAGCTTCTGGTGAGGCTTCAGTTAGCTTGTACTCATGGCAGAAAGCAAAGCGGGAGCAGGCACGTCACATGGTAGGCGAAAGAGGAAGCAAGAGAGAGAGGGTGGAAGTGCCACATTCTTTTAACCAACCAGATGTTACATGAACTCTTGAGTGAGAACTCACTCATTATGGGAGAGGAAGGCACCAAGACATTCATGAGGGATCTGCTTCCATGACCCGAAATACCTCCCACCAGGACCCACCTCCAACATTGGGGATTACATTTCAAGGTGAGATTTAGAGGGAACAAACATCCAAACCATATCAGGTCTACTCTGATAGAAACATTGTTTGTTTATGCTCTCAGGTACTACTTATTCAATGGAGCAAACTATCTTCATTTTCCCCATTCTAACTTGTGAATAGAACATTTTCTTCTTTAGTCACAGTGACCATTGCTCCATTTAAACAAAGAAAAAGAAACTTTGTCTTTGCATTTCATGCACAGGGGTTGTAAGGATGTTAATTCAGAATAGATGTGATTTTGAAATCTTAAAAAGTAGTCTTCTGTGTAAATGTTACATTTAGTAGAATTTTAATTTTATTAAAGGTAAATATAATAAAAAGTGGCTATTGCAATGACAGTACAATATTGCAAAAATACTAAAATATAAACTACAGGAGTCAAGTGGAAGTAAAGCTCACAAGTGGTAGTAAGATATGTCAGTTGTGGTAGGCAGAATTCTAAGATGACCCCCAAGGTTCTCACCTGCTGGTGCCACATGCTCTCAATAATCCCTTCCTCATGAGTGTGGGTTGGACCAGTGAATATGATGGCATGTCATGTCTTTGCTTAGGTTACATATTGTGGAAAAGAGAAAAGATTTTGCAGATGTAATTAAAATTCCTTGTTAGTTGACTTGAAGTTAAGCAAAAAAGAGATACTCCTAAGTGGCCATGACCTAATCAGATGAGCCCTTTCTAAGAGGCTCTAAAGGTCTGACATGGAAGAAGTCAGAGAGATTCAAAACAGCAGAGATGCTCTCCTGTTGGGCTTGAAGAAGCCAACTGCCATATTTATGGAGAGGGCCATGTGCCAGGGAGTAGTGGACAACCTTTAGGATTGGAAGGCCTCAGTCCTACAACTGCAAGAAATTTAATTCTGCTAGCACCCAGTGAGCCTGGAAGGGGAACCTGATCCTCAGATTGGACCACAGCCCTGGCTGGCACCTTGATTACAGCCTTGCGAGACCCTGAGCAGAGGACCCAGTTGGGCAGTACTCAGACTACTGACCCATAAAAACTGTGAGATAATAAATACATGTATCTGTCCGCTAAATTTATGGTAATTTATTGTGCAGCAGTAAAAACTAATAACACTTGTATTATGGGACAGAACCTGTCTGTATGGTGGCTTCCTTCATCAAAGCCAACAGGGAAGGGTCAATAGACTCTGCTAACAAGACAGAGGTCATAATTTTAGGTTACATGATCATGAAAGTGACATCCATCTCTGCCAAATTCTGCTGGCTAGAAGCAAGTCACAGGTCCCACCCACACTCAAAGTGAGGGGATAGCACAAGGGCATGAATACCAGAACGCAAGGATCATAAAGATCATCTTAGAACCTCCCCACTGTACTGGTCATTTGGCCAGTCATTCAAAAAGAGAAAGGGACAGCTTAGAGATCAAGGAAATCAAATCGCTTTTAGGCAAATAGCTTATTTCCAAAGAAAGGATTAAGTCCAGACACTTGGAGGAGGTGCATGAGACAAACCTTACCAAGCAGATGGAGTATCCCTGCTTTGTTAGAGGTCTCAAAACAATTGATACTTTTTAATAAGGTGATTTGTTGAAAATCATCAACACCAAGAGATCATTTTAATAATAAGGGTACACATTTGTATAAAAACCACTATAAAAACATACCAGCCATCTGCCCTTGGGCTTTGAATACTTGTATTATATTTCTTTTCTAGATTTGGTTCCCTATCTGACATTTACATTGAAGAAATACCAAGTATCTCCTATATGCCAGAAACTAAGAAAACAAAGCTACAGTTACATGTGAGTGAAATGAAGAAAATGGGGTGTGACTCTGATAATCAATAAGAGATATTATGGCAATTTAAAAACCTATTTTCTAAATGAATGGACACTAAACTTAAAATATATCTGAGAACTCTTTAAAAACACAGACGAGATAATCGATAGAATTGAATATAATGATCAATTTATACTAGTTTCAAAAATAAATGGAGTTGCATTTACTGATAACTTATTTATTTGAGACAGGGTCTTGCTCTGTCACTCAGGCTGGAGTGTAGTGGCACAATCTCAGCTCACTGCAACCTCTACCTCCGGGGCTTAAGTGATCCTCCCACCTCAGTCTCCGAAGTAGCTAGGATTACAGGCATACACTACCACAAGCAGCTAATTTTTATATTTTTTGGTAGAGTTGGGGTTTCGCTATGTTGGCCCGACTGATCTCGAACTCCTGGGCTCAAGCAATCTGCCTGGGCCTCCCAAAGTGCTGGGATTACAGGCGTGAGCCACCGCTCCTGGCTGCCCTTACTGATAACTTTATAGCTTTACAAAAAGTTAAATGATTTCTTCTAATCCCCAAACTACTCATATTTGTTATATTTCCTATTCATTCCTTTCTCCTCTCTATAATGGTATTACTTTACACTTTCTTACTGACCTTAATGGGACCTGAAAAATAGAATCCATTGACTTGAGGATTAGGGAATCATTGACATTGTTCAGATATATTATGAACAATTGACATTGTTCAGATATATTATGGATCAAATGTTAAATAGGTATTGATTTTTTAAATATCAGCAGTGATAAGATTTTTAGGTCTTATAAAAAAGCATGCAAATCCTTGTCAAAACATTTAAGATCAAAGAAAATTTGGTATTCAAAAAGTCCCTCCTTATACAATAAGAAAATGTAGTTTTGAAAGGTGCTTTTATATAATATTAGTTTCCCAGGGCTGCCTTAACAAAGTACTACAAACTGGGTGGCTTAAAACAGCAGATACGTGTTGCCTCGCAGTTCTGGAGGCCAGAAGTCTGAAGTCACGGTGTTGGCAGAGCCGTGCTCCCTCTGAAGGGACCAGGGAAGGATCTCTCCCAGGTGTCTCTCCTAACTTCTGGTAGTCTCAGGCATTCCATGGCTTACAGATGTATCACTGGAGTCCTTTGTCTTCATACTATCTTCCTTCTGTGTGTATTTCTGTCCACATTTCCTCTTTTTATAAGGATACCAGTCGTAATGGATTAGAACCTACCCTAAGTATTTCTTTATAATTTGATTACCTCTCTAAAGACCCTGTTTCCAAGTAAGATTACATTCCGAGTCACTGGGAGTTAGGACTTCAACATATCTTTTTGGGGGAAACAAAATTCAGCCCATATCAGTGCTTCAGTTTAACAGCTACACATCATACCAAGAAAACCCTTCAGTTGTTTATCGTGTCTGGTCTCCTAAATTCTTTCGCTAGAAACTCTTGCTAAATCCTGGATATTGAGAATTCGGAGCAAGATGGCCGAATAGGAGCAGCTCCAGTCTCCAACTCCCAGCGCGAGCGACACAGAAGACCGGTGATTTCTGCATTTTCAACTGAGGTACTGGGTTCATCTCACTGGGGAGTGCCGGACGATCGGTGCTGGTCAGCTGCTGCAGCCCGACCAGTGAGAGCTGAAGCAGGGCGAGGCATCGCCTCCCCTGGGAAGCGCGAGGGGGAAGGGAGTCCCTTTTCCTAGCCAGGGGAACTGAGACACACAACACCTGGAAAAGCGGGTAACTCCCACCCCAATACTGCGCTTTAAGCAAACAGGCACACCAGGAGATCATATCCCACACCTGGCCGGGAGGGTCCCACACCCACGGAGCCTCCCTCATTGCTAGCACAGCAGTCTGTGATCTACCGGCAAGGCAGCAGCGAGGCTGGGGGAGGGGCGCCCGCCATTGCTGAGGCTTAAGTAGGTAAACAAAGCTGCTGGGAAGCTCGAACTGGGTGGAGCTCACAGCAGCTCAAGGAAACCTGCCTGTCTCTGTAGACTCCACCTCTGGGGACAGGGCACAGTAAAACAATAACAAACACAGCCGAAACCTCTGCAGACGCAAACGACTCTGTCTGACAGCTTTGAAGAGAGCAGTGGATCTCCCAACACGGAGGTTGAGATCTGAGAAGGGACAGACTCCCTGCTCAAGTGGGTCCCTGACCCCTGAGTAGCCTAACTGAGAGACATCCCCCACTAGGGGCAGTCTGACACCCCACACCTCACAGGGTGGAGTACAGCCCTGAGAGGAAGCTTCCAAAGCAAGAATCAGACAGGTACACTCGCTGTTCAGAAATATTCTATCTTCTGCAGCCTCTGCTGCTGATACCCAGGCAAACAGGGTCTGGAGTGGACCTCAAGCAATCTCCAACAGACCTACAGCTGAGGGTCCTGACTGTTAGAAGGAAAACTATCAAACAGGAAGGACACCTACACCAAAACCCCATCAGTACATCACCATCATCAAAGACCAGAGGCAGATAAAACCACAAAGATGGGGAAAAACCAGGGCAGAAAAGCTGGAAATTCCAAAAATAAGAGCGCATCTCCCCCGGCAAAGGAGCGCAGCTCATCGCCAGCAACGGATCAAAGCTGGACGGAGAATGACTTTGACGAGATGAGAGAAGAAGGCTTCAGTCCATCAAATTTCTCAGAGCTAAAGGAGGAATTACGTACCCAGCGCAAAGAAACTAAAAATCTTGAAAAAAAAGTGGAAGAATTGATGGCTAGAGTAATTAATGCAGAGAAGGTCCTAAACGAAATGAAAGAGATGAAAACCATGACACGAGAAATACGTGACAAATGCACAAGCTTCAGTAACCGACTCGATCAACTGGAAGAAAGAGTATCTGCGATTGAGGATCAAATGAATGAAATGAAGCGAGAAGAGAAACCAAAAGAAAAAAGAAGAAAAAGAAATGAACAAAGCCTGCAAGAAGTATGGGATTATGTAAAAAGACCAAATCTACGTCTGATTGGGGTGCCTGAAAGTGAGGGGGAAGATGGAACCAAGTTGGAAAACATTCTTCAGGATATCATCCAGGAGAACTTCCCCAACCTAGTACGCCAGGCCAACATTCAAATCCAGGAAATACAGAGAACGCCACAAAGATACTCCTCGAGAAGAGCAACTCCAAGACACATAATTGCCAGATTCACCAAAGTTGAAATGAAGGAAAAAATCTTAAGGGCAGCCAGAGAGAAAGGTCGGGTTACCCACAAAGGGAAGCCCATCAGACTAACAGCAGATCTCTCGGCAGAAACTCTCCAAGCCAGAAGAGAGTGGGGGCCAATATTCAACATTCTTAAAGAAAAGAATTTTAAACCCAGAATTTCATATCCAGCCAAACTAAGTTTCATAAGTGAAGGAGAAATAAAATCCTTTACAGATAAGCAAATGCTTAGAGATTTTGTCACCACTAGGCCTGCCTTACAAGAGACCCTGAAGGAAGCACTAAACATGGAAAGGAACAACCGGTACCAGCCATTGCAAAAACATGCCAAAATGTAAAGACCATCGAGGCTAGGAAGAAACTGCATCAACTAACGAGCAAAATAACCAGTTAATATCATAATGGCAGGATCAAGTTCACACATAACAATCTTAACCTTAAATGTAAATGGACTAACTGCTCCAATTAAAAGACACAGACTGGCAAACTGGATAAAGAGTCAAGACCCATCAGTCTGCTGTATTCAGGAGACCCATCTCACACGCAGAGACATACATAGGCTCAAAATAAAGGGATGGAGGAAGATTTACCAAGCAAATGGAGAACAAAAAAAAGCAGGGGTTGCAATACTAGTCTCTGATAAAACAGACTTTAAACCATCAAAGATCAAAAGAGACAAAGAAGGCCATTACATAATGGTAAAGGGATCAATTCAACAGGAAGAGCTAACTATCCTAAATATATATGCACCCAATACAGGAGCACCCAGATTCATCAAGCAAGTCCTTAGAGACTTACAAAGAGACTTAGACTCCCATACAATAATAATGGGAGACTTCAACACTCCACTGTCAACATTAGACAGATCAACGAGACAGAAAGTTAACAAGGATATCCAGGAATTGAACTCATCTCTGCAGCAAGCAGACCTAATAGACATCTATAGAACTCTCCACCCCAAATCAACAGAATATACATTCTTCTCAGCACCACATCGTACTTACTCCAAAATCGACCATGTAATTGGAAGTAAAGCACTCCTCAGCAAATGTACAAGAACAGAAATTATAACAAACTGTCTCTCAGACCACAGTGCAATCAAACTAGAACTCAGGACTCAGAAACTCAATCAAAACCGCTCAACTACATGGAAACTGAACAACCTGCTCCTGAATGACTACTGGGTACATAACGAAATGAAGGCAGAAATAAAGATGTTCTTTGAAACCAATGAGAACAAAGATACAACATACCAGAATCTCTGGGACACATTTAAAGCAGTGTGTAGAGGGAAATTTATAGCACTAAATGCCCACAAGAGAAAGCAGGAAAGATCTAAAATTGACACTTTAGCATCACAATTAAAAGAACTAGAGAAGCAAGAGCAAACACATTCGAAAGCTAGCAGAAGGCAAGAAATAACTAAGATCAGAGCAGAACTGAAGGAGATAGAGACACAAAAAACCCTCCAAAAAATCAATGAATCCAGGAGTTGGTTTTTTGAAAAGATCAACAAAATTGACAGACCACTAGCCAGACTAATAAAGAAGAAAAGAGAGAAGAATCAAATCGACGCAATAAAAAATGATAAAGGGGATATCACCACCGACCCCACAGAAATACAAACTACCATCAGAGAATACTATAAACACCTCTACGCAAATAAACTGGAAAATCTAGAAGAAATGGATAATTTCCTGGACACTTACACTCTTCCACGACTAAACCAGGAAGAAGTTGAATCCCTGAATAGACCAATAGCAGGCTCTGAAATTGAGGCAACAATTAATAGCCTACCAACCAAAAGAAGTCCAGGACCAGATGGATTCACAGCTGAATTCTACCAGAGGTACAAGGAGGAGTTGGTACCATTCCTTCTGAAACTATTCCAATCAATAGAAAAAGAGGGAATCCTCCCTAACTCATTTTATGAGGCCAACATCATCTTGATACCAAAGCCTGGCAGAGACACAACAAAAAAAGAGAATTTTAGACCAATATCCCTGATGAACATCGATGCAAAAATCCTCAATAAAATACTGGCAAACCGGATTCAGCAACACATCAAAAAGCTTATCCACCATGATCAAGTGGGCTTCATCCCTGGGATGCAAGGCTGGTTCAACATTCGCAAATCAATAAACATAATCCAGCATATAAACAGAACCAAAGACAAGAACCACATGATTATCTCAATTGATGCAGAAAAGGCTTTTGACAAAATTCAACAGCCCTTCATGCTAAAAACGCTCAATAAATTCGGTATTGATGGAACGTACCTCAAAATAATAAGAGCTATTTATGACAAACCCACAGCCAATATCATACTGAATGGGCAAAAACTGGAAAAATTCCCTTTGAAAACTGGCACAAGACAGGGATGCCCTCTCTCACCACTCCTATTCAACATAGTGTTGGAAGTTCTGGCTAGGGCAATCAGGCAAGAGAAAGAAATCAAGGGTATTCAGTTAGGAAAAGAGGAAGTCAAATTGTCCCTGTTTGCAGATGACATGATTGTATATTTAGAAAACCCCATTGTCTCAGCCCAAAATCTCCTTAAGCTGATAAGCAACTTCAGCAAAGTCTCAGGATACAAAATTAATGTGCAAAAATCACAAGCATTCTTATACACCAGTAACAGACAAACAGAGAGCCAAATCAGGAATGAACTTCCATTCACAATTGCTTCAAAGAGAATCAAATACCTAGGAATCCAACTTACAAGGGATGTAAAGGACCTCTTCAAGGAGAACTACAAACCACTGCTCAGTGAAATCAAAGAGGACACAAACAAATGGAAGAACATACCATGCTCATGGATAGGAAGAATCAATATCGTGAAAATGGCCATACTGCCCAAGGTAATTTATAGATTCAATGCCATCCCCATCAAGCTACCAATGACTTTCTTCACAGAATTGGAAAAAACTGCTTTAAAGTTCATATGGAACCAAAAAAGAGCCCGCATCTCCAAGACAATCCTAAGTCAAAAGAACAAAGCTGGAGGCATCACGCTACCTGACTTCAAACTATACTACAAGGCTACAGTAACCAAAACAGCATGGTACTGGTACCAAAACAGAGATATAGACCAATGGAACAGAACAGAGTCCTCAGAAATAATACCACACATCTACAGCCATCTGATCTTTGACAAACCTGAGAGAAACAAGAAATGGGGAAAGGATTCCCTATTTAATAAATGGTGCTGGGAAAATTGGCTAGCCATAAGTAGAAAGCTGAAACTGGATCCTTTCCTTACTCCTTATACGAAAATTAATTGAAGATGGATTAGAGACTTAAATGTTAGACCTAATACCATAAAAATCCTAGAGGAAAACCTAGGTAGTACCATTCAGGACATAGGCATGGGCAAAGACTTCATGTCTAAAACACCAAAAGCAACGGCAGCAAAAGCCAAAATTGACAAATGGGATCTCATTAAACTAAAGAGCTTCTGCACAGCAAAAGAAACTACCATCAGAGCGAACAGGCAACCTACAGAATGGGAGAACATTTTTGCAATCTACTCATCTGACAAAGGGCTAATATCCAGAACCTACAAAGAACTCAAACAAATTTACAAGAAAAAAACAAACAACCCCATCAAAAAGTGGGCAAAGGATATGAACAGACATTTCTCAAAAGAAGACATTCATACAGCCAACAGACACATGAAAAAATGCTCATCATCACTGGCCATCAGAGAAATGCAAATCAAAACCACAATGAGATACCATCTCACACCAGTTAGAATGGCGATCATTCAAAAGTCAGGAAACAACAGGTGCTGGAGAGGATGTGGAGAAATAGGAACACTTTTACACTGTTGGTGGGATTGTAAACTAGTTCAACCATTATGGAAAACAGTATGGCGATTCCTCAAGGATCTAGAACTAGATGTACCATATGACCCAGCCATCCCATTACTGGGTATATACCCAAAGGATTATAAATTATGCTGCTATAAAGACACATGCACACGTATGTTTATTGCAGCACTATTCACAATAGCAAAGACTTGGAATCAACCCAAATGTCCATCAGTGACAGACTGGATTAAGAAAATGTGGCACATATACACCATGGAATACTATGCAGCCATCAAAAAGGATGAGTTTGAGTCCTTTGTAGGGACTTGGATGCAGCTGGAATCCATCATTCTTAGCAAACTATCACAAGAACAGAAAACCAAACACCGCATGTTCTCACTCATAGGTGGGAACTGAACAATGAGATCACTCGGACTCAGGAAGGGGAACATCACACACCGGGGCCTATCATGGGGAGGGGGGAGGGGGGAGGGATGGCATTGGGAGTTATACCTGATGTAAATAACGAGTTGATGGGTGCAGCACAGCAACATGGCAGAAGTATACATATGTAACAAACCTGCACGTTATGCACATGTACCCTACAACTTAAAGTATAATAATAATAAATAAATTTAAAAAAAAAATAAAAAATAAATCCTGGATATTTAATGATATGTCTCCCGTGGAGGCACTTTGTGATGTTAAAACTTTCATTTAATGTATCTCCAGTTACATCAAGGCAGGAATTGTCAGGGTTATCTTTTTCAGTATCCTAGACACAATGAGCCAGTATTAAATGTTAAGTGATGACTAAACAAATGATCACATTTACACTTGTAGTGTTTGGACAAGGATTTGTTTCTCAGAGATTTGTGCACACATGCATTAAGGTTAAACTCCATTTTTGAAAATATTTGCCATATGCTTCATTGCAGTACAATTCTGTTACCCATACGCTATTATAAATCCATAGAGGGAAAACAAAATCTTTCCATGAGCAGGGAAGACCGTGTCTCTTCCAACAGAACACCGTCAGAAGCATCGAAAAGGGGAATATTTGGTCAACTAGTATTATAATCATCAGGGTTGTGGCAACAAGAAAGAAGTTATTGTCACAGACCTCTACCCACAGGAGACCCAAGTGGCCACAGGATTAGAGATAAGATGCAGAATACGCATTATGGGACAGAGCCGTACTGATTTCTGTACTATGTTCGTCAACTTCAGTTCAGAGATTTTCTGCCCACTTTGATTTTGTGAGGCAACCAAAATCGAAAGTATTTCTGTACTTAATATTTCCTTTTGCCGGGGCCCGTGGTTTAAAGATTTCTCATCTGATAGTAGTTCTTTAAAAAGCTTAGAATACCGGCCAAGCGTGGTGGCTCACACCTGTAATCCCAGCACATTGGGAGGCCGAGGGGGAGGTATTACTTGAGCCCAGCAGTTTGAGGTCAGTCTAGCCAACATGGCAAAACCCCATGTCTATGAAAAATACAAAAATTAGCCAGGCATGGTGGTGCTCGCCTGTAATCCCAGCTACTCAGGAAGCTGAGGCAGGATAATTGCTCGAACCTGGGAGGCGGAGATTGTAGTGAGCCAAAATCGCACCACTGCGCTCCAGCCTGAGTGATAGCAAGACTCTGTTTCAAAAAAAAAAAAAAAAAAAGGCTTAGAGTATCTTTTTAGACAGAACTTTAACATGTGCTTTACTTTTTTACCTTGTAAGACTAAGAAACTAGTAAGTAAAAAGAGGAAGCAAATCAAAAGGTTGGAAAAATCTTCTCAGGAATGAGGGAGATACTTTATTGAATTGAACAAAGAATGCATTTAAACTAGGAGTCACATAACTAAATTGTTTTCAGTGGCTGGGCAGGTAAGCACATTGGAGCTGCTACCAGTCTGTTCTAGCTGGCAGTTGCTCTGTTTCCCAGTATTGTGCTCTGATTGCCAGTCCCTCAGCTGTTTTAAAAAGAAGCTGGAAAACTGGGTTTTTTTGTTTTTGTTTTTTTGAGACGGAGTCTCGCTCTGTCACCCAGGCTGGAGTGCAGTGGCTGGATCTCAGCTCACTGCAAGCTCCGCCTCCCGGGTTTACGCCATTCTCCTGCCTCAGCCTCCCGAGTAGCTGGGACTACAGGCGCCCGCCACCTCGCCCAGCTAGTTTTTTGTATTTTTTTAGTAGAGACGGGGTTTCACCATGTTAGCCAGGATGGTCTCGATCTCCTGACCTCGTGATCCGCCCGCCTCGGCCTCCCAAAGTGCTGGGATTACAGGCTTGAGCCACCGCGCCTGGCCGAAATCTGGGTTTTTATATGGATAACTCATTCACATACACACGTGTGCATGTGTGTGTGTGTGTAAACTTAGGGCCAAACCATAACTGCAGGCTAAATTTGGCTCTCAGGGGCACAAGTTGTGACCTCTGTTTTAAACAAAGTACATTATTTTGGCAAGAGAAAGTAGTTTACAAGGAAAACATGTTGAAATAGATGCTGGATTTATCTCAGTTGTAATCTTTCCTAATTTGATCTCAGATTTTAAGCAGGAAATGAGAGTTAAAGAATTGACTAGAAAAGTGATCATTCTACTAAGGTAATTGAAGTTTTCTGTTGCATACAGATGCATACTAAGCCTTTGGAGTGTGGGGAGTCAGGATCATGAGGTAGTGGAACTGTATTCAACGGTGAAGTAGGATGTTTCTGTTGGAAGAAGCTACAGGAAAGTTCAGAGACAGCAGACAGACTTGATAAGCAGTCCCTCTAACAATTGTGACAGAGGACTACTTTGGCATAGTGTTACTGTACAATACTAATCACCAAAAACATCAGGAAATGTTATCCTAACCCTGAAAATATTCACTAAAACTACAGCATGAAAACGTATCTGGCCACAGCAAGCTGCATTCCCAAATAGTTCCACTTGCTTCTATTTTCATCTGGTATGTATACTGTGTTTATTATAATAGATGAAATGTCTTAAGTAGCAGTGGGCTAGAGAACTGTATCTAACTCTAAGGAATGTATAAGTGACAATAAGACACTTTTTATTTTTACTTAAGAAAGAACTTATCTGGTTCAGTGGTAAAAATCTGTCGCATCCTGGCTAACATGGTGAAACCCTGTCTCTAGTAAAAATACAAAAAAATTAGCCTGGCGTGGTGGAAGGCGCCTGTAGTCCCAGCTACTTGGGAGGCTGAGGCAGGACAATGGCGTGAACCTGGGAGGTGGAGCTTGCAGTGAGCCAAGATCACACCGCTGCACTCCAGCCTGGGTGACAGAGCACGACTCCGTCTGGAAAAAAAAAGAAGAAATCTGTCCCAAGGTGAATACCTTTTCACCTTTTTAATATTCTAGAAAATATTCTGAGTTTTAGAAGCAGTCTGTCCAAGTAATTTGTTCAGAACCTGTCAAAATAGTAGTACACTACTTTTAAAGTTTTTACAGAATTTTCCCTGTGGACACAAAGGTTATTACAGCAGAAAAGTTTTCTGTTGTATTGTTTTTAGCCTATAATTACTTAAAAATCATTAAAACTCTGTGCATATGAACATTTGATTTTATATTTATAGGTAACATGTTACAACTTGCCATCAGATTTATATTGACTTCTTAATTATTACAATTATTTAATTTACTGCATATAGCAATTAATTAGAAAGTTAATATAAAAGTTTAAACCAATTGGAGAAAACTTTAAGCAAAAGATAGACGTACAAGTTGTTTTTCTCAGTAATTACTAGATAATATAAGACTTTAGAAATTAAAGCTGGAAAATTTACTGTAAATATTAAACTTGTTTAAAATTAGTCTGTTGTGGTTTTTAAAAACTTTTTTATTTTGAAATATTTCAAATATACAAGAAAGTATAATATAATAAATACCCATGAACCCATCACATAGATCTTTCACTTATACTTTGCTATGTTTGCTTCATGTTTTAGCTAGACATCCTGACATTCCAACCCTAAATATATCAGGATGCATGTCAACAAATGACATTTTGTGCATTGTCCTGTGTAACCACAATACTCGTATCTTGTCTAACAAATTTAGCAATAATTTTCTTTTTTTTTTTTTTTTTTTTTTTTTTTTGAGACGGAGTCTTGCTCTGTCGCCCAGCCCAGGCTGGAGTGCAGTGGCGCAATCTCGGCTCACTGCAAGCTCCGCCTCCCGGGTTCACGCCATTCTCCTGCCTCAGCCTCCCGAGTAGCTGGGACTACAGGCGCCCACAACCGCGCCCGGCTAATTTTTTGTATTTTTAGTAGAGACGGGGTTTCACCGTGGTCTCGATCTCCTGACCTTGTGATCCGCCCGCCTCGGCCTCCCAAAGTGCTGGGATTACAGGCGTGAGCCACCGCGCCCGGCCAGCAATAATTTTCTAATGTCAACTGCTACCCAATCTCATATTCACATTTCCGTTGTTATTCTCAAAATGTCTTTTACAAGCTAGTTCATTTAAACTGGAAATCAATCAAGGTCCATGCCCTGCATTTGTTTGTTAGTCTTTTAAGTCTCTTTCAATCTAAAAGAGTTCTCTTCCCATTTTTTTTTTCATGGCATTGACATTTTACAAATGGGGACAGTTGTCTTGTAAAATGTAATCATGAATTTAAAAGCAAGTCTCTAGATTTCTAATAATTCCCAGTAAGTGGCTCAGACCATCCTACCACTGGGAACAGGTAGAAAAGTTGGACTAAAGTATATCTATTGAAACAAATTTGAAAGTATCTGAATGCTATCAGGACAGTAAAGAAGTATGAGGTTCGGATCACCTGAGGTGAGGAGTTCAAGACCAGTCTGACCGACATGGTGAAACCCTGTCTCTACTAAAAATACAAAAAAATTAGCCAGGCGTGGTGGCATGCGCCTGTAATCCCAGCTAATTGGGAGGCTGAGGCAGGAGAATTGCTTGAACCTGGGAGGCGGAGGTTGCAGTGAGCCAAGATCAAGCTACTGCACTCCAACCTGAGCAACAGAGCGAGACTTCATCTAAAAAAATAAGAAGAAGAAGAAGAAGAAGAAGAATTATGAGGTCAAAATTTGGGAGAGAAATGAAGCCCAAAGAGATGTGCCTGGCACATGGGGCTGCTTTTCACCACGAGGTATTGGTTGTTTCTGAAGTTTAATATTTTCAAGGAATTAATACAAAAGAGTGAGAATTTTAGTAGAAAATGGAAGCTGTGAAAAAAATAATAAATTTTAAATTCTAGAACTAAATACAAACAGTAAAATGAAGACATCAATGTGTGGATTTACTCATATATTGATGGAAGGAAAGTAAACTGAAAGAGTCCAGAAGAAAATATGATGTGAGAGACAAAATTATGCAAAATACAAAAGAGAGTTGTTGAGATATTTGTAGTAGTATGACATGGTCAAATATATGTGTAATTAGAATCCCAAAAAGAGAAGAGAAAATGGAACAAAAGCAATAGTTGAAGAAAAATTTCTGAGAACTTTTCAAAATGAAAGGTCATAGCCCAAAGACTCAAGAGGCACTAAAAACCCCAAGCAAGAAAAATATAAAACAACACTAATCCATAATAAAATTACTTAACACCTGTGCTAGAGTGTGACTCCACTGGTGATGTTCATTGACAATTTTTAAGCCCACTCCTCCCTGTTTCCCTCTGCCCTACATCTGGGCAAGCTGATAAGAAAGCCCAGGTGCTCCCTCCTTTGGTAGTAGCTGGAAGTTCAAAACACTCAAGCCTCAGCCTGCATGTGGGAACCTTTATCCCAGCCCCACCCCTCAACTACCATAAAAATCCCAAGCCAGTCTTCTTTCTCTATTTTCTCAAGACGTTTTTCGACCAGCTTAGGATGCGTGCATGCCTGCTTTCCCCAGTAAGACTCATCATGTATGTAATAAACATTTTCATACCTTCTGGATGTGTATGTGACATCATCATAAGTAAATCTTGTGTTGGGGGGAGATCCATTTCACCTCTGTGAGGTGACCACAGCACCACCAAACATAAAAATATTTAAAGCTGTCAGGAAGAATGGCATATTGAAAGGAACACTATGAAGACATAACTGACTTCTCAACAGAAACTGTGAAAGCCAAAAGGTAATGTAATTATTTTTTAATGTAATGAAAGAAAACAGGTCAGGTGTGGTAGCTCACACCCGTAATCCTAACACTTTGGGAGGCCAGAGCAGGAGGATCACTTGAGCCCAGGAGTTCGAGACCAGCCTGGGCAACATGGCAAAAGCCCATCTCTACAAAAAAATACAAAAACTAGCCAGGTGTGGTGGTGTGCTTTTGTAGTCCCAGCTACTTGGGAGGCTGACATGAGAGGATTGCTTGGGCCTGGGAGGTCAAGGCTGCAGTGAGCCAAGATCATGCCACTGTACTCCAGCCTGGGTGACAGAGTGAGACCCTGTCAAAAAGAAAACCCAAAAAACCCTGCCGAATTAGAATTTCAGATCCAGAGAAAATTTATTTCAGAAATGTAGGTAGCAGAAACATTTTAAAACAAAAGGTGATATTTCAAAGGGATACCTGCACCCCCATGTTTATTGTAGCACTATTTACAATAGCAAAGATATGAAATCAACCCAAATGTTTATTAACAGATGAATAGATAAGATGTGGTGTATATATACGCAATGTAATATTATTCATCCACCAAAAAGGATGACATCCTGTTATTTACAGCAACATGGATAGAACTGGAGGTCATTATATTAAGTGAAATAAGCTAGGCACAGAAAGACAAATTTCACATATTCTCACTCATGTGTGGGAAACAAAAATGTTGATTTCATAGAGATAGAAAGTAGAATGATTGTTACCAGAGGCTGGGACAGGTGCATGGAATGAGGATGAAGAGAGGTTAGTTAATGGATCAAATAAGTATCAAAAATTTTAAATACAAAAGGTGATATTTGTCACTAGCAGTCTCACACTAAAGTAATATTAGATGTTTCAATACCTTCAAGGCAGTATCCCTCAACCAGGGAGATTTTCCCTCTCCCCACCCCAGCGGACATTTGACAATATCTGGAGACATATTTGGTTGTTACAACTTGGAGTGGGGAAGTGGTGAGGAGAATGCTACTGGCATGTAGTGAGTAGAGGCCAGTGACACTATCCTACAATGCACAGGATAACCCTGAAAATGACTTTTCCATTCCTAAGTGTTAATAATACTGAAGTTAAAAAAGCCTGCCCTCAAGAAAGGAAAACTTAGATTCACACAAAAACTTGTATTCGAATGTTTTATAGAAGCTCTATTCACAATCTCCAACACCAGGAAACAACACAAATATCCTTCAATAGTAATTGGAAAGCAAACTATATTAGGTCTGTATAATGGAATGCTACTCGGCCTTACAAAGAAATAAATTGTTGATATCTGCAGCAACTTGAATAAATCTCAAAGGCACTATGCTGAGTGAAAGAAACTAATCTCAACAGTTTACCTACTGTATGATTTCATTTCTATGAGAGTCGCGAAAACACAAAACTGTTAATGATGGATAACAGATCAGTAGTTTCAAGGGGTTAAGGGTGTGACTTCAAATGAGTATTATGAGGCAGTGTTTTGAAATAATGGAATGGTTTGTGTCCTAATTTTTGTGATAAAGCATGAAACCGTAAATGTGTAAAATTTATAAAACTGTAGAACTGTTTACACAAAAAGATCAGTGTTATTACATGTTAGTTTTTTTAAGTACAATCAAAATATACTTTAAAACAACCCAATCCAGGAAAATAAATTATATGGCCCCCAAACAATGAGGTCAGATAATCTGGCTTCATCTAAAGATAAAATCTGGGTTATCTTAGAGTAGTGATTCCTAGCCAAGGGTATATGTAAAACACAAGGAAGTTTTTCAAATATAACTGCCTATGTCTTATCTAGTTCTGATTCACTAGGTCAAGGCTAGTCTTTTGGGATATACGTCTTTTAAAATAGCTTCCTAGTAATTCTGATACAACACTAAGAATTGAGAATAACTGATCTGAACTTAAAAATTACTATACACCTTCAGAATGTTATTTCTCGCAAATAAGCTTCTGGCAATAATTAGCAGAAATTTCCAGGTTATATTCTCTGAAAGTCACGGTTGTGTTAGTCTGGGAGTTTAACTGCTCTAACAAAGATACTCCAAATACGAGTTGTTAAATGATAAATGTTTATTTCTTGTTCACATCATAGTACTCTAAGGGTGAGGAGCTGGCTTTGCTCCACACATTCAGGGACCTTAGCATGTATCATCTCATGGCTTTAACATTTTCTTTGGGCCTTGGCATTTTCCAGGCCTGAAAGTGGCATGTATCACTCTGCCCACACTCCATTGGCGTTCAGTGACATGTGCCCAACTTACTACAAGGGGAACTGGAAAGTGTAGGCTAGTTGTGATCCCAGAAAAACAAGGAAACTACCACAATGGAATATACCTACTCTGTGTGCCAGGGAAGAGCAAATCCACATGCTTTCACAATTAACTCAGTGAAGGAACATGAAATATTTATTGTAATACTTTTTATAATTTAAAACTCATTTTTAGAAGACAATTCAAACAGCATAAAACAGTCAAGTTTTCTCCAAAGCGTAAATGTGTTTTGATTTTCCTCTAATTCAGTCTTGAGGAATCTCTCTGGGGAGTGGCTATAGATTCTAGCCCTGCCCTGACAGAACTCCAGGAGAAGGTTACAAACAGCTTTTCATGGGACACCACTTTTTTTTTTTTTTTTTTTTTTTTTTTACCTGAGAGCATTTTACTGGGTCAAGAAAGACGCAAAAAGGATCATGGGTCGGGGGTGGTGTTCACAGGGTTTGAAAATCTGATTGCCTCCAGCCCAGAGGATTTAGAGACCAGGCTCTTCAGGGAAAAAGCCAGGAGACTACATGTGGTCACAGTGTTCCCAGGCCAGGCGTGTGTGGAGCGGGACAGGTGCTGATCTAGGATGACAAGATGTCAGGGACTGATATGGTGGGACTGATCAGAAAGCAGGTGTATGTGTGCTGGGGGTTGGGGGGCAGGCCTAGATAGAGTCACATTGGCCTCAGGTATCCCCAGGTCAGGTGGGTGTGAAGAGAGGGGGAGCCATCACTTGAGCACAGGTGACAAAGTTGTCGGGCCGGCTAGGGGTCGATGTGTATTTCTGCAGAGGTCAGACACACACTCACCAAGATGGTGGTAGTGAAACTGGTCACAGGGGTTTGACGGGGCCTGGTGTATGTGGGAGGGGGTTCTGCTGAACCCAATGCCAAGGTCATCGTGGCCAGGTTGGGGAAAAGGGACAACCCCCCTCCCCCACGCCAGACACCGTCACAGGGAGAGCGAGTGGGAGAATCCTTGGGTCAGAAGAGATGGGGAGGGGTTCTATGTGGTCAGGTGACCTCAGGTGTACCCAGGCCAGACGTGCGTGTGTACATGGATTGTCTGCTGCACTGCCATGACAAACTCCCAGGCCGAGGGAGGGGGGTGCTGGACAGTCTCTGAGATGACGGGAGTGGAATCATCAGGTCAGAAAGGACGTGTCTGTGTTTTTGGGGCGACCTGGATGTGGTCACGGTCGCGTGGAGTCGGGGGTCCCCGGCCCTGAGGATCACGGCGATGGGGGCGGGTCATAAGCTGGGGGCCTCGCCTGGGTCCGGGAACTGGGCTCCCAGTCCCCGAGGGTGCGAACCTCCCAGAGCTCGCCGGCCCCATGCCCCCCAGGTCACCACGACCCTCGCCGCGTGAGCCCACAGCGAGGGGTGGAGAGGAGGAGCGCGAGCGCCCCTGAAGTGGGGACGGGGCCTCAGGACACTTCTTTATCCTGGCAGACAGTCTCATTCCTAAGTGATCAACTCATGACCAGGTGTCCCTCTCACAAGAAAGTTGTTTATAGTCGCAGACGCCCTTGTGACCCTTGTCTGACCTGTGTCCGGTGTATTCCTGCCAAGAGAGCCACTCTCTAGGAGAACGCCGACTGGGAAGGAAGTCAGGTCCGGGTGTGCGGGTGGGGTGAGACACAGAGAGGCAGCTCCACAGAACACGTGAAATACCAGAGGCAGCGTCTTCTTTACAGATTCCTCTCAGGGCCAGCAGGAAGGAAGAAACCCTCTGGGCCATCCATGCTTAGCCAGCAGGTGGGGAGCAAGAGAGAGTGAGGGCCCTGTGGGCCTAGGCCTTAATCCGGGTCCAGGCATTCCCAGGCCGCTTTCCCGTGGGGAGTTCTCCTCGGTGGGTTGAAAGCCAGCAGGCAGGAGTTCCACGGAGGCACGCTGTGACTGAGAAGGGGTCACTGTGGCAGATCCGTGCGGCCCATGCAGAGTGTGGGGGGTCAATGGGGCCAGTCAAGTAGGTTGTATCTAGCTGTCCCGTAGGGAGGTGGTCACCAGCAGGTAACTGTATAAGGTGGATATCTGGATCGACCACATTGAAGAACAGGGAAGAGGTGGAGAGCTGGAAACTGTGTCAAGGGTGACTAAGCCCTGCTTCTGGTATGAGAAAGTCCAATATATTCAAAATGATGCTGAGACAACATAGTATAAAAATTCACTACATGTGTAGTCCTAAGAATACGAGAAAAATATGTAAAAGAGCTTAACTGAGTCCCAAATTCCCTTTTGCTAATGTAAGTACACTCTAGCATCATATGATGACACAACTTGGCAAGGCTCTTTGACCGTTTCCCTTCTCATCCCCAGTAAGTTTCCTCCATTTGACCTCTAATAACCCAGGATTTGGTCTTCCTATATATTCAAAGACTGGTGCCATAGCTATAACTCTCTTTTAAAAATATTTAGAAGACTCCCTCCCCATTCTTACTTCTGATCACAAGGACCTGCGAACATCACCCCGATTGTTTCTCTTGTACCCGAGTGAACGATTTTGTTCTCCATGTTTTGTTCATCAGCTCTTTCTCTTCTCCAGAGTATTCAGTGAAGATCCAAACACATGTGTTTTCTCTTCACCTCTCACACTGATAATAGTGTGGACTCCAAAAAAATCCACGCAGTGCACATTCATTATTACAGTATGTACAAATATTATCCCTAACCGTAACATGTGTACTCTAAGTCTTATCACATCCAGTAAATTGGATGTGGGCCGTGGGATGGGTATCACAGAACTACTCCAAGAAAATGGCATACACATGGAATACCCTTTATCCCATTCTTCACGCTCCACTTTAGTGCTACAAAAAATGATTCTTTGGCTTTTAGGATAGTGGTGGCAGCAACATTTTTAGTGGGTATGTGTGGGAAGGGGTGGGTAGAGGAGGAAACAGAATAATGGAAATTGTCTACAATTTACTAAGGCATGAATTTATCACTACTTTCTTAGAAGTAGTGATATTCCAAATAAATGGAAGTAGTGATTATTCCAAATAAATGGAATAATCAATGCATTCTGTTTGTTCCC
Source organism: Macaca fascicularis (assembly GCF_037993035.2). Lineage (NCBI taxonomy): Eukaryota > Metazoa > Chordata > Mammalia > Primates > Cercopithecidae > Macaca > Macaca fascicularis. The sequence goes on along the minus strand of NC_088395.1, from coordinate 38,211,591 downwards.
TAAGGCTGTAACAGACTATGTTTGAATTTATTTGAAAGCAAGTTTTGTTTCCAAGAATAGATGACTTGCAAGGGATTTTATGACTTCTTCTTGAAAACCTGAATAGAGCATCATAATTGGGTGATATTTTAGTCATTTTTCACAATCATTAGCAAAGGGATTACTCAGGCCACAAATATATCCAAGTCAGTGATTTCAGGAGTCAGAAGAGAAAATACTCCAAAAGACTGCACCCCAGTCTTCAGCATGGGGTCAGTGTCAGAACTATAAGATTATGCCTTCTTAGTGACAGGATTTCATATTTATAAAACCAGCAAAGCCTACTTTCATCAAGGATTGAAATATAAGACACAGGGCTCAGACAGTGTGTGGGTGAAGCAATGCAGAAAGGAGTAAGAAGGTACATGTGTAAACTGATAAAATTGATGTCAACTAGACAGTGGGTGTATAATTTACATGCCTATATGTTACTTATTCTCTAAAGTTCCTCCATGATGTAAACTTTGCATTCTCGAGACCTAGCAGAGCACTTTCCTAAGGGTTGGTATCCAATACCAAGGGAAATAACCATAAAAGAGAAATGTGATGGGTTGGAAGAAATTAGACATTAAGTAAACCATAGGACACATTAAAAAGAGATCTTGAAGGGATTGAAATGGCCAAGGTTGAAAGAAATGGAAATCCAAACAACACAGAGAAACATGGACCTCCCTCTGAACTATCTGGATTTGAGCACAGCTGAAAAAACTGAAGAAACTTGTTTTTTTAAAGCAAACATAGTACACTTTGCTTAAAGCAACTGCCTGCCATGACCAAGTATCTGAAAATAATATGAATTATGTTATCAATAATAATTCCAGAGTAAAAATATAACCTTCCATAAACAACTGCAGGAAACATTATTCTTGTATTTGTGTAAGACTCAATGGAGTTGGCAAATAGTTTTTGTTTCTTTTTCTTTTTTTTGAGACAGAGTTTCACTCTTGTTGCCCAGACTAGAGTGCAATGGCACGATCTGGATCTTGGCTCACTGCAACCTTCACCTCCCAGGTTTAAGTGATTCTCCTGCCTCATCCTCCCGAGTAGCTGGAATTACAGGCACCCGCCACCACACTCAGCAAATTTTTTTGTATTTTTAATAGAGACGGGGTTTCACCATGTTGGCCAGGCTGGTCTCGAACTCCTGACCTCAGGTTATCCACTGGCCTCGGCCTCCCAAAGTGCTGGGATTACAGGGGTGAGCCACCGTGCCTGGCTTATATTTCAACACTTAATTGTTAATCACAAAAAACCTTTTAGAAAGAAAGCAGAAACATAATAACATTTGAAAATAATTATTTTCTCTGCCTTTTATGAATATTCTCTGTTTCAGAGATCAACAGTATGTCATTAAGTAATTTACTCTTTACAGCTGCCAAAAAAATAAAATAGGGCTCAAATAAATTGACCAAACTGACAGTTTAAACAGCTTTGTTAAAATCTTCATTACAAGAATGCCCTCTCTCACCACTCGCATTCAACATAGTATTGGAAGTTCTGGCCAGGACAATGAAGCAAGGAAAGAAATAAAGGATATTTAAATAGGAATAGAGGAAGTCAAATTGTCTCTGTTTGCAGACAACATGATTCTATATTTAGAAAACCCCATCATCTCAGCCCCAAAAATCCTTAAGCTGATAAGCAACTTTAGCCAAGTCTCAGGGTACAAAATCAATGTGCAAAAATCACAAGCATTCTTATACACCAACAATAGACAAGCAGAGAGCCAAATCATGAATGAATGAACTATTCACAACTGCTACAAAGAGAATAAAATACCTAGTACTACAGCTAACAAGGGAAGTGAAGGACCTCTTCAAGGAGAACTAAAAATCACTGCTCAAGGAAATAAGAGACGACACAAACAAATGGAAAAACTTTCCATCCTCGTGGACGGGAAGAATGAATATTGTGAAAATGGCCATACTGCCCAAAGTAATTTATAGATTCAATGCTATTCCCATCAAACTACCACTGACATTCTTCACAGAATTAGAAAAAAACTACTTTAAATTTCATATGGAACCAAAAAGACCCCGTATAGCCAAGACAATCCTAAGTAAAAATAACAAAACTGGAGGCATCATGCTACCTGACTTCAAACTATACTACAAGGCTGCAGTAACCAAAACAGCATGGTCCTGGCACTAAAACAGACATATAGACCAATGGAATAGAACAGAGACCTCAGAAATAACACCACACATCTACATTCATCTGATCTTCAACAAGCCTGACAAAAAGAAGCAATGGGGAAAGGATTCCCTATTTAATAAACGGTACTGGGAAAATTGGCTAGCCATATGCAGAAAACTGAAACTGGACCCCTTCCTTATGTCTTATACAAAAATTAACTCAAGATGAATTAAAGACTTAAATGTAAAACCCCAAACCATAAAAACCCTAGAAGAAAGCCTAGGCAATGTCATTCAGGACATAGGTGTGGGCAGAAATTTCATGATGAAAACGCCAAAAGCAATTGCAACAAAATCTAAAATTGACAAATGAGATCTAATTAAGCTAAAGAACTTCTACACAGCAAAAGAAACTATCATCAGAGTGAACAAGCAACCTACAGAATGGAAGAAAATTTTGACAATCTACCCATTTGATAAAGGTCTAATATCCAGAATCTACAAGGAACTTAAACAAATTTACGAGAAAAACAAATCCATCAAAAAGTGGGCAAAGGATATGAACAGACATTTCTCAAAAGAAGACATTTATTCAGCCAACAAACATACGAAAAAAAGCTCAACATCACTGATCGTTAGAGAAATGCAAATCAAAACCACAATGACATATGATCTCACGCCAGTCAGAATGGCGATTATTAAAAAGTCAAGAAACAATAGATGCTGGCGAGGCTGTGGAGAAATAGGAATGCTTTTACACTGTTGGTGGGAATGTAAACTAGCTTAATTTACATTGTGGAAGACAGAGTGGTGATTCCTCAAGGATCTAGAACCAGAAATACCAGCAATCCCATTACTGGGTATATACCCAAAGGAATATAAATCATTCTACTATAAAGACATATGCACACATATGTTTACTACAGCACTATTTACAAGAGCAAAGACATGGAACCAACCCAAATGCCCATCAGTGATAGACTGGATGAAGAAAATGTGGTACATATACACCATGGAATACTATTCAGCCATAAAAAGGAATGAGATCCTGTCCTTTGCAGGGACATGGATGAAGCCAGAAGCCATCATCCTCAGCAAACTGTGACAGGAACGGACAACCAAACACCACATGTTCTCACTCATAGGTGGAAGTTGAACAATGAGAACACATGGACACCGGGAAGGGAACAGAACACACAGGGGCCTGTCGGGGGGTGGGGGAGGGAGAGCATTAGGACAAATACCTAATGCATGCAAGGCTTAAAACCTAGATGATGGGTTAACAGATGCAGCAAACCACCATGGCACACGTATACCTATGTAACAAACCCGCACATTCTGCACATGTATCCCAGAACTTAAAGTAAAATAAAAAGTAAAAAATTCATTTCAGTTATTGTGCTTTTTAACTCTAGAATTTTTTTATTTCACTATTAAGATTCTCTATTTGTTAACTCACTATTAACATATTTCCTTTTAATTTATCAAACATAGTTTTCTTTAATTTCTTTGGCAAATTTATAATACCTGCTTTGAAGACAGTCTCTGCTAAATCCAACATTTGAGTTCAATCAGAGTCAGTTTCTATTGACTACTTTTCCCTCTGCGTTTAGGTTACACTTTCCAGTTTTTTTATATGTCTATCAATTTTTAGTTTAGAATTGAACACTTCAGGCTACTCTCGGCACACTGCCTATAGGGTGCTCTGCAAGGAGCAGTATTAAAAAAAAGAGAGAGAGAAAAAAAGAAAATTGAACACTTCAGATAATATTTTATAGAATATATTATTATGATTCTCGATTGTTTTATTTTTCTGAAGCCTTTTTCTTTGTTTATTTTGCTTGTTTGGTGTTTAACACCTTTTCTGAACTTAAACTGCGGAATCTGCCTTCACTCACCTCACTCCTAGTATGCAGTCACTGATGTCTCTGCTCACATTTTTAATTCTTATTTTAACATTTCAGCCCAACTTTCTAAAGATTGCCCCCATCTCTGAATAACTTAGTGATTGCCAATTAATTTGGCTGAGGTTGTGTTGAAACAGTTTGAGCTTATAAGGCTTCTACCCTCTGCTGATCGAACTATGTGTGGTTAAAAAATGTATTCAAAGTTGCAGCCAGTTTTCATGTTTCCCTTGGCTTTCACTTTTCCCCAGGATCTTTTGGGTCTCTCCCATGTGTTTAATTTGGCCATCCACCAGGGAAGTATGGAGAGCTTATCTCAGCACTTCTATGGTTCTCTGACTTCCGGACTCTTCCCGTTAAATATCTGGCTGCAATCACCATTCACCTCGAACCAGGACCTCAGCCTTGGGAAACAAGCAAAGCTGAGGCTTTCCCCATCTATTACAAACTAAGCCCACCACTTATATCTGCAAAATCTATGGGTTTTCACCTTCCTCTTTATCCTTTACAGGTGTTACTCTTAATATACCTCCTGTACATCTAACTCCATATTGACATCTGCTTTCCAGAGGGCCTAAACTGACATGACACAGTTGGTGTCATAGTTAAATGGGTCATCAACTCTACAGTTGTCACTGATAGGATGTCTAAACTAGAATGGATGATCCACATTATCATCATTTATAAAACTAGGATTGTGCTGGAGCCACCAGCTAGTCTCTGTCCAGGCCTATTGGCTGAAATCAAAGACACTGCTTAATGCTTTAAGGAACCCCAGGGTGAAGTTCCTCATGTAGAAAGGAATGAGGGAGAATTCAATGGTCATTTGAATTTGGGCAGTTGTCACCAACCTGAGGTGGGAAAGCTAGATTTGGAACTGAAGGAGGATCCACAGGAGATACCATTCCGGCAAAGAAAATGTTTCTAAAAACCTTCCAGGACTTCCTGATTGTATTAAGTATTGTATTCAGCTAGTTGTAACAGAGACTTGAATACAGTGGCTAAAAACACAATAGTTTATTCTCTTGCACAAAACAAGCTCATAGGTATACAGATGACAATTGGTATGATAACTTCACAAAGTCATCGGGAATCTACGATCATCCCAACTTTTTGCCCAGCCATTCTTACCATGCAACTTCTGTCCTTTAGGTCATCCCACATCCCAAAGTGGATGCTGGAGCTCCAGCCATTATATCTGTATTCCATCTAGGAAAGAACAAGGAAGAAAAGCAAAAAGCCCTCCTTTAAACACTGAGCTCCTTTAAACAGCCTTCCCAAAGGTTGCACACACCTCCTCCACTAAATCCCATTGGTCAGAACTTGATCACATTTCTGCAACAAGGGAAGCCAGAAAATGTAGTCCTTTATTCTTAGAAGAAATATGCCTAGCTAAAAATCAGGATTCTCTTATTAAACAGAATTATTTGCCACACATCCTTCAGTTTAAAAAAAATCTACATTGATCTGATTTAAGTTGAACAGCATGGTCAGATAGAGAGGAATGTGGGTAACTTTTTTCCATATGGGTCCCCTGGAGACAAGAGGGCTGATGGCATGGAATTAACCATGACAATCAGGAAGAGCCCACTCACTACCTAGAGACCTTGAAAAGAATGCAGACATAAGTCTCAATGAATGCAATTGTATGATTTTTTAAAGAGATGGGTCTTGCTGTGTTGCCCAGGCTAGAGTGCAAAGAAGCAGTAGCAGATCACTGCAGCCTCAAATTCCCAGGCTCAGGTGATCCTTTTGCCTGAGCCTCCTGAGAAACTGCGAGTATGGGAATGTGCCACCATGTTCAGCTTGCTCCACTAATTTTTTTAAAATTTTTTTTGTAGAGTCAGGGTCTTGCCATGTTGCCCAGGCTGATCTTGAACTCCTAGCCTCAAGTGATCCTCCTGCCTCTGCCTCCCAAAGTTCTAGGATTACAGGTGTGAGCCACTACACCTAACCATCTCTATGATGTTTTTACATGTCATTGAATACCTTTTTTCTTTTTTATAAGAGAAATTGGAAAAGCCCAGCCATACCTGTTAACAAAATGCCATCAACCAAATTGGCTGTGAACGTCTACTAATACAAACTCTGATTTGATAATAGCCTCTCGTGCACAGACACATACACACAAATACATACAGATGTTCGAGGGAAAATTATCAGCAGATCTAGAATTGAGTCTGATAAACCACAATTGTACTTGCTTGAATACCCTGGCTTTATTTACCTAAGAGGATGCCTTAACAGAAGACACAGGAAAAATTTTAGAAGAGTTTCTTTTTTTAAAGTAGATGGTCTCTGCTTTCTCTCGAATTATTCACAGAATGTGAATATATCACTGTTCTAGGTGAGAAGCCCCATGTCAATGACACACATAAACATATATGCACGTAAGGTCGGTGCAAAAGCAATTGCGGCTTTGCAATTACTTTCAATGGCAAAACCACAATGACTTTTGCACCAACTTAATATATAAGTGATAATAATTCATGTTACTGAGCTATAGATTATATCAGACATCTTTTTGAAAGGGAAGCATTCTGCAAGAGAGACTACAGACTTGGTTTTCCCCATTCTGGGCAACAGCATCTTGCTTACAACTCTCAGGCAGGGGTCCCCATTCCAAGTACCTATCTGCCATAACACATGGAGCAACATTTCACCTGGAACTTCGTAAAGACAACGTAGAAATTTACTGAGCATCATAAGTGTGTATCTTACATAAAGTTAAAGCATGGTTATATGTAATAACTAAAATATTAACATTTAATAAGCACTTATGCACCAAACGCAGTTACAAGGGCTTCATTTTTACTAACTCTTTTAATCTTCACAACAACCCTATGAGAAAAGTTTTACTATCCCCATTTTATAGATTTAGAAATGAGTCACAGAGAAAAGAAGTCACTGTGTAATATCATACAGCCTGTAAATGGATTTTTGACTTTACAAAATCTGTGCTCTTAATCACTATACTTTAAATTGTGTGCAGCACTGACTATAATCATTTGATTTCCTACATTTAGTTTTTAATTGTTTTCTCTATGAATTGATGGATATTTTTAGCCAAGTGTGGCTGAGATAATTGTCTTCATTTTGATTTTTTTCTTACTTTGTTGTGTTACTCAAGTTCTGGGTGTCACACTGCCATCACTTTTCTGAGTCTGTATTACGTTAGGCTACATGTAGTGGTTTTGTAGGTCAACTTAGCTAACTTGGAACTATATTTCTCAGAATTTCCTTCCCTGTGTGGTTCTCTTTTGTGGTTGGCCACATGAGAATTTAGAAGGTAAAGGTGAGGTAGTAGCCATTATTCTCTGCAGCTCAGTGTAAGCTGCCAGGCAATCCTGCAGGCTGTACATATCGCTGCGGATATGCTGGGTCACTTTGTTGATATGGGACAACAGCTGGACCCACAGATTCTTTACCTCCTTCCTGACCTCCTTCAGTTTCTTTAAGTTCTGAGCCAGATGCATATGCAGCTCCGTGACAAAAGATGCCAACTTCTGCAGGTCGCGCACATCATTGAAACTGGAGACGGTCAGTAATGGATGGTTTCCAGTTTGTCCTTATGGGCTCCAGTTTGGCCTTGCTTTCTCCCACTTTATATCCAACGTTTCTTTCTGACTTCTGGCCCTGCTACCTACAGTGACTTCACATTCATCATCATATGCAGAGGCCATAACTCTTTTTTTGGCTATGATTTTATTTATTAGTTATTAATGTATTTATCTTTTTCTTTTTTTTTTTTTTTTTGAGACGGAGTCTCACTCTGTCGCCCGGGCTGGAGTCCAGTGGCCGGATCTCAGCTCACTGCAAGCTCCGCCTCCCGGGTTTACGCCATTCTCCTGCCTCAGCCTCCCGAGTAGCTGGGACTACAGGCGCCCGCCACCTCGCAGGGCTAGTTTTTTGTATTTTTTTTAGTAGAGACGGGGTTTCACCGTGTTAGCCAGGATGGTCTCGATCTCCTGGCCTCGTGTTCCGCCCGTCTCGGCCTCCCAAAGTGCTGGGATTACAGGCTTGAGCCACCGCGCCCGGCCAATGTATTTATTTTCAATTTTATTTTAGGTTCAGGGGGTACACTGCAGATTTTTTTACGTGGGTAAATTGCATGTTGGGGGTTTGGTGCACAGATAATTTTGCTACCCAGGTAGTGAGAATAGTACCTGATATGTAGTTTTTCAACCCTCACTCTCCTCCCACCCTTTACCCTCAAGGAGGTCCCTGTATCTATTGCTTCCTTCTTTGTGTACTCAGTGGACAACAGCTTTCTATATGGTTCTTCACCAGCTTCCACAACTCCATAAGATGTAATCCTTATCATAAATTCAAAATTCCATATCACTTACAGTATCTCTGCTTTCCTAATCCAACTCGAATGGATAAACCAATTCAAAATATAACAAATACACATCCAAACAAGTGACTTAACACAACGAAGGTTTATTTTGAGCTCAGGATATAAGTTAAACGTGGGCCAACAAGGTGAGCATTGCGGGTAGCTCTGTTCCACATAGCGACACAGGCTAATGGAGACGCTGACATCTTTGTTTTTGTTTGTTTGTTTTTTGAGACGGAGTCTTGCTTTGTCGCCCAGGCGACACTGCAACCTCCACTCCCCAGGTTCAAGTGATTCTCCTGCCTCAGCCTCCTGAGTAGCTGGGATTACAGGCATGCTCCACTGTATCTGGCTAATTTTTGTATTTTTAGTAGAGACTGGGTTTGGCCATATTGGCCAGGCTGGTCTTGAACTCCTGACCTCGGGTGATCCACGCGCCTCGGCCTCCCAAAGTGCTGGGATTACAGGTGTGAGCCACCGTGCCGACGCTGATATCTTAGCATTTGAGCTTCATGATTGCTGAGGCAGGAAAAGAGAAGAACCAGGAGACTCTTTTTTTTTTTTTTTTTTTTTTTTTTTTTTTTGAGACGGAGTCTCACGCTGTTGCCCAGGCTGGAGTGCAGTGGCGCGATCTCGGCTCACTGCAAGCTCCGCCTCCCGGGTTCCCGCCATTCTCCTGCCTCAGCCTCCTAGAACCAGGAGACTCTTAAATGCTTTGCCTTGAAAGTGACAAATTTTACTTCTTCAAGCACTTTGGCCCCATGACCCCATTTATTTGTAAAGAGGGCTTGGAAATGTGGAGAAACACATGGATATTCAATGTGCACTAAATGCCTCTGCCACAGTCCACACTTCTGTTTACCAAATATCCCCTTGCTTCCATTAACCCTGTAGTAGATGCTATTGGTGCCCCCCACCTTGATGACTTTCACCAGGCAGGTGCATACATCTCCCAGCTGCTGTTAGTGTTGGCCAGTGGCTCACAGCTGCTTCCTCTTCTGGAAAGTTGCCTTTAGCCAAAGGGAAACCTCCTCCTGATCTAAATACATTCCCATGTATAGAATACCCTCCACCATTCCCCAAAGGAGGCCACCCAAAGTCCCATGTAATCTATTAATATAGTTTATAATTCTGCATCTCTGGGCAATGCATGATAGCCTTCACCTCTGGACCAGTCCTGGTTCTTCTTGGTCCAAAAGCCTAATGAAAACAACAAATCGTCTGGCCTCCCCTTCCAACACACACCTAACATATAATGGTGGAAATAAGCACTCTCATTTGGAAAGGAAAAGAAAGAGACACACAGCAGTTACCGGATGTAGCAGTTCCAAAACTCTGCTGTGTGTGAGTGGAGGCCCCTATCCTGAGAGTGAAGAACATTCTGAATCAGGCCCTGATTTTTTCTCTGGAAGAAACTCTCTTGTCCATTGTTCTTGGTGGTCCCTGGCCTGCCCTCTAGCAGCTCTCCTTTTTCTATTCCACTTCTTGCAATAACTAAAGTAGTTACTGAAGAACATACATGCCCTCCTTCAGTCTATCTAGTGTTGTCTGCTGGCCTTAGAAGACTGGGGACCCAAAGATGGTTTAATTCGTTTTATTTGTGTTTTTTTTTTTGGGGGGGGGGAGGGGGGACGGAGTATCGCTCTGTCACCCAGACTGGAGTGCAGAGGTGCAATCTCGGTTCACTGCAAGCTCCGCCTCCTGGGTTCACGCCATTCTCCTGCCACAGCCTCCCGAGTAGCTGGGACTACTGGCGCCCTCCAGCACACCCGGCTAATTTTTTGTATTTTTAGTAGAGACGGGGTTTCACCGTGTTATCCAGGGTGGTCTCGATCTTCTGACCTCGTGATCCTCCCGCCTCGGCCTCCCAAAGTGCTGGGATTACAGGCGTGAGCCACTGCGCCCGGCCTATTTCGTTTTATAAAAAAAAAATTTGATTGATTAAATAAAGGTTGTATATACTCAAGGTCCTTGGAGGATTTTAAGGCTTGAATAGTCGTCTTATTTTATTTCATTTGTTATTGCCCAGACTTGTGGCTTCTCCAGCAGTACAAGATTTTTTTTTTTTTTTTTTTTTTTTTGAGACAGGGTCTCACTCTCTTGCCCAGACTGGAGTGCAGTGGCCCCATCTGGGCTCACCGCAACCTCCACCTCCCAGGCTCAAGCGATTCTCCTGCCTCAGCCTCCCGAGTAGCTGGGATTACAGGCTTGCGCCACTACTGCCCAGCTAATTTTTGTGTTTTTAGTAGAGACAGGGTTTCACCATGTTAACTTGGCTGGTCTTGAACTCCCGACCTCAAATGATCCACACTCCTCTGCCTTCCAAAGTGATGGTATTAGAGGTTTGAGCCACCACGCCCAGCCACAAGACTCTTAAAAACTTATCAGACTTAACAATGGGTAAACTGATTAATAAAAATGGTACATCTATGTAATGGAATATTATTTATCCATAAAAAGGAATGAAGCAGTGACACATGCTACAACACGGATGACCCTTAAAAACATTATGCTAAATGACAGAAGACAAATGTGAAAGGCCATATTTTATATAATACAATGTATAAGAAATCTCCAAAATAGGCAAATCCATAGAAACAGAAAGTACACTAGTTTCCCAGGGTTAGCAGGAGGGAGGAATGAAAAGTGAGTGCTAATTAGGTATGATGTGTCTTTTGGGGCTGATGAAACTGCTCTGGAATTAGTGATATTGGTTGTACAACTTTGTGACTATACTAAAACCGCTGAATTTGACACTTTAAAAATAAACTTAATAAAGCCTTATTAGACTTCTTAAAATATGGTTGTAGTCAATGCTATGTAACAGCCACACCCATAGTTCTTTTGAGGACATAATTAACAGATCTGGCACATTTTTTGCTGTTTTGTAAATCCCACGTCTTTCTCTCTCTATTGATTTAATAATGAAAGAATCTAGAAGAGGGCAGAGAAGGCCATCATCTTAATTATATTTTTTTCCCTGAGTAATATTGTACAGGTGAGAGATTTTATTGAGGGCTACACCCTTAATCTGATCTTTACCTTACAGCACTTTTGACAAAATGGTTTTATTGAAGTATAATTGAACTACAATAAATTGCATATATTTAAAGTGTACAGTTTGACAAATTTTAACAAGTATATATACCATTACCATATTCAATATAATGAACACATCCATCACTCCAAAAGTTTGTTTGTACTCCCTTGTAACTTCTCTTTCTGCCCCTCTCCATCCCCTCCCCCAGGCTATCACTCATGTTTTCTCACTATACGTTAGTTTAATTTGTCTAGAATTTATAGAATTGGAATAATATACAGTATGTACCCTTTGTTCTGGCTTCATTCATTCAGCATGACTCTGATTTGGCTCATATGATAGATGTATGGTTAACTTTTAAAGAAACTGCCTATTTTCCAAGTCGTTGTACCATTTGATATTCCTACCAGCAGGGAATGAGAATTTTAGTTTCTCCATATTTTCCCCAACATTTGGTATATATAACCAGCCTTTTAAATTTCAGCCATTCTCATAGGTATGTAGTAATATCACATTGTGGTTTTAATTGGAATTTCCCTAATGATGTTGAGCATCTTTTTGTGCTTATCTGTCATCCATATATCTACTTTCGTTGTCTATTCCAAATTTTGGGGGCTTCTTTATATTCTTATGATTGGTTTTGGAGTTCTTCATATATACTGGACATGTAATTTACAAATATTTTCTCTCCACCTGTGGCTTGTCTTTTAGTTCTGTTAACATCATCATTGGAGGAGCACACATTTTTCGTTTCAATGAAGTTCATTTCACATTATTTTCCTCTTTTATAGATCGTGCTTTTGGTGTCATATCTAGGAAAGCTTTGCCTAGTCCAAGATCACAAAGATTTTCTTGTACGTTTTCTTCTAGACATGGATCAAAGTGCTCTTTTTATTGGCATATAGATGTGTGATTGTTACAGTATCATTTGTTGATAATACTATCTTTTTTCCACTATATTGCCTTGGCACCTTTGTCAGAAATTAATTGATCTTGTATGTGTGGGTCTATTTCTGGAGTTTCTCTTCTGTTGCATTGATCTGTTTGTCTGCCTTTATGCCAATACCACATTATCTTCATTAACATAGCTTTTTAATAAATCTTGAAGTCAGGGAGTGTTATTTCTCCAAATTTATTTTTCTTTTTCAAAGTAGTTTTTGCTGCTCTAGTTCTTCGCATATCAATATCCATTTTAGAATTTGTCTGTTAATTTCCATGACAAAAGCCTACTGAGATTTTGATTTGGACTGAGTTGAATGTAAAGATCAGTTCAGGGAGACTTGACATCTCAAAAATATTGAGTCTTCTGATCCATGAAATTTAATTTTTCTCAATATTTAAATGTTTTTAGTACACGGATCTTGCACAGCTTTTGCCAGATTTGTCTACAAATCTCTCATATTTTTAATGCTATTACAAATAGCATTATTTTAAAAATTTCAATTCTGATTGCTTGTATAGTAAATGGTATATATAACTTACTTATTAGTTCTAACAACTTTTTTGTAAATTCTATTGGATTTGGGTTTTTTTAATAGACAAGGTCTCACCATGTTGCCCAGGCTGGCCTCGAACTTCTGGCCTCAAGTGATTCTCCTGCCTTGGCCTCCAAAAGTGCTGGGATTACAGGCATGAGCCACTGCACCCAACCTGGATTTCCTATATAGACAATCATGCCATATTTGAATAGATAGTTTTATTTTTTTCTTCCTAATCTGAATACATTTTATTTTCTCTTCTTGCCTGATTTCATTGACTAGAACTTCCAGTACAATATTGAATAGAAGTGGCAAGAGCAGATATCCTTAGGGAAAATTATTCTACCTTCACCATTAAGTATGATATTAACTGCAGTTCTTTTGAAATGTTCTTTAGTGGTTTGAGGAAGTTTCCTTCTAGTCTTAGTTTGCTGAAAATTTTACCAGGAATAGATGTTGAATTTTTGTCAAATGCTTTCTCTGCATCTATCGAGATGATAATACTGTTTTTCTTTTTTGATCTGTTAATGTGATAAATTACATTGATTGAATTTTGAATGTTAAAACTACTTTGTATTCCTAGGATAAACTCTACTTGGTTGTGATACATTATACTTTTTATGTTATATATTGCTTGATTCAATTTACTAAAATTTAAAGAATTTTTACATCTATGTTCAAGAGGGAAACTGGGCTGTAGTTTTCTTTTTTTGTAGTCTTTGTCTGGTTTTGCTATCAGAGTAATTCTGGCCTCATAGACTACAGAGGAACATATTCTCTCCTCTTCAATTTTCTCTAAGATTTTATGAGAATTGGTATGATTTCTCCCTTAAATGTTAGATAGAATTCACTAGTGAAGTCAAGTGGGCCTGGCATTTTCTTTGTGGGAGGCTTTTAACTACATATGTTGGCTCTTAAATGCTTAAGCCTAGGAATAATATATCACACTTTTCACAGCCAGAACCAGCCGTATGGTTCTACCTAATTGCAGGAAGGCTAGAAAATGTAGAGAAGCACATAGATATTTGGTGGTCAGTAAATGTCTATGCCATAGGGTCTTTCTGAAAACATATAGAAAACTATGTCTACATGAGTAATTGCTCAAAAATTAACGTTTTGAGATGTAGCAATTATATTACTAGGCTAGTTCATCTCCTCCAACATTCTACAAAAATCCCATTGCTTTTATTGTACAACTCTGGAAATAAAATCTTATTCTCTGTGCTGTGTCTCTGTCCTCTGTTCTATGGAAACTCAGTTTTCTCCTCCTATGGCTTCTGCTCCACATTTGTGAAGAAGAGGATTTTATCCAAGTTAGGCTTTGGCAGGAAAAAAATAACTTCCAGATTGGATCCAAGGTGAAAATGGTTCTTCAGTGTTATGGAAACACAAATACCATGATTCTTACTGTCTTACTCTATAAATATTCCAGTGTCTGCACAGCTTCTCTTGGCTATGGAATCATTTAAACATTTCATGTCTGCCAATATTTGAACTACAAAACCCCTAAAGTTTTAATTTTATTAATATTTTCATATTATTAACACTAATTAATTAGGCATGTCAGATACGTTTGTTCATAAATTAAGAACTTATTAGAAGTTAAATTATTCAGGATAGATGCCAAGATGCTGTGACAGCGACCCACTGTAGATTGGCTGATTCAGGGTACATATTTCTTTCTCAGATCACAGTCCAGAAACGTGCAATCCAACGCTAGTAAAGCCACTCTGCAATCCTCAACATGCTTCCATTTCATGGTTCAAGATGGCTGCCCAGTTTTCATCTCCCAGCCAAGATTAAAGGGAGAGGCTCAGGATAGCATGTGAACCTTCCATTATCAAGGAATAACTTGGAAGTAGCATACATTACTTCCACTTACATTCAGTGACCAGAACTTAGTCTTATGACTACATCAGATTGCAAGGGAGGGTGAAATATCCTGAGCTGGGAATTCATGTGCCTAGCTAAAGCTCAGGAGTTGTACTATTAAAGAAAGAGAGACTGGATATTGGTGAAATGTGAGCAGGATTTCAGGAGTACGCAATGTGGACAGGAAGGCAGAAGAAAAGGTTTGGAAGCAGGCAAAAGGGGGGCAGCTTTGAGTGGGCAGGGGTGGAGCACTGGGAAATAGGCATTGTAGGAACAGTCAGCGTGCTGCTATTGAAATTTTAAAAAATACAACCATTTTGTCACTTATTCTGTCTCTTCTTCTAATTCAAGGTCCAGATGGCCAAGAAAAGGTGCCTGCCTTACACTATATCAGGGAAATAAAGAAGAATCAGGTGGATGCTACTTCCTGAAACTCTTGGGCTTTCATAGTTGGATGGGGAGACATCTGGATTTCCCATTCCACCAGATTTTTCACAATAGGGAAAGGTAGCTCCCCAGAAAGAAATTGAGGCACCATTTGTTCTGGGCTATCACAAAACACAAACAGACCACGTCAACCACTTAAAATGTTTGCCAGAATATTGATTCCATCATTTAATTCGTTTGGCCATTCCAAAAACAAGGAAGTTTGTGACTATTATAAAAATGAAGTCACCATCGTACCTCATAGTGCCAGGCCTTAGGTTTTACTGGTATTTTCTTTGTAATATTTCTTGTGCCTGTGCCTTCTTTCCCGTTCTTTGAATGTTTTTCAAGCCTTCTCATCTGTTGCCTGAAGTATCTATCCTTGGCTAGGATGCTTGCTTGGGGTTCAAGCAAGAGAAAAGCCTTGAATTAGGCTGATGCAAACAGTAACAACGTTTTTGCCACCTATATGAAGGAGTCCAGAACCCCAGGTAGGCTCCAGGCACCATGGATACAGGCTCTGGTTCTATTTCTCTTGTTGTCCTCTTCGTTCTCCTCATGTTCCTGTGTTGACTCCAGTCTCAGTCTGGTTGTGAAATGGCTGTTGCATTGCAGGCATACATTCATGTATAATGTCAGTGGAAAAAGAGGGACTTTCTCTTGTCCGTATGATTATTTTAGGAGTACAGTGGATTCTGAAATGTGCCACCTATATTCCTCTTTAGGATTGAAGACGTATTCTCTCAGCTGCTGGAGGTGTTTTTAGCAGACAGCCTGCAGCTGTCAGTCCTTTTTGGAAATGCCCTTTGCTGAAAATACTTGCCTTGCTAAAATTCACTTTCCCTTCCTGGGAGCAGCTGATATCCAATAACTGTTTGTCACTAGTACATAAAGGTCCAGCTTCCTCACCCCAGCTCAGAACGATTCTGCAGGACCATCTTTAGAGTTCTTTGTTGGGCTGGTGGAGGCATTCACTGAAACTACATCACAGCTGAAAGTCTCTCTCACCCATTCCTGCTGTCTTCTCTTTCCTCCCACAGGCATCAATCTCAAATGCACTCCCTCATGAAATTCCCACATGTTCATTGCCTTCTCAGAGTCTGTTTTTCAGAGAACCTGATATGCAACAAGAAGTGAAGAAACGGCCGGGCGCGGTGGCTCAAGCCTGTAATCCCAGCACTTTGGGAGGCCGAGACGGGCGGATCACGAGGTCAGGAGATCGAGACCATCCTGGCTAACACCGTGAAACCCCGTCTCTACTAAAAATACAAAAAACTAGCCGGGCGAGGTGGCGGGCGCCTGTAGTCCCAGCTACTCCGGAGGCTGAGGCAGGAGAATGGCGTAAACCCGGGAGGCGGAGCTTGCAGTGAGCTGAGATCCGGCCACTGCACTCCAGCCCGGGCTACAGAGCAAGACTCCGTCTCAAAAAAAAAAAAAAAAAAAAAAAGAAGTGAAGAAACCTTTCACAGGTCCCCCCTTACATCTCAGTG
Source organism: Macaca fascicularis (assembly GCF_037993035.2). Lineage (NCBI taxonomy): Eukaryota > Metazoa > Chordata > Mammalia > Primates > Cercopithecidae > Macaca > Macaca fascicularis. Next base: position 38,194,868 of record NC_088395.1, on the reverse strand, counting down.
TCCTACTGTGCCACATGCATACTCCTAATTTGATTCTTGGTAGGGGGAACGGGACTGTCATGATTGGCTTACACCAAGTACAGTTTTTCCCCTAGAGTTGGGAATGGGGTCAAGCTCCCCTAATTCTTGTAGAGCAAGGAGGGGAACTGATCAAAACTGGGGCTCTGCAAGCAGTGAAAAAGCAGGCAATGAATGTTGAGTTGACAACCAACATTGTCTGAAGCATCAACTTCCTGCCTCAAGATTTTTCTTCTTGCTCATTGCAACCACTGCGATGGTCATCTTCCCCAGAGACTGTTTTATTCATATCCATTTTATGTTTTTAAAAAATCTCCGTGGATACCCACAGATCATATTATACATAATTTCAATATTTTTGTTTTATTTTCCTTTTGATCTAACCCACCCAGAGAAACAGCATATGCTCATCAGTCACAGGGGCTTGTTGTTTACTGTTTCAATACAGAAGGGATCTTAGAAAAGCAGGAAAGAAGGAGAAGGGCACCCCAGGTAGGACAGTGCAAATTGGGCTCTCCAGAAGCATGTGTTTTTGACAACCCAGGAAGCTGTATTGCATTCTCCTGGAGAATCACTCACCTATAGGTTCTAGGCTTCAGAATCAAGTAGGTTTTAACCTGGTCATCAAAGATCCACGTAACTCAGCTCCAATTTTTCTTTCCAGTTGCCTCTCTCACTATTCCCCTACATGACCGTTCTGCTCTATCTTACATTGCTGTCTCTGCTTTCATTCTTCAAACCCTGCCTTAAGCCTCACCACCTCCATAATAGCTTTTCTGAGCCCTGCAGTCCACTTTAACTTCTCATTTACCATACCACCCACAGTATCAGCCAACAGATGTTCGGCATTCACAAAGTCCTTCAAAACTACTAAGATGTCATATGTAGATATTTCTGTATGTATTCCTAGCCTTTTCTCTAATCACATTTCAATACAGTCAAGTGATTCCTGGATGTGACCACACTACAATTGCCACAAAGACACAGAGGCTCAATCATTTTAAGAACATTGAACAGACAAAAACTTACTCAGTCATTTCTCATACACACAAAAATAAACACACATGTCTTAGTCCATTAGGACTGCTATAACAAAATACCATAAACTAGATATTTTATAAACAACAGAAATTTACTTTTCACAGCTCCAGAGGCGGGGAAGTCCAGGATCAAGGCACCAGCAGATTCTGTGTCTGGTGAGGGCTTGGTTTCTGATTCATAGATGGCAACTTCTTGCTACATTCTCACATGGTGAAAGAAGCAAGGGTTCTCTTTCAGGGCCTCTTTTATAAGGCCACTAATTTCACTCATGAGGGTTCTACTCTCATGATGTAAATTACCTACAAAAGGCTTCATCCCTTAATACCATCACCTTAAAGGTTAGGGTTTCAACATATGAATTTGGGGGGAACACAAACATTCAGATCACAGCAACAGAACATGTGGAATTCTTAAATGCCAGTGGTCTCTGGTAAATTCTTGAAGCATTCCATGTGTGAGCAGCTGGAGGGAAGAAACCCTGTGATAACTCTTGGTATTCCCAAAGTGACTTTGCACATAGTTAACAAATGTTTGATGAATTAATGTGAATCTTCATTCAGTATGCTTTGAGTCATTAATTTTTTAGTGAGAAATGTCATATCAAATAAGCATTAAGAGGTTACACAATTCGATGCATTACAGTGTGAATTCAAGCTTTCATATGAGAAAATTCAAGCTTTCATATGGGAAAGTTTTAAAAACTTGTCCCAACAATAGGAATTCATTCATTTATTAATTTACTCAAAATTTGTTTTTTGAGTACCTACCATGTGCTCTTTGCTAGTGCTATAAATACAGCGATGAACAAATCAGGCACTGTTCTTGTGTCAAAGAGATTTAAAGTCTATCTGGGAATATAGATATTACTCAAATACTTTACAAAAATAGACAAATGTTATGATGGTTCCAAACAAGTTGTTCAACTAGATACATGCTATAAAGTACATGTTTCAGTTACTTATTGCTACTTCATAATGAATCATCTCAAAATTTATTGGCTCAAAACAACAACTATTATTTCTTATTATATCTCACAGGTCTAAGGGTTAACGTGGCTCAGCTGGGCATTTCTCACTTAGGGTGTTTCATGCAGCTGCAGTTCAACAGTGACTGGGGTTGAAGTAACCTTGAAGGCTTCCTCACTTTCATGTCGGCAGTTGATGCTAGCTGTTGACTGGGATCTCAATGACCCCTCCATGTTGCTTCCTCCCATTGTGGCTGCTGGCTTCCAATAGTCAGCATCTCAAAAAAAAGACCAGGCCAAAGCTGCATTACCTTTTATGACCTGGCTTTAGAAGTCACACAGTGTCACTTCTGACATAGTCACATAGCCACCTTAAGAGGAAGGAATACGGAGTTTCCTTCATAGGAGGAGTGTCAATGTCACACTGTAAGAAGAGCGTAATAGATGGAAGGTATTGATTGTTATAGCCATCTTGGAAAATACACAGCACATAAGACAGGCAGACAAACTTGTCTACTCGGGAGTCAGGGAGAACATCCCCGAAGAATAGTCACTTAAGATAAGATCCGAAAATATGGAGCTGTTACCTGGAATAAGGAGTAGGAAATGCAAGCAAATGGAATATTATGTGTAAAAACCCTGAGGCAGAAAGGAACAGAACACAGATTGAAAGAAGTGTGGCCACAATATAGAGTGAGAGGAAGCATGCAGGACAGAGTTAAAGCTGGATAGGTAGACAGGATCCAGATCAAACAGGGCCTTTTTGGTTATAGTCAGAATCTTGTTCTTTAGTCTGTAGTACCAGTAATTCATCAAAGAGTTTTAAGGTGGTGAGTGACAGTTTGTTCTTACCACAGCAAGTAGAGAATACACTGAGGTTGCAGGAGGGACAGGAGTGGATGCATGGGACTACTTACAAGGCTGTTGTTGGGAGCCCAGTTGAGAAGTGATGGGATCTAGCACTGGCTAAGTGGGTGGCAATAAAGATGGAGAGACATGACTGGATTCAAGCACCATAAACAGGAAAATCAACAGCACTTAGGGATGGGTTGGATGGGATGGGCATGGTGGAAGAAAAGTGTCAAGGATGAACAGTGGTGCCAACTATAGAGACACAGAAGACAATTAGGTTGCAGAGTAGAGGTCCTGAGTTTATTCAATAGACGTGGAGGTGGAGATGCATTTGAACAATGAAAAGAAGGTACATAGAGTTAAGAACACAGACAAGGACCTAAAAATACAGATTTATGGGATCTCCGTGTTTAGCTGACAATTAAAGCTATAAGTATGGATAAGATCATCTTGGGAGACAGTATAGAGATTCTCATGGAATACAACATTCAATGGTTGCTGAGAAACAGATGGATGCTAGAAACTGAGAAGAATCCAGAGATGTGGGAGGCAGGATAATATTATGTCCTGGAAACTAAAGGTTGTTAGTGCCACTAGAAGTGATAAGTGGTTATTAGTGTTGAATGTTTCTGAGAGGTGTGCAAAGATGAGGACTAAAATATTTCTGTAGGTGCCAATAACATGAAGGTCATGACCGCAAGAGTTATTTCAGAGGACTCATGAGGGCAGACATCAGATTGGAGTAGGATATTGGAGGTAGAAGGTTTAGGCAACATTTTTGAAAGGAAGAAAGTTGTAGGAAACTATATAATATGACCATCATGCAATGGCATCCGTTTGAGAATAAGATATACCAAACATTGGATTTCATATACCAGATCATATACTCAAGAGACACATCACTGCATGTTCCCCTTTTGAGAGAAGGGAACATGAGGCAAATGGGGGAAAGTGCTGATAACTTATGTGTTCCAGATGACCACAAATTGAACCCACTCCAGCAGAGACAGAGAAGAACCAGAGCAGGAAAGCAGGAAAAGCTTCAAACAGCTGCATGAAAAATATTACTGTACAACCCCAACGCTGATAGCTCAGAATCTGCATTTAGTGTGGACATGTTCAACTCTCATGGGTCTCTGTGCAAGTCTTGTAACCTTTCCATGCATTGACTTTTCTTTGGCTATTTACCATGGTCAGAGAAAGGCTGATCCTTGGAAAGCACTTGGAACAAAAAGTCCAACAGGATTTGACTAAATGAAGCATTTGATTAGTTATCACTAACAGAATGATGCAACCCAGGAAGGACTATTAACTCATTGTTTCTAAACTTTGCCATTTTTTTTTGTACTTGGCTACAGCCTTAAGAGTTCTTGCCAAGCAGCAGGGTTTCTGCATGTGCTTTGGCCTCCCTGAGGACCTCACAATGAGCCAGAAACTCTCAGCATCTAGGAGAGGTCTTTAGGAAAAGAAGGAGAAAGGGCATGGGCACAACCACAGGGAGAGGCAGCTTATAGTGAGCACACACATAGAGACAGTGGGGAGGACAGAGGACAGAGTCCAACAGGGGATGTACATTAGCTGTTCTTGCGGCTGGAAACCCTTCTCTAGCCTCCAGGACAAATTTTCCAGTCTAAGTCCTGGCAGTGATGCTGACCTTTGGGTTGCTTACAAGAGAGTAAATGAAAGCTTTCCCTCTCCTCCAATACATCCTTCTTTGACTTGAAACATGTGACAAGGCTGTTACCTCCAGCAGATGCTTGCTGGATGAATCAGCATTCTAAAAGACCGAGGCCCCAGGATGTGCCAAAGCATCAACAGAATCAGTAAGGATTAAGAAGCGAGTAGGGAGAGACAGTTCAATGAATGCAGCCTTCTGCAAGGGGGCAGTTGCACCATCTTTGAAGTGGGCAGTCCAAAAATCTTATTGAGAATAAAGGTTAAAAGGGTCAAAACTACCTCTGCAGGACCCTGAGCAGACCCAATTGGGTCTAAAATGGGTCTTGTTGAGGGAATCAATATCATAATAGTTGGATGGAAGCATTATCTCTGAGGATAGTCTCTGTATGTTAAAAAGTCCTAGTCCCAAACAGTTATTTTCCTTTTCAAATGCATAGCCTCAGGGATACAAATTGGGGGTTTCCTTTTCAAATGCATAGCCTCGGGAATACAAATGAGGGTTTCCTCATTACCACATTAAAGCATTCCTGCCTCAGAAGTGTTGTGGCCTTCTTTTTCTCTGTTGCTGTGTTAGGCAGAAAGCATAGTTTCACAAGCTCCATTAAAACCCACGGTGAGGGCTTTAAGGTTATGGAGCTCAATCCTCATAGGAAGAAGATTGAGCCACAAAATGCAACTGATGTGTCCTCATGTCGTTCCATTTTCAGTCTGCTTCTAGTCCTGGGTCATGTTCCCTTGTGTATATTCCCTCAGGTCCTATCTGGCAATAAGTAAAAGCCTTTCCCCCTTGGATTCAGATGTCCCCTATCAAGATCCAGAAGCTGATGTTTGCTATGGCTTCCTTCACTCCCCTCTATTCTAACTGTATATCGTCTTTTTTCCTTTCTTCCTTTTTCACCAATGTTCCCAAGAATCTTATCCACTGTAGTGACTTTAGCATTTACCTCCATGCAAGCATTTCAAATCTATATTCTCTCCTCATCTTTCCTACTGAATTCCAAATTATCTTACCTCTAGACATCTTTACATTGTCGTTTCACTTGCATTGTAATCTTAACATGTTTAAAGTCAATTCTCTACACAATGGCTCCTCACCTGTATCCGTCCAACACCAATCAAAGAAGCAGAATCAGTAGGGGATATGAATTGCATACAGCCAATATGGATTTGTTATGGGGAATAGCCTTCATGCAATTGTGAGAGTTGGATAAGCATCTCTGTATGGTTATTGTCTCTGATTCTGATAATGGAACTTGAAGTCCGTGGGGCAGGCAGTAGGGAAAGAAAGACAGAGGTAAAGTGGGGAGATCAAGAACAGGTTGGAACCAACAAGCACAAGCTAGAATCCCATGAGGAAGAACTGGAATACATGTTAGTTCTTATTTACTCTGACTTTGGTGATAAGGGTATCTAGCAGAAGTGGGACTTTTTATCATTGACCTAGATACACATACCTGGCCTAAGAGTCACAGAAACCAAAAGGCAATCAGGGCAAAAGTAGAGCAGTTGCAGGCCCAGCTGTTGCCTCAAACCAACGAAGTGAGTCAGCAGACTGACAACAACATGTGTGAGCTGAAATAATGGCCACTGTTTCTCTTCTAGCCTTCAAATCTCCCAAGAATCTCCCATGTGGCCAACCCTAACTGGAAACAAACAAGAGAGTGAATTCTGGGAAATGTAGCTCAGCCTAGGCAAGTTGATAACATTACAAAGCCATTAAGATCCACCCCTAGACAACTTGGCATCCATATATATCTCCTTAAAGTATACTTAATCTCTGAATAATGATAATAACAAAGGCATGCCTCTGCCTAGTGTGATACAACTATCTCTCATACAACTGAAAAAAAAAATGCTAACCCTTTCCCCCAAGTTTCTTTTTTTGTCCTTGGGTGATGTTTATTATTTTCCAGGCTGCTTCACATATATATTTTCATAGCTTGTAACTTAAGTGCTAAGATATAAAGTAAACTATTATTAAGACAACTTGTGTTAGATGATAAGGGGCCATGAAAGGGAAAAAAATAAAAATATCTGGTTAATATATAAAAACATATTTATATTAAAATAAGGAAGAAATACTTACAACTCGTATAGTCCTTGTTTCTGCAATGGTCATATGGTCATAGTTAATATCAGTCACTACCTTTTCCCCATATTCTATCTATTGCTATTCTTTTTGCCCTCAGCAAGCACCTCATCTGGTCATAGTTCTTTGCTTGGTGGAGCAAAAAACTTCATTCCTGAAAGCTCTGGGGTATTAGCAGTCCTCCGTGAATTGAATTGTTACAGTTTTTTGTTGACTTTAATCTAGGACATGGAAATATTAAGAAGCACTCTTAAAGATTTCCTGCATTCCATATATGCTTGTTACTCCTATTGTGTCACTAGTAGCAATTGTGTTGCTACTGGTCACACAATTTTTCCCTGATAGAACTGAACACCCTAGCCAGAAAATAACCTCATTTTCTGCCTGTTAATTCAATGGCATAAGGTATCCAGAGTGGACAGGCAGCAGTCTCATCTTCCATTTCAGTGGAATTAATGTTGGGTCCCCTTTTGAAAGTATTCCTCCCTTAGAACTAATGTTGGAACCGAACTGTCGATTCCCTCCTGGGCAGGGGTCGCCGCGAAGGATCACCGACACGAGATTCACAGCAGAGAGTTATTTATTACTAGCGCGCTAGGGTCCCAAGCTCTAAGTTGGCCCTGGGACCCCGACTGCTTGTTACAGGCTGTTTACATAGGCAAACACAAGTTCAAACACAGCTTAGGGCGCGAAATTCAAACAAAGCTTTAGGCGCGTGGTAATTGGGTCTGTCTATGGCCTGAGCAAGGTGTCTTGTTCTAATTGGTTAGAGCAGGACCTTATGAGGTTTTTTTCCTGGAGTTGTTGATTCCGGGAACTTCGAGGCAGGGTGGGACCCCCGGAATTGGCAGGGTGGGACCCCATGAGGTTGTTTCCCGGAATTGGCAGGGTGGGACCCTATCAGGGTGGGACCCTATCGAGGCAGGGTGGGACCCTATCCAGAGCCACCTGGTGTTAATTTTTTTAAGTTCTTTTTTTATGAGGCCTAGTTTCTAAGTTTTATGCGGCCTAGTTTCACTATGATCTCTAGACTAGTAGAGCCTACAACATAGGGATGGGAAGCAACATTTTGCTAATGGATTAGTAGAGGTAATAGTGAGTGCTGCTACTCCTATTTTCACCCCTGGCTTTTTAGATCTATGAAAATATATATATATTTTTTTGAGATGAAGTCTTGCTCTGTTGCCCAGGTTGGAGTGCAGTGGCATGATCTCGGCTCACTGCAAGCTCCGCCTCCCAGGTTCATGCCATTTTCTGCCTCAGCCTCCTGTGTAGCTGGGACTACAGGTGCCCGCCACCACACCCGGCTAATTTTTTGTATTTTTAATAGAGACAGGGTTTTGCCGTGTTAGCCAGGATGGTCTCGATCTCCTGATCTCGTGATCCGCCCGCCTCGGCCTCCCAAAATGCTGGGATTACAGGCGTGAGCCACCGCACCTGGCAGATCTATGAATATTGACTATGGGAGAAACAGGACCATATAGTGGACTCTGACTCAAAGCATCCTGGAAGACATTGCCCAGCCCTGCAAGGTGTTTTCAAAAGGCCATAACAGCATTTTCAAAAAGCCACTCTGTTTCTATCAAGCCAGCTGCTTCAGGATGATGGGGAGCATGGTACGACCGGTAAAGTCCGTGAGCATGGGACCATTGCCATGTTTCATTTGCTGTGATGTGCGTTCCTTGTTTGGAAGCAGTGCTTTGTCTAGTATCATGATAGTAGATAAGATAAGTTTATGGATGGTAGTTTTGGAAGAAGCTTTGTGGACAGAGAAGGCAAATCCATATTCAGTATGAGTGTCCATTCAAGTATCAAGGTAGACTACTCAAAATCCTGCCCGCTGTGAGGATGAATTTCCCCTCATCCCTGTCTTTCAAGGCTATTATAGAGCAGCACTGTAGATGCTACCACTATCTACTTTCATGTAGTGTCTTCACGTCATGCAGCATCACCAGTAAACCAAACCTGAGGTTTTTCTTCCTTCATCAATTTGTCATAGGGAACTCCCCATCAGACCATCCATACCGGTTAGAAAAGTGAAAATATATAGCAGAAGTAGGGGCCATGAGTATTTGGGCAGCTTCTTTTTGTTTGTTTGTTTGTTTGTTTTTTGCCCTGTCGCCCAGGCTGGAGTGCAGTGGCGCGATCTCGGCTCACTGCAAGATCCGCCTCTGGGGTTCATGCGATTGTCCTACCACAACCTCCCGAGTAGCTGGGATTACAGGCGCCCACCACCACGCCCGGCTAATTTTTGCATTTTTAGTCGAGACGGGGTCTCACCACATTGGCCAGGCTGGTCTCGAACTCCTGACCTCAAATGATCCACCCACCTCGGCCTCCCAAAGTGCTGAGATTACAGGTGTGAGCCACTGAAGCCAGCCTGGGTTACTTGTTCATGCAACTTACTTGTGGTTTCAAGGCCTGATCAAGCCTGATCACATATACACCTCTTCCATTTGATAATGGAGTGCTTCTTTGCACACACAACTTTATGGCTTATCTACTTGAACAACCTCGAGCTCACAATGGGGAGCTCAGGTTCCATGGTAAGTCGGTGGCTCATGGTGGTTAAGCATCCAGTCTCTACAAAGGCTCAGTAGCAAGGCCAAAGTTGTTTCTGAAAAAGAGAGCAGTTATCTGCAGAATATGACAGTGGTTAGCTCCAAAATTCTAAGGGTCCAGTTTTGTGTCACTTACAGGGGCTTGCCAAAGACTTCAAAATGCATCCTTATCTGTCACTGACACTTTAAGCACCACTGGAGCTCCTGGGTCATATGTCCCAAGTAGAGCAGTTTGCACAGCAGCCTAGACAAAAGCCTTCTCTTATTCTGGGCTCCAATCAAAACTAGCATTTCTTAAGTCAAATTCATACAATGGCCAACCAAAGAGGAAAATACGAGGCATACTCTCAATCAGCTTCTGTCTTAAAATTCCCTAAGCAAGTGTCTTATTGGCCTGCCTGGGACCTGTGCCAATCCCTCTAATTGCAATGTCTTGGGAGTAAAGTTCTACTACTGACGCAGCCTCATTCATGCAATCACACCCATTACTAGAGTTTGAGGTATCTGTGGCTGGTAGGCCCCCTCCAAAACCATATTAGTTCCCCAAATGATGTTCTGGGAAAACAAATCAATGTCTACCCCTGGAAGGATTAAGCTCTTTATGGCCTTCACTGTCTTCATTCATGAAGATAGCATATCTTCCCATTTAATTAAGTCTTTCCTCTATAGCTCTTAGTTACAATTTTTAGAATATGTGTATATGTACATGTGGTGTATCATACATTTGTTTTACAGCTTAAACCTTTATTTAGTTATTTTGGGTACATAAGAAAGCTATTAATCTTCATACATTTCCTATTTGTATACTTTACTGAACTCTCTGTGGCAGGCAGAATTCTGAGATGACCCCCATGACCATTACTTCCTGATGCTACTCCCATGATTACATTAGGCTGCATTGCAAGAGAAAATTTCTGGATGTATTCAGGTTACTAGTCTTGACCCTGAGGTAGAGAAATTTCTGGGTGGGCCTAACTTAATCACGAGGCCTTCTAGAGTGAAGTCTTCTCTAGCTGGTGTTAGAAGAAAAAGTCAAAGAGAGATTCAAGGTGTGAGAGAGATTTGATGCCAGGGAGGTTCTCTGTTGCTAACATGGAAGGATCTGCAGGTCAAAGGGATCTGGGAGTGATATCTATTTGCTGACAGTAGTGCCTGACCAGTATTCATTGAGAAAACAGAACTTCAGTCCTATAACTGCAAGGACATGGCAGGCTAGAACTTGTGCTGTATTTGATGTTTGCTATATGCATCATGTGAAAGACTAAATCCACTATAACTGTTCTACTCACAGTTGGTGCCAGAGGCCTCACATTCCTCTAGTGGTTTTTTTTTTTTTTTTTTTTTTTTTTTTCTGTCTCCCTGCTTGACTTTGGGATTCCTTAACACTCCCCCTCAGGGAGAATCTGGATCTTGCTGCTGTTTCAGCTGGAATTCACTGTCATTTGCTGGGGCCCTGTTGGTGTGGTGGTAGGGTGTGGGGAGGAAAAGTGTTCTATAATATTATGATGAAATCTCAGCCTTTTAATGAGCATGTGTCCTTGGGCTATGACCTTCGCAGATATTTCTTAGTTTTTAAAAACTTCCCCTCTTAGGTGAGACAGGAAGGCTAAGGAGGCTGAAGTACAGGAAATGCACTTCTCCCAGGTGGGGTAAGCCTCTGGTAAAATAATTCCCCTTAGTAAAGTAGTTCTTTTTTATGGAGAAGTCTCTGGGCGTATTTCAAATGATAAGATTAATCTTCCCCTCCGGCTGCCAGCACAGGAAGGGTCTTTCTTGGACCTTCATCATGAAAACATGGCAGGGTTCTTGGAGGTAAAGCCCACAACAGTGTGGGGGTCCCAGCTATGACTTCAGCTCTCACAGGTCTTTCAATGTCGTATTAGTCAACACTCAGCCTCCAGCAATTTTTCCAAACTGCCATTTAAGTTTATGGTTCCAACATGTCTTCTGCTCCAGGTAAGCAGCGCTTGACTGTGACTCTCTGGACTTCTCTGTCTTTGCAGACGACATTGATGGCAATTTGCGGTGAAAACTCAGTTCTCTTTTGGGTCAGAGAAAAGATATTGATTTTCAGTGTGTCCAGATTTTTCTCGTTGTAAGGGCAGGAATGATGGCTTCCAAGTACATGCAGGTAAAACAGAAAGTCATTAACTTTAACTTTTATTTCTGCATTCTTATATTTCTCAGTTCTCTTTACGACCACCTATTCCTACTTTAAAAAAGAATTTTTCATGAATCTTTTATTGAAAGCACCAAATAGATATTCTCTAAAATTGCTTTTCATTTTTATAGTTTATTTCCATAATAGAGATCTGTTTTACTTTGAACCTTTAGTAAAAATATTCTTTTTCTTGTGCTGTAGAATTTTTTTCAACCCCAAGAGCTTGTGTTGTTTCATTCTGAATATTTACGCTAGAAAAAGAAGAAATCTCTTTAAGCCAAAGGATTGTAAACAGACACTATTCTTAGACTGTCTTTATCTTCTTTGATCTTGACCTTGAACATTCTTACTTTAACCCCCTCCTGGCTAGATTTTTCATTTTTTATTTTCTATTTTAATTTCTGAAATACATGTGCAGAATGTGCAGGTTTGTTACATAGGTATGCACGTTCCATGGTGGTTTGCCGCACCTATCAACCTGTCATCTAGGTTTAAAGCCCCACATGCACTAGGTATTTGTCCTAATTCTTTCCCTCGCCTTGCCTGCCCCCGACTCCCGACAGACCCTGGTGTGTGATGTTCTCCTCCCTGTGTCCATGTGTTCTCAGAGCTAGATTTTTAATAGATATGCATGAGCACAAGCATCAACCCAATGCACCCTACTCATCTGGCATTAGTTTCACATGATTCCAATAGACTCAGGTCAAATCATCTTGCCCTTCTATTCTTGAATTCTTGAAAAGTCTGATACATATTGTAGTTTGTACAGATGTATTATGTGAAAGAGTAAATCCACGATAACTGTGCTACTCACAGTGTATTCCCTGGACTGGTGCTACTCTCTGAACTGTTTTGTACTGGTCCACGATTAGATAAGTACAGAAAGGGAGAGTATAACCTTAGAGACTATGATAACAATTTCATAAAATAATTTTACATCTGCTGGGCAAAGTGGCTCATGCTTGTAATCTCAGGACTTTGGGAGGCCGAGGCGGGAGGATTATCTGAGGTCAGGAGTTCGAGACCAGCCTGGCCAACATGGTGAAACCCTGTCTCTACTAAAAATACAAAAAATAGCCAGGTGTGGTGGTGGGCGCCTGTAATCCCAGCTTCTTGGGAGGCTGAGGCAGGAGAATCGCTTGAACCTGGGAGGCAGAGGTTGCAGTGAGCCAAGATTGTGCCATTGCACTCCAGCCTGGGCAATAGAGCGAGACTCCATCTCAAAAAAAAAAAAAAAAAGAAAGAAGAAATAATTTTACAAATTATTGTTATTATTTACAAATATTAGGTTTGTGGAATCTAATAATAGAACCTTGAACTTTGTATGTCTTTGACTTGTTTTCTCTTTTATTTTTCTACTTAGTCATCTTTACTGATTTTACCAAAGTATGGATCAATGACGGATTGGACATTAAAAAAAAAAAAAAAAAGTCCTTTACCACAGGTAGTTTGAGAAAAAATGCCTTAGAATGAAGCACTCCTAAATATCTCCTTGACTTTTACTCTACTGGCAACCCATTTCCCAAGGTACAGTGAGCCACCACATTTCCCCTTAAACTTCCATCACTTTACTGTGAAAGGATACAGAAAGAAAAGAACTGGGTTTATTAGGAAAGCGGAAGTAGAGCAGGAGAGCCAGACTAACGCCATTTTAAGTTAACCTCCATCTTGAGACTAACAAGGCACATTCCTTGCCAGTCATGGCCCGTGGTCATAAGATGTTTACATTTAAGGAAACAGCTTAATGATATCGGCAAGGACACATTTCTACAGCAACAGAGTGTCTCTATGTCCCAATATCCATAACAGTACATGATTTCAAGTTCATTATAGTTATGCTTTAATGTACTTATGCCAATTATGATGTATTTATTTATTTATGCTTTGATGTATTTATAAATTTGCTTTGATGGATTTATGCCAATTATGATGTATTTATTTATGACGTATTTATCCTTGGCTTCCTAAGTGCCAAGGATGGTTTTATTTAAATGAGCGAAGTAACAAATTTTGTCATACTTTCAGCCCACCCACAGGTAGACATAACTTAGCTTAGCTTTTACATAGATAAGACTCCTAAACAAGAAAAACTTAAAACAAAGATGAGGCATTCCTCTTCTTGATTTCTGAGGACCCCCTAATCTGTAACTGAGTAGCTTTTAATAAACTGTCTCTTCTCACTGTACTCTGCGACTTGCCTTTAACTCTTTCCTGTTCAAGATCCAAGAACCCGTTCTTGGGGATCCCTCTTCGGGCAACAGCTTGAGAGGGCTGGGAGAATGAGGAGGCATGGGAAAATGGGAGGGGCATAACAGGGCTTTCATTCTTTCTCAGAAAATACCTGTCCTGCAGTACATAGATGGCTGCCAGGGTCTCTTTTGATGCTGTCTCTGAGTTGACAAGCTCAAAGAAGAAAGTTGGGGGCAGGGAGGTGACTCTTGAGAATCCTTTTCCTTCCTTCTCTCCTGGGGCTCATTCTGCTCTGACTCAGGGGACAAGACTGTTTTGTTGACTACAACCTCCTCAACACTGCACAGAGTGGAAAGATACCTCCCTCCTCCTGCCAGACTTTGATGTCTGTGTTCTCTTCTTCTCACCTCCGGTACTTTGCCCAGTACTCAGGAATGCTTCAGATGACAAGACATGCACCTGAGGCGCCTTGGAGACTTAGCTTATAGGCAAATAGATTGCACTGTCGTAGGTTGAGCTGTGAAGCCACTACTGGCAACCCCTACGCTGTATCAGTGTGATTCTTTTTTTTAAAGAAAACACTTTCAATGATTTGTTTAATTTAAATGAGAAATATCATCACATGTTTACACATTTAAACAGTACAAAGGATTGTATAGTAATAAAAAATTATTTCTCCTACTCTGACTTCCCCATGCCCTGATATAGTATCATGCCTTCCCCATACCACAAATGGTAGCAAGATATGTGTATTATTTTGCTTGTTATTTCATTAAACAAAAGATCTGAGAGTACCTTTCCTATCGATGCATATGCATCTTGTTCATTCTTTTTAATGGCCGTGTAGTATTCCGTTACATAGGTATGCATAATTAATAAAATAATTCCTCATTAATGGATATTTACATTTACAAAAATGTCGCCAACCTTTTGTTACTATGAGCAATGCTGAATCAACACCTTATATGCACTTCTTTGCACAGAGGAGCCTGATGGAGTGGGGAGACTACCTGGCTTTCTAGGGATTCTTAGATTCTTCATGTGTGATTGGTTTTTGAGATCTAACATAGGACATCATTTTTATCTTTGCTGTCTTTTAATATTTCAATACAGCACGCCTGCCTAGAGAGATGTTTGGAATCTGTTTCTTGCCGTCCTATCTTCATGTCCTTTGCCAAAAATATCTTTTCCTAGTTCATAAATAGTAACATCAAGCAGGATAGGAATGGTGTCATAGGTCTGTGGCACTCCCTGAGTGACTTCTCTTTGTTTTCATCAACTCATTAACCCATAAGTTATTTGATAGATTATGAATCTATTTAACTATCTGATTATCTTCCAAGATATTGTGGGATTAGAATGAATTGACAATCTCTTCCTCTACCTTACCTCTACCCTCATCTCTTCTAGCAGAGAGAAAACTGAAATAAAAATAATAAGAAAAATAGAAGTCCCATTGGAATTTTCTCTATAGGGTAGCAAAGAGAGCAAGAGACTTTTTTTTCTCATTCCAGGCTCTTAATTTATTTTTTCATGTTCATATTAGTTCTTCCCAAGGTTTATATCGAATACTTCAAGCTTGTCAAGGAAAAATAATGGTTTCCCAATATTATATCTAATTGTGTTCCCTATTACTCTAACCCACGTGATTTATATACCTTTTACATTTTGACAACAATGGCATTCCTTTTAGTATTCCCACTAGGTAAGAATACCACCTTGTTCTCTCCCCTTTATCTTTGTTAGGTAAAAATGAAAGGGTTATTTCGATTTATTAATACAAGAGGCAACTGAGCTTGGATCTATCCTTCAAGATATCCTTGCACAGTGAAAACAACAAATGTTATTTTGCTCTATAAACATTACATTGAGATATTTCTTCATGTCTTTTATTTTTGCTTACTTTTTAATGGACACATTGTAAATGTACATATTTATGGGACTCCCATCTCTACAAAAAAAAAAATTAGCCGGCTATGGTGGCATATGCCTGTAGTCCTAGCTACTCAGGAAGCTGAGGCAGGAGAATTGCTTGAGCACAGGTGTTTGAGGCTGTAATGAGCTATGATTGTGCCACTGCACTCCAGCCAGGAAATAGCACTCCTTCTGGATAAACAAATTCAAATTCAGAGTAAGACCCTGTCTAAAAAAAAAAAAAAGAAGAAGGAAAGAAAAGAAAAAGAAAAAATCAACTCAGTTTTTTTTTTTTTTTTTTTGAGATGGACTCTAGCTCTGTCGCCCAGTCTGGAGTGCAGTCGTGCAACCTCTGCCTCCCGGGTTCAAGTGATTCTCCTGCCTCAGCCTCTCGAGTAGCTGGGACTACAGGTGTGTGCCACCACTCCCACCTAATTTTTGTATTTTTAGTAGAGATGGGGTTTCACTATATTGGCCAGGCTGGTCTCGAAGTCTTGACCTCAAGTGATCTGCCTGCCTTGGCCTCCCAAAGTGCTGGGATTACAGGCATGAGCCACTGCACCAGGCCTCAAGTCAGTATTTTGCGTGACCATCACCTTATCCATTTCCGATTTATTTCTTTGTGGTGAGGACATTCAAAGGCCAGAGAGCAACTCAAAAGTAAGTGTGGTGTTTCTTGTAATCCAGAAAGAATCAGTGGATAGGAGAGAGCTAGAAGTTCCTTCTCAGCCCCATAATAGAATGCATACTGGTTGTGGTTAAGACACATTGCTTCAGAGGTGACATAGGAAAGGAAGGCTGCTGGCCAGGCTATCCTGGACCTGGAATTTGGGGTGCACATTAACCCTTGTTTATGGTCCTAAAGAAGTAGTTCTCTACTGGGGGCATTTTTCCCCTGGGGGACATTTGGCAATGTCTGGAGACATTTCTTGGTTGTCACAACTGGGGAATGGGGGATTGCCACTGGTATATGTTGCATAGAGGCCATCAATGCATCTCTCATCGTGCAGGGCAGCCCCCCTCCCCAAGAAAGAATTATCTAGCCCCAAATATCAATAGTGCCCAAGTTGAGAAACTCCTGGTCTAGAATTTTTATCCTATACTAAAACTTGTACCGCAGAGCCTAGGGGATTGGGGAGAGACAAAAATATGCATCCGGTCAAACTCCAGGTCACATCCCTGAAGATTCTGATTTCATTAGTGTGAGGTAGAGCCTGGATATGGTATTCTCACGAAGCTCCCCAGGTGACCCACGTAAACAAGGTTGAGAATGACTCCCTGGAGAGTCTGGTCTGATGGAGGCCACAGAAGAGCCAGACCTCCCCCCATTTTCCTGCGACTGGGGGGTTATTTAAAGGTTGGTTCCCTGAAGAGGTAGCAGCAGTGGAGAAACCCAGGGGAGATGGAGCGAAGTCCCCCCAAGTGCTAGAGAGGGTAAGATGGAAGTTCAAATCTGGGGCTTTTGTGAGAATTGGGAAACAGCACTCCTTCTGGATAAACAAATTCAGAACTTCTAGGTGAGTGCTCCCAGGGCTCTTAGCCTAGCTATCAGACCAGACTACTGTGGCAGAGAGAAAGATGCCCTTCTACAGTGGATGTGGCCCCTGCCAAGACACAAAGCTCCTGAACCCAAAGGCATCTGGATTTTGGCTCCCACTTGCCCCTTCCTCTGGGTGCCTTTGTAGGGTGCCCAAACTGCACAACCTAATGCAGCAACCCCAACTAAAATTTGCCTTAGCTAAGATCTTTCTGAGACAGTAAAGGGGCAGCGTATTGCCTTACTGATTTAACAAGAACTAAACAACCAAACAACAAACAAACAAACAAAACAAACCATGAGAGGCTTACTCAAATGCCTCAAAGAAACCAGATCCGTCCTGCGGGCAGCCTAGAAACCCCATCCTGATGCCAGGATCCAGCGATGCCAAGCTACAGCGAGGAGGCTCCAGTCTGGTCGTGGTATCTTTGGGGTGGTTAAGAACAACCCAGGAAATGAGGAAATCTGGCTGCAGGAACCTACAGCTGGATCCCCAAGGCTGTGGGTGAGACAGAGAACTTTCTGTGCCTTGTGCTCTCCCATCAGCTGATCCTGGAAGGAGAACCTCAAGCCCCATCCTAAACCGCAGCACAGCAGGCACGCACCCGGTCCAGTCCTCGATTTATTCCTTTGCAAAAGAGAAACAAACAAACCAAAAAACTGTAGTATGGACTTTGACGTCAGCAGAATTCCACACCTAAGTTCCAGTCCCTGCTCTGCCAGTAACGGGGGTGAATCTGGGCAAGTTTCTAAGCGTCGGTTTCTTCTTGGAGAAAGTGGACATAGTAATAGCGAACTTGGGGCATGGTCGTGAGGATCATACCAGAGAACGTGGCCATAGTATCCGGCCGCAGTGTGGCCACTCTGAATCCCCTCGGTTGCCCCTTCTGTTTCCGTGTGACTCACACAGCTTTCTTCTGCACAGATGGTATCCTTCTAGACGTCTGGGATGTTCTAGGCGGTTGAGCCACCCGTGTGTGTATTCCGGGTGAGGGGGCGCGCAAATTGGACCAAAGAAAGATACTCTAGGATATTTCGCTCTGCTGGGGCATGTCTCCAGCGCTCTCTGGCCAGAAAGCGCTGGCACAAAAGGAGGAGGTGGGTGGGTCAGAGCCCCAAACCGCGCAGTGTTCCAGTGGGGCGGAGAAAGGAGGGCAGGCCCCAGGCGGGAAGGAGGGAGGAAAAGAGGCGAGAGGAGGAGTTTTCCAGCCCGGCCTTCGCCCGCCCGCTAGCACGCAGTCCCTTGGTCTCTTTGGTCTCCTCCCGCCCCTGGAAGCGCGCTGCGCTGCCGAGGCGAGCTATGCGCCCGCTCGCCATGGAGAGCCCCGCACACCGGCCCGCGCTGCTGCTGCTGCTGCCGCCTCTGCTGCTGCTGCTGCTGCGCGTCCCGCCTAGCCGCGGCTTCCCAGGTAGGATCGGAGGCGTGGCTGCCTCCTCAGCTGGGCACCAAAGACCCCCGGAGTCGCCGTTGGGACCCTTCGCTCGGGATAGCGGGAGGTGCAGGGGGCGCCCTTTGTTTGCGCAGAACTCCTCTTTCGCAGCCCGAGGGTGGGGGTGATGCGGAGCGGGGCTGGTGTCTGGGCACGCACCGGGAAGAACTGACTGTTCCATCTCCAGGCGCGGGGCGCCCTCGCGGCGACGGGAGCCCGGGCACCTTCTGCGTCCGGGCTTCCAGAGTTCCAATCAAACCCTTTTCGGTGTAGGAGGCTCCAGAGAGAAAGTTTGGCCGCAGACTAGTTTGCTACTTTCTCACACCCAGAATTTTGCCTCTCACATGGTTGCTCACTGGAGGCTGGCAGCTTGTCCTGGAAGGAACCTCTATGCCCTCCCACTACACGTCCCAGGCTACCCCCTTGGGGCCGCAGGGCACGAGCCACGGGAAAGCGACTTTTGTGGAAGGCACGGGCGGGGCCTCCCCTGAATCTCTTAACCCCCCCTGCTGGGGATTCAGAGAAAGTCTGCGCCTCTGAGGAAGAATCGCCGGCTGAGTGGTGACATGTGGCATGCACTTGATTAGCCCCAGGGAAAGAGGGCTACTCGCGCAAGGCTCTGCTGGGCAGAGGGTGCGGCTTATTCCTGTAGGGCGTGGTCTCCGGCATCTAAGGGGGCCCTGGTGTTTCTTGGGGGCTCTCCTGGTGTGAGCAAAATTATCTTTGGAGATGCACTTTAAAAAGCTCCAGCTAACTTCCTCACCCTGGAGTCTTAAGTTAGCGAAGAGCTTCAGGGGAGTAGGGCAATGTGCCACGCACTCCTGTTGCCTCGGAATGGAGAGGAAATCCATGGATGCGTTTTAATTTAGTGTTAATGGGAAAGTGGGTGACGTGGGCTATAGGGCGTGCAAATATTTGGCTCTGCGTTCAACACTGTGGGCAGCTTAAATCTGGGGTATTAGAAATGAACCTACTGAGTTCTGGTAGAAGGACAGAGGATGCCCATCTTTCTACCAGTGTGCTTGGGAGATGTAGGGATGGCTGCGGGAAACTCTCTGCATGCACCTAAATGAATGAATAAAACAAATTTGTAAATTAATAAACAGGAACATTTGTGTTTTGAGCTGACTCTTAAGTTTTCAGCTGCTTTGTAGGAACTGATTCAGGGTAAAGTGGAAAGGAAATTTTATCCTTACTGCCAGGCAACTGTCATTCCCATGGTGTGTTAATACCACCTCTCCCACCCCCGTTAGCAGGAATCAGGTTAAAATGAACCTATAGGGGAAGAGGAAGTCATTAAGTGCCCCAGAAGCAGCTTTCTGGGGAGCAGGCAAATAAGGTGAGAAGCTAGAGATAGCTTTTCCGCACTGAATTGGGAGGTGTCTGTGAGCTGCCTGGGAACCTCAACTTCTTGTTGAGCCTTTCTCAAGCTGGGGACCCCTTCTCCTTTTCCATCCGACCTCCGTCCCTTCTCCTCCCCTGCCCTCCCCTCTCCTTTCTCTCATCTTCCACCTTTATATAGTATAGCTTGCTACCAGGGCCCAGCCACAGAATCATGAGTTTGCCAGTTTGGGCATTCACTACCACAGTCTTTTGGGACCTATCCCTGGCTTTCCTGGCTCCCTCTGCCAGCCTGCAGGCTGCTCCCAACTTTTAGCCACCATGTTCCTGCTTGCCACTACCTCCACTGACTCCTAACCTGCCCTCTGGCTCTGCTCAGACCACAAATGAGCTGAAGCTGATTGGAGCTGCTTGATAGACACTCCTCTTGAGCCTCCTTTTGGCATGGCTCAATGGGGTCTCTTGGGAAGTGTGCTCCGCCGAGGTTGTGAGATCCAGAGGAGGGGATTTCAGTCCAAGCCAGAGGCTTTGGAAGGCTGGGGAGGGGAAACTCTCTAGGCCCTTGGGTCTGAAAGCAAATCACATTGGCTGAGTTCACTCTAAGTGCTGGGTGACAAATTTTAAAGATCATTTCAAAGACACTCTCCTAGCAAGTGGACATCATATGTCCAGTAAGAGAGAAAGTAAGGGCCCTGAATCTGGAACTCCTGAAAGAAGATGGAGATCTAGGGCCCCAATCAGCAAGTCGATTATGTAACCATCTGCACGTGAATAGCAAATCTGTCAGAGTGAGAGTAAATCACTCTCATTCCCACTCCTAGAAGGTGTCTGGAGTTCTTCCATCTTAGAATTTAATGCAGCTTTTCTGACTCTCTGATCTATTTTTTTGCAGCCTAGCAAAGATGCAGTGTCTATAAAAACCCACATGAAGTGTATGGAAAATTTGTAGAAAAGTTGTTTGCGTTTGCCTGTGTTTGTATGCTTATAACAGATGAGAATTTTGATTCTGTTCTTAAAATAATTCTTAGAGCTGTATTTGCATGTGAGATTTTGTAGGTTCACTCTGCCTCCTTCTGCAAACAAGGCTGAAGATGGAGAATGAGTACCATGGCCTCTAAGAAAGGCTTCGTGAATCTTACATCTGGAGAAAACTGCTAAAGTAGCGTGGTTTTACTAGTCAGGAAAACCAAGTGAGGTTTGCTAAAAGCCAAACCAGACTATATCAGCTGAAGCAGTCTTCTGAAATACCACATTTGGAGATAAGTACTAGGAATGGAGCACCTAACTCAGGTTCTATAATTAAGGTCTCACCGGGAACAGGCTAGGAATTCCTATTTAGATTTAAAACGTGTAATCAGCTGACAGAAGTACTCTGCAATGAAAAGGAAATATGCTGGGGAGAGCAGGTCATTTTTCTCTAGCATTTTCTTCATTGATAACACTCTCAGTACAGTACAATGTTGTTTGTTAGTTACTACTCATTTCACAGATTTGGGAGCTGAATGAGACACCAGAAACCATTGTTAAAGCTGCATCTTCACATCTTCCCAACTCATCAGTCCTTGCCCCATAACCAGTGCTGCTTTTCTCTTTTAGATTATTGCTATAACCTTCTCACTTTTGGTCTCCCTAATTCTAGCTCATTTTACTTTCTCACTTTAGATAATGGTCTTTTAAGTCCATTGACTTTAGTACTGTTTTTTATCACATCACTCCCCTACTCAAAAACTTAGGACAGCAGCTCCCTGTTCTCCCTCAAGTAGAAAGTTGTTAGTTGTTTTTAGGGGCCTAGACAGTTTGCTTCTAGCCTCATTTTCCAGACTTTCCCCCCTGGTTTCCTAAAATCCTATCCTTATAGAACGTGAGTCACATTTTCCTTCTTGGCAGATGCTGCTTTCTGTACCTGGAATCCTTCCCCCTGGCCATTTGTCCAAATACTGCCCACCATCCAGCAACACCCCCACTTCGATGAGACCTTTCCTTGGTCACTCCAATGGGAAGCAACCTGCCTTCCTTTTAACACCCATGGTCTCACTCAGGTCTCTTATATTTATCACATATGTCACATATGATAATGCTGTATATTATCATAATTTATGCGCTCTTCTTCTTCTTGCAGATTTTAAGCCCTTGCAGATTTTAAGCTCTTGCTGTGTCTTACCCTTATTTGTATTTCCCATGGTGCCTAGCAGAGCACTTTGTGCCACATGGATATTTGTGCTTAATGAATTAACAGTGCCTGTAACTCCAGTGATGGGCCACTGGACAGGAAAGGAGCTGAGGGGAACATGTGCACAGGTACACAGGGCTTTGTGCCACCGTGAGTCTACGTACATAGAAACGATGGCTTACTGGCTACAGAGGTTCCTTTTAAATCTACGAACACTCTCCGTTTAAGCAATAACCTTCTCTGTTGGGGGCTGTAAGCTGAGAGACTGACTGCAGCCGCAAGCTGGAGTTTGCACTTATTATTTTTGTTGGCCACCTTGATCTGTGCCTTTCCAAAGTGGTTGAATGGTTTCCTTAGTAAACGCAAATATGTGTGCTACATCCATCCCTCTTTCAGAGAACACAACTGAAATTAGTAATTGAAAGTGAAGAGAGAATTTAAATAGAAGACGTTTTAGTTTTGCCAGGCTATAGCATAGTATGAAAGTTGTAGCAGGCAAGTTATGATTAATGGCCAGGTTAAGGATTCGCTTCCAAAATAGCAGTGTGAATAATAACCTCTCCCAAGTTCCAATTCATAGGGAGTTTCTCAAACCAGCCCCTCAGTTCTTAATTGATTGAAGTAATTGTGACAGGAAGTCAAAGCATTCTACTTCAAATCTCCCCTGTAGGATTTAACCAGAATTTCCGAGATGACACTTTCCTAATGTGTGATGTCTGAACTGCTAACTTTTATGGGCCATTTGTTTTAGGAGGGTGATCTTTTAAGCCTGAATCTTTCTCTGGGAAATTTGGGTTTAGTTCTGACATAGAATCAGTTTCTACCTTTTCTAATAAAACCTGGGCTCTGCCCAGAGACTTATTTTCAAAGTGAACACTGAATGATGAAGCATTTATGTGCTTGGGAGACCACGATGAAGAAGGTATGTAATTTCTTCTCTCTTGTAGCTTTCTGTCTTATGGGGAAATAGAGACATAGTTATTTCAGGTAATCAATGGTATAATACAGTTGAATTGACAGGCCCGGGGAGCACAGAGAGGAGCTATGTGGGAACGCTGGGATTGGTTATTGAAGAATGATGCTGAGACTTGCTGATGCGGAGATGGTGGCACTAAAGGCCCAAGAAAAGTGAAAGTAGAGAATGTGTGGGCTTCTCTAAGAATGTTTTGAAATTGGAGACAAAAATCTGTGTGAGTGTCCTTTTTCTGGGGAGATGGCTCTATCCTGATTCAAAACCACTAGTTGCTAGAGCATCTTCATGAATTCTATGAGAAAATGTGCACTTAATGGACAGAAAAATCAACGTACAGAGTAAGATGAAATTACCAGAGTAGGTAAACTTTGATTGAACCAGTGAGCAGGTGGCCTTTCCAGTTACAGCCAGGTGTATAGTTTCCAGTTATTTTCACTTAAAAAGCAGCACCAAGCAAAACAGATGTAATCATGAATTGTAATTGCCTTCAGGCCTGGGCTGGTAACTTGCTGTACCCCCCTGCCCCACTTAGTACAGTGTGACTTGGGGGAGGATCTTTAGTCAGTATTTGTGGATTTATTGATTGATGTAATTGTGACAGAGAATCAAAGCTTCCTATTTCAAATATCCCCCGTAGGATTTAACCAGAATTTCCAAGATGATACTTTCCTGAGAAAACGGATTGCAAGATAGCTAAATGTCAAAGGAAATTTGTCCATTTGACAGGCAATGAATCAGGGCATAGTTAATTGCGAAGGCTCTTGGATGTCAAATCACCCGAAGACATTATTCTAAGAGACTTAGAAACTCAAGGGAGCTCTGGGGGCAGGATTTGCAGATAAAGATTTAGAGGAAAAGCTTGTGCAAGAGAAAAGTCCTTGGTAGCATTGCTAAGCCCCCAAGTTTTCCAAATGATAATTAGTAGCACCTGGATCATACGGGTGTCTGGCACATTCTGACCTCAGAAACCTCTGGAGTACTCATTCCGGAGCTGAATGATTCACTCACCCGTAATCCTTAGCTCACACTGGATACTTCTTTATACATTGTTCTCCAGGGAGAAGATAAATGGGTTTGGACATAATGGCTTGGATTATCCCAGAGGTTTGGGGTTGTAAATTGAGCATAATGATTATCAAATTTTCTTCTGAGTAATAGATCCAAACATAGAATCTGGGGACAGACTTTCTGCCTTGG
Source organism: Macaca fascicularis (assembly GCF_037993035.2). NCBI lineage: Eukaryota > Metazoa > Chordata > Mammalia > Primates > Cercopithecidae > Macaca > Macaca fascicularis. The sequence continues at coordinate 38,170,753 of NC_088395.1, read as the reverse complement.
CCTTGAAATATCATTGCAATATTTCTTCTGTCCCACTCTTACAGTGACCTGTAGTGTAATCACATGTCCTAGCAGCTCATGTCCCCTGCTATCGCTAGCTGTTTGCAATGTACATCCAGTTGTACTTAATGAGAACCTCCTCAATGCTGATTACACCCCATGATCTGCTAATGGATGACCCTCGCCTGCCACTTATTGTGTGGGTGGCTGAGCTGAATGACCCTGCCAATCCCAGCGATCCAAGATTGTTCACAAACACTAGTTAAATTAGGGCCACAGGGTGAGAATTAAGCCAAGGTTTGGCAGGCCCATTGTGGAGTGGTGAGGAAGTGGTGGAGTGGCTACATCCTCCACCTTCTGAGATTCTGCCCGCAAAGTGGCAATTCCTTATAGGAACTCTGACAGACATGTTGGTACTGACTCAGTATTAGTCAGATCAAGGCTCCAATTCCTTTCCATACCCGACCCTGAAATTCTGTTTCCATTTAGATTTTAATTCAGCTTTCCAAGGGGTAGGGTCATTATGTTGCACCATTACCTATTCAGGGATCGGATGCCCCCAGCTACATGAGTAGGTCGTGGGATCTTGTTCATTTTTGTATTCTCATGGTCTAGCAGGGAGCCTGACTTCTGGGAGGCTCTCAGTGAATCTGCGGAGTGACATTTGCTGGGGGGCATGCCTCTGGCCAGTTCTGAGCCCGTGGGTATCTTGGTCTTTATCTAGATTTCTGCAGGAGTTTCTCTGTTCCACACCCAGGCTCCCTTGCATGGGTTGCCTAATTCATGGAACCATGGAACCTCAGACTGGGAGGATGCCTGAGACAGTAACTTGCCCTGCATTTTAGGGAGAAGCCTCTGAGGCTCAGCAAGATGAAGGGATTTGTCTGGGGTCACACAGAGAATTAAAAGCAGAATTGGGAGTAGAGCTCAGTCTAGTGGCTATAGAATTCCTTTCACTTCATAGGCATGCACTGAATCCAATTTTTGTGTGGTCCCTACATGTCAGGCATCCTGTGGGGCACCAGAGATAGGCAGGCAAGAATGAATGGCACTGAGCGTTTGATATGGTTTAGATCTGTGTCCCCACCCAAATCTCATGTTAAAATGTAATCTTCAGTGCTGGAGGTGGGGTCTGGCCAGAGGTGACTGGATCATGGGGGGCTGATTTCTCATGAAAGGTTTAGCACCATCCCCTTTGGTGTTATTTTTGCAATAGTAAGTTATCATAATATCTGGTTGTTTCGAAAGTGTGTAGCTCCTCCATCTCTCTTGCTCCTGCTCTGGCCATGTAAGACATGCCTGCTTCTCCTTCACCTTCTGCCTTGATTGTAAGTTTCCTGAGGCCTCATCAGAGGTAGAAGCCGCTATACTTCCTGTACAACCTGCAGAACTGTGATCCAATTAAACCTCTTTTCTTTATAAAGTACCCAGTCTCAGGTATTTCTTTATAGCAGTGTGAAAATTGACAAATACAGCATTGTTCACTGAGCCCCTGTCCAGGGTGTGTCTCAGAGCTATTCTTTATATTGACACTTGGCTGTACTCTCAGCATCTCATATCTAGAGCTGTTTGGATGTTTTTCAAGAGTTCTGAAAAGTCGCTGCCCCAATGTCAGTTCTTGCCCTCTTTTGAGGTTGTCAGAGTCCCAAATGCTTCCTCTCTGTAACACTTGCTTTGAACTCCTCAACTGATTTGTGATTACATTAATAACAGTTTTATTGAGATACAATTCACATACCATACCTCATTCATTTAAACTGTATGACTCAATGGTCTTAGCATATTCACAGAGTTGTGCATTCATCACCACAACCAATTTTAGAATGTTTTCATTGTTCCCCAAATAAACTCCAAACCCCGTCGCCATCATTTCCCAATCCCCCATCTTTAGGCAACCACTAATCTATTTTCTGCCTCTATATATTTGCCTACACTTGACCTTCCATAAAAATGGAATTACATAGTATTTATCCTTTTGTGTTTGGCTTCTTTCACTTAGTATAGTGCTTTCAAGGTTCAACTGTGGCAGGATACTGGCCAGAGTCAGCCGATGGTGCCTGACCACCTCTCAATGCTGGCTGCAGGGCCACCACTAGTGCATAAAGCACCTTGGAGTGAATTAGAAAAAGAGGCCCCCATCTGGGCACATGTAGATCTGTGGACACAGGTCTTGGTCAAGAGACAGACTTTGGGCAAGAAAAGGATAGAGGCTGGCCCAAGACTCAAGGACTTGAGGCCTTGAGTCCAAGGATTCAAGACTTGGAGAGTGGAGGGCAGGCTAGTTTTGAGATGAGACCCCACTTGCTCTTTGTGAGGGTGTGATGGTGGGTGCTGTAGTGCAGGGAACTCCCTGAACTATATCTATGTAGTCCTGGATGTCGGTAGCTTAACCCCAAGTGGGACAAGCTATGGACCCCATATTCTTTTAGAGCTTGTGACTCTGTAAAAGGAGAACAAAACAAAAAGCTGTGCTTGCATGCCAGCAGCATCTGTGGTGAACTCTTGGGTCACGTGGGAGCACGTTAAAAATGCAGAAGCTCAGGCCCAAACTCAAGACCTACTGAATCAGCATCTTCATTTTAACAAGATCCTTCCAATGATTCTTCTACACGATGAAATTTAGGAAGCAGCTCTTGGCCAAGACAGGGTGGCTTGCCTGTTTATAACTACCACACAGTGGCTCACTTCCCCTCCTCTCCCATTTCCTGTTGGCTTGTGCCTTCATCACTGAATCCTCTGGCCTTCCTTTCCTAAGTCCCCAACATTCCTGAGATAAGCATGTACAGCCTGTAGTTTAGGTTTTTTCCTCCCTTCTCTAACTCAAAAACAAATGCAACCCCCCTTAACTTCATCTCTTTTTAAATCTTTCTGCCAGGAATACAGCCCCTGCCTGGCTTAGCCTTGAGCAGCAGCAAAGCACATCTTCAGGCTGATTGGTAACGGGGGCCTTGCATGGCTTTTCCCTGCAGCTAAGATGTATTAATACCTTATGAATAACTTTAACTGTCAAGAAAACCAGGCTAGTGTGATCAGGACTGCTCCTGCCACTCTGCCAAGACTCCTGGGGCTGAGAATTCCTGGAACTGATCAGCTCTTAAAGACACAGCGATTTTTTATCTTCATACCAGAAATCAGTGCCACTGGGGTTAGCGGGAAGGCAGCACCTTGGGAGATGAGTGAGAGTGAGAGCAGTGGATTAGTGAGGAAAACACCCAGCCCCTCATAGTAAGCCCCTCAAGCTCCATGAATTGGGGATGTCAGGAAGACTGAACTGTTAACAGCACTGAAAGAGGGTCTCTCACCTTTTCAGGCAGTTGGGTAAGTAGTAGTTTCCAACCCAGCAATGGTATTTTTTTCTCTTTTCTTTTCCTTTTTTTTTTTTTTTCCTTTTTGACGGAGTCTTACTCTGTCACCCAGGCTGGAATGCAGTGACATGATCTCGGCTCACTGCAACCTCCACCGCCAAGGTTCAAGCGATTCTCTTGCCTCGGTCTCCCGAGTAGCTGGGATTACAGGTTTGTACCACTACTCCCAGCTAAGTTTTGTATTTTTATTTATTTATTTTTTTTTATTTTTTTTTATTTTTATTTTTATTTTTATTTTTTTTTTTTTGAGACGGAGTCTCGCGCTGTCACCCAGGCTGGAGTGCAGTGGCCGGATTTCAGCTCACTGCAAGCTCCGCCTCCCGGGTTCACGCCATTCTCCTGCCTCAGCCTCCGGAGTAGCTGGGACTACAGGCGCCCGCCACCTCGCCCGGCTAGTTTTTTGTATTTTTTAGTAGAGACGGGGTTTCACTGGGTTAGCCAGGATGGTCTCGATCTCCTGACCTTGTGATCCGCCCGTCTCGGCCTCCCAAAGTGCTGGGATTACAGGCTTGAGCCACCGCGCCCGGCCACAGTTTTGTATTTTTAGTAGAGACAGGGTTTCACCATTTTGGCCAGGCTGGTCTCAAACTCCTGACCTCGTGATCCACCCTCTTCGGACTCCCAAAGTGTTGGGATTACAGGCACGAGCCACCGTGCCTGGCCAGCAATGGTATTTGTACAGGCTGAGTTAGGATCACCTGGGGAGTCTGATGAAATATGGTTTCCCTGGGCCATATTTTGATACACAAATCAAAATCTGTATATTTTGATTTGGTAGATCTAGGTTAGGGACCAGTAATCTAGGGTGAGGGTCTGCAAACAAAATCCAGGCAGTCCAAAGATGGCTCACTGCCAGTTTTTATATGATTAGTTGAGCTAAGAATGGTTTTAACATTTTAAACTGATTGAAAAAAAAATCAGAAGAATAATGATGTTTTGTGACACATGAAAATGATATAAAATTCAAATTTTGATATTATTGAAACACAGCCATGTTCATTCCTTTGAGTATTTGTCTATGGCTACTTGGTGATACAATGGCAGTTGAGTAGTTGTGACAGAGTCCATATGGCTTGTAAAGCTGAAATGCTTTCCTTTACAGAAAATGTTTGCTGAACCTCTAATCCAAGGCCTTACTCAAAGTGTGGTTTGATAACCAGCCTCACCTGGGAGCTTTATAGAAATGTAGAATCTTGAACACCATCATAGATATGAAATAAGCACCTACCTTTTAACAAGATTCCTGGGTGTTTGGGGCTACTTCTTCCCCACCATGAGGCTCAACTTGGGACTCATCTTGGAGGTCCAGGCCAGCATGCTGTAACTAGCCTTGTATATGGTTAATTTATCTGACACATAGCTGGGTTTGAACCATTCTTAAGGTTTGAAGCTTGGTAATCTCCTGATATCTTAGATGCTCTAAAAGCTAGGTTCCTGTTTTATTCTTGCCAATTCTTGGCTAAGATCCAGTGTCCTAATCTGAGGCTGGAGGTGGACTGGCTTTTGCTACCTGTTGACAGATTTCTTAATGCTTCTTGGATTTCTAGACAGCAGTCTCCAGATGTGCTGCCCTGCCAGGATCTTGGTATGTAATATGGCCCATAGCCCTCCACCTTCTCCTACTTCCTTCCATGAAGCACTGCTTCCCAGAGACATTCAGAAATGGTGTATGGGAAGCAGGAGGCATTGTAATTTAGTTGCAAAAGGCTGGATTAAATAGGTTTCTTTATTGCAGGACTGCTCAGGGTCATTGATATGCTAGTGTACCTTGTTACTCTCTGAGAGAGGACAAGGAGGAATAGTGAGGACCACAGAATCTCAAAGTGGGGTCTGTAGACCAGCAGTAACAGCTGCTGCATCTCCTGGGAACCTAGTAGATATATACATTCTCAGACCACACCCCGGAGCTACTGAGTCATGAGCTGGGTATGTGGGAAGTGGGCCTAGTCATCTGTGTTTTAGCAGATCCTCCAAGTGATTCTTATATACCCTCAAGTGTGAGAACCACTGGTGTGGACATTTTCAAATGGTTTTCTCCGAACATCTCACTAGCCAAATGTCTTGTCCTGAAACCAAAAACACAGTGTTAATGGAAATCAATTTGTTGATTTCCATTAACACTGTGTTTTTGGTTTCAGGACAAGACATTTGGGAACATGACATTGAATTTCCTGAAGCATTTACTGGCGGCAGTGACCACTGCAGGCTTGGGGAGGTAGAAGTAGGGAAGAAAAAAAACCCCAACCTTTGGGTAGCATCATCTGTCCCACATCTGTCTCTCTAGTCATTGTGTTTTGGTTAAAGGAAGTTTTTTTGAGTTGAAAGCCACCAACTTTTGGGTATTATAAACATGTGTTCTTTAAAATGTGTTTTTTTGGTATTAAAATGTAAAGAAAGCTGGGGACAGCCCTTGGGGTGTTTCTCTCTCCTCTTCACGTTGCTTCCTTTCAGAATACTCTCTTCTGTAAAATTTTCTCATGCAAATTCCAAACTCATCTTTTCAGGCCAGCCAAGTCCAAATGGCTCTCATTTGAGTGAGTGACCCTTTTCTCCATGGGAAGCCTCAGGACACATTCAGATAGGAGGGAAGCTGTGGCTCTCAGCATGAGGAGACTGTGCCTTCCTTCTCAAAGCTCAGCTCACTCCCTCTCATTCCAGACCTTCTTCCTTTGCCTTCCAGGGCTAGTGGTGTCACAGCCATGGACCTGTGTTTGAACACTTTTTGGTGTTTACTCTGTGAGGATATGTAACTGCTGTGTTGTCACTTAGTTTGAAATTCTCAGTGATAGTGAGGCTTGAGGGTGAGTTGGGAGAAAGCACTAAGTTATTCTATTTCCTCCATGGGTTGGCCGCTGAGGAGAGGAATGAAGGTTGAGAAAGCCATGCAGACCTTGATTTTCAGTGAAAATAGTGAGACAACTGACAACTTCCATTTCTGTACATTTTTGGTGGGCAGAAAATAGATACTGTAGTTTACTTTTCTTGGCTTGGTGGTCTGAATGTTACACATATCTATAAAATGGCCCATTTGATATTGCAGATGAGCTGAAAGTATCCTCTGATGAATGTATTTTAACAAAGTTTTCAAAAATTATAGGCTGGCCACTGTTTTTCCACAATTTTTTGCAAAAAAAAAAAAAAAAAAAAAAAAAATTACAGGCTGAGCACAGTGACTCATGCCTGTAATCCCAGCACTTTGAAAGGCCAAGGTGAGAGGATCGCTTGAGCCCAGGAGTTCAAGACCAGCCTGGGCAACATAGTGAGACACTATCTCTGTAAAAAAAAAAAAAAAAAAAGAAAAAGAAAAAGAAAGAAAGAAAAGAAATTAGTCAGGTGTGGTGGCACTCACCTGTAGTTCCGGCTACTCAGGGGCTGAGGTGGGAGGATCGCTTGAACCCAGGCGGTCAAGGCTGCAGTGAGCCGTGATCATGCACTGCACTGCAGACTGGGTGATAGAGTGAGTCCCTTTCTTTAAAACAAAATTATAAAAGTAAAAACATGCTCATTATGAAAATATTCAAATAGAGGCATAAAAAGTTGAAAGCAGGCCCACCCTTCATTTTCCTCTTGATTCCATTCTCTTTTTCCGAAGTTGCCATTCAGTAGTTTGATATAAGCTTCTGGACAGTTTTCTATGCTTATGATTCTTAAACAAAAAAGGTAAAAAAATAACGTATTGCTACATGTAACAACAACACAGACATAATGTTCAGTCAAATAAACCAGACACAGAAGAGTACACATGGCAATTCCATTGATACAAAGTTCAACAACAATGTGCAAAACTAGTCCATGGTGTTACAAGGCAGAATAGCAGTTGTCTTTACAGGGTAGCCACTGGGAGGGGCCGCAAGGGGGTCTTCAAGGGTGCCAGCAGTATTCTATATCTTGATCTGGGTTGGGAGGTCTCATGGGTATGTACATACATAGAATGTATTGAGTCGTATACACTTAAGATTTGTGCACTTTACTATATATGTTTACCTCAATTATAAAGAAAAAGAATATCCACAAATGTATGTGTGGATGGGGCATAAATGGATTTAAGATGTCTTTGTTAAATTTCCATGCCATTGCCTGTGGGGACTTTGGAAATACATGGTAGTGATTTGGGTTGTCATAGTGATAGAGAAGGCCAGGCCTGCACAATAAAGTATTGACTCCCTCAGAATGGCCATAGCGCCCATATTGAAAAACACTGTTTTAAAAGTTTGCAGACTGTTCTATCAGGCAGGTGTTCAGAACATTGGGTAGACCTTTGAAACAGTCTTGCCTAGATCTTTACTCTGTCTTTATTTAAATGGAGGTGAAGCCTCAAGAGCTGATGTGGATGGATGGGTTCTTGATTTGTTTTTGCCTTCTGAACCAAATTGTAAAGGAGTGGAATCATCTCCTTTGCCAGGGAACAGAGGCAATTTGATAACCCTCAAATGTGAACTGGATGCAAGAGAGAGCTCTTCTCCAGCTCAGTGTCTCCTTCCCATGCTCATAGCTCTGTGAGGCCATGTGGCCTCTGCCAGTGTCTTAGTCTGGAGTCTTCTGCTGAAAGTCTTACTGCATCCTCCTTTCCTTTCTTGGATTTTCTCTGTGTCCCATTTGATCTCTATAGAGGAGAGTTAAGCATTTGAAGGACCACATGCCACATCACAAAATTGCTTTTGTTCCACTGTCTGGTTTTACTTTAAAGGCTAGCCCTCTTTTTTTCCTGTCTGTGTTGACTGGGGACAGTCAGGCTACAGAGCTTTGCGAATGCCCCTTGGTGAGAACAGGACTTGGCATTTATTGAGGTCCCCTGCTTTGGGCTGCCCTCCTCAGATTTAGGTGCTTGTCTTTTTTCTGTTTCTCCTCTCTCCCATCTCTGGGCAATGGGCAGGGACACACTTTGGCCCTTCATAGTATTAAACAATAGAAGGAGACTAAATGGGAAAAATATTATTTTTCCCTTGGACCAGAGTAATGCCTTCATTTATAAAGCCTTTCTTTTAAGTTTATTTTTGTTGGCTCTCTAAAGTAGGACCACAATTGATATTTCACAAGCCACATGCTGTTTTAATTGTCTTGGCTAATTAAAGGCAGAGTGCCTGGGGATTATGGGTGCCATGGACTCTCCCTGGGGTCTTCCTTTTGGGGTCTGCACAGAAGAGTTTGAATAAGAGGATGGAATATTGTCTAATATTGTCTCTGATGAGACAGCTGCAGAAAGCAAGGCTGTCTCTGGCAGCTCATGTCTGGCAGGGATCATTCTCTCACCAGGCAGCCATTCTACTGCCATTTATTTCTGGATGAAATAAAGTTAAAATGAACATTTCAGAGTTGCCTCAATGGGGAAAGAAGTTATATAAAGGCAGTATTTGGATGCCAGAGAGGGAAGAAGAGTCCCCTGTAGGATGGAGCCCCAATTGCCCACAACAGTGACTCACAGCAGTTGCCCAGTGAGCAGTACCCTTATTGTCTTCCTTCCCTTCTCTGTCTCTGCTCTAGTCCATCACTATGCTTCCTGGGATTGCTTCCCAAATGAACTACTTGTACTTTGTCTTAGAGTATGCTTTTGGGGGAACTCAGACAATGGCTAAGCTGGAACTTAACCCAGGATTTTGGTTTCTGGTCCAGAGTTCTTTGTACTGCTGAATTGACTCCTGCTGAATAGAGCTCCCTAGGTCACTGAATGAACTGCAAAGAAGGCTTCTATGATGGACACTTGGAGGTTGTTTCACTTATCTTTTGATGCATAAGAAACCACTCCAAAACTTAGTGGTTCAAATAAGTGACAACTATGTATTTACTCATGACGCTGCAGTTTGGGCAGGACTTTGGGGGACGGCTCATCTCTGATTCACATGATGTTGTCTGGGGTGACTCACCTGAGTCTAGTGGATCCAGGATGGTTCCACTCATGTGTCTGTGTCTGACACTTCATCTGGGATGACCGAAATCGTTGGGATGGCTGGTCCCTCTCTCTGCCTCTGTGCAGTCTGCATAGTTTAGCTCTTTTCCATCTCCCCATGTTGCCTTACTCTCCAGCAGGAAGCTGGCATTACATGCAGCTGGCCTCCCAGTGGACAAAAGCCAAAGCTACCAGGACACTAAAGGCATAGATCCAGAACTGTCACAGCATCACTTCTGTTACATTCTATTCGTCAAAGAAAATCACAAGGCAGGCCCATATTTGGGATGGTAGTGGTAGTGGATGGAGTCTGCCTCTTATATGCATGTGCAGAGTGGGAGGAATTGTCAGTGGCCACTATGCAGGCAATCCACTACAGAGCTGGTTTGTGAGGGCATATAGGAGGTGGGAGTTTAGTTTTCCAGGATGTTTGCTGGATGCCTTCTGATTAAATGCTGGACCCCAGGTTGCTAGCCAAGTGTATTAGGCTGTTTAGCTACAGAATGTGGCATATACAGATTCATTGAAAGTTCATAGAAGTGAGTAAATCAGCATCTCTGGGAATATCAAAGGCTCATTTTCCAATGCTTATTGATACTAGCACTACCTCCCTCCCCCACTATCTCAGACTTCTCTCTCTTCCTTCTATCAAAGGCAAAGACTTTATTAAACAAAAATGAACTCAAAATAGAACATAGACCTAAATATAAAGCCTATAAATATGAAACTTCTTGAGGACAACATGGGAGAAAATCTTTGTGACTTGCGTTAGGCAAAGATTTCTTGAATATGACACCAAAAGCATGGTCTATAAAAGGTGTAACTGATACATTTTACTTTATTCAAATTAAAAACTTCTCTCCCAAAGACCCCACTAAGAGAGTAAAAAGAAATATATAAAGAACTCTCTAAACTCAATAACAAGAAAACAAGCCACCTGATTTTTAAAACAGACAAAATATGTTCAAACCAAATATGTTCAATATTATTATCCACCTGCTATTTGGATTAAACTCACGCAACTTCTGCTTTTGTCTGCCAACTGTGAACAAAGCCACTTGCTCTTTTAGGGAAGTGATTTGTAATATACAGTGCAAATGTAAGGTATGGTTATACCTCCCACAAAACAACTTGCACACATTTCTGCTCCTTGTAGAGGGCTGACTAGCCATTTTCTCTGTCTCTCTCACTGGACTTTATGTGACAGACACCCACAAATTGCTAGCCATGGCCGTTAAGTAACCACTGGCCACTGGCAATTTGAGGCAGATCATTTACTGTAAGCTCAAGTGGACGTGGGTGTCTCCTACCATGCTTTTCCAAGCCAGGCTGGTTTTTAGGCCTCCCTAAAAAAATCTCCCACTGCCTAGTTGTTCTGCCCTCAAGTGTCCTGATGTCCTTTCATTTCAAGGAACTTGCATCATTTGAGCCTGTAACAAGGGGCTTTTAGTCTTCCTTGGTACTATTGATATGTAATAAGTGTACTTTGACTTTGATTTTTTCTTTGAATTCATTTGTAAGCAACGGTAAAGTTTGAAATGTATTACTTCATATTATCATACATTATTTTTTCTCAGGACCTAATGTTAAATTCAATGCTGAGTGCTTAATAAGGATACTGATTACATGAGAAGTAAGTAACAGAACAGTTTTCATCTAGTTTCTAAATTTAGGGAGAAAAAAAAAGCTTGGATGAACAGCTGCAATGTGCCAAATAATTTCCCACTTTTGTGAATCCCAAAGGCCCCTCTTCATGCATTCAACATTCCTGAAATTTCTGGAATAAGAAAAAATTGTGAGAAGAACCCACAGGGTTTTTAAAAACGACTTTATACTTGAGGTGTACTTGCCATGTAATAAACTGTACTGAATTGCTTTCGTACCCTTTTCAAAAATTAATTGGAAATTTTTGTGCAGATCTGTTTCTGGGTTCTTTATTCTGATCCATTGGTTTATGTGCTTATTTCTTCACTAATACCAATGCTGTCTTGATTACTGTAGTTTTGTAATATGTCTTAAAATTGGGTAGTGTGATTCCTCTAACTTTATTCTTCTTTTCCAAAATTGTTTTGGCTATAAATTTCATGTCAATTTTAGGATCAGCTTATTTATATCTGCAAAACCTTGCTAGTATTCTGATGGCAATTATGTCACATCTACTGATCACTTTGGGGGAGAATTGATATCTTTAATATTTGAGTCTTTCAATCCATGAACACTGTACATCTCTCCATTTATTTAGGTCTTAGTTGATTTCTTTCACAAACATTTTTTAGTTTTCAGTATATAGATCCCATACATGTTTTGTTAGATTTGTAAGTATTTCATTTTCTGGGACTACTGGAAATGTTTTTATTTTCTTAATTTTACTCTCTAATAGTTTATTGCAAGTATATAGAAATGCAATTAATTTTTGTGGTTTGACTTTGTATCTTGTGATATTGCTACCCTCAAGTGTTGTTTTGTTGATTCTTTGAGATTTTCTACATAGACAATCATGTCATCTGTGAATAGGGACAGGTTTATTTTCTTTTCATTTCTTTCTTTCCTTCCTTTCCTTCTTTTCCTTCTTTCTTTCCTTCTTTCTTTCTTTCTCTCTCTCTCTCTCTTTTTTCCCTTCTCCTTCTCCTTCTCCTTTTCCTTCTCCTTCTCCTTTTCCTTTTCCTTCTCCTTCTCCTTCTGTTGCCCAGGCTGGAGTGCAGTGGCGCAATCTCAGCACACTGCCACCTCTGCCTCCCGGGTTCCAGTTATTCTCCCACCTCAGCCTCCTGAGTAGCTGGAACTACAGGCGCGCACAACCACACCTGACTAATTTCTGTATTTTTAGTAGAGACATGGTTTCACCACATTGGCCAGGCTGGTCTCGAACTTTTCACCTCAGGGGATCCACTCACCTCAGCCTCCCAAAGTGCTGGGATTACAGGCGTGAGCTACCGGGCCTGGCCAGGGACAGGTTTATTTCTTCCTTTCCAATCTTTGTATCTTTTCTTTCTTTCTTGTCTTATTGCACTGGCTAGGACTACCTGTATAGTGCTGAATAGGGTAGTGAGACTGGGTGTTGTGTTGTTCCCAGTCTTAGGGGGAAAGCATTTCAGTCTTTCACCATGAAGTATAATGTTAATTGTGGGCTTTCTGTAGATCCCCTTCATCAGGTTGAAGACATTCTCTTCTCTTCCTAGATTGCTGTAAGTTTTTTTTTTTTTTAATCACGAATGGATGTTACATTTTGTTAAATTCCTTTTCTGTATTAATTGATATGATCATCTGGATTTTCTTTAGTTTGTTAATGTCGTGGGTTGCATTGATTAATTGATTTTTGAATATTAAGCTAGGCTTCCATTGTCAGGATACATACCATTTGGTGTTAGCATATTATTCTTTTTATGTAGTGTTGTGTTTTATTTGGTAATACTTTATTGGGGATTTTTACATCTGTGTTCATGACTGATATTGTCCTGTAGCTTTATTTTCATGTAAAGTCGTTGTCTGGTTTTGGCATCAGAGTAATGCTAGCCTTGTAAAATGAGTTGGGGCCTGTGTTCTCCACTTCAATTTTGTGGAAGACATTCTGTAGAATTCTTTTAAAAATATTTGATAGAATTCACCAGTGAAATCACTGTGCCTGGAGATTTATTTTTAGGAAGATTATCTATTCATCTTGAGTGAGTTTTGATAGTTTGTGCTTTTTGAAGAATTGGTTCATTTCATCTAAGCTGTCAAAGTTATGTGTAGATTTATATATATGGTGTCTGCTGTGATACCCTCTGTTTCATTCCTAATATTGGTAATTTGTTTATTTTCTTTGTTTTTCTTTGTCAATCTTGCTTGAGTTTTGTCAATGATATGAATATTTTCAAAAAAACAGCTTTTGGTTTGATTGATTTGTTTCTATTGTGTTGTTTCATTAATTTCTGCTTTTGCCTTTATTATTTTTATTATGTCCTGCTGCATGCTTTGGGTTTGTTTTGTTCTTTAGTTTCTTAAAGTGGAAGCTTAAGGTATTGTTTTGAGGCCTTTTCTTTTTTCTAATATAAGCATCTGATGCTATAAATTCCCCTCTGAGAACTGTTTTATCCCACTGTACTCTCTCTCCTCTCCTTTTTGAACTCTATTGACTGAAATGTTAAACATTTTGATATTGTCCCACAGCTTCCTGAAAAAACCAAGATTAAAAAGAAGATTGAAAAAAAAGTTTATTGAGCAAGGGGAAGACTAAGAAAGACAAAAAGTCATGGGGCATCTTCCTACCCTCTTAAGACCACATCTTTTCTAGAGAGAAAAATTCCTAATTCCCAGAGTTTTAGGTAACTAGAATTTGCTATGCAAATGCTATAGTTGCCACTGCTGTCACTCCTGCCCACTGTCACCACAGGATTATATGGGGGCTGGGTCATGAGATAATGGAGAAAATGAACATAAAAGAAACCAGGGAATTTTCTTCATTCTCTCTGAAGCATTAAAAGAAAACCAGGGAATTTTCTTCATTCTCTCTGAAGTAGTACAGGTCTTCTTTTCCACTCTTAGAGTCAGAGATAGAGGGCTTCTCCTGGAACTCTCTCTGTACCCAGTGTCTACTTCTGTGTTTGGGCTGATTTTAGTCTAGTCCTGGGATACCAAAGTAACACGAATTCAGTGTTATCCCAAATTCTTAGTCTGCCTGCTAATGTTTACTTTTTCAGAGTCATCAAATAGCTGTTCAGATGCACTTTGTTCAGGTTTTTCAGCTGCATTCAGTAGGAAAGACAGGGTGAAGTACAATTACTATGTCTTACCCAGAATTGGAATATTGTGACCTTTTTAACATTACGTTATCCTTTTCATGGTAGTCAAATAGGTAATTTTCTTCCTCCCTTCCTTCTTTCTTTCCCCCTTTGTTTTTTATTTTCTTTATTTTCTACTTTTTCTTTACTATGATGCCTAGTATATTGTTAGACCTGGAAAATTACTTTTGACTTCATTGCAGATGGTAAAAAGTCTTTTGGGTGAGGTTTTATAGTCATTATAATTTAGAGAAAGGATTGGGATTGTTTATCATTGGAAAACACTTTGTTTTCTAAAGATATATCTACTAGGATGAGAGAAGAAAAAATCATAATCTCAAAAGTGGGGAGTAATAGTCTTATAGGGTCACTGTGGGGAATAATAGTCTTATAGGGTCACTGTGAAAGTTCAGAGGGATGATATATTTGTACCAGGAACAAATATGTTACATTTGTTCCTTTAAGTAAATCTAGTCCCATCCAAAAACATATTTATTGACATTAGCTCATTTTTGAAAGCCTTTTTAAAATGAGCTAATATCAATAAATATGTTAATAATGAAAGGAACCTAACAATACAGAATGATTATGCATCAAATGCTGTATGTTTACTGTGGTTTGAATGTTTGTCTCCTCCAAAAGTCATGTTGAGATTTAATTGCTATAGTAACAGTATTAAGAGGTGGGACCTTTAAGAGGTGATTGGGCCATTAGGGCTCTGCCTTCATGAATGGATTAATGCCATTATAGCAGGAGTGGGTTGTTAGTTATCTCGAGAATGGGTTCCTGATAGAAAGGAGGAGTTTGCCCCCTCTTTCCCCTTCTGTCTCATGTACTCTCTTCTGCCCTTCTGTCATGAGATTATGCCGCATTAAGGCCTCACCAGATACCAGTGCCATGTTCTGGGACTTCTCAGCCTCCAGAACTGTGAGCTGAATAGACTTCTCCTCTTTATTAATTACCTGTCTGTGGTATTTTAACAACAGATGGTGGACTAGGGCAGTGTCCTTCTTCTGCTTTATTAGATAGCTTATTTGAAAAGTGAACGAGCAATCCTGCTTGTAGTCTGAGGAATGGAAATTGTGGAGTTGAGGGAGATTCAGTAAGAGATGATCTTTCACCCAGATGAGGCTATTGTTAAACTTTTCATTAAATTGCTTTTATTTTGGCCCTTGTATTGGTATCATCAAACATTAAACAGCCTTAAAAAGTGAAATGATATCCAGTCATCTACAAAAGAGTGAATTGTGAGGAATTATTTGGCTTGTTTCCCAGTAGAGACAAGTGATTTCACATTCTGCAACAGACCCATGAGCCACACAAGTCACATGAAAGGTGGCCATAGCTCAGGTGTTTGGCTCAGCTTCCTATTCCATCCAAGCTCTTTCTAATCACAGATGAACCAGCCACACATTCTTATTTTGAGTTGACTTCAGCTTAATTGCAATAAAGTTAAGGATTGGAAAACATTTGTGTTAACATCTACATTCTGTTCAAAACATCAACAAAAGCCAAATCCTCCAAATTAATAGGCTCTTTTGAAGTCTTCTCTTTTGAATAAACAGTGTTGACATGTAATTCATCATTAACTCATAAAAACACTTCAGTAATGTAAATCAGGATTGAAGTCTAAAAGCCATTCTGCTTTCAATTAGAGCATCCAAACCTGGTATCCGAGACCTTTTGTCCTTTTTTATTTCCCAGCCACTCTGTTATTTTGTCAATCTCATCTCCCTCCTCATCTGTATCCTGCTCACGCTCTAGAAATCAAGTCTTTCCCTCAGATGCAATGCCTGCATCTGAATTTTAAAAGTAGTTAATAGAATATACCAACTCCATGTTTAAACAGGAAGAAACTAAGGCTCCTGAGTGGTGATGGGGCTGGCCAAAGTCACATGGCTAGCTAGTAGCAGAGCTAGATGAGGATTCTTAGCATCTCACTCCATTATTTTACTCCTAGTCTTCTAGAAAGACTCTGTGCTGTTCTCAGAGTCTCACCTCTGAAATAGCATACTAAGGTTTTAATTCACTCACAAATGTTTTTAATACCTTATAAGTATATGAAAGAAAACCAACTTGTGATGTTATTAGGTTGGTGCAAAAGTAATTGTGGTTTTTGCCAATGGCAATGGAAAAAAAAAACCACAATTACTTTTGCACCAACCTATAGACGTCAGGATAGTGGCAGGTGTCTGACCATGTTCTGTTTCTTGATCTGAGTTCTGTTACATGGGTGTGTTCAGTTTATAACAATTCATTGAATTGTGTACTTTTTAAAAAATAAAATATCTATTACAAGTGGCTTATGGTATTATCCCTGAGTTTTGCTTGGGCCCCAGAACTTAATATGCTATTAATATCCTTTATTATGCAACGAGTCACCTTTCTCATCCAGCTTAAAAATTAATTTTCCTCTTAACATTCTTTTATTCTGCTCTCCAGTATACTTTTGCTTCCCGGCGCCTGCCTAACGTTTGTACCATCAGCGTTGTAGAATCCTACTTCAAAAGAAGCATTTGCTTAGAGCCCAGAATCATAGTGGTGATCATGCAGTGATCTTAGCCCCCACCCCAGGGTGCTTGCTTGTTTGATAGTCACTGTGAGTGTTCCTAACAAGCCAGGGCATATCTGGATTCATCATTTCCCTGCACATCTGTGCTCTAAATCTCCAGCAATATGTGTGATAAATAGTCTGGAGCTTATTTTCTAAATGACAGCAGTGAAACCTCCAGCTTTTCTTTCTTTGAATTGAATCTGAGACACATGAAATTGGTATTCTCTGAGGCTTCTCTCTTCCCCCTCCTCACCTTTCTTTTACAGCAGGGGAAAAGGCAGAACCCTAAGTTTGTAATTGGCAGTGGATTGAAAGCCGTAGATCCTTCTCTCCTCTCCAGAGATAAAGAAACGCTCTTTTGTGAGCGTTCATCACTCTGTCTTTTTATTGTTTCTCTCTCTTACTTTAGGGTCTTATTTTGTCCTGTCCTCCACGTTTCTGTACACCACTCCCTCCCCAAAGGTTGCTTTTTCATAGCGTAAAAGTTGATCCTGAGTCTGTGTGCAAGACGTTATTTGGTACTACAATTTCACAGAATCATAGAATCTTAATCTTGGAAAGGGCCATAGAGCCCCACCCTACTTCCCTCATCTCACCCCTCTTGCCAGCATCCTTTGGCCTCATGGGAACACTTCCAGCTTCAGTAAGCTTTGATGGAATCTCAAGATGGTCTCGAAGTCTTAGAATACCCTGCCTCACACTAGGCTAAAATCAGCTCTGCATAACATATAGCCATTGTCCTTATTTCTCACTTTTGGTACTGCACAAAGTAAGTCTCTGTCTATTTTTATCCATGGGATGGCCATTGAGAAATCGGAACACAGGGATTCTATTTCCTTTTAGTCTCATTTTCTTCAGGCTACAAACCTAAAGTTTATTCACCATTCAGCAAACTTTTTGTTTATTTGTTTACTTATTTATTTGCTGTGAAAGCTAGTCTCTGTTGGTCATTTTTTGTTTTTCCTTTCTAGCATCTTCTGGCATTTCTGTGTCCTCCTCAAAGTGTGGCCCCAAGTGATAAATATTTGAGGTGATAGGTACGTAAATTACCCCAATTTAATCATTATGCATTGTATGCACATATCAAAATATCACTCTGTATTCCATAAATATGTACAATTATAACATGTCCAAAAAAAAGAAAAGAAAAAAAAAAAGAATTGGCCCAAATGGTCTGTTATTCCAGTGTGGTTGCTTCAGTCCAGGATAAGCCAGGCTTCTTTGGTTTAGCCTCTGTCCTCTTGCAGGCCACTGTTGCTCTTTTTTAAGAAACTATTTCACCTGCTGGCTCACAATGTGGACAGCTAGCTGGCTGCTCTTTCCCAAACCTGCCAGGGGAGGTCTCCCCGCTTGCTGGGTGTATAGCTTAGTGTAGGGAGAGAAATACAAGACTTCACGTTTATAATCCCTATTAAATTCTTCCTTGTAGGTTTCAAACTAGCTATGGCCTATGATTTCGTCATCTGTTGGTTTTGCCCATCTGTAGCCAACATTGTTGATGCCCTGTGCCATCTCCCCTCATCCCATCTCTGGATTCATCTGCAGCTGAGGTAGACAGTTCTCAAACATACTGACAGTTTCTCACCTTAGATGTCCACATGTCTTAGAGGCTTTGCCTTTGGATTTTCTCCAGTCCCGTGGGAGCTCACTCAGCAAGAATTTCTGGTAGAGTAGGGGACGTTAACACCCCACCAGCTCTTAGCCAAAAAGGACAGGAGTCTGTGGGTAAATACCTGACCTTTCATGTCCCTGGGTTGTGTTTCCTCAGAGTCTCCTCAGTGGGAATGAATCCAGGTTGCCCCCAGAAGTAACCCCATTAGTATATCTTTATGGGCTCTTCCCCTTTTCCTTTCTCATTTCCCCTGCTTTCTCACTGCGCTTCCTGGGATCACCTTCCAAATGAACAATAGCACCCAAGTCCTTGTTTCAGACTCTGCTTTGGGAGAAACAAAACTAAGATCTTGTCCTCTCCAGCTTGGTTATTTTCTACAGATTTATTCCTCTTAATTCTTCCTTCACTGGTAGAATGACACAGAGCCCTACAGCACATCTCCTGAGAGGAGGTTACCTGTTAATGGGTTGTGAAATTCTTGTAGTGGTCATGATCAGCACTTTTCAAAAACTAAAATGTAATAGAATAGCAAATATGAGAGGGCATCATACCTTAAAGATTGTTCCGTGAAACTTATTTTTCGATCATATAAATGTATGTGTGTACTGAGTCACAAGATGAAACATTTTCTGTGGATTATATTCAAAAAAGTGAAAAGTAATTGCTTTCTGTGAATACAATTCATGAATCAGTATTTCTCTAAATGGACCTTTATGTAAACTAGATTTACTAGAGGAGGCATTCTCTTGGGTAAACCAAAGAAATGAGGTTACTTTGGCCTGATTTGCTCTTTTTGAACCAATGCTGATTCCAATGCTATTCTAAAAAATTCTTCCTTTTGTTTTTTTTTTTTGTTGTTGTTAATAATCTGTACTAAAATAACGCTTAGGATAAAATTGAAACTTTTCGTGTCTACAGTTTCCATACTCCATATTTTTACTGGTTTGAAAACTGTCTATCCACAGTCTTTGACACTTCTTTGGTTTCCCTTAATTTTTCAGTGATTATGAAGAATAATTTCACTGTCCACCCTTTATATTCTTTAAGGCCCTGGGATGTAGTTTCCCTGGATCTGGAAATTTGAGCTCAGGTAAAATTGCCAGCTGGGGTCTCATTACTCTTGAGCTCCTCTTCCTAATCTGTGACTTTTTTCCACATATAATATTAAAGCAAGAAAGATATTTAGGTGGACTTTAAGGAAGAAATTTCAACTTTCCTAAAAGTGAAATGTTGAGAACAGCTTGGGAGTAGGCTGGGAAGACTGTCTCCAAACTTTTGAGTTTTCACTGGGACACTCTCAGTACCCGAGGCTGGTGCCTGCATCAGATTATCTTTCAAGAGTATTTCCAGATCTAAGACTCTCTAATTTTATTGGCAAAGCATATCTTTTAGTTGGAGGCCCAAATGGTAATTTTTAAGAACTTCTCGGATAAACATGTTCTTATCATTGCAAACAAATGAGAAACAAACCTAACAAGCTCTTTGCATCAAATATATTTTAATTGCTCTGCTTGAAAAATTTTAAACAATGAGTAGAACAAAAGAATATTTATATAATATGGATATGGTAAACAAACAAAACAAAACACAAACACCTCTACTTACCAGCCAGTTTAATAAGAACTTACCAAGAAAAGAGCAAAAACGTTACCCTGTAGTCCTTGCAATTCTTTCCTCTGGATTCTTTTCCTTTCCCTATCTCCTCAGAGGTAACCAATGTCCTAAATTTTGTATTTATCATTCCTATCATTAGCTTTATAGTATTACTGAATATGTTTTTTGTCTCTAAAAATACATTATTTACAGCTGGGTGTGGTGGCTAATGCCTGTAATCCCAGCACTTTGGGAGGCCGAGGCAGGCAGATCACCTGAAGTCAGGAGTTCAAGAACACCCTGGTCAACATGGTGAAACTCCATCTGTACTAAAAATACAGAAATTAGCTGGGAGTGGTGGCACGTGCTTGTAATCCCAGCTACTCAGGAGGCTGAGGCAGGAGAATTGCTTGAACCCAGGAGGTGTATGCTGCAGTGGGCCAAGATTGTGCCACTGCACTCCAGCCTGGGTGACAGAGCAAGACTCCATCTCGAAAACAAAACAAAACAAAACAAAAACATTATTTACATTTACATGCTTTTGACTTGTGTATAAATGGACACGTGCTGAATATATTCTTATACAACTTGCTTGCTTTTTTTTCACTTAACATTAGATTACTAAGAGTTGCTCATGTTGTTACATGCAGTTGTGTTTTTTCATTCACGTTACCTTGTAAGATCCCATTGTGTAAATATGCCATCATTTATCCATGCTACTCTTGATGTGCATTTTGGGCTGTTGCTAGTTTTATG
Organism: Macaca fascicularis; assembly: GCF_037993035.2. NCBI lineage: Eukaryota > Metazoa > Chordata > Mammalia > Primates > Cercopithecidae > Macaca > Macaca fascicularis. The sequence goes on along the minus strand of NC_088395.1, from coordinate 38,150,229 downwards.
TTCTTGTAAACAGTGCTGTTGGGAAGATTCTTCTCTATCTCCCTTGAACAATGTGCAGGAATTTCTCTAGACTAAGTACCTAGGAGTTGAATTGCTGGATAATATGCATACATATCTTTGACTTTGTTCAATAATGCCAAATTATTTGCTAAGGAAGTTATACCAATCTAAACTTCTAGCACCAATGTGTATTTCCATTGCTCAACATCCTTGTTAACACTTGATCTTGTTATATTTTTAGAGTTCTTCCAAACTAATGGGTAGGAAATGGTATCACTGTGGTTTTAATTATTGTTAGTGATATTTTAGTAATAATATAATGGTAATAATAATATGGTTATTAATTCTCAGGGGAAGGATTTTCCTTCTTTCACTCAGTGCCAGGGTACAAGATGAGAACTTTTCTTTGTAGTCCCTATACATGGGATGGATTTATTTCACTCTTTACACTGAGAGTATAGGCTGTTGGTATATCAGCTTTGTGTAGGAGGTGAGGGTGAGGGGATGTAGGCAGTCTCCTCTAAAACTGATGATCTTGAATAGTCCCTGGAGTTTGTCTTCTGTATCCAAGGTCTCACCAGTCCATGGAAATTAAAGCTCCGTTTTGGCAGTTGTCCTCAGAATAAAAGGTGAGCCTTAATATCTGGTACCTAATCATGATCCTGCTTTCACAGTATTTCTTACTTTCTTGCAAGCTAAAAGTGGATTTTTTTCATTGATTTTCATGTAAGCACAGCCAGGCTACATGGCTCACCATACTGCCTGAAATAGGATCCTAATTGCTTGACTTTGAAATTGATTCCATTTTCAACCTTTAGTTACTTTCAAATGTATTTCATGATATTGTGCTACAGCAATCTGTAATTTGATGTTTTAAGGACATATGTACCTCCTCAAACTATCCTCTTCAGATTCACAAACTAGAAAATTCTCAGTGGAGATGGCTGACCCACCACTTGTTCAAGATTTTACAATAAGACAAAAGGTTGCCATTTGCAAGCATTTGAGAAAATTTTTTTGTGTGTTCATCAAGGGAGGAGAGAAAAAACCTGCCTCGAGTGTTTCCCATTTGCTATCTGCTTTAATTTTTCATTTACAATTCCTTGCTCAGAATTTCATTGAAGAGGGGAACTTCTAGGAAGCATTGGCGTTCGTGCTCTAAAAATGCCCAGTCCTAACTTCCTTAATTCAGCCTTAACGATGATGAAGATCCCATACCCAGTTTGATTGTGCTGTGTAAAATTGGAATGTGACTTGACTACTACACATGGAAAAACATGAAAAGACCCATACTAACAAAACAATTACTGACAGTTGTTGTTAGGGCTGCAAAATAGTGTGTTTGTACATTCCCCCCCCCCCTTTTTGATAGGTTTCATGTGAATTCATGTGAGTACCTTGATTGAATTAAATAATTCATGTAAATCACCCAAGGCAGTGCCTGAGGTAGTGTCTGTTAACTAAACAGTAGGTATTTCTTCTCTCTTACAAGTTAGAACTGTAAGGACTGTGTTAGGACTCACTGGTGTCTACCTTGGCCAATAAGACCAGATAAGATGGTGCTGTACAAAGCTGCTCCTGCATGGTAAAAGGCTGGAGAAATAGTTGCTACTTCATTTAATTTACCTTTTATTTCCTTCTTACCCTGGACTTTCATCTGTATATCAGGATGCTGGAAAATTGCTCAGAAAGACTCAGTTTTTGGCAAAGTTCCCTTTAGGGCACATACTGCCTTTTTCACTGGCCCATGGTTTCTGAGAACTGGCCTCATCCCTGCAAATGAGGACTTCACCAGTCCCTCCAGTCCCCTCCCTGCAGACAGCCTTCCTTGGTCCTGGGGGAAGGACAAGGGAGCCTGTCACTGCAGGCCCTTCTCCAGCAAGGGACTGGGAAGGGGCCAACATGCCTGCAGGCTCCTGTATTGACAAGTTGCAGCATCCTTAAGAGCAGCCAAGAAATAAAATGGTAATTTGTGTTTGCATCTGGAATTTCTGAGCTTCAAAATCTTGGATCACAGCACTCTCAATAACAGAAAACAGGACACACATATAAATATCCATATCCATATTAGCCTCTTTGTTAGACTCTGGGTCAGCAGCTCGAGACTGAAAAGTAGCAGGATGATTGTACAGGAAGTAGAATGAACCTGAATGCTGTGTTTCAGGGCAGGGGGCAGCAGGCATAAGAGGGAGGAGAATGGCCTCCCCGTTTATTGCACCCTGAGCCATCCCCCCAGGAACATCTAGAGCTTGACTACATTATGGCTTAAAACAGCTCTTATGGACTCTCTAGGGGACCTGATCACCACTGATAATGTTGTTTCCAAGGAAAAACCAATTTCAAATTATGAGCAACTGATTTATAAATGCACTTTGGGGACGCTGCCATCCATAGGTGAGAGGCCACATGACTCTCCTGTCATCAGTGCCCTGATACTTTGGCAGGGTTACAAGCCACCCTGGGCCTCTTTGTGGGGCTCTCTTTAGCTGGACAGTGGGCTAAATGTGGTATTCGTTGGATAGCACCAGACGCCTATCCATGCAACATATTATCTCCACTTGCCTGTTCTGCTGCCTGAGGTTTCCCCATGAGGATCAGGAAATTTCCACAATGAGAAGGAAGCCATTTGGGGAACCCTGTATAAAACTAGTGTGTTAAGGCATTATGTAAATATGAGAGTAGATAAATGACTTAACTGATACGTACAGCAAAGACTATTCTGATTATCAACTTGGGAGTTCTAGATAAGTTGTGTAATACAATTGTTTTCAAACTCTTTTGATTGCTACCTGCAGTAATAAATATATTTTATATCACAATCCAAAACACACATATACTATGCACACAGTATGTCATCAAATCCAAAACTCTATCAGTCGTCAGTCACCATTATTTTAGGTATCACTAAAAAAGAAAAATGATGCCAATTAAACTATGCCATTCCGTTTATTATAGAGCTCATCTTGGGTTCAGGGAAATTAAAATGTAAAAATAGTGTTGTTTTAGAGTTAATAAAAAAAAATATATATATATATGTATGTGTGTGTGTGTCTGTGTATAATTGAAACAAAAGTGTCATGAAACAATGCTCATTTTTACTATGTATGGTGTATTATGAGTATCTACCACTTTCCCCTATTCTAATCTAATGTATTTTATTGCACATAAAGCTGGTCCTACTAAATTTATGGAATGGCTCACTAATGTTTTAATTTAATTTTAATGTGTTAAGTCTGAGCTACAGTATTGTTTTGAAATAGGGAATTGGAAATGATACACTGAGACTAATTTCTTATCCCAAACCAGATGTCATGCTGTATGTTTTAGTCATTTATTTCATTCAAATGTAAATTGATGGTCTACTGTTTAAGTCAGGACTCTTGATGGCACATGACAGAAACCAGTTTCAAAAAAACTTTGAAGAAAGGATGGGCTTATCATTTTATGTTAGCCAGAGGTATGCTGGTGGGGCCAAGCAATACTGGAACCAAGGGCTCAAATATTGTGGGATCTCTCTTTCTCTCTAACTTTCTCTGTTTTGTCTCCGCTTTTCTTTGATGGTTTCATTCTCTCGAATTAGCATTCTGTATGAGACTTAATCTTTGTCATTGGCAGCTTCAGGGCTCACATCTTCCTCATTTACCACCAGAGAAAAAAATCCTTCCAAGATTCTCATTGGTTCATGTGATTGGTTCATATGATTGCTCCTGTAGTCAAGGGATAAGATAAACTCACCTCTACTAGAATCACATAGGTGTCATGAGGAATAATGCAGTTTTCCAAAAGAAAGGGTCTTGTTTCTTTGAGAGGAACATAATAGATGTCCATCACACCTAGGAAGTGCTAGCACCAGGCATTGTGTGCTGGGGTTTAGCCTCACACAACAGGTATTGCCAAAAGCCTGCAGATGACCATTTTGAAAACTAGAATTGCCATTAGCTTAGTTGCACCTTCATTTTCCCACTAGAGCTTGAGTCTCCCAGTGAAGATAATAATAACTGACAACAGCCACTGTGTGACTATCAGTTCAAAGGCACCGAATGGAAAAATGGGTGCTTTCAAGAGAGAAGCTACCCAGGAAAGAAATGATTCTACCTTCCACCACAGGCAGAACTGGCCAAAATAGCCATCTGTAAAAGACTTTAGGTAAAGTCCAGGTTTTTGTTCTTGGGTGCTCGTATTCTATTCCCTGTTGGGGAACCAGAGAATGTTTTATAAGGAAGAAGCCTTAGGTTTCAGCTGAGCAAACTGCAGCCTGTCACTTCCAAGCATTCTCATGATGTTCATTTCAGTGTTTCGGTGCTGTTTTCTGGAAATATCTTTCTTCACACTCTCTTCTCTCTCTCTTTCTGTCATTTAATGTACTCTATTAAAATATCAATCTACAGCTGGCAATTAAAAGTTTACTGCCTACAATTATCAGTACACGCTGTGGTGATTTTATTTTATTTTCTTAGACTCTGTCTTTTCTGAATTCAGTTATTCTCAGTTTTGCCATGATGTGCCAGAATTTTGTAAATTATACTGCTGGGTTACTGCCAAGAACGACGTACCAGTCGCAGCTTTATTTGGGCAGCTTTTTTGTGGCTTAAATACAGTATCTGTTTCTGTAATTACAGCCTTCACTGAGGGAGATGGATGTCTCATTTTGATATTGATGGAACAGCTTGAGCATATCAGTAACATGTAGACTAAAGTCTCAAGGGGCAGAAAACTTTTGAGAGTCTTTGTTAGTTTCACAGGGGCAGTAAGGGGAAAGAAATCCTGACCGTATTCCCTGAAGAGTTTGATGTCTAGCTGGGAAGAAAGAACTTGAAATGACTTCTGAAAATCCAAAGCAACATCAAATCAGTGCTCATTTAAAAATGTGAACAGAGTGCATCGATGTGAATGGAATGGTTAGGAAAGATAAACTGGGAGAGCTGGGCTTTGAAATAGCTTTAAGCACAAGAAAGGAACTGAGAGGAGGGGAAGGGCTTTCTGGTAGGTTTCTGAGTCATGAAGACAGAAACAAGGAGTTGTGAAATTGCATGAGATTTAGGATCAGAAATGTTCAGTCCTTGTTCTCATATAACTGATAATCACTTCATTCTCTGAGCTGATAATACAATCACATAAACAAAGTGGCAAAGAGTTGTTGCTCTCCCCAGGTTTACATTCTAGTCACTGAATGCTACCTGCCTCATAAGGTTGCACTGCGGACTTAAAGAGGCAATGGAAATGAAAGAGCCGGGCAGATTTTTAAAATGATGTGCCACGGTAATTTGTTTATTGCCAGGTGGAGAAGGAGGAGGGCAATTTGATTTGCTTGACTGCTGTTGTCCCAGCTAGAGGTTGAGGATGGGAGTGTACTAGGGGAACATAATTTGAAAACATGTACTATGCCCTTCTACACACTACTGCTGCCCCATTTTACAGATGAGCAAACTGAGGCTCAGGAAAGAAAAGTGGCTTCCCAAATCAGGATGGCACTGGAACTTAATCCCAGGGCTTTTTCAATTGCATCCTACCAGAGAGGATGGCCATGAGCAGTTGAGGAAACTCAGTATCTGCTTGCTGTTTCATGGGACATAACATCTATGCCCTGAACAAATCAGAGAAAAGTAGACTTCCACCACCAATCCCCCAAAGGCTTTCTCAGATTTTCAGATTCCTTCATTCTGAGGGAGGATAGAATTAACTTAACAAATGTAGGTTTTCAAAGTATTTAAATCACTGTTTTTCTAATACTTTTGACAAGACCTACAGGAAGAAATATATTCTACTGTGACCTATTGTTAGAGTGAATATATTATTTATTGTACCAATCAGGAAGGTTTTGAGTGTGAAAGAGAATGCTATTAATAATAATGTTAGATGGTAACCATGTGAGGTGATGGATATGTTAATTAGCTTGATTATGGTGATTATATCACAATGGATACGTATTTCAAAACATCATGTTGTAAACCTTAAATATATATAATTTTGTCCATTATACCCCAGTAAAGCTGAAAAAGTAATGCTGGGACAACAGGCACAAAATGGGACTGTGCTATACAAACTGGGGACACCCTACCATACATACACCTATATAAAAACAAAAATTGTACAAAGTAAGGTTTATTCTTTCTATGTGCAGTGCACCCTGACATTTTCAATTCTATTTCACTACAAAAATACTAGTCATGACCTACTAAATGGGGTCAACAGTTTGAAACATAACAATTCTTAGTTGATTGTTGGTATCGCTTAGGCACTTATGATGGTAGTAAAGACAGGGATTTGGTAAGGTGAATGTCTGATATGTCCTATAAACTTGTTTCATCTGAACATTCTGTTGAATTTTCTGCCCCAAGAAAAGCACTGGTAATAAACATTTTCTTCAGTTTATTCCCCATGATTAGCAAAAGGTTTAGATTAATCTTTCTGGATCCCTTTGTTCCATTTGGAACAAGGATCTTCCTCTGTGTATTTCCCCTCTTTTCTTACCCTTGGGCTTTTATCTGTTAATCTGCCACTTATTTAGAGAAGTAAGGAATCCAAGGAAGAATGTCTCATTTACAGATTCTGGCTCTCTGTGTACTTGTTCGGAGCCTTCATCTTGGGGTTGAAGCTGGTGCTCTGAAAAGCTAAAGTTTCTTCTCTGCTCTACTCCTTCAAATATACACACCTTTACACACATCTCCTGGACATCTCTCCTCTGGTGAAATTTTGCCAAGGTATAACAGAGTGGATCTTGCCTGCTAGTCAGGCATGCAGGACTGACTTCTGGGCTTCTTCAAAAACCCCCATAAATTAGGACTTTCCAGAAAAGAAGCTCCTGCAAATTTAGCTATGGAGGAGAGAAGGGTTACCACTGTACCTGTGTCCACACAAGCTATGGACAGGCCCTTTTGTTAGCCCATTTCTGTCACTAGAAATGTTTGTACACTCACCTATGTTAGCAAGAGCTTCAAGAATACAAGAGACCCGGCAATAGCACCTCTCAGCAATAAAATAACTTTTGGTAAGCCCCCATTTTGTAAATGTTTTTAGGTCATAAAGGCATGTAGGGACCCACAGGATTTTTCCTGCCTCAGAGTATAAACTATGGTAATGTCTTGAGCCTAAAAATCACTTTTTCCTAAAGCAAATTTTATTACCTGGATCATCTGAATTCATAGACTAAACTTGACAACAGTTTATTTTACTGAAAAAGATTGACTCTATGGCTTTTCTTGGTGGTTATTAAGATGAATATATATACATATGTGTACGAAAGATTTTCTAAATCACAAATCATACAGGATTGTTAGAGGAATTTTTAAAAACACACAGAAAACTTTGGAAGCACTGAGATTCTTGACTATGCTTCATGCTTAAACTTTAAAAAGTATATCATGCCAGATATAAGTTTGTCATATTTTTACATTTTTTCAAGAAACTCATTTACACAGTAGCTCAGGGTTGTGGAGGCCTTCAGTTTATACTCACAGAATTAAATAGAAAATGTGATTATGAACCCTCAAATTAGAAACTTGTAAAACTAAAACATATATATTATGCCATTTAATTTATGGCACCCCTGTTGAGGCATACCTAATTGGGGTATTTGAGGCTTAGAGAGACTCAGTGGCTCTCCTAGCTTGGTTTCCTAGAAGCAAAGCTTATGATTTGTTGAGGGAGTACTCTCAGGAAAAAACTTATAATTGAGGAAGGCAAGCAAGAAAGAGCTAAGCAAGGATAGAGTCTCAGGTAAAGTCTAGCACCACAGGGTGCTTAGAAACATAAATACTGCAAGGTTGTACTTCCACTTCACCTTTGGAGGCTAGAAGTCTGGCTTCATGTTTCTCCATATCGGTCAAACATTGGTTGCCTCCAGGAAACAGATGGGGAGGATGAAGTGGCTCCTATCAGCTGAGGACAATTCTCTGGAGAAGAGGGCAACTGTGAGTTATTTGCAATCAAAGGCTCCCAGCAGCTAGGAAATGGGCACACCAGCCTGAATAGAGGGAATCTGATTGAGGAATAAGCAGTATCTGCCGCAGTGACCTAAGAGAAGGCTATTAAACCAAGGCTGAGAGGTACATCAGAATCTTCTGACTTTAAGGCAAATGCCCTTCCTCCTTTTGTACTTTCTACTCTTCCTACAGCTTTTCCTCCTTTTGTTCTAAAAACAAATACTGTTTATTATGTCAGAATTTTTAGAAGTCAGGATCTGGGCATGGTTTAGCTGGCTCAAGGTCTCTCATGAGGTTGCCAGCAAGTTATTGGCTTGGCCTGCAGTTTCATCTGAAGGCTCGCCTTGTGGGTGTTACGTGTGTGTGTAGCTGGGGAGATCTTCTTATAACCTTACTTATGTGATTGTTGGCAGGCTTTTGGTCCCTCAACACATGGACCTCTCCACAGGGCTCCCTCATGACTTGGCAGCTAACTTGACCCAGAATGAGTGATCCAAGAGAGAGAGCGTGAGACAGTATTCAAGATGGAAACCACAGTCTTTTTATAACTTGACCTCAGAAGAGATATGGTGTCCTTTCTGCCAAATTGTATTCATTAGAAGCAAGTTAATAAATTCATTCCACACTTAAAGTGGGGAGTTACAAAAGGTTATGAATGCCAGGGGACAGGGATAACCGGGGGCCATCTTAGAAGCTGCATATCAGAGTCTACCCTCTGGCACCCAGTGATTATTTCCCCCCAACATGCAAAATATACTCACTCCCCTTTTGTTTAGAAAGATAGCACCTATTCACAGCTAAGCAATTCACTGGGCCTGCTTTCTGACAGTATAATTTTAGGGGATCAAAGGCCTCTGCTTGTTCTGTAATGTCTCTGCCCTCCTAAGTCAAGCTAGTGATATTTTAGCATATATAACTCTTTTAAGAATTTTGTGGGTCTCCTGTGAATCTTCTTAGAGTTCACTCTATTAGACAAAAGTTCACTCTGTTAGCCACCTTACAAATCTCATAGACATAGACTCTTCTCTGTTATTTGATTGAGAGGATCTTGAGATCTTAAAGGGCCTTTTGTAAGACTGGAGGTACTCTAAGGCACTACCATGATTTAACAAAGGATTTTATAGCCATATTTTTGCCTTCATCTTTAAATCATGTTTTTCTGGCAGTGTCTTGGATTTGATCTTTGTTCAGAAGCCATTCAAATGTCCTCTGTTCTATACCACAGCTGCTCTGTAATCCATTGGCAGATCATTTGTTAGCACTAAATCATCTGGCTCCCACAAACAAACACCCTATGGCTTCCAATAGTACAAAATACCCTTTTCTAAACATCCAAATCTGCAGTATTGTCACAGTTTAAATTTATATACTGAAGCTGGACTGATTAGAATAAAACCATCCAAAATTATAAGCATGAGGCCACAGTTTATGTGTTGCAAGAAACTTGAGGCAGATTTTTCTCCTTTTCTCCAACATTTCTACCAATTCTGAATCATACGCTGGGTATGCAAGGTAAATTAGACATGGTTCCCACCACTGAGCAATTTATAGACGTGATTTATCTCCACAGAATACTTTTAAAATGTTAGGTCTAGGACTGTGCTATCCAGTATGGTAGCTATTAACCACATGTGGCTATTTAAATGTAAATGTAAATTAACTAAAATTAAATGAAATAAAAACATTCACTTCTCTTGTTTTACTAGCCACATTTTAAATGCTTAATAACCACATGGGGCTAGTGGCTGCCCTATTTGACAGTACAGATAAAGAATATTTCCATCATTGCAGAAAGTTCCATTGGACAGCACTAATCTAGAGGAAACCAGTATGATAAGCATTTATCCTTTTTAAAATCATATTTGCTTCTCTCTCCCCCACACTAAAATGAGTTAAATATCAAAAAGAAAGACACTACATGCTTCTTCAGTAAATATTCTAACATGCTTAACAATAAAGAATGCTGTAAGATCATGACTCTTAGGCCGGGCGCGGTGGCTCAAGCCTGTAATCTCAGCACTTTGGGAGGCCGAGGCGGGCGGATCACAAGGTCAGGAGATCGAGACCATACTGGCTAATCTGGTGAAACTCCGTCTCTACTAAAAAATACAAAAAACTAGCCGGGCGAGGTGGCGGTGCCTGTGGTCCCAGCTACTCGGGAGGCTGAGGCAGGAGAATGGCATGAACCCGGGAGGCGGAGCTTGTAGTGAGCTGAGATCCGGCCACTGCACTCCAGCCTGGGTGACAGAGCAAGACTCCGTCTCAAAAAAAAAAAAAAAAAAAAAAAGAATCTTAAAAAAAAAAAAAAAAAGACCATGACTCAACATTTATTAAAATCTACTGAAAGCTAGCATCTTTTTCTCCTAGAAAAAGCATGCTAGTACCAAAAGGCATGTATCAAAAGCATGTACCAAAAAACATGTTCAATTACAAGGGGTTCGTGGGCCCTCCAAAGCCCTTTCATTAATTCTGTAGTAGGCCATGATCCTCAGGTTAAGAAACCTTACTGCAAAGTGAATTTTATTTTCCCATTGACTTTCAGTATAAAATTGATGGTGCAATTTACTATTAAATATGCTTCTTTTTGACAATATTAAAATTATATTTAGAATAACGATGAGGGGAGAAACAAAATATAAAGAATGAAGAACTGTCTTCAAAATGACTAAAAAACCCAACACTTTGAACTAAAAATATAATACAGAGCCAGCAAATCTACCAATTTGGGTCAGGTATTATAATCGATAAAGAAATATGTAGTTTTAGCAAATTTGCAGAGTTTTCCATTCGTCTTAAATCTCTACCACATCCCCCCCTTACAATGAGAAACCTTATGGTGTGGTAGCAGGAACATTCTAGTAGCCTTCAAAAATCTAGACTCCTGGTGTAATTTCAATACATATAATAAGTGTTACTTAAGAGTGACTTTGGTGCCTCGATGATCTTATCTTATCAGATCTTATCAGAATGAATGGGTGGGATTCCGTAGGCCAGGAAGACCCTCCTTTGAACTTTGGAAAAAAAAAGAGTGGCTATTTCTTTGAAAATCTGTTGAATTAGAGAAAGTTTTTGCAAGGAGAGCAGAATTATAAATGCAGTTGGCTCCAGGTATGGCTGAGAGACAAAATCCTACATGGCTCTGAGTTTCTGATTTCTGAGCCAACGTACAATTTGTATTTGTGTGGAAGAAACACTGAAGCATTCTTTCCAGAGTGGTAATCTGAACCATATGTAGACTGATTAATAGTTATGTCATAATAAAACCTCAATTAGCAGAATTCTAGAGGGACAGCCTTTTGTAAATAAAGAAAAGTTTACTAGGAAACCTCCCTTCTCCCTTCCTCCCCAACTTCTTTCTCTATTTTCTTTCCTTTTGAACAATTTTAATGGTGGGGAAAATCTTTCCCCAATGTACATAAATCTCCTCTGCTGCTTTAGTAAGTACAGTCTACTGAACATAAGTGAGTCTGTCTTTGAACTTATTGTATCTTTCAGGGTGTCTATTTTGCAGACTAGTCATCATATTTTTATAGAAGTTAATATATGAGCTCAGGCTGAAAATAAACTGGAAATTTTCTGAGAGTGGCAGCTAATACCCATTTATTTTCTTTTCACTTAAAAAACATCTATCAAGGCCAAGAGCAGTGGTTCACGCCTGTAATCCCAGCTCTTTGGGAGGCTGAGGCGGGCAGATCACTTGAGGTCGGGAGTTTGAGACCAGCCTGGCCAACATGGTGAAACCCTGTCTCTAGTAAAAATACAAAAACTAGCTGACTGTGGTGGTGCATACTTGTAATCCCAGCTACTCAGGGGGCTGAGGCACGAGAATCTCTTGGACTCAGGAGATGGAGGCTGCAGTAAGCCAGGATCACACCACTGCACTCCAGCCTTGGTGAGCGAGACCCTGTCTCAAAAAAAAAAAAAAAAAAAAAAAAAAAAAAATATATATATATATATATCTATCTCAAGAATACGCAGGAAAATTTTTATTCATTTGTGGATCAGTTTAGATGAATACAGTTGCAAGTAACAATGCAACTCACAGTGGCTTAAATTGAAAGGATATTTATTGTTGACCTAAAAAGAATTGTGGAGGTAAGACATCTAGGTTGATGTTGTAGTCTAGTGAGGTTATCCAAGATCCTAGGTTGTTTTTATCTATCCACTTTGCCATCCTCAACTGAAAATCTTTAGTCCTGCGACATCTTACCTTGTGGTTGCAAAATGGCTGCTCCAGCTTCAGACATTTATCCTTACACAATAGCCCCCAAAGCTGAAAGGGAGAAAAGAGGGAAAACTCTTCTCCTCGTGCAGTTTTCTCTTTTATCAGGAAGAAAATCTTTCCTATAAGCTCCCTTCCCCCACCCCTAAGCAGACTTCGTTTTACTTGCCATTGTCCAATATTGGGTTACACGCTTATCCCTGGAGCAATTCCTGGAAAAGGGGAATTAATTTTTTGACTTAGAGTCATCATGGTTCATCTTTTGGGGAGGGACACATTGCTGCTGAACACAACCTGTGATCTTTTAGTAAGAAGGAAGGGGAGAATGGCTGCTGGACAGGCAACCAGCAGCTTCTGCTACACATGGATTCTTCATTTTGCTTCTGTGGGACCCACTTTTGGCATACTTGTTCTCACACTACTGAAGAAGCCATTTGCTGTTTGCCTATCAGTGATCCCAAAGCCAGCTATCTCATTTCTTTGAAATTGTAGGAGCAGAAGGCAGTAAGGCCTAGTGAAAAAAGAATGATAGATTTGAAGGCCAGGCAGACAGGATTTGAATCCCTGATTTACCGCTTACTGGCTGCATAACCTTGGACAAGTAGTTAAAGACCTTAGAGACTTGGTTTCCCTATTGATAAATCTAAAATAGTACCAACTGGCCAGTGTTATTGTATAGATTTAATGAGACAGTGCATAGAAATTGCCTAGCATAGTACATATATCAAAGGCACTTAGTGTGTGTTATTTCCTTTCCCATGTGAATTCAGTTGCACAGAAATCAGATTGCATTTAGCTTAGTAGATAGACCAATTCGGAAAAAGAGTAAGTTTGACTTTAGCAGGCTTTTTTTTTTTGCTTTTTTCCTCCTTACTCATCTATGTTCACATAAAAGTCCCCTCTCTTATCTACAAAAGACTTGTGAGTAGAAAGCAGTGTGCCCTGTGTTAGGGTAGTGTCCAGTTACTAAGAGAAAGCTATAAAACCATGTATTCATTTCTTAATTGGATTTGCTTAAATATCTCTTTAGTATAGGAAACAGAATCCTCTCTAGGTATTTTACACAAAAAAACATTTAATGCAGGAAATAAGGTACTCACAAAATTGGAAGGGCTGAAACAATGGAAGTCAAGAAGTCTGCATTCAAGGTCAAATGGCACTATGACTTCAGTCCAGATGCCAGAAACTCCTCTTATCACTCAGGCTAGGAAACTGTTGCTGCTGTGACTATCACCACTGCCAACATCACCATCTTCCCTACCACACAAAACTGATGAGGGGACAGTGGGCACAGTTGACAACACTCACATCTGCTGAAGCCTATTTTCTGCATGAACAACTGCAGAAAAGAGTTCCTTCCCTTTGATTCCTTCCAAATCACTAAAAGTAGACCCTTTCACAACCTAGGGATAAGGGAATCTAGAAACTGTACTTTCCAACCCAATGCCAGGCTTTCTTCCGCCTTACCCATGTGAAAACCCTCCTTATCTTACTCATCTTTGATGCTCCTGCTGGGCTATCCGCCCATGTGCATTCTCTCTTTGCCCCTGTTTTCCCTCTATGCCCTGTTTAGGCTCTGACATCCTATTCTGGCCTACCATGCTTCCCTATCCTTTCTGCTACAGATGTCTGCCTTGCTCTAAAGGTCTTAGAACTCGATTGTTCAAGAATAGAGGGTTAGGAAAGGGTAAGAGGGCCGGGCGCGGTGGCTCAAACCTGTAATCCCAGCACTTTGGGAGGCCGAGACGGACGGATCACGAGGTCAGGAGATCAAGACCATCCTGGCTAACACGGTGAAACCCCGCCTCTACTAAAAAATACAAAAAACTAGCCGGGCGAGGTGGCGGGCGCCTGTAGTCCCAGCTACTCGGGAGGCTGAGGCAGGAGAATGGCGTGAACCTGGGAGGCGGAGCTTGCAGTGAGCTGAGATCCGGCCACTGCACTCCAGCCTGGGCTACAGAGCGAGACTCCGTCTCAAAAAAAAAAAAAAAAAAAAAAAAAGGAAAGGGTAAGAGATCTCCTTGCTTTGTTAAAAATTACCATACGTATCTTTGTATTTCCCAACAATTTAGTGTTAGAAGTTTTTGAACTTTATAAAAAGGGAATCATATATATAGTATATAGTCTTCTGGGACCAACTTTGCTTACAATATTATTTTAGTTTTATTCATCCATATTGTTGTTCTCACAAATGAGCTTTGCCATCTTTTAAAATCTTTCTTAATGCATTTTTGCATTTTGGGGGTTATGCTTCATTCTTTATTCATTCAGCAGTCTATAATATTTTCCCATGTTAAGAAACCGCTTCAAAATGAACGTTATTATGTTATGAATGGATCATAATATGACCATTTCTTGTAGTTGGATATTTAAGTTAATTCCTATCTTAGAATGTGGTAGATGAAGAAGATAGAAGAAAAAAAGGCTGAGATTTTCCATGTGGCAGACTAGCTGAAAGATGGTTGTTTGCTGAAATGGGAAACACTGGGGGATGCACAGCTTCGGTGATAAGAAAAGGAATCTGGTTTTGAGCAGGTTGAATGTGAGTATGGAGATATGCAGGCAACAGTTGAAGATTCTAGACTGCCTTTTTAGGAGACAGTTCAAGACTAGAAACAATGGATTTGTCATCAGTACATGAGGAATGGTTTGAGGCAAGTATGGGAGTGAGATGGCCCAGAAAAATAGTCTGGAGATGTGTAAAGGACCAATACTGGATTCCTGGGAAATACTTATGTCCAAATGGCATGCTGATCTAGATGTGCTGTCCAGAGAGTCTGTTTAGAAAGGAGGAAGAAAATCGGGAAACTGTCATCATTTGGAAGCCACTGCAGAAGACAGCTTCATGAAATGAATGGGTAGTCATTCATAGTAAATGCTGTAAATGCTGTAGACAAGTTAACCAGGATGACAACTGAGGGCAAAATGTATGTGTGTGTGTATATGTGTGTTGGAGGGCTGGGCGGGGGGAGAAAGTTTGCTTCTCATGTATCTGGTTTTTTTTGTTTGTTTTTTGTCTTTTTTTTTTAAATTGGAATGATTGAAGGTTCACATGCAGACATGCAGTTCAACTATTTCCTTGGGTAGATTCCTAAAAGTGGAATGACTTGATCAAAGGGTTTGAGCATAGGCTTTTGATTCACGTTGTTAGGTAGCTTTCCTGGTTTTCATGGTTTTTTGTTTTGTTTTGTTTTGTTTTTGAGATAGGTTCTCCCTATGTTATCCAGGCTGTTTTTTGAACTCCTGGGCTCAAGTAATTCTCCCACCTCAGCCTCCCTAGTTTCTGAGATTACAGGCATGAGCCACTGTGCCTGGCACCAGTGCTCATTTTTTTAATATGCAATAATGAATAGTTTGTAATTTTGTACACATCTGGGTGTGCAGAGACAAGGTGAGGAAATCTGCATCTAAGGAGAATACAGAATTGGGCTTCTGTAGTTGTGGGTCTTTTCCTAATGGACACAGTCCAGCCCTCATCTCCTCCCCACTTTCTGTTTCCACACTCTACATCTCTCATCCAGAGCACAAGTGGAACAGGGACCATTACTCATTAGCTGCATGGGGATTTGAATAACCTCACAGTGGAGTGGTGGCAGGTAACTACAGCTAAATGCGTGACCAAGATAGAGCTAACTCTAGTCATTGAATAGACTGTGAAGTCTGGAGGGAAGTTCTCTGAATTTAAGATTATAGTTTTGAAGTTTGGCACCTGCTACTACTTCAAGGATTAAGGATTTACTGCTCACTGGAATTCAATATTTAATATTCTAAAAACCATTCAGCTCCAACTTGCAAATGAGTTAAATTAAAATAATACACAGACGTTCTCTCTGAGGCCGTGGTTTTTGTTGGTAGCAACACTCATTAAGAAATTTTACTGGCTGGGCATGGTGGCTCATGCCTGTAATCCCAGCACTTGGTGAGGCCGAGGCAGGCAGATCATCTGAGGTCGGGAGTTTGAGACCAGCCTGACCAACATGGAGAAACCCTGTCTCTACTAAAAATACAAAATTAGCCAGGCATGGTGGCACATGCGTGTAATTCCAGCTACTCAGGAGGCTGAGGCAGGAGAATCGCTTGAACCCGAGGCGGAGGTTGCGGTGAGCCGAGATCACGCCATTGCACTGCAGCCTAGCAACAGAACGAGACTCTGTCTCAAAAAAAAAAAAGAAAGAAAAAAAAAAGAAAAGAAAAAGGAAATTTTACTTAAGCCATACCTTCATGAGAGGTTCTAAATAAGCACACAGACAGTCTATTTCAGACCTCATTTCCTACAAATACTGTATATAGAGGCAATTTTGTGTTTCTTTTGTCATTAAGATAAGACATTTGATTTACCTCCTTATCTTCCATTTAAATTTAGTTCACAAGATGGACCTATTTTCAGGTACCATAAACACCCAGTTCTACTGGGTTTTCTTTGACCGCTGGGGAAACTGTGGACTGTATCTGATGCACACATTTTATTGCATCTCCCCTGGCATGAGATTCATATACATTGGCATCTTCTCAGAGTGAAGTTGACTCTCTCTATTTCCCTCTTCCAGAATTTCACTTGGCATATGGTGATTCCAAAACAGTTTGAGGCTCATTTTGATTGGTTTTTGGCAATCTCAGCTCAGCCAGTTTTACTCTGAGAGATCCCCTGTTTGTTCCTTCATGAATGGCCACAGAAGCTTTTGCTCTTGGCTCTGCGTTCTAATAGCATCTCCTGCATGGTCTGTGGCCAAGCAATGCTTTGAAATATGCGTCCATACTATGTGGCTTTTCTTGCTGCAGTTTCTGTTCTTTTTTATTGTAGGATCGGGAGACTCACCACTAGAAGACGATGAAGTCGGGTATTCACACCCTAGATATAAAGGTGAATGCTTTGCTTGTGTGCTAATGAGGACCTGCTGATGCCAGGAGAACTTTCCTTTTTGCCCTGCAGAACAGATTGTAATAAAGTGACCAGATAACACATTTAAGTTCTAATTATCTATCAAGGAAAAAGTATTTTTTAAAAAAAATATATATATACTCCCTTTTTTAAAAAAGGAAATAAAACAAAATGCGTTGGAAATCTCTGAAATGCTGTCTTTCAGCATCCCAATGGTCATTTTATTCTCATAAGTTTCTTTACTGTCCTCACTTCTGCAAAGGCAGCTGTAGCTGATGAAAGTGAAAATCAAGCCATGAGTTCTGCCTAATTCACACATTACAGCCAGAATCATCCAGAGTAAACCCCCCAAGGTCAAATCTGGACCAAGTGCTGATAATGTACTAAGATGAATGGGGAATGAGAAAACTTGATTTTCATAAGCTCATTTCATCGTGCTCTTTCTGAGCCCAGCATGGCTCCTGAAACGGTATGTTAAAGTATGTTGCTCAAATGAAACTTAACTTAATGATAAAGAACTCCATCTCTACATATTCGCAGCAATCCACCCCCCAGCAGGTATAAAAAGCCTAAACAAGAACCTTCTATGCAGACTCAGGTAAGTAGGTCCACAAATATTTCTACTGGTGAAACATTTCTCTGAAGTTTAGGGAAATCTGGGAGAAATGAAGGTAAATTGAGAGATGCTTTTGCTCTGAATCTAGTTCCTCTTACAGTGGAGGAAGAATTTGAAGAAGAAGAAGAAAAAAAAAGGTTAACAAAGTTCCACTGTGGCATTTTGCCCTGGAAATTTGTCCTAATTCCTGGGATAAGGACGTGGCCCTTGTTTGTTGTGATGTGTCTCAGATACAGGAGAATCAGGGTAAGACTGGACAGGTTTTGGCTGGAGATGTCCTTCAGTTGTTTTCTACACAAGTCAACAATATTTCCAATATAATGACTGGTGCCTGGTGCTTATGTCCAGGTGCGCTTCCCACCACCTACCACATTTGTTTGTGACATCTGAATGCAAATACTCATTCCTACCTATAGTTTCTATCTTCATAGCCTCAGAAATTAACCAATCAAGCAAAGCACCAATATGTTAATCAGATGTTTGTGGTAAAGAAATGTTCTAATTCACAAAACTTCTTAACTATTTATGGGTTTAGATTTTTTTTCTTTGAGTCCCTTGTTGAAAAATCTTCCTAAAACACATGCATGCACAGATGACCCTTCACATCTATAGCAGGGGTTGCCTAGTACCCTCAGGTCATTGTTTTTCACGTCCATCCTCACTTCACAGCATTGCAAATGTGACAGGTAGACCAGATGGCCAAAATGTGTGCTTGCCCTAGAACTTACCCTGAATGTTTAAGAATAAATTTTCTTGGGGCATTGTTTCTATTGTCAGTTAAATTGCTTACTGGTAGCAATCATTTCAGTATGTATAAGTATATCAAAACATCATGTTGTACACTTTATACAATAAAATTTAAGTTTTATTTATTATTATTATTATTATTTTTTGAGATGGAGTCTCACCCTGTCACCCAGGCTGTAGTGCAGTGGTGCGATCTCAGCTCACTGTAACCTCCGCCTCCCAGGTTCAAGTGATTCTCCTACCTCAGCCTCCCGAGTAGCTAGGACTACAGGCACACGCCACCACGCCCAGCTAATTTTGTATTTTTAGTAGAGACAGGGGTTTCACTATGTTGGCCAGGCTGGTCTCGAATTCCTAACCTCAGGTGATCCACCCACCTTGGCTTCCCAAAGTGCTGGGATTATAGGTGTGAGCCACCGCACCTGGCCAGGTTTTTTTAATTTTAAAAGCTAGAGGCAAGCCATTATTAACTGCGGGTTTAGTTTTAGATCCTGAGGCCCCTGCACAGTGTCTAGCACAAAGTGTTTTTGAATTAAAGTAAAATAGGAAAGAAAATTAAATGTAACCAACATTTACGACGCTCCTGGTATGTGGCAATCATGGCTTTTGATTATTTTGCTTGGAATACCATCATATATTCATACTGATTGAGTGAATTTGTGATGTATGTATAAGCAGATCATATGTATACATACAGTAGTTCCCCCTTATCTGTGGTTTCACTTTCCAAGGTTCCACTTACCTTCAATCAACCTCAGCCCAAAAATATTAGATATTTTGAGAGAGAGAGACAGTACATTCATATAACTTTCATTATAGTATATTGTTATGATCTATATTATTATTAGTTGTTGTTAATCTTTTACCATGTCTAATTTATAAATTAAACTTCATCATAGGTATGTTTGTATAAGAAAAAAACCCAGTATATATAGCGTTGAGTACTATCCAAGGCCTCAGGTATCCAATATCCCCTGTGGGCAAAGGGGGAGTACTGTATATCACACATATGTGTAGTACATACAGATTATATCTGTAAACCCTTAGAGGAAGGAAACTTTATTCAAGGAAGTTCTTCAGGCCTTGTGTGAGCTCCTGCAAGTTTATATCCACATGGTCAAATTTAATCAGTCCTAGTTAAGCCTTCAGGACATCACTTTTACCTAGAAAGTCCAGGGAAGATTACTTGAGTCTTGAGTTTAGGACTCACTTGCAGCTGTCTGCAAAACATTATATGATGAAAGTATTAGCCAGGCCAGGCATGGTGGTGTGTGCCTGTAGTTCCAGCTACTTGGGAAGCTGAGACAGGAGGACCACTTGAGCCTGGGAGGCCGAGACTGCAGTGAGCAATGATCATGCCACTACACTCCAGTCTGGGTGACAGAGTGAGACCCTGTTTCTAAAAAAGAAAAAAAAAAAGAGAAAGTATTAGCCGAAAGAAATGTGAAGGCAAAAGTAAAACAGTGGTCTATGCATAAGACGTGGCCAGAACTGTTGGTTTTTGTAACTGAGAGGCAGTTGGAGGCATATCCTCAGAAGAGAATTCCTGGGAAAGTAAAACAGGGTCTGTCCTCTTTCCTGGCCACATGATGGCGGTCTTACCTCACTCACTGACAGCTCAGGTGCTGGGTTGGAGTGATGAGCCAGGCGGCTGCAGGGAAGTGGCTCCTATTCATGGCATTGAGAGCCTGGCAGACTTTAGTGAACTCCTCACTGTTCCCCAATCGATTGTGGGACATTGGGGCAGTGGCTGCTGTAGGAACTTATCCACCAAGGAGTTAGTGTTGCCCTTACATTTTGTGGATCTCAAAGATAACATTTCAAAAGCACAGCAGGGAGGTTCCGACTTATTCATTTCATCCTAGCTGTGCTTTGGGCAACTATGAGACCAAAATCAAAACACCTGCAACTTTGTCATCTGGGAAGGGCGTCACCCTGTTACCTAAATGGGGCATAACTGGGGACACTTCCCTATGGAGAGCAATGGTTCTTTGACTTTAGGCCAAATTTATATATTGTTGCAAAAACCTGGAAATTGTAGCATCATTTAGATTAATGCCAGTATTACAACATTTTAGAGAGAATGTGCATACAGCTTAGAAGAACTGCAAATTAACCAATTATTGAATCCCCGCCACTATGTATGACATCAATTGCTCTTGAAAGAATTATCTAAAAAATAAAAATAAAAAAAAATCTTATGTATCTAGCTAAGGGAAATACTAAAAAAGAACAAGCATTTATTGAACATACACTATGTGCTAGGCACTGGGCTAGCTGCTTGATATGCAATTTTTATTTAGTCCTTATAACAGCACTATGGCATAAGTATAGTTATTGATTCTGAGAGGTTAGCTAACTTGTCTAAGATCACACAGTTAGTTATAGAGGAACTCAGATTCATGTTCAGATATATCCGACACTTAGTCCCATGATTATAACCTCCCTACCCAGAGACACCTAAGAAAACATGGGGCACTAATTGAAGGTCCACAATTTGGAATGTAGCCAGCCTGGGACAGTGAGAGTAAGGGGACACATTTTCTGAAAGTGTCATTTCGTATTTATCTCCTCTTTTGTTTCTGCTACTCGTATTTATCTCCTCTCTTGTTTCTGCTACTTGTAGATACCCCGTGGTGCTCCCCCATCAAGGTGAAGTATGGAGATGTGTACTGCAGGGCCCCTCAAGGAGGATACTACAAAACAGCCCTGGGGACCAGGTGCGACATTCGCTGCCAGAAGGGCTACGAGCTGCATGGCTCTTCGCTACTGATCTGCCAGTCAAACAAACGATGGTCTGACAAGGTCATCTGCAAGCGTAAGTAGGCCAGCTCTGTGTTGGGTCCTCAGGGATGACCAGAGCCAACGTTCTTTTGCTCCAAGATTGAGGATTTTCACCGAACATGGATGAGGAAAATTCTCTTTATGAGCAGGGGGACAACAGGGGGATTCTAAAGATATAGTGGAAGTGCGATGGCTCCTCTCAGAGAGAATGATATGATCAGCTGTTTGAGAAAAGGGGAGAGAAGACCATTGTTCAGAAAATGAGTTACATTTGTTCAGTTAGTGCTGGATCCTGAAGAGGTGTTGGGGGATTTAGAAACAAATAAGACACACGTGGGTCCTGCCATGAAGAGGCTCTAGCAAGGCAGAGGTGTCAACTGAGAGATAAGTACAAGAAGGGTACTAAGTCAGTAGCAGATTAAAGAAGTGCTCTCCCGGCCGGGCGTGGTGACTCACGCCTGTAATCCCAGCACTTTGGGAGGCTGAGGCGGGTGGATTGCCTGAGTTCAGGAGTTCAAGACCAGCCTAAGCAACACGGTGAAACCCTGTCTCTATTAAAATACATAAAATTAGCCGGGTGTGGCAGCATGCGCCTGTAATCCCAGCTACTCAGGAGGCTGAGAAAGGAGAATTGCTAGAACCCGGGAGGCGGAGGTTGTAGTGAGCTGAGATGGCGCCACTGCACTCCAACCTGGGTGACAGAGGGAGACTCTGTCTCTAAAAAAAAAAAAAAAAAAAAAAAAAAAAAAAAAAAAAAAAACAAGAAGCGTTTTTCCAAGGAGTGGGGCTTAGGCAGGAAACAGTCACAGAAGAAGTGATGCTTATTTATGGAAGTGAGTGTGCCTCAGGGGAGAAGATTAGAGGAGTAGCGTTTCAGGGGCTGGCTTTTAGCTTCATGACAAGTCATACCTCATTTGGAAAACTGCAAGTGGTACAGCATTGTTGAAGCACACTTTAGATGTCTTTGGTATTCAAAACAGCCACCACTTTTTGAGCACTTATGGTTTGCCAAGAATTTCACATACATTTGATTTTTACAGTAACACTATCAATATGGGTGCCATTATGTTAATTTCATTGTCGGGGAAACCGAGGTTTCAAGGCTGCAGCCATGTCATCAAGACTATGCAGACTCTGCAACTGGGTGACTGTAGTGGACAATCTGCTCTACCCAGATCTCCTCAATGCCTTTTCCTGGTTGTGTGTATCTAGTACTCAGCTTCTGAGTACTTTGCTCTTAAAGACTTGCAGCTTCAACCTCTTCAGAAGACTGCTGACTGCTCCTTCAGACAACTGCTCCCGCTCTCTCTCTCTCTCTCTCTCTCTCTGTCTCTGCCTCTCTCTCTCACTCTCGTTCTCTTTTCACAAGAGAGAGCATCTCCTGCGAGCAGCCTGTAGCTGCCCAATGACTGACTGGTAAAGAATTATGAAAGCCCAGCCTCCTTGCCTGGGGGCAGGGCAGAATGAGCTGTCATTCACACGCCAGAGCTTCCCTGTGGGATCAGGCTGCTGCTGACTTTGCCTGAGATCTCATGTTGCCTGGCTTTCTCCCCTTCCCTGTTCTGCTTTCCTCACCCGCTCACTAGTCTCCCTGGGAGCACTTTCTTACTAAACCTCAGGCACAGAAATCCGTATCTCAGAATCAGCTTCTGGGAAGCTCAACCTAAGATAGTGGCTTAGCCGGGTTGCCAACCCAAGCCAGTGTGACATGAAACTTTGTCTCTTCTGTGTGACATAAAACCATCTGTTGTTTCTTAAATTCCATTTTATTTATTTATTTATTTATTTATTTATTTATTTAGACAGAGTTTTGTTCTTGTTGCCCAGGCTGGAGTTCTATGGCGCAATCTCGGCACGCCACAACCTCGGCCTCCTGGGTTCAAGCCATCCTCCTGCCTCAGCCTCCCGGGTAGCTGGGATTACAGGCACGCACCGGGTAGCTGGGATTACAGGCACGCACCACCACGCCTGGCTAATTTTGTACTTTTAGTAGAGATGGGGTTTCTCCATGTTGATCAGGCTGGTCTCGAACTCCCGAACTCAGGTGATCCACCTGCCTCGTCCTCCCAAAGTGCTGGGATTACAGGCATGAGCCACTGCGCCCGGCCTTGTCATATTTAAATTAACTTTTCACCCCATGCTTTCAGTTTCTAGACTCTGAAACGAAACTCTACAGACAAAAACTAAGAAATACTGAATATCTGATTTTTCTCATTTTCAGAAAAGCGATGTCCTACCCTTGCCATGCCAGCAAATGGAGGGTTTAAGTGTGTAGATGGTGCCTACTTTAACTCCCGGTGTGAGTATTACTGTTCACCAGGATACACGTTGAAAGGGGAGCGGACCGTTACATGTATGGACAACAAGGCCTGGAGCGGTCGGCCAGCCTCCTGTGTGGGTAAGAAAATGCCACAGCCCTCAAGAGGCACTTGCTTTGGGAGGAGCAGGGGGTGTTCGTATCGTGGATTGTAAAGGGAGCATCACTATTCCTCCTGCAAGGCCTAAGCATGTAACTTTGCTTTCAGTAGCATCCCTGGTTCTCTGGCTCAGCCCTAGATCTAACCTCAGTGTTTATCCTGGAGCTGACTTCATAGCTGATGGCTTCCATCTGACTTTTGTCTTTTTCTTGGTTTGCTATTGAGGCAACTACAGGCTGGCAGAGATGTGGCATACACCTGCCGATTTTAGTTCAGGGGCCTGAGCAAAGTTATTGACACTATAGGGACAGTCCAGTAGAGAACATCTATGTGTCTTTCAGCCCCCAGTGTACTTCCTTTGTCATTGACTCTGGTGGTCAGTGAGCACTCAATTTGTTCAGCTGGAAGGGATTTGGATATTTTGCCTCTGGGTTTGTTGGGTAGTGAATGGTTCCCATGGTGTGGTCCTGGGAGCAGAAGCAGCAGTGGCATCCCCTGGGAACTGTTTAGAAATGCAAATTTTCACCAACCCACCCCTACCACCTGCTGAGTCAGAAACTTTAGGGGTCAGACCCAGCACTTTGTTTTTTAATGAGCATCCCAGGGATTGTGAAGCACTCAAATAAAGAGCCACTGACCTAAGGCACTGCTTCTCAAACTTTACTGTGCAGCGAAGTCCTCTAGGGACCTTGGGAAAAATGCAGATTTAAATTCAGCAGGTCTGGGGTGGGGCCTAGGATTCTGCTAAATGATGCTTTAGGGCAAAGTTTCTGAACCTCAGCATGATGGACATTTGGGGCCAAATAATTCTTCGTTGTGGAGCCCTGTTTTTTTGTTTGCAAGATGTTTAGCAGAATCCTTGGATTTTATTCACTAACTGCCAGTAACACTGCCCACAGGGGGCACCTCACAGATGTTGCTTTCAGTATCCTCTCTGTGATTTGGTATGTGCATAGCTCTTCAAAACAAACCAAAAAGAAAACTGAATCTACTCCCTCATATCGGAAGGGGCAGAGGTGATGGTGGGAGGAGAGAAGCTCTAAAATCTTTCTGCTAAGCAAGCTTTGGCAGAGTACTCTAGGGATCATACTGTTTAAATTTCCAGATTGTGTGCAACAATGGAAAGAAAATGCTGATTGTTCTAAAAAAGCAACAGCATGTCTTAAGCTGGACCAGATGGGCCTGGAACCTTCCCAGAGGGAGAGAGAATGAACCCCGAATTCAGGAGATTCATATTACAGTTTGTCAGGACAAGGTTCAGGCATATTTGGGAGAAGGAGGATTGTACATGCAATTAGGTAGGGGTGACAAAAAGGGGTAGAGCGATCCACAAGAGAGCCTAGAGCTCCCAGGAAAACAGAGAGAAATGGGCAAAGCAAGCAGGCAATTCTGTCTTTGATTTTCATGACAAACAAGCTGAGGTTTGTCCCCAGTGAATTTTATTCTAGGGGTATCATTTATTTTTTTTGGCTTTAATATATTAAAATAGTTTAATAAATTTGTTTTTGTGTTGGCAGGGGTAGGGGGTCCTTGAGCGTAACTCAGAACTTCAACCTATTTTAGGAGCTGACACATAGCGGCTAAGTAGTTCCCAGATTTCCACACAGCCTTCAACAGTCTTGGCCAGGGCTGTGCTGAGTGGTGAGAAAGCTGTCCCAGTTCTCTTCTAGACTGCGAGGGAAGAGAGAAGACTGGGCTTACTTTTGACTCTGAGGTGGTCAGTTCTGTGGTCTGGCTAATTTGAAGGTGCCACAAGTTAAAATTAATTTTCTTACACAGACCATACTCTGGCAATGGGCTGAAATTCATGGTTATTTCAGAAACAGATATAGATAAAAATAAGTCTATGTAGGAGGAAAAAAAATACTGCAAATTGCAGGAGGGTAAACTCTTTGAAGAGCCACAACATCCATTGATCTGGAAGAAAATAAACCTTAGAATGTAACCACTATTGTTTTGGGGGGATATTTTTCTTTCTTTCCATTTTTAGTTATTTTTGGTTATGTTGGCATTTAGATAGAACAATGGATAGTTGGAATCACAAGTCCTCATATAGAGACCATATTTTGAGTAGACACATGATCTTTCCTTTAGACCAACACTTCTTCCTAGGCCAAAACAGGAAGAAAACAAATTAAAGATACTTTAAAAACCATGGACAATGAAAAACCATCAAAGGTCTTTTGACATGCAGAGAGTATCCATTTAAAATTGCTTTAACAAAAGACAATGTACAAACTTTCCTTTTTGCCCCGCTGAACAGATTGTAATAAAGTGACCAGACAACACATTTAAGTTCTAATTCTCTATCAAGGAAAACATATTTTTAAATAAATATATATGCTCTCTTATTTTTTTGTTTCCTACAGAGTAGAATAGGTGGAGATTTATTAACACAAATGAAATTCTGGAATAAAAAATTTCGGAGATGTAATATATGGAAATTGATGGCATACATTTCTCGTGTCCCAGCTGTCTCACAGCTGGTTTACCCAATGACCCATAGGAATGGGATCATTGCATTATTGCTGGGCTGCATTGCGTTGTTCAGTTGATGCAAACATCAGTAGGGCTAAGAATAAATGTATCCATGTATTGTTGCAAATGATGTTAAATTGTGCTAAATTCCTCCTGGGTTGACAAGTACACATTCTTTTGCAAACTTTCAGAGGCTAGTTTCAGTGTCAAAGCAACTTGTTGATTGAGATACTGATTCACTTTTTCCCTTACATGATTTGTTAGTACAAACAGAACAGGTCAACTTTTAGTGGCCCTCTCTAATATAAATGTATCACCAATGAATTTTTATTTGGGCTTCTTTCTTGTGAAGATGTTGACTTTTAGAGATGAGGTCTCATTATGTCGCCCAGGCTAGCCTCTTGCTATGTCGTCCAGGCTGGTCTTGAACTCCCGGGCTCAAGTGATCCTCCCACATTGGCCTCCTGAGTAGCTGGAGCTACAGGCATGAGCCACCACACCCGGCTATGATCATGACTTTTAAATGTGGATTTCATTGCCTCCCTTCTTGCCTCTTTTGTCTGTTTTGGAAAGTTCTCTGGATTTTTGTATGGTGCCAAACAGAGGAAACCACTTCCCAGAGCCATCCACAGAGATTACACTCTGGCTGGGGGAAGCAAACAACTGGGTGACTTTTCAATGGCCAGATTTGTTCTGCATTTGGCAGTCACTCGCTTCCTATGCCCCCTTGAAAAGAACTCTTTCTTTCTCTGTCACCAAACTCAAACTATTTTATATTTGCATCAGTGATCTGTTGCTGCATAACAGACCACCCAAAACTTAGTGGTTCCAAACAACTATGTTATTGCTCAAAGATTCTGTGGGTTGGAATGTTGGGCAGAGCTTTGTGGGGACAGCTTATCTCTGCTGTGTGTGCTAATGGCTGAGGTGACCAAGTGGAGCTGGAGGATTCAAGATGGCTTCACTCACAGGTCCGGTACCTCAGTTGGGAAAAGTTGTACTGACTGGGGTCTGGCTGACTCTCTCTCTCTCATTTATAATTTCTCATCCTGACTACATGGCCTCTCCAGTCAATTGGACTTCTTTAGATGGCAGCTGACTTTTAACATAGTGAAAGCAGGAGGCACCAGATTCTTGGAGGGCCTGGGTCTGGAACTGGCACAGGGTCGCTTCCCTTGCATTTTATTGTTATCTGTTGGCCAAGACATTGTCCTTTTCAACCTCTTCCTTCTTTCCACTACCTACCTGGTTAGATGTGTCAAGGATTTCCAAGTAAATAGTTCAGCTTCAGCTGGGCGCTGGTGGCTCACACCTGTCATCCCAGCACTTTGGGAGGCTAAGGCAGGCAGATTGCTTGAGCCCAGGAGTTCAAGACCAGCCTGGGCAACAAGGCAAAACCCTGTCTCTACAAAAATAAATAAATACATAAATAATAAAAAAATTAGTCAGGCATGGTGGTGCACGCCTGTAATCCCAGCTACTTGGGAGGCTGAAACGGGAGGATCACATGAGTCTGGGAGGTCAAGGCTGCAGTGAGTTGATATTGTACCACTGCACTCCAGCCTGGGTGACAGAGTGAGACCCTGTCTCAAAAAAAAAAGTCCAGCTTCTTAGATAAATAGTAGTTGATACAATGCAATATATTTGTTTCTCATATTTTATATGCGCAGAGAAAACTAGAGCACAGAGAAGGGAGACAGTTTATCAGATATCTCCAATGAATAAGGCAGAGAGCAGAGGCCAGAATTTTCACTGAAGGTTTCAAGATTTTTATAAATTGCAGGCATCTTAATTCAACAGGGAATAGTAATTATGTTTCTATAGTAATTTTGTTCCTTTCATTCATGGAAATGTATAACTTATAAAACGCTATCGGGGCCAAATCTGGGTAATAACAGACTTAGGTCTCTGGGGCATCAGCTGAAGGGCAGACCAGCTGGTCTCACCAGCTGAGAGAGAAGGCAGCTGCTTGAGAATGTGTCAGGATCAAGTCCTGTGGAGGCTCTTCAAGGGTTCATGCGGAAGCTATGACAGGCCATCACAAAACAGTATGTGTGCAAAGGTTGGCGGAAAACACTAGGTCAGCAGCAGGCAGACACACAAAAGGGTTTGGTTTATTAAAATAACTTCAAAATATGTAATGGCATTTAAAAATCCCAGACCACAAAGAAATTCCAAAAGAGAGGAAATGCTTCTTCCCAATCTATAAATGGGGACGCTAATAACACTGCTTAGTCTAATGGATGGTTGTGCAAATTCAGTAAACTAATATAGGGAGGATACTTAGCATGGGGTGGGCATGTAGGAAGGATTCCTCCAACATTAGTTATTATTTGTAATGATTTATTTCTTCTTGTTTCTTCTTTGGAAGAACACTGTTTCTGAAAAGCTTGGCCAGTTCAGCTGATCATGATTAGCTAGAGATAAGCTGGCTTTGGGAAACTCTGAGATTCTTCACCCAGATAACCTATCTTGGAGCCTGTGTGCTTACACTGTTAGTACCTCTAGATACAGAAAACAAACAACAATGTATCACCCGGACATTTAGTTTACCTGACAGAGACTAAGTTGCTTTTCACTCTGACCATGCTTTTTCACTTCAAGAAAACATGGTAACACAATGTAATTTTACAGTGAAATCTATATGCTAATAAATATACTTTCTATAATGTAATTGCCAGCTCTATTTGACCAGCAGGGGGCAGTCATTATATACTTGTCTTTCTGTGAAATGTTCATTTGAATTATGAAAGTTTGTCTTCTCTCACCTATTATAGTAAAAAATTAAATTATTTTTCAAAAAAACTTAGCAACTGAGAATAGACATCTTGAATGCACTTAAGGCAGCTTCCATTTCATCATAGTATTTGTATACCTTTTAATATCCCCAAAATAGGGATGCATTTCACAATTAGGAGTGACTTAGAGTCAACAAAATATGGTGGTTATTCAATTTAGGATTGGTGCATTAAGGCTGTTAAGTTCACACCCCACTGAAGCATGACATAGAATGAAAATGAATTTGGATAGCTGAAGGCAAAATTGTTTAATAAGTTATTCATAACTTCTTACCCTAAATAAAATGAGAAATTATTAGACAAGACACAGGAGAAAGTATATAAAGAATTTTACTTGGTGCATTTAGTCTCTCAAAGACATCTGTCATTCAGAATCAAAAGGACATTTAACTTTCATTAAGGCCGTACTAGCACTTAATACTTATCAGTTGATATGTAAAGTAACGTGAAGCTGAATGTCCTTAATTTGCTATGCTCTCTTTAAATACATTCTCTACCTGTTCAGAAACATTAAGTAGAATTTGCAGAAATTTGAACTTCCTCTTGTGATTTCACTTCAGCTATAAGATGAAATACAACCCAGTGTAGAGCTGACATCTTATTTACTTCGAGCCCTCATTAACCACCCATCCTTGTTATGACTATCGAGGATGTCATACCTATGACCACATAGAGAAACTACTTGAAGAAATTTGGGAGGCTTTTGGAGGTCCAGAGCCACAGTAAAACTGCTGTCCCAGAACACAAAACCATAAGTGTAGTTCAGTAGCAGTTCAAGGGGAGAATGGACCCAGACAGACCATTGCCTATTTTAAGATATTAAGCAATATGTTGATAATAGATAGCAGAAAGAGAGAGAGAACTTGTTCTGGTGGCAAGTGCTCTGACTTAGATTATAATTCACAGTGCCATTATCTACATGTGTGATCTTAAATAAATCACCGAATTTCTTTGAGCCTCAGTTTGCACATCTGTAAAATGAGAAAGTTGGGCGGCTCCTCTATACCTCCGTAGCATTCACTTTTACCTTGCCTGGGGCATTGTCATTTTCTACCTCATGTTATATTTCATGTGGGGTAATGTAATCCCCCCAGTACATGGCAAATTCCCTGAAATGTCAGAAGCACATGATTCTTTTGCCTTTGTGCACCCCCAACCCCAGCAGTTGGAATGAAGCCTTGGATAAGATTGGTACTCATGAAAAATTTGTTGCCTTGAATTGAATCTGACTAGATGATAGCTAGAGTGCCTTTCTCTAATATTCCATGATGCTGTCCTCAAAGCAGGAAGTACTCACTAAAACCAAATGACTTCTAGTTTCAGCTGAGTAACTGCCATGTGGCCATCAGTAGGCAGAGTTTAGAAGCATGGGGAGGAAAGGCTGTAACTAATGAATTACCCACAGGACACCTCGCAAGGCCAGTTGATTGCAGGTTTAGCCCTGCACATGTGAGTATTTAAACAATCTTCAAAACTTAGCAGGAGAGTAAAAGCATTATGAAGGGAGAAAAGGCGAATATATAGGATGAACAAACTCTTTGAAAATGGAGAATACCCAGAGGCTTTGGTATTTTAAACTTTGGGTGTTGAACCCCAGTTTGACTAGATATTTCTTGATGATGATGAGAATATTTTGGTTATATTTTCAGATATGGAACCTCCTAGAATCAAGTGCCCAAGTGTGAAAGAACGCATTGCAGAACCCAACAAACTGACAGTCCGGGTATCCTGGGAGACACCCGAAGGAAGGGACACAGCAGATGGCATTCTTACTGAGTAAGTGAAAGTTGGCAGATAAAATGATGTTGTCTCTTTTATGTGAGATGTTTGCTACCCAGAGTAGGGGAGTGTATATATGCTGGTCTGTTTATGCTTTCAGATGTGGTCCTCATGGTCACTACCTAATATACTATATATGTCACCTATGTATTTGTTGATTACCTGTCTTTATTATAATATGTTCACTGCTATGTCCTTAATGCCCAGAACTGTGTCTAGTACGTAGTTAGCACTCAGTAAATCCTTACTGAAGGAAAAAAGAGAAATAAGGGGTGGTGAATGATGTGATTATTTTATTTATTTATTTATTTATTTATTTATTTATTATTATTATACTTTAAGTTCTAGGGTACATGTGCATAACGTGCAGGTTTGTTACATATGTATACTTGTGCCATGTTGGTGTGCTGCACCCATCAACTCGTCAGCACCCATCAACTCGTCATTTACATCAGGTATAACTCCCAATGCAATCCCTCCCCCCTCCCCACTCCCCATGATAGGCCCCGGTGTGTGATGTTCCCCTTCCCGAGTCCAAGTGATCTCATTGTTCAGTTCCCACCTATGAGTGAGAACATGCGGTGTTTGGTTTTCTGTTCTTGTGATAGTTTGCTAAGAATGATGGTTTCCAGCTGCATCCATGTCCCTACAAAGGACACAAACTCATCCTTTTTTATGGCTGCATAGTATTCCATGGTGTATATGTGCCACATTTTCTTAATCCAATCTGTCACTGATGGACATTTGGGTTGATTCCAAGTCTTTGCTATTGTGAATAGTGCCGCAATAAACATACGTGTGCATGTGTCTTTATAGCAGCATAATTTATAATCCTTTGGGTATATACCCAGTAATGGGATGGCTGGGTCATATGGTACATCTAGTTCTAGATCCTTGAGGAATCGCCATACTGTTTTCCATAATGGTTGAACTAGTTTACAATCCCACCAACAGTGTAAAAGTGTTCCTATTTCTCCACATCCTCTCCAGCACCTGTTGTTTCCTGACTTTTTAATGATCGCCATTCTAACTGGTATGAGATGGTATCTCATTGTGGTTTTGATTTGCATTTCTCTGATGGCCAGTGATGATGAGCATTTTTTCATGTGTCTGTTGGCTGTATGAATGTCTTCTTTTGAGAAATGTCTGTTCATATCCTTTGCCCACTTTTTGATGGGGTTGTTTGTTTTTTTCTTGTAAATTTGTTTGAGTTCTTTGTAGGTTCTGGATATTAGCCCTTTGTCAGATGAGTAGATTGCAAAAATTTTCTCCCATTCTGTAGGTTGCCTGTTCACTCTGATGGTAGTTTCTTTTGCTGTGCAGAAGCTCTTTAGTTTAATGAGATCCCATTTGTCAATTTTGGCTTTTGCTGCCGTTGCTTTTGGTGTTTTAGACATGAAGTCTTTGCCCATGCCTATGTCCTGAATGGTACTACCTAGGTTTTCCTCTAGGATTTTTATGGTATTAGGTCTAACATTTAAGTCTCTAATCCATCTTGAATTAATTTTCGTATAAGGAGTAAGGAAAGGATCCAGTTTCAGCTTTCTACTTATGGCTAGCCAATTTTCCCAGCACCATTTATTAAATAGGGAATCCTTTCCCCATTTCTTGTTTCTCTCAGGTTTGTCAAAGATCAGTTGGCTGTAGATGTGTGGTATTATTTCTGAGGACTCTGTTCTGTTCCATTGGTCTATATCTCTGTTTTGGTACCAGTACCATGCTGTTTTGGTTACTGTAGCCTTGTAGTATAGTTTGAAGTCAGGTAGCGTGATGCCTCCAGCTTCGTTCTTTTGACTTAGGATTGTCTTGGAGATGCGGGCTCTTTTTTGGTTCCATATGAACTTTAAAGCAGTTTTTTCCAATTCTGTGAAGAAAGTCATTGGTAGCTTGATGGGGATGGCATTGAATCTATAAATTACCTTGGGCAGTATGGCCATTTTCACGATATTGATTCTTCCTATCCATGAGCATGGTATGTTCTTCCATTTATTTGTGTCCTCTTTTATTTCACTGAGCAGTGGTTTGTAGTTCTCCTTGAAGATGATGTGATTATTATGCATTGCATGCCTGTATCAGAACATCTTGGCTGGGTGTGGTGGCTCACGCCTGTAATCCCAGCACTTTGTGAGGACGAGGCAGGTGGATCACCTGAGGTCAGGAGTTTGAGACCAGCCTGGCCAACATGGTAAAACCCTGTCTCTACTAAAAATACAAAAATTAGGCAGGTGTGGTGGCACACACCTGTAATCCCAGCTACTCGGGAGGCTGAGGCAGGAGAAACGCTTGAACCCGTGAAGCTGAGGTTACAGTGAGTCAAGATTGTGCCACTGTGCTCCAGTCTGGGTGACAGAGTGAGATGCCATCTCAAAAAAATTTTAAAAAATCTCATGTACCCCATAAATATATACCTACTACATACTCACAAAAATTAAAAATAAAATAAATTTAAAAGAAGGGGTGGTGAGAAGGGAAGGAGGAGCAGAAGGGGAAAGAGGAAGCCAGTTGGTTAATTTAGGGATAGAGTAACCCGCATTGCCTGCCCAGCCAGACCCTACTCATGCCCCCAGGCCATTACCTGCACTGGGAAGCCGTCTGTGTCTCCCAGGTGGTGCCAGAGGCTGTCGCTCTTGTGCTCTGTGAGTACAGTTTAGTGCAGAACTTTTTCACCCCTTGTTTTTTGGCTGTATTTATCTCTTTTAAAGCTTTTTAATTTATTTTTAAAACTCCTGACCATATCAGACACTTACAGATGCTTATTTAAAAAAAGGGAAGGTATCGGCCGAGCGCAGTGGCTCACGCCTGTAATCCCAACACTTTGGGAGGCCAAGGCAGGCGAATCACGAGGTCAGGAGATCGAGACCGTCATGGCTAACATGGTGAAACCCTGTCTCTACTAAAAATACAAAAAAATTAGCCGGGCGTGGTGGCGGGTGCCTGTAGTCCCAGCTACTCGGGAGGCTGAGGCAGGAGAATGGCATGAACCCGGGAGGCAGAGGTTGCAGTGAGCTGAGATCGTGCCACTGCACTGCACTCCAGCCTGGGCGACAGAGTGAGACTCCGTCTCAAAAAAAAAAAAAAAAAAAAAAAAGGGATGGTATCTTCTGCTTTCTTCCCCACCTCTACCCCATTCTCCTGGACCAATTTCATTCATAGTTTGACATATATCTGAGTTGCTTTTTGTTGGTATGTTTGTTTTACCAACCACAATGAGAAGCACTGTTAAGAAGCTTTTAAAAATGGGTGGATCCCTTTGTGAGGGTTAGCTATGTGTTGTTCTAATCTAGCATTTGGGCCTGTATCCCTGCAACTGTTTGGTTGGCCTTCATATTCCCTGGAGACCACTACTTCACGTTAGCATGTTCATATCTGTGCCTTAAAGTTTACGGGCATATTAGAGCTTCCCACTGAGTTTTCATCTGTCGATAAAAGGATACCTCTAATTTATCTCCTGGTGATCCATAAAGCAAGAAAAGACTTTCTAGAATCCTATCAACCCAGGCTGTGCATGACAAAACATTTTTACATGATGATTAGGCAATAACAGTACATTTTCTAGTGAGAGGAGGCAGGACATTTTGTTCCTACATTCCAATAATCTTCCCCCAGTGCCTCATCTAGCTTAAGTAATACTACTAGTTATGCTCTCCCATTGTAACTTCTCAAAGATAAAGTTTGACCATTAAAAAAGTATTTGCTATCACATACACATCCCACGAATCCCTTTGGAGAAAATGTAGGCAATCAGAATTGAAAAGTAAGTTGACATAATCAAGGATTGGGTTTTATTTACCTTTGACTCTTCAGGGTCTAGCACAATGCCTGGCCCAGCCCCTACCACATAGTAGGTTTTTAGATTTTTGCAACTCTGACTGCTGTTGAAATCCTGTGTAATAAACACAAAACATCAAGCCATCAGATGACTCTGTTTGTCTACAAGCTTTGTGAGAATATTCACCTTGTTGTTTTTGTGGGTAACTTGTGTAATATGGTTAGGAGTGTTACATTTTATTTGATTTTTTAAATTTTTTGAGACAGAGTCTCACTCACTCTGTCGCCCAGGCTGGAGTGCAGTGGCAAGATCTTGGCTGACAGCAACCTCCACCCCCCAGGTTCAAGCGATTCTCCTGCCTCAGCCTCCTGAGTAGCTGGGATTACAGGTGTGTACCACCACACCCTGCTAATTTTTGTATTTTTAGTAGAGACGGGTTTTTGCCATGTTGGCCAGGCTGGTCTTGCACACCTGACCTCAGGTGATCTGCGCGCCTCGGCCTCCCAAAGTGCTGGGATTACATTTATGAGCCACCGCACCTGGCACGATTGTTACATTTTAAA
Organism: Macaca fascicularis; assembly: GCF_037993035.2. Taxonomy (NCBI): domain Eukaryota; kingdom Metazoa; phylum Chordata; class Mammalia; order Primates; family Cercopithecidae; genus Macaca; species Macaca fascicularis. Next base: position 38,115,255 of record NC_088395.1, on the reverse strand, counting down.
ACAGCATCTCAGTACCCTCCTGTCCCTTTGTTCAAAGCAGGTGTCTGCTTCCAGGGTTCTACAGCCCAGAGGCCAGAAAGGTTTAGAGCAGGATGTGATGGGAATGCACTCCAACAGGATGAGGAGTTCAGAGAAGGCTGTCTTGTTCCCTTTACCGCTCTCACTTGGGCTCCTTGCTGCCCTGGCATTTCTCCTATGACCCCTTCCGCCATTTCCTATCCAAGCTACTGCTCTATAGCTCCCTTGTGAGGGAGAAGGTTCTAGTGTCAAGCTCTGAGATAAGTGCTTCTTGTGAGTCCCCTTATTTACTCCTTCTGTTATTTGCATGCCACAGGCGAAACAAAGTCTCAGAGAGGCTACATCTACTTATATTTGAAGTATCACTCCTCTCAGGTTTATCTGAATTTAAGTTGTACTTTCTAAAGACCTTAAAGCATCTAAAGCCAACAGCAGCATGTCTCAAAATAGTGGGATTTCTGACATTTTCCCACGACCCCTCTCTCATACCTGGTAAACAGCCACCTCACCCACCTACATGTAAGGCTTTCCTCAATGGTGACAATGATAATACCACATGTTCATTATTAGCACATATTCTCATCATTCCCTGAACTGTAGGGAGATGGGGAATTTATATGTATATTGAAAAACAGAACATGGATTTTGATCATGCTATACTGATTGGTGTTGTCATTAGGCAGCCAAGAAAAAAGATGAAGTCACCCTAGCTGTGTGACCTTGGGCAAGTTATTTAGCCTTTTTATGCCTTAGTTTCCTCATCTGTGAAATAGAGATAATACTACCTACCTAATAGGGTTGTTGGATTAAATGAGGAGGATTACATAAATATATGCAAAATGCCTAGAACCATGCCTAACATGTAAGATTTATGTAAGTGCAAAGAACACTTTTAGTCATTATTATTGTTATCAGGATAACCAAGGAATCACAGAGAACTTGCCTTTAGGTCCCCACAGTCCCAGATAGAAAGAACAGAGAAAGTTCTAGTACACCCTGCAGGCCCAAATTGCCAGTGACTGCTTGGACTATATTCTCTAATGATTTTCCTCACAGAAAATTCCCTTGTCTTCCCAACAGTGAGGCAATTCAGGTCCCACCTGGAACAAGAGTGAGATTGAAGGAAGAGACTTGGGCCCTATATTTTTCATCCTCCCTCCCCTCTCTACCCACTTCCCCACCATTCTACCTACAGCCGGAAAAAAGTCTAAGCTTCCCAGTAGTTTGGGTCTTCCATTTTCTGGTCACAAACTGCTCTTCTAAAACAGACTAAAGCTTAGGAGATTCTATTCTTTGAGAAATTTTTGTTCTACTCAAACTAGTCTAATTGTTGCCCCTCAGTCTCTCCATGTCCTGTAAAGAGTGGGGGGTCGTCACTTGCTTGTCAGATCCATAATGTCATCTTTCCTGTTTCTGATTTTTTTTTTTTTCTCTCTAAGTGTCATTCTGAAAGGCCTCCCCCCAGGCTCCAACTTTCCAGAAGGAGACCACAAGATCCAGTACACAGTCTATGACAGAGCTGAGAATAAGGGCACTTGCAAATTTCGAGTTAAAGTAAGAGGTAAGAATACTGCTTTTTGTCCCCCCCACCCTCCCTTTAGAAGAGCAAAGGGAAGCAGGTCCTCAAGCCAGAACTCTCTCAAGTGCCTACTGTGGTGGGTGACTTGCCAGCTTTAGATTAGCCTCTAATGAGGCTTGGGGAAGTGCCCTATCTTAATGCCTGAATTTCATGATATACATGATATATATATGGATGGGCGTCAGTGTTGCCAGATTATTTAACAAGGACTAGTCTTATAGGAGCCCATAGCTGACTGTCCCGGAAGAATGTTATTCAATAATTTTTCCATCCCTGAGCTTAGGTGACCAGCTGAAGCCTGTGAGTCCATCTACAACTAGGGTGAATAGGATCCCCCTAATTTGGGCCACCAGGAGAACATGTTCTTAGTGTTCTGGAACCATTGGTATGAAAGAAAATGTTTTTAACGATTATTTTATGCCTGATGGTTTGGGCAACTAATTGCTAACCATCTTTACTCCTTACTCTTCTGGACTTCACTTCCTCATCTACAACACTAGGAGCTAAACCAGTTGATATCAGTGGTCTCATTGGTATGGATGGGTGACCATTGCAAGGCTCACCCACTGACCAAATAGTCATCCCTCCTCCCTCACTCATTTCACAGGCTGATGTAGAAGCCTGATTGCAAAGCTGATGCCCCTGCATCCTCACCTTTTCTGCTTGCTCTGTGGATGGGAGCTCAGCACTGAGACCCCTCTGGACTTGTGTCCCTACAGTCAAACGCTGTGGCAAACTCAATGCCCCAGAGAATGGTTACATGAAGTGCTCCAGCGATGGGGATAATTATGGAGCCACCTGTGAGTTCTCCTGCATCGGCGGCTATGAGCTCCAGGGTAGCCCTGCCCGAGTATGTCAATCCAACCTGGCTTGGTCTGGCACGGAGCCCACCTGTGCAGGTATGTACGCAGCCCCTCCAGCCTGCAGCAGAACCTGTAAACCCCTTGGTTCTTGATTCCAGTGCAAGAGAGGTTTCCCTTCATAGACTCTGAGAAGTTCCTGGCCATCCCTCTTTATCTGAGTGGATGAACATAGTCCCTAGATCCCTGCCGCAGCTCATCTCATCTGTTATCCGTCTTGCTTCTGCCTATCCTCTAATTTCCCTTTCATGAGCTCTAAGGAAGAAGCTCAAGGTAGGAACCTAGGGCCAGCCTTTGGTGACATTATGAATCAGCAAAATTTGCTGTAGTTTTCTTTGTTCTAGAAATGTAAGGATCTTGTTTATAAAGCCAGTACACTGTCATATAGAGACAATATCATACCTGCTTTGCATCACTGGCATGAAAGTCACATACACTTTGGGCATTTGGAATCTTTCCTCCTATGTAAAATGAAGAAAATAATACCTCATCTACCTCTTGAGTTGTTGTAAGGATTAAATTAGGTCATCTGTGGAACAGTGGAATAGAGCAGTGCCTGGTACACGTAAAGCCTTATGCCAGCTCTTATTCCTGATGAACAAAAATTGGGCTGGGTAACGAGTCTGAAACTCAGGCTAGCCAGAAAATTATGGACGTATCTCTTGTTTATAGACTTCTCTTTTTCTCATTTCCTGGTACCCTTTCATCTTTATCCCTTTCTTTTAATTGAAGCCCCCATTTAGAGTTAAGTGACAGAGAGACATATATACCATCAGCTAAATGCCTGAGATTCTTCAATTTCATGTGTTAAAGTAGAAAGAACACACCTATTATAGACTCCCTACCTAAGGACTTCACGCCCACCATGTTGGCATTAAGGCCTGGGGTGTGGTGTCTAACAGGCTGCTAGACCTATGTGGTCCAACATGGTAGCCACTAGCTATATGTGGCTACTAAGCACTTGAAATGAGGCTATTCTGAATTGAGATATGCTATAAGTGTAAAACATATACCAATTTCAAAATCTTAGTGTGAAAAAGAATATAAAGTATCTTACTTTTTTATATTGATTACATGTTGAAATGAAATATTTTGGATATATTGGGTTAAATAAAACATAAAATCATTTCTACCTATCTCTTTATACTTTTTCTTTTTGTTTGTTTGTTTGAGCTGGAGTCTCACTCTGTCGCCCAGGCTAGAGTGCAGTGGCGTGATCTTGGCTCACTGCAACCTCCGCCTCCTGGGTTCAAGTGATTCTCCTGCCCCAGCCTCCTGAGTAGCTGGGACTACAGGTGCGTGCCACCACGTCTGGCTAATTTTTTGTATTTTTAGTAAAGGTGGGGTTTCACCGTGTTAGCCAGGATGTTCTCGATCTCCTGACCTCATGATCTGCCCGCCTCGGCCTCCCAAAGTGCTGAGATTACGGGTGTGAGCCACTACGCCCAGTCTCTTTACACTTTTTTAATGAGGCAACTAGAAAATTTAAGATTAAACATAGTGGCTTACATTGTATTTTTCTTGACCAGAGCTATCCTAGACTCTGAGCCCCTGGGGCAGGGAAGAGGGCAAGAAAGAGGGCAGGAACTGGGTATCACTCAGTGTGACATCCTAGTACCTAGCGTAGAGCGTGGCACATGGCAGGCACTCAGTATATAATGGCTGAATGAATTAATGTGTGAATGAACAGATACTTCAATACAAACCTAAAATGTGAATTATGAAAACCAAGATTATAAATCATACATGGCATCTACTAGTTTTTCTCATATTATTTCTTCTTTGGAGCTAAGCCTTTTGTTTGCCTATCTATATAACATCCTTCATTGACCTTGAACAGCTGGAATTAGTTGTCATGTATTTGCTTAAAGGGAAGACCTATTATAAAACTGCCTTGTCCCATGTCCTCTATGCCTGTGTTGCTTGCTCTGTGGCCTTTGTGTCCCACATTGCTTTGTCCCTTCTGCACCAAGGAGGCAGACTTCAGAGATTCTGAGCCATTCCAAAGCCAGCCTGGCCATTGCCCATTCTCTTACCCTTCTGCCTCTCTGCACCCCTTTCCCTAGCAGATACTATGGTGCTTGGCCCATATGCCTTTCACATTCGCATCTATGTTCAAAAGGCTACTTACTGCAATTAACTGGGTCTCTCTGTCTGAGAGCGTTTTTTCCCTGGCTATGAAAGCACTGTCAGCCCATGCACAGAGCCAGCCTGAAGTGATGGAGAGCTAGTGCCCCAGAAGCAGCCCTCAACAATGATGGAGCAATTGTATAAATACTCCAGTTCCCTCCAGTGGGTTAATTCTGGAGGTATGTTGTATATCATCTCCTAGAGTTCCCCAGTGGGAGTGAGTTCCAAATGCCCACAGGAACAACTTGCTTGATAACCAACTGGTATTGTTTTCTTTCCCTCACTGTCTCACTTCCTGACATAGGCAGAATAATGGTCCACCAAAGATGTCCACATCCTAATCCCCAGAACCTGAGAATATGTTACCTTACATGAAAAAAGGGACTTTACAGATGTAATTAAGTTAAGGATTTTGAGATGGGAAGAGTATCTTGGAATACCCAGTGGGCCCAATATAATCACAAGCCTTCTTATATAAAGGAGGCAGAACTGTGTCAGAGTCATAGAAAGAGATGATGGAAGGAGAGATCAGAGAGAAGAGAGATTTGAAGATACTACACTGCTATCTTTGAAGATGGAGGAAGGGACTACTAGCCAAGGAATGAAGGTGGCCTCTCGATGCTGAAAAAGACAAGGAATCAGATTCTCCCCTAGAACCTCCACGGGAACATAGCCCTGCCAACACCTTGATTTTAGCTCCATGAGGCCAGGATCTTTTCGATCCTGACCTGCAGTATCTAAAATAATAAGTTTGTATTATGTTAAGTCACTAGGTTTATGGTGATTTGTTACAGCAGCAAGAGGAAATGAATATACTTCCTCACTCCTCCACAAGTGCTTCTTGGGACCGCCTCCCAAATAAACTACTTACACTTGAATCCTTATCTCAGGGTTTAATTCTTACACAAATGGTCCTGTGTGTCATCACAGGCTCTGTTGAGCCAGAACAAGCAGAAGGTTTCTGACCCATGTGGCCATTTCTGATTACAGCCATGAACGTCAATGTGGGCGTCAGAACGGCAGCTGCACTTCTGGATCAGTTTTATGAGAAAAGGAGACTTCTCATTGTGTCCACACCCACAGCCCGAAACCTCCTTTACCGGCTCCAGCTAGGAATGCTGCAGGTGAGTCCTCCAGGCAGGGCCGAGGTGGCAGGGAGACCTTTAACAGGAAGGGCCCAGCCATTTCACTAAAAGCAAAGGCCAAATTCAGTGCCTAATCCACTTACAGTGAGTTTCAGGAACTGGCACTTTAGAGCTACCACCATTCATTCCTGGTTCTGGGCCATAACCTGATTAGCATTGACTCCTTAGAGTTAACCCAATCATTTTCCAACTAATGAGGTTGCCTGTCTTCACCAATAAGTCTAATTGACATACTGTCCAGGCCTAGCCACAGAACAGTTGTCTTTGCTGAACCTGTCCAGGATATGCCTGGCTGAAAGCAATCAATTAGCTGCCTGCCCAAAAGGCTGGCCCAAGAGATGAAAGGAATCCAGGAGCCCTCGGTCCCCACATTTTTCCCAGGGAATTTCTTTGACTCTCAGAGGGTGACAGCCATTTTTTTTAGCACAGTGGTTCTCAACGTGTGATCCATGGACTGGACCAGCAGCATCAGCATCACCTGGGAGCTTGATAGACATGCCAATTCTCAGGGCCCCTCCCAGACCTACTGTGTCAGAATCTACACTTTTAACAAAATCTCCAGGTGATTCCTAAGCACTCTCAAGTTTGACGGGCACTTTTCTGGGAAATATGTCCTTCTCAACTATGTAAATTTTGTAGCTACTAAATGAGCAACCAGCATCTTGGGTGTGTGGGGAAGGATGACTAGAAACTATAAGGATCAAACTAGAAGTTGCTTGCTTTTGTCCTGAAGCTGGTTTGCAAAAGAGTGGCCAACTTCACTGAATACTAAAGAGGCAGGATGTATGCTGTACCATGGATACAGTGCTGCACATTTTTTTTGAGAATATTTTATTCATTTGTTACAGTGGATAGAACTAAGTGCTTAAAACAGTCTTGATTTAATCAAGGGCTACAATTTACTTCTCATGTCAGCATTAATAAAATGTATAATAATAAGTCTCTTTTCACTCTTCCCACGTACTTGAAGAATTGCCTATGAACTCTGAAGAGCCATATAAAATTTTTGTGAGCTCCCTTAATAGTAACCAAATTCACTGCATCTTTACCCCCGGTCCCCACTAGCTTACCTCCCCTTGTATCTCCTTGTCCAAGCCAGGGGCCTGCTCTTCAGAAAAGACAAGCTTATACTTCTCTCTTTTGTGGGAAATTGGCATTGCAGGCTATATTCCACCATCATGCATTTCCTCATCTGTTCTTATTCCATAGGAAAATGAATTAAGCCAAACAACTTGCTTTTCCTCTGTGTCAGCAAACTATGGTGACCCATGGCTAGTTTCGGTAAATTAACTTTTATTGGACACAGTCACACTAATTCATTTGTGCATGATCTACAACTGCTTTTGCACTACAATGATGGAGTGAAGTGATTAGGACAGAGGCCATCCAACCTTGCCAAGCCTGAAATACTCTCTGGCCCTTTACAGAGAAAGATTGCCATCCTTGCTCTAGTCTGTCCCATCCCTTCAGACACTTGCTAACTTAACAACTGGTTGGATAAGATATTTAATATCAAGATGTTTTGGTGTGACCTCCTCTTCCAAATATACTTACGTTTGCATTTTAACCAGAGCCTTCAAAGAAAGGTTTGGTTGACATAGGCATTTCAGTGAGAGTAATACAAAAGCCTATTTGTAACTTTTTGAACTTCTCAACCAGTTCTGTAACTTCATGTAGGGACGTTTCAGTGGAATTTTGGTAAAACATATTTGATGTTTTCATCTTTCAAGACTTCAAAATTTCTTTTCCCATGTAGCCAAATTCATCATATTTGTCTTACATTACTTTTTCTTAATTTTTTATTTTTATTGCCATTGCCATTCCTGATGAGCCCTGCTGACACGTGGTTGACTGGGCCACATTCCCAAGGTTCTTGGCAAGAGCCAGCTTAGAGGCTTGGAACCTTTTATCCTCTTTTCCCCTGGGATTGGGTGTGGAGGGCATAGGGCAGGGGAGTGTGGAGAGTGGAAACAGAGCAGAGAAGTGGACTCTGGAAATAGAGTAGTCTTCTGTCCTTGCAAAGAAAAAGTTAGAATCCTCTGGGGTGGTCTTGGACACTTTTTAGGAAATTTGACTCACTCAAGGTCTCACCCTGTCTGGAAATACATAGACTGCCCTTTTGCTTAGGTTTTCAAAATCCCACTGTCAAGCCATATCGGAATGATTCCTCTAGGAAAGGTATTTAGGTTTTATAGCCACGAGCTTAACCCCAATTTCTCATCTGTTTTCAGTACAGTTCAGAGTGAGCAAATAAAGTTCCAGAGACAGGCCAGTGCTACTTCTGTTGGTTTCTAGTTTGATGAGGATGTCTTTTTTCACCATGCTCATACTTCCCCTGTTGGGTTTTCTTTTTCCCAGCAAGCACAGTGTGGCCTTGATCTTCGACACATCACCGTGGTGGAGCTGGTGGGTGTGTTCCCGACTCTCATTGGCAGGATAGGCGCAAAGATTATGCCTCCAGCCCTAGCGCTGCAGCTCAGGTAGGGGAAATTTCTGTTCTTAAATCTTATCCCCTATGAATGCACTTTTAACTGATTAGGTTCCCTGGTTTCTTTCTATTCAGGATGGAGTTCAGGCAACCTTCAATGTTTAATTGCTTTTATTCTGGGAGTGTTACAACCATGCTAATCAGTATGTTGCTGTTTGTTCAAATAAATTGTGCAATGGGTAATTACCAGTGTTTTCTTTCTTACCCCCTCCAACCAACCGTTTTTGCTTCGCGCACATGTGTGTGTGTGTGAGTGTGTGTGTGTGTGTGAGAGTGTGTGTGTGTGTGTGTGTGTGTGTGTGTGTGTGTGGTTGGTGGAGGAAGGATGGCTAGGAGAGGAGGACCTGAAAAAAAGACTTAAGCAATCCTTGGTCTTATTAGAAAAGTACGCATCCAATTAGTCTTTCCAGGCTTGGTCTCTTTTTTCTCCATTCTTGCAGAACACTTGTTCATACCTCTGTTTTAACAATTATATTTTACTTTCATAACCCTTACAAAGTTGGAACCGTGGATTTTAGTCTCTGAATAATGATGTATTAAAGAAGCAGAATTCAACAACCAAAAGATAGTTTCAGAATAACTCAAATTTCTACTTGCATCTCGTGACCACTGTAAAATGGATAATTAGACTAAAGCAAAACTCCTTAAAATCTTCCTTTCTCACCCAGCCTTTTCAAAACCCATTCAGAAAATTCTGCAACAAGTTTTAAAAAATCATTGACACAGGATATGAGCAAGTAGTACTAAATAAGCAACAGCTTCAAAAAACCTACTTTGAGAATATTCACCATAAATATTTAGATATCAACACAACTCTCTGTCTTAAGTTTTGTACAGTTCAACTTGAAATAAGAGGATTCATGAGTTCTCTTTAGTCGACTGATGAATGGAGAAGGCTGGGTACACTCATGTGCTTTTCTTTTTGTTATATTTTACTGCATTTGCATGTAGCACCTCCCCATACCGACTTTTGACATCAGTAGCAGAACTTTCACATGTTTGCTACTCGGCACCTAGCACAGTACCTGGCACCATGTTGGCGCTAAGTGGAGTAAACGACTCAAAATTTCATTGAAACAGCCTTACTATTTCCAGAGTTGATAACAGCTTTTAAAAGTATATTGTATATTTACAGTTAGTGTACAAATACTTCAAGTTGAACTGTACAAAACTTAAGACAGAGAGTTGTGTTGATATCTAAATATTTATGGTGAATATTTTCAAAGTAGGTTTTATGAAGCTGTTGCTTATTTAGTACTACTTGCTCATATCCTGTGTCAATGATTTTTTAAAACTTGTTGCAGAATTTTCTGAATGGGTTTTGGATTGAATGTGTCTGTATGTGTGTCATCTTCATAAAATCTTGTTGTGCTTTTAAACTGTTGAATCTACTTGAAGAACAGAAAAATGCGATTAAAAAATACTTGCCATTCAGATTGTATATGTTGGGGCTGCCATAGACTTCTATAGGCAGAAGATGATTTTAAATACATTATATGGTGGTTCTCAAACTTTTAGCCTCCATCAGAATCTCCTGGAGGGCGTGTTACAATACGTATTGCTGGAGTCTACACTGTAGGCTGTAAACTGCGTTTCTGATTCAGTTGGTCTCTGGTTATACCCGATAATATGCATCCCTAATGAGCTCCCAAAAGATCACATGGTGAGGACCACTGGCCTAGTTTTTTACCAAAAGCTTTACAGTTTTGAAATAGAACTTTTGCCCAGCAGCCTTCAAGAAAAGGGCCAATCTCTATTTTGCAGCTGGATGGTAGTCCAGGTAAAAGTCATGCAGAAATGATCACTCAGGTGCATTACCTAATGGATTCTGTGTCAGGCCGGCATGCCTGTGTTATCAGACATATCAGTGAGAAACAAAGAGCTTGGCAGAAACTTTTCCCTTTGAATTGGAAAGGTTTTTTTAGACACTTTGGAGTCTACTGCAGAGGAAAAAAGATGATTTAGGCAAAGAATGGGAAGCGAAAGAGGAGAAGGAAAAGCATAATGCCTGCATAATCTAAAAATTCTTTTGTCTGGCTATAAGACTATTTTCAAATAGCACTGAGGCCATGATAAAACCCTTGAAGGGAGTCAACAGAAAGAAGAGACTGGGTCCCTGGGGTTGCAGGGTCACCACCTACCTTCTTTCTTGCCCTCATTTCTTTTTTATCTGGAGGTATGATCTGATTCATGCTTTCCAGAGGAATTTTCCAGCAATCTCAAGGAAGACGGGGACCAAGAAAGCCATAATTTCTATACCCACATTATTCTTTGAGTCTACAGTGTTCCCTGGAAGATTTTCCAGGAAGAACTCCTTCCAATCTGACGACAGACACGTATGTAATTCAGACATACTGTCGGCATAACACCTCATCCCCGATTTTGTGTGGTGTTTGATCATTCATCCCCAAGATTTCTGTGGTCTTTCGGCCCTAGTGGGATGCATTCCTGTGGCTGCTGCTAGCCTGCTGATCCAACCACTCAGCTCTTCCCATGACAGTTTTCCCCCTTTACATTCTGTGTCAATCAAGGCACAAGACTTACACAGGAATGTGTGTGGTAGCAGATGGTGGCACCGTGGTGGTGGTGTGTGTGTGGGGGTTTCCCATCCTAGTCTCACAAGCATTATAAAAAAAATGAATGCTCCAATTTCTTATCGGTCACCCTTTCCCACAGGCTTCAGCCACCATATTCCCTATTCCTCTGTTTCCTGAGAGCTCCCTGTGCCAGAACTCCTCCATGCTCCCAAAAGTAAACTCAATACCCTTCCTCTTAAAGATGCAGAGCATTTTATCTCTTCATTCACACCCTACTTTGCAGCCTACATTCGCGTGTTCGGAACTCATTAATGCACTTTACAGTCATCTACTTCTTAGCTCCCCTCTTAGCACTGCAGGAAACCTGGCAGAGGCACTGTCATGTCCTCTTTTTTTGCATTTCTAGTCACTGGGAGTGAATTTGCGATTTAGCTTCCCACTGGGATAAAATACTAATTATTCCCTTCTTCCTTGAAACTCCCTCTTAAAAGGCAGAAAAATGTAGTTTGTGTTTCATGTAATGATTTTTTAACCTTGATCTGTTTGTATGAGGAAAACATATTTCACTTTAAATCCAGATGACAGTGTATATTCTGCCTCATACACAATCTCAAAATATCTAAACTGAAAAAAAAAAATCTGGAGAAGAGAGTGAGTGGGCTCATTTGTTCATTGGGCTCAGCTTACCTGTTTGTTTGCTTTCTCTAGCTATTCTCATCAAATATGTTTGTGTTGATATGAAAATCATATTTTTTAGTTTAAATTCTAGTGTGGTAGAGCAGAAAGAACACCAGACACTTGAAACCACTTCATATTCTTTTTTGGAATTATTTGGGGTACAAATTATGATTAACCAAGTCAGAATACATGGGGTGTAGACCAAGCTCAATCCCTTATAACTCTGCAGTCCTGAGCTGGCCACTGAATAGGCCAGAACTATCATGCTGGGAAATGATGTCAATCAGCTTTACCTAGCCCAGAGTTTCTCAGCCTTGGCACTATTGCTATATGGGGATAGATAATTCTTTGTTTGGCGGGGAGAGTTGGCTGTGCATTGCAGGATGTTTAGCAGCATTCCTGGCCACTACCCACTAAATGCCAGTCACATCTTCACTCTCCACTGTGACAACCAAAAATATCTCCAGACATGGCCAAATTTCCCCTGGGAGCGGGGAGCAAAATCACCCCTGTTCATAATCACTGACTTAGTCCTAGTGTGTATGTGGTCATGCAACACTAGTCAGCAAATGTGGGTTTGGGGTTGATTCCAAACTTGGGTTGATTCCAATTTAATGAAAAAAAATCTGTTAGCCTTGTATGCACCTTGTACCAAATGTTGGTATATGGCATCATTGTAGGCTGGAAGTCTTCCTGACTATAATCTAAAACTAAAGCAGTGCTTTTCAAACTCTCATGTCCATACCAGTCATCTGGGGATCTTGATAATAATGCAGATACTAATTCAGTAGGTTTGGGGTGGGGCATGGGAGTCTCCATTTCTAGCAAGTTCTCATGTGATGCTGCTGGTCCAAGGGTCACAGTTTGAGTAGACAGGGTCTAAAGGATGATTCAGTCCTTCATGGTATCAAAGCTTTCTCTGCACACGGTCACAGGAGGGCTCTGGTTGACCCACCAGGACCCTTGGGAGTCATGGTTTGACTTAGTCTCCTCTTTTCTTTGTCTGCCACAGGCTGTTGCTGCGAATCCCACTCTACTCCTTCAGTATGGTGCTAGTGGATAAGCATGGCATGGACAAAGAGCGCTATGTCTCCCTGGTGATGCCTGTGGCTCTGTTCAACCTGATTGACACTTTTCCCTTGAGAAAAGAAGAGATGGTCCTACAAGCCGAAATGGGCCAGACCTGTAACACCTGACATGATGGTTCCTCTCTTGGCGGTTCCTCTCTTGGCTGTTCCTCTTCATTGTCTACATAGTGACATGCACATGGGAAAGCCTTAAAAATATCCTTGATGTACAGATTTTTATTTGTAATTTTTAAAGTCTATTTTATTATGAGCTTTCTTTGCACTTAAAAATTAGCATGCTGCTTTTTGTACTTGGAAGTGTTTCAAAAAACTTAAATGACTGTATTTACTCTTTCTAACTTTCTTTACTCCATCATGGCTGGTTGATTTTGTAGAGAAATTAGAACCCATAACCATACACGGGCTATCAACATGTTATTCAATGTGATACCTAACTCTTTTCTGTTTTGTTTTTTAAATAAGACTTTTATTAATAAAATGTTTTGGAGCAAATTTAGTAGAACTCACTTTGTTTATCAAGCACCAGCCATACTTGTTCAGTGTGGTCAGTGGTTTCAGGGTTGTGATCCTTAGTGGTGTTTTAAGAATGGAAAAAATTTAATTAGTCTTTTAAGGAGCTCTGCTGAGCTGGGAGAGAGCTGAGCTGTTGGGTGTTCAAGTAGCCAATTAAAGCCACAAGCTGAAAATGAAAGAGCTAAGCCTTTAGTCACAGTGATGGAACAAGCAAGAGTCTAAAACCAGAGGAAGCATCAACTTCACTGTTCCATTTTCCCCTGTGGGACAGCACACTGGTCAAGATTCAAGTGGAGCAGCACAGATGTGGGGTCATCTTTCTATTGAGGGAGACTCAAACAAAAGGCTCTGGCAGTTTTACGGACCCTGGAGTCATGTGGTGGGGTAGGAGTGGAAAAGTCCTGGGTACTGAGGCAGAGTGAAGGAAAGTATCTTCAAATTTTTCCCCTTTTCCTTACCCCATAAGATCTCAGCAGAGGAACCTGAAGACCTCTTACTCAAGGCCTCAGATAAAGGGCCTAGAAATGAAAGCACAGGGCTAGGAATGTAAATATGTGAAAGAGCGTGATTGGCCAGGGGGTCTGAGTCTTTGACTGCAACACCCCACAGAGACTGCCATATGACTGGCTATGCACCAAGTCTGGTGTGTGGAGGGCAGCTTTTCCGGTGAGGCCTACCAGGCAAAGTGTTTATCATCACCTATGGTCAGGCCTGAAAAATCACATATTGGTTTTTAACCAGTAGCCAGACTCCTCAATTCTCCCATGCAAACCTTGAAGTTTTTCCTCCATTTTCAGAATATCAGTTTGGTTCAAAATCTATTCCTAAACAAAATAACGAAGTGAATGATATTTCCCACTGATTTCCCACTGAAAATCTTGCAGAAGTTTTCTGTGTACCTTTTGGACCTTATAGAAACAATAGATAAATTCTAACATGCAGAGATTTAACACAGAAAGCAGATTTAACAATTTTTTTTTTTTAAATATGAGGCAGGGCCATTGCTGAACTGCCAATAGGTTTACAGTCTATTTACAAGCTTGATTTTGTTTACAAAGCGTACTAGAAGCCACTTTTTGACTTGTGTCTTCTTCAGATATATCAGAAAGGTCAATGGCATGGCTCATAGAGGAATGTCAAATAGTGACCAATTGGAAACCATGAAAAGTTCAAGAGGGCTGGGAAGAGAGTGAGGGATAAAAGACTACCAGTTGGGTTCAGTATACACTGCTCAGGTGATGGTTGCACCAAAATCTCACAAATCACCACTAAAGAACTTACTCATGTAACCAAATAACCACATGTTCTCCAAAAACTTATGGAAATAAAAGGAAAAAAGAAAAGTTCAAGAGATCATTTGTCACAATTAAGCAAGCATATATCTGCCTCTACCTGTGTTAAAGCTCTCTTGTCTTTGACAAGTCAGCCTGTGCCCTTTGCCCCATATCCTGAAAGGTTCAAGCCTTGAAGATGCGCTGACATTTAAGGAACTACTTGGATTTCTTCAAACCAATTTACCTGATGACTTGGAATATTGCAAGCACTTTTCCCAACAAGATCAACAGACTATTTGAAGATCAATGAATGCACTATGGTATTTTAAAAATAAATACCCTGCATTAAAATTTGGGGACATTTCTAAAGATTAATTAATAGCCTTTCTCCAGAGAACCGGTTTCCCACTGGAAATCTTGCAGAACTTTTCTATGCACCTTTTGGACCTCATAAAAACAAACAAACAAAAACACAATTCCTAGTTCTGCTTGCTCACAGTTTGGTACTGCAGAACTTCTACCATGCATGTGTGTGTGTGTGTGTGTGTGTGTGTGTGTGTGTGTGTGTGTGTAGGGAAGAGGGAGGCAGTTAAATGGGCTGAACTCAAATGGAAAACTGTCTCCAGTAGATGACAGCTGAAATCTCAGTTCGGTTCTTTTAAACTTAGTTGGACTGCTTGGAATCTGCCTCCACTCCTAGTCTGCACATGTATGGTTCGGTGATCAATCAGAAATTTAGGCAGCCTACATACAGAATTTAGGGCTCCCCTTGTCAGACTCTCTCCTTTCTGAGATTTTCCTTCTCACTCTTCAGTTGCTATGGTTGCCCTTACTGTCTCCTCAGGTTTGTTAAGCCAGTAAGACTACAGACTTTCTGTCTTCATTTAAGCCTCCCCTACCTTCAACCGCAGCATGGTGCATACTACAACCTGCCCTTAGGCAAAAATTTTTTTAAAAACCCTGATGATTAATCAAGTTTATTTGCCTTCCAAGTGATGACTGCACTCCGGTATCTGTCTGCTTTTTGGCCTCTCTCCAATGTCTTCAGGTAGTGTGTGCATATATAAATATATACCTATATATTTATATATAATATGTACACACATACATATATTTATATGTATTTTATATATATATAAAATATATATAAATATATATATACATATTTTATTTATATATATATAAAATACATATAATGTATTTTAAAAAATTTTTGCCTAAGGGCAGATTGTAATGTGTATATAGTGTGTATATATATCTAGAAGGTGGAAGAGTCTATCTAATCCATTCACAGAGAACTTTTTTTTTTTGCAGATTTACCTCTACAAACTCTCAACTCTTGAGCTTAGATCATTGGCTTGGGCAATGAAGGAGAGGAAAGGCAGTGCACATTGAAGCAAGGATTAATGCTCAGGATGTTGATACCTATACTCTTCCTGCAGTAAAAATTACCCCAAAAATCAGTGTCTTAAGACAACAAACATATTATCTCTCACAATTTCTGTGGGTCAGGGATTTGGGAGCAACTTAGCTGGCCTATTCTGGCTTGGAGTCTCTCTTGAGATTGCTGTCATATCTTGGCTGGGGCTGCAGTCAAAGGATTGAATGGGGCTGGAAGATCTGCTTCTATGGTGGCTCACTCACATGACTGGTAAGTTGGTTCTGGTTGTTGGAAGAGATCTCTGTTTGTCTCCACATGGATTTCTCCGCAGAGTGTTGCATGAATGTTCTCATAACATGGTAGTTGGCATCCTCTGGTAAAAGTGATCCAAGAAAAAGCAAAGTGGAAGGGACAATATCTTTTATGACATAGTCTCAAAAGACATGCACTGTTACTTCCGCAGTATCCTGTTGATCCAACAGATCAGCCCTATTCAATGGGGAAGAGGACAACACAACAGGATGGATACTAAGAGGTAAAGATCACTGGGGCCTATTTTGGAGGCTAGCTTCTGCTGGTTCCCATAGCTGCTGACAACTTAACTGGGGACATGGCTATTTATTTATTTATTGGTATAAATTTAGAGGGTACAAGTGCAATTTTGTGACATGGATATGTTGCATAGTGGTGAAGTCTAGGCTTTTGATATCATTATCACCCAAATACTGTACACATTATACACATTAAGTAATTTCTCATTTCTCATCCCCACACACCCTTACCCTTCTGACACTCTACTATTATTCCACACTCTATGTCCATGTGTACACATTATTTAGCTTCCACTTATGAGAACATATAGTATTTGACTTTCTGTTTCTGAGTTACTTTACTTAATGGCCTCCAGTTCCATCCATGTTGCTGCAAAGGACATGATTTCATTATTTTTGTTATGGCTGAGTAGTATTCCATTTGTGTGTGTGTGTGTGTGTGTGTGTGTGTGTGTATCACATTTTCTCTATCCAATCATCTGTTGATGCACACTTAGATTGATTCCATATCTTTGCTCTTGTGAATAGTGCAGCTGTAAACATACAAGTGCAAGTGTCTTTTTGTATAATGATTTCTTTTCCTTTGGGTATATACGCGGGGGTGGGATTGCTGGATCAAATGGTAGTTCTATTTTTAGTTCTTTGAGAAATCTCCATATTGTTTTCCATACAGGTTGGACTAATTTACAATTCCACCAACAATGTATAAGGATTCCTTTCTCTCCACATCCTCACTAACATCTTTTATCTTTTTGACATTTTAATAATGAGGGACATGGCTTCTTTATGGTAGAAAACATAGAGTAGTTCTAGAACAAACAAATATAATTGTGGCTTCCCAAATTGGTAGGAAAATTCCCAATTTTACAGCTTCTTAGCGGCTCCCTTGGGAGTCCCAGGTGGTTTAGGGACTTTTTTATGGAAGGTCAGCATAAAGTCTATTTCTTTCTTTTTTTTTTTTTTTTTTTTTGAGATGGCATCTCGCTCTGTCGCCCAGGCTGGAGTGCAGTGGCCGGATCTCAGCTCACTGCAAACTCCACCTCCTGGGTTCACGCCATTCTCCTGCCTCAGCCTCCCGAGTAGCTGGGACTACAGGCGCCCGCCACCTCGCCCGGCTAGTTTTTTGTATTTTTTAGTAGAGACGGGGTTTCACCGTGTTAGCCAGGATGGTCTTGATCTTGTGACCTCGTGATCCGCCCGTCTCGGCCTCCCAAAGTGCTGGGATTACAGGCTTGAGCCACTGCGCCCCGGCCAAGTCTATTTCTTTAGCCTTCCACTCCAGATAAGAACAAAATCCTTTCTCTTTGAACTAGCTTGCAATGACTCTATTCTCTGTAATTAAGTCCTGAATGATACAGACAATAAAATTAAAAGTGTAGTCTTGAAACACTGGATTTCTTGGACTTCTCTTCCTTGCAATTCCACAGTTAATAGTGATATCAAGCACCTCTTGAAGATATATCTTATAAGCCATGATAAAATCATTCAGTACAATTGACCATTTTTCTTCAGCAATGCTTAGTTACACAGATTGAGGAAGAGAGAAGGCATACTGAAAGACTAATCTAGGGGTAGATGGTTGTGACAAAGGTATGGTGGCAGGACAAGGGGAGGGAGTTGATTGTAGTATTGACAAAATGGATTGTGCAATTACACACAAGGACAAGAATTAGTCTAAAAAGAAACTCGGGAGGCTGAGGCAGGAGAACGGCGTGAACCCGGGAGGTGGAGCTTTCAGTGAGCCGAGATCGAGCCACTGCACTCCAGCCTGGGCGACAGAGCGAGACTCCGTCTCAACAAAAACAAAACAAAACAAAAAAACAGTAGTGGTGCTTACATATTCAAAGAATATAGGGAAAGGCGAATGATCCTAATGTGGTTTAAGAGTGCATATAATCAGTATAAAGATACGAGAGATTTGGAAGAGAGAAAGAAAATATTGAAATTGTGATGTTTGGAAGTTGAATAAATTATCCATATGGGTGATGCGGATACTGGCAAGAGTTAAGGCAAAGGAGATAAGTGAGAGTCAAATTCCAAGGATATATAGAGTGGAGGAGATAACTGTGTATAGATAGGTGACTGTAAGGAGAGCATGATGGAAAGTGATATGGTAGATGGCAGGATTCTCAGAGAAGGTCTTTTGCTCAGATTAGGAAAGAATGATCAATTTAGGAGCTGTGAGGAATTGAGCAGATGTTGACATTATCTCTCAACCAAGAGATATTAAAGTATGAAAGAGCAACCTGCTGTAAGAAAAGAGACAAAGAGGAAAACAAGCATTTACTCAAGAATATTTTGAAAAGATACTAAAGCTATAGGAAGGTGCTATGGTTTGGATATATGACTCCTCTAAATCTCATGTTGAAATTTGATTCCCAGTGTTGAAAGTGGGGTCTAATGCGAGATGTTTGGGTCATGGGGACACATCCCTCCTGAATGGCTTGGTGCCATCCTGGCAGTAAGGAGTGAGTTGTTCCTCTGTTAGTTCCTGTGAGAATTCCCCTGAGAACTTGTCATCAAAAGGAGCCTCCAACTGCACGCCTTTTTCCCTTGCTTCCTGTCTTGCCATGTATTCTCTGTACATACCAAGTCCCCTTTGCCTTCCTCCATGAGTGGAAGCAGTGTGAGGCCCTCATCAGAAGCAGATGCTGGCTGTATGCTTCTTGTACAGCCTGCAGAACCATGAACCAAGTAAACCTCTTTTCTTTATAAATTACCCAGCCTCACCTATTCCTTTATAGCAACACAAATGGACTAAGACAAAAGGTCACTTTACTATGAAATGTGTGTGTGTGTGTGTGTGTGTGTGTGTGTGTGGCAATAGTCCGGAGGCATCAAAGTCTGGAAGAGAGTTGACCTGGGAGACACTCAGAGCAGTATGAGAATGAGACAACAACAAGACCAGTGAGGGAGACAGCTCATGTCTGTAACTGGAGGATTATAGACATCAGAGACATGGACGAACTTGATAGGCCTTGAGGTTCCCATTTTCAGAGGACAATTGTTTTAGTGCTATAACTGACATTCCTTGTGATTCCTGGGTAACCTATCTTAGACACCAAGACAGGAAGAGTCAGGTCCAGCCCCGACCATGGCCAGAACTGACCTTACGGTGGAGGCTGAGCCTGGTTCTTCCTGCCTTGAAGGATCTAGCATAAGTTACACAGGAATCATCCTGAACTCCACAAGGAGACAGGACTCCCTAGAGAGTATTTGGCTCTATGTGTGGGGCAGGGAAACTCAAAAAGAGCCTGTTGCTGTTGTCAAAAGGCAAGAATATTTTCAGAGGTAACAGAGGTAACATTTTAAAAAATATTCTTTCATCTTTTGATGGACTCTTAGTTCGATTTCTTATCTCGGCTATTGTGAATAATGCCACAATAAACATGGGAGTGCAGATATGTCTTCAACACACTGATTTTATTAGATTGTAAGACAATTGGCAGGTGTGGTGGCTCACACCTGTAATCACAGCACTTTGGGAGGTCAAGGTGGGAGGTTTGCTTGAGCCCAGGAAATCAAGACCAGCCTGGGCCAACATAGCAAGACCCTGTCTCTATAAAAAATGTTTAAAAATTATCTGGGTGTGGAGGCACACACCTGTGGTCCCAGATACTTGGAAGGCTGAGGTGAGAGGATCACTCGAGCCTGGGAGGCTAAGACTGCAGTGAGCTGCGATCGTGCCACTGAATTCCAGCTTGGGTGACAGAATGAGACCCTGTGAAAAAAAAAAGATTGTGAGACAATTGGATGTGTTATGATGGCCTTTGGCCTGACATCAGAACCACCCCAGCAAGAGGATATTAAACCAGACTTGCTGAGTGGATTGTGGGGAAATAGATTTTATAGAACACTGCACAGATGGGGGAGGATATATTGTTCAAGGGTCTGGTATGGCTCTGCTGTCACCCCACAGATGAGAACGTGGCCTTGCTAATCTTAGTTCAAAATGGGAAGAGACAGGAATTAAATTTCATTTAATGGCAGACTACCCCATATCACACTAACCTCCCTGCTGATAACAATTATAACTCTGGACAAAATATAGAAAGAGAAGTTACTGGAACTCATTAGCACTCAACCAAAAGCAGGCAGAGACTGAAAGAACTATGACCTTGAAAGAATGCAAGCACATTGGGTAAGATGCACATTTGGTTGGCTTTTCCCCTTGAAGACTTTTCCATTTGCTAGTGTACTGGATGTGGAACTCAAGCAGAAGGCTATACTCTTATTGGGCTGAAGATTCAGAGGATGAAGGCAGGATGACCAGAGAGTGTGGAAATGGAGGAGATATGAGAAAGGAGAAAGCCAGTGGGTGGGATTTGGGAGGGAGAACCCAAATGTGCATATAAATCCCCCTCAAATCTT